>NC_139217.1:46694652-47394652 GCF_055691185.1 Crinia signifera
TGATGGAACCGGAGGGTACAGGAGGTGTTGCCAGGGGCAGACTACCCATGATTTTATACTCCACAATTTTATTGACTGAATGCTGGGATTGGCTATTCAGTTCAAAGGGCATAACAGTACTAAAATGGCCACCAATGAACGTTCCCAGTGCACAGTGGCATGCTGCCTATAGCCAGAGGTATCATGTGGTTACTGTATTCCTTTTGCAGTAGGGATCTTCTTAGCACTTCATCTGCATGTACTCCTCGCTCTAACATCTGCCCTGCACCCTCCATATGGACCATCACATCCAGACTTACACTCCTTTGTTACGACACATCACATTTCGGTAAGTTGATTCCACTCGCTCATCCATTGGGCAATCCAGCTGTCGCTTAGGATTGATCATCTCACAGGTAGGAGTGTCCAGGAAACTGCCAGTCAAATGAGGCCAGTCGTACAATCCATCAAACGACCGATCGCATATGCAAAAACCAAATCACGATCTGCTCTCAATCATGACTGATCAGACGGGATACGGTCACTAGGCCTACAAGCATTAGGTCGACACAAGCATTAGTCAACCGGTCTGTTAACCTGGGAGACAAAGTGTTAGTGCTGGTACCCACCACAGAACGCAAGATGTATGCACAATGGTGGGCCCTTACGAGATCATAGACTGTAAGCTTCTGAGCAGGGCCCTCCTACCTCTACAGTATGTCAGTTTGTTTCTACCCAGTTTGTTTAATCACTGTGTTTCCAATTGTAAAGCGCAACGGAATATGCTGCGCTATATATGAAACTGAAACTGTAAATAAATAAATAATAGAGGCGGTGGGACCAGCCAATTACAGGGTCCGACAGGAGGGTAGAAGGAGGGAGGTACAAATTTACCACGGAAGCCTGTTAAAACCCTGGGAGGAAACTGACAGTCAGCCCTTTTTGGTAGCTAAAAAAGGTTCCAGAATGCCAGGTGCCCATTGAAGTCACACTTACTCCTGAACAGAAATGGGAACTGGTGAACTTGGTGAAGCGCTACCAAGATGTGTTTTCTGCCATTCCGGGAAAGACACAGATGACCCAACATGACTCCACCCAGGGTGGTCATTAAACAAAGGCTATATCACACACCCGAATCACGGCGGGCAGTAGTAAAGCAGGAGGTGTAAGAGATGATACGCCTAGGGGATATAGAGGAACCCAACAGTGAGTGGAATAATCCAATTGTCCTAGTACTTAGTACCTAGTACGTAAACTAAATCAAGTGTCCCGGTTTGATTCTTACCCTATGCTCCGGGTTGATGATTTGGTAGAAAATGTTGCCAATAGTCAGTACCTCACTACACTTGATTTGACAAAGGGTTATTGGCAGATTCCATTAACAGAAGCTGCTAAGGCAAAAACAGCCTTCTCTACCCCATAGGGCTTATTCCAGTATAAACGACTCCCATTTGGGTTACATGGTGCCCCAGCAACCTTCCAGAGACCTATGAATAAGTTGCTGCGGCCCCACAGGGAATATGCAGCTGCGTATTTAGACAACATTGTTATTTTTAGCTATGACTGGGAGTCACACCAACCAAAGGCAGAAGCCGTTTTACAGTCTCTACGGTCACACTGGTTTACCACCAGCCCTGAGAAATGTGCCATTGGTAGGGTTGAGGCCAAGTATTTGGGGTACAATGTGGGCAGAGGATAAATTAAACCACAGCATAGTAAGGTAAGCAGTCCTCACCTGGTCTAAACCTAAATGTAAGTCACAACATTTCTCGGTCTGGTGGGATATTATCGCTGGTTCATTCGCGATTTTGCCGGTAGATCGGCTCCACTAACCAAATGTCTTAAAAAACAGTCCCCAGACAAGATAATGTATCCTAGACCAGTGGAAACTGCTTGGGAGGATTTAAGACTAGCTTTGTGTACCAAGCCTGTGTTGCAAGCTCCTGACTTTAGAAAACAATTTGTGTTAGACGGATGCCTCTGGGACAGGATTAGGAGCCGTTCTCTCCCGAGAGGTAGATGGAGATGAGAAGCCCATCCTCTACCTTAGCCATAAATTATTGCCCAGAGAGCGCAAATGCTCAACTGTTGAGCAGGAGTGCTTGGCCATTAAGTGGGCAGTTGAGTCATTAAGGTATTATTTATTGGGGCAAGAGTTTTTGTTGGTCAAAGTCCATGCACCCTTACAGTGGATGCATACAAATAAAGATGTGAATGCTCATACATTGCAGCCATTTAAGTTTGAGGTGAGGCATCATCCGGGGAAACAGCACCTCAATGCCGATGCCCTTTACAGGAGCTTTGTAGGTCCTGATCATCAAAGCAACCCTATGGTGAAGCTAGGGGAGGAGGAAGAAAGCGAGGTGAGTGACCTCTGGAAAGTGGTGGAGGGGCTGTGTACCCAAGTGGATGTCACAAGTAGAGGTTGGCGAGGCAGAGAGCTTGCCTGAAAATTGTGTTGCTTTACCAGAGTGGTTGAATCCAAGGGGGGGAGGAGTTTGGCAGAACCAGCATTCCCCCACATGAAAGTAATGTGGAGGATCCAGACCAGGTTTTGGTGGCAGTAGCAGAATCCCAGGTGTAATCAGCAGCACCTGGGATTTCCTGATATTAGGATTTCCAGGGCAGTCAATGGTGGAATATCTACCCGAGTGATAGGCCGGGGATGTTATAGCCCGTTTTAAGTTTGTTATGCTGAGAGAGCCTGTATGCTGCTGCCTGTATTACCGGGTGCATGTGGATTCAACCGGCTATACTGTAACCTGCTGTTGAGAATAAACAACAAAGTCATCATCTGAGACCTTGAGTTTGTGATCCTTGTCACAATACATATACTTACATCACTACATCAAAATGCATGGCAGCTATCTTCAGTAAGCACATACTTAACCCTTTGAGCGCCAATGTCCAGGTGAGAGATGTTCAAAATATCCCCTAAAATCCCAGCGCCGCTCACATTTGTTATATAAATTCAAATAAATATGTTGTGTAAAAAAAAATTATATTTCCTATATAAGGTAAACATTACAGGTCATTATTATACAGGCCAATTTTCACACCTATTTTGACAAATTCACTTGCCAATCCAAGGGTTAATAAGCACTTAGGGCAATCACAGTAAGAATAGTTGCTTGATAGATGTACCGCGAATAGTTCACATGCTCATAAATTGCTTCCACGTACTTGACCTTCATATAAGCTAGTTATATACAGTATATGAGCCCATGTATCGCTAATGGAAAATACTTTAAACACCAGCTCGGAAATAAGACTGCAGAGATACAGAAGGGATGGCGCGAGATTACTATGCTAGTTACATAGCATAACATGTGCAGGGCCATAGAGTGCAACGGCTGGTCTGGGTGTGGTCAGTCCTTGGGGGACTTGACCACACCCCCAAAAAAATAATATAAACTAAAAATTCTAAGTAAAGATCAAGATATTGAATGCTACTGTATGAAACACTAGCTACTCCATCCTTTTCATTATTATTGATAATGTATTTATATTATTATTATCATTATTATGTTTATTTATAGGACACCACGGATCCACAGCACCCATTTACAAAGTACATAAACGAATAAGCAAAACAGTGAATTATAGTTGAATACAATAGAGGACAAGTACAGGGTACATAACCATAGCTGCATCAGCAGAGGACACTGGAATAAGTATCAGCATGGCAGAAAACCACATCATTTGGTGCCATCAAAGATAGTTTAAGTAAGAGAAGAAAAAGCACATGAGGAGAGAGGGCCCTGCTTGTGAGAGCTTACATTCTAAAGGGGAGGGGCACACTGACAGCAGTAACACAGATGGGATAGAACAGTGAGCATGGAACAGAGGGTTAGGATAAGAGTTGGCTGGGTTTGGTGAAGAAGTGGGTCTTGAGAGCCCGTTTTAAGTTTTGTTGAGAGGTGGAGTCTGAGGTAGCGAATTATAATTAAAATTTTATCAAATTAATGCATCAAATACTGCAATATCTGATTGGTTTATAACTCACGAACTTAACCATTGTCACGGTTGTCTTGGTAAGGTAACTTTCATTTCTTTATCCATTCTATTGTTGTGCAGTTTTCCTCAGGCGGGATTGCAGGTTTATTTTGGTGATATATTGAAATTTACAGCTTTTTATTTTATGCCCGTTACCTAGGAGAAAAACAGACAAAAATCTCTGAAAAATGAAAGTTTTCCATAAGTCTTCCAGAAGGTCATTTCACTTAGTAAGAGCAATTACAGAAAATAACTGTACCATGAGGTGTGTTCCCCCATCATCCCTTAGTATAGCGACGCCAAATATGGTTTTTAGATCAAGACTTTAGGATCTTATATGAGCAGAAACAGGAGTATACTGTATGTTTTTCTTATTCTGTTTTAGATTTTTTTTTTTTTTGTATTATTATTATTTTTTAAAGGGAAGACATTTAGGAATCACCAGATCATTCACAAGTTCTCTTTTATTTGCACATAGTTTTATTCAAACTCTAACAATCTCCGATTTGTCTGTTATGTTATTTACGTGGGTAGGATGCAAAACCGACCATCTGACATGTACTGCTTCCTGTAACCCAACCTTATTATCTAATCTAATCTTATTCTATCCTTCCCATAACCTAACCCTAACCCTGCCTTCCTGTAACCCAACCTTAACCCTCCCACTAGTGCCTAGCTAACCTTATTCCATCCTTCCCATAACCTAACCCTACCTTCCTGTAACCTAACCCTCCCACTAGTGCCTAGCTAACCTTACTGCATCCTTCCCATAACCTAACCCTACCTTCCTGTAACCTAACCCTCCCACTAGTGCCTAGCTAACCTTACTGCATCCTTCCCATAACCTAACCCTACCTTCCTGTAACCTAACCCTCCCACTAGTGCCTAGCTAACCTTACTGCATCCTTCCCATAACCTAACCCTACCTTCCTGTAACCTAACCCTCCCACTAGTGCCTAGCTAACCTTACTGCATCCTTCCCATAACCTAACCCTACCTTCCTGTAACCTAACCCTCCCACTAGTGCCTAGCTAACCTTACTGCATCCTTCCCATAACCTAACCCTACCTTCCTGTATCCTAACCCTCCCACTAGTGCCTAGCTAAGCTTACAGCATCCTTCCCATAACCTAACCCTACCTTCCTGTAACCTAACCCTAACCCTCCCACTAGTGCCTAGCTAACCTTACAGCATCCTTCCCATAACCTAACCCTGCCTTCCTGTAACCTAACCCTCCCACTAGTGCCTAGCTAACCTTACTGCATCCTTCCCATAACCTAACCCTAACCCTACCTTCCTGTAACCTAACCTTAACCCTCCCACTAGTGCCTAGCTAACCTTACAGCATCCTTCCCATAACCTAACCCTACCTTCCTGTAACCTAACCCTCCCACTAGTGCCTAGCTAACCTTACTGCATCCTTCCCATAACCTAACCCTACCTTCCTGTATCCTAACCCTCCCACTAGTGCCTAGCTAAGCTTACAGCATCCTTCCCATAACCTAACCCTACCTTCCTGTAACCTAACCCTAACCCTCCCACTAGTGCCTAGCTAACCTTACAGCATCCTTCCCATAACCTAACCCTGCCTTCCTGTAACCTAACCCTCCCACTAGTGCCTAGCTAACCTTACTGCATCCTTCCCATAACCTAACCCTAACCCTACCTTCCTGTAACCTAACCTTAACCCTCCCACTAGTGCCTAGCTAACCTTACAGCATCCTTCCCATAACCTAACCCTACCTTCCTGTAACCTAACCCTAACCCTCCCACTAGTGCCTAGCTAACCTTATTCCATCCTTCCCATTACCTAACCCTATCTTTCCCCCAGTGCCTGATCTTAACCTTGGCATCCCACTTGCTAACCCTCCTCCTGGTGCCTAACCCATTACTGCTGCAGTCTAAACCTAACCCTCTGCTTTGGCTGATCCTACTATTCCTATAAACCGGGGCACTCATGAATTACTCAGGTTCTACAGCTGACTAAAACCAGGTGATATGCAGCCTTGAGGTCAGCCAGCCACAGAACCTGTATAATTCAGGAGTGTACCGGTTTTCCACTGAAAGTATGCTAAGTCTACCTCTGCTGCTGTTCCATGCAGGATGTCGACATTTCAAATAATGACAAAGTGGCAGTGGTGCATTTATAATAGGTGCAATGTGCATGCTGCCCACAGGCCCCTGAGTCTCAGGGGGCCCCACACACTGCACCCATTTCTTTTTTACTTTCTCCTCCAGTGTCCACGATGAAGGCAGAAGCACTGCCGGAATCGATAAAAATATGGGCGCAGTGTCATTTTTTGGAGTTCACCATGTGCGCAGTAGAGTCTGAGCCCTCAGTATCTACTACGCTGTGTACTTGTGCGGCGCTGCATCGGCAGTCGGGAGAGAGAAGGGCGCCCGAGCAGAAGAGGCTGCACATGGGCCTTCTCTATTAAAGCTCCTCTGGAAAGTAGTGACACTTTATACAAAGTGCCAAGAGACTAGGAAACTATTTCACTTACATATACTATTTCAAATACAACTTAAATTCAACCACACCCATACAGCAGGGTTGCCTCCCCCCCCCCCCCCACCCCCACCCCCCAGAAAGTTGGGCAACCCTCCCGGATACCGCCAGAACCCACCGAATCTCCCTGGCCACAGCGATAAATTACCGCGATTCACGGCTTTCCAGGGGATAGGGCGGGGCTAAATATGCAAATTGTGTCATTAAGCCCCTCCCCGAAGTTCCACGAATTGTGGGATTTGCTGTACTGGGGGTGGGGCTTAATGACATCTACATCAGACCCTGCCCCCCAAAGTGCCGCTGACAGTGTCCTCTCCGGGCTTCTCCCGGAGAGGAGACTTTAAACGTAGGCAACCCTGGGTAACACTTGAATCTGAATATTCATAAGTGTTTAACATGTGCAGGTTTGGTCAGCTATGACAAGAAATTAATAATAGAACTGGTTATAACCATACTTACCTATGATGCTGTAAGCTGCAGGAGACTCATGATTTTTGGGGTAGTTCCTGGCTCTCCCACATGATGACAAATGCACCCCAAATCCATTGATGATGTGAAGGTGGTGCCTCAATCAGGACAATTACCTGCTGAGGAAACTCACATCCTTGGAATCATTTTTAATATATGATGCAGTGACGCCCATGCAGCCCAGATTGATGTGGCTGCTTTGATATGCAAGATGTGTGGTCATGCCATGGATAAAAGGCCACTTTCTACGGGGCAGCTGGTAACATGGGTCAAGAGATTGCTTGTTGGGACAGCAGCATTTGGGGCTTTGGTTGTGGGAAAGGGACGTGCTACTTTTTGTCCACATTTTTTTTCACTGGGGGGGGGGGGGGGTTCTTTGCAAAGTAGCAGGAGAATGGGATTCAGTATTTACAGTATTTTATTAACAGACACCATTTCAAATACAATTTCAAGTCAAATAGGATCATACACGTGAGCCTGTCACTGATCATACATTATATATCTGTATTCTTGCAATTTATTCAAGAAAATAAATCAAAAACACACAGTAGAGCTGGAGAGGAGTCCAGAATCTCTGCTGAAAATCTGGAAGAGTGATCTGCTTGTTGCTGGAAGCCTAAACATTATATTTTTATCTAGCTCGCCCTAAGCAGGGCCGTCGTAGGACAAATGTTTTGCTTTAGCACAGGCTTTCTGTGTCCCTAGCTGACCCCGTGTCCAGTGCTTAGAAGCAGAGCAGGCCCTAGGCATAGGCAGTACAGGGAAATGCCAAGGAGCTACTGGGAAGACTGGTTTTGGCTGTGCAATAAAGATCTTCTTTGGTTCATTGTGGCGTCATGACTTCACCCAGCACTGCTGAAACACACAGAGCAGAGGTGCCATGGTAATGGGATGCTGGAAGACAACAAAGAAGGAAAATGTGTTGGCTAAAAGACAAAGTTTTGTGGGTTTGGGCTGGGGTCTGCAAGTATTCCGTCATGTTGTTCTTAACATCACTGTGGAACTGGGGCTGGAGGGATATTTGTGTGACCTGGAGAGACACTTGTGTGGACCAGGGCTGGAAAGGCATACATTTGGGCTGGGGCTGGAGAGACACGTGTGGGCTGGGGCTGGAGAGACACATCTGGGCTGGGGCTGGAGAGACACTTGTGTAGCCTAGACCTGGACAGACAATCTTGTAGACTAGGGCTGGAGAGACATTTATGTGGACAAGGGCTGGAGGGGCATGCATGGGCTGGAGTGACAATTTTGTGGACTTGGACTGGAAAGGCACATGTGGGCTGGGGCTGGAGAGATACATTTGGGCTGGGGCTGGAGAGATACATGTGGGTTGGGACTGGAGAGACTCTTGTGTGGACTAGGGCTGGAAATATATGTGTAGGCTGGAGAGACACTTGCGTGGCCTAGAGCTGGACAGATAATTTTTGGACTAGGGCTGGAGGGACACGTGTGGGCTGGAGAGACAGCTGTGTGCGCTGGAACTGGAGAGACACTTGTGTGGACTAGGGATGGAGAGACACTTGTGTGGACAAGGGCTGGAGAGACACGTGTGGGCTGGGGCTGGAGAGACATGTGTGGGCTAAAGCAACACTTGTGTGGACTAGTGGTGGAGAGACACTTGTGTGGGCTGGGGTCAGTGCCGGCGCCACCACTAGGCAGCTTTAGGCAACTGGAGGGTGGCACTTGGGAGCAGGTCAGCGGCGGCTGCATAATACCCCCGTGGAGCAAGGTGACAAGGCGAGTGTTGCCCGCACCCCCACCCAACCCCCAAAAGCCATGTGTGTTTTGCATTATTAATTGTATTACACCATTGTCATATCACTACATACAGTATCTGTGTCATCCAGATATGATTTTGACTTTATTTGCATGTACTGTTACACAGAGTAATTAGAAAATTCAAACTGAAATAGGCCGGATATAATGGTGTGGCTGAGAGACGTTTTATATTGTAGTGAGTGCACACCTGATTGGCGGTGTTAGACAGACCCAATGGCGGTGTTAGACATGCCCAAAAGGGGGTGCTAGGCACACCACTTTGACAGTGCACCCCCCTAATAAAATGTGCTGCGCACGCCTATGATCTTTCCGTATTCAATATAAAACACTTCTACTTGCATATAAAGCCATTAACCATACTGCACCCGCATATATCTCTTTACTTATCACAAAATATCTCCCATCTCGGCCTCTCCGCTCTGCACAAGATCTGCGTCTCTCTTCTGCACTGATCACCAGCTCCCATCCTATGGAATGCCCTTCCATGCACAATAAGACACTCCGCTAGCCTCCAAACTTTCAAGTGTTCCCTGAAAACTCACCTCTTCAGGCAAGCATATCATATTTAAGTTCCACATGCATAACCCTCTGAGGCACCTATGTATTATATAGCTTCCCTTCTGGACTTGTAACTTGGTGGGACTGCTATGCTATTACTGGTGCCTGTCCTTGTGTTTCCCTCCTATGTCCCTATAGATTGTAAGCTTGCAGCAGGGCCCTCCTGCCTCCAAGTCTGTCTGTTGTTACCCTGTTTGTTTTATCACTGTCTACATAAGAAACTGTAAATAAATAATCACTTTATCAAAGCCCACTCAAAGCATCTTCAAGGCTTAAACTGGGTACACACTATAAAATATTTCTTAAGGACATGCAGGATAATGATATTGTTAACGACATTATTGTGTGTATCAGCTAGTGTGTACCCACTACGTTGTTGATGATAAGTGCTCCCGCAGGTTCTAAACAACACCCCCCCCCCCCCCCCCATAACATTGTGATCCCTTTAAAACCTCTGGACCCCTCACACTAGGTCATTTTAAACAAGTCCTCAAACATCTGCTTGCAATGCTAATGCCCTAGTAACAGGGTTTCTGTTTTTTTCCACTAAACATTTATTTCACTGTGAACATCTGATTTTTATGTTGAAGAAACACTTTTTTTCTAACAACTAATCCTATCTCCACCTTTGCTGAATGTGTTCTGCAGTTTCCTGCTCCAGTGCCAAGTAGGGGAAGTGCCTTGTTCCTGCTGCAGTGCAGGGCTTGTTACAGACCTTGTCATTGCAATAAGGGGAAATAACCCATTGTTTAGTTACATTTAGTTACATTAGTTGGTTAGCGTATTAGCGCCCAGGATGGCATTGCTATATGTTGTTGTACCATTAGTGAGTCTCCGCTGGGACAGTGGCAGCGAAAGGAGTGCTCCCAGCGATGAAGTGTTGAAGCAAGATTACTGTGCATGCTTGGTCCCAAACCCAGCATGCTTACTGGTTACTGACCCAGATGGGGGACGGGCGCTGCAATTCGGCCGCTGATGCGGTGAGTGCCGCTAAGTAACTCCAGGGGTGGGGAGGGGGAACGGGTGATCCGGCGGCTGCCGTCTAGACGCTCGAGGGGGCGTGGGGGGACACACCTGCCGGAGCCACCCACCTCCATCCAGGGGAGGATCTGCTCCCATCTGCCGCCCTCCAGTGGCCGGCGCCCTAGGCAAATGCCTAGAGCTGCATAGTGGTGGCGCCGGCCCTGCATGCTTCTAAAGGAAGGGCTTTGTTGGCCCAAAAGCGCGCTCAAGCAAATCATCATCACCGAATGGACCGGACGGGATCCACCTCCAGGGACCATCGGAAAACCTGTGCCTGTGCTGCAGATGGACTGACCGTGAACCGGGACACATTCCCCCGAAATTGGGTGATATGCTTTTATTTTTGTCTTAATTGTTAGTGCACCAATAAATTGTTATATGTGTTTTATCATACAATATTGCACTATTGAGTTTTTTAAAGTTCCTGCAGGTTAAAACAACCCAGGAGGGAGGAATTAAAGACCTGTTACATGCGCAATTGTGACCTCCTACATGTGAGCGGCCTGTGTGAATTAAAACAGCTATCACGTGTCAGACGTTGTTGCACTATGGTCTTTTTTCTCTCGTTTTGATTTTTTTTCAGATTCATACTCTGTTCCTGTGGTAACCAATTTACTATTATTGAATTGTGTAAGTTCAAATTTATTTTTCCCAGTGGGTGCACTATATTTGGTTTTTGCCGGCCCTGCACTGACCACACATGCACAGCAGTCATTTCTGGAGAGGCTTCAGGAGGGTAGGTCTGCAGTGTGTTGTCCATAGTCTACAGTGGGCTACCGCCATCTTCAGAGGGTAAATCGGGCAGCGTTGCATCCCTCATACAAAACTATATGGAAATGCAGTTGTCAATGGGAACTGAGGAATCGCCAGCCCCTGCAAAGATGGAGCCGGCTCCATCTGTAGCTTAATATGGTAGTAGAAGGGTTATATATTGAATACGGTAAAACACAGGTAACCAATGGAGGGACTGGCAGAGCGGATCAGCAGACGATGAGCGTCTTGCAAGGAAGATCAGCCTAGCAGCAGCATTTAAAATGGATTGCAGTGGTGAGAGTCTGTTCTTGGGAAGACCAGTTAGGAGACTATTGCAATAATAAATGCGGGATATAATGAGTGCATGGATAAGAGATTTAATAGTGTCTTGTGTGAGATACGGTCGTATTTTGGATATGTTTTTTAGATGCATGTAACATGATTTGGAGACAGATTGAATGTGGCGAACAAAGGACAGTTCCGAGTCGAGGATGACCCCAAGGTTACGAGCTTGCGGAGTAGGGTAGATTGTCGAGTTGTCAACAGTTATGGAGATATCAGGATAGTAACTGTTCTTGGCTGGTGGGAATATAAGTAATTCAGTTTTGGAAATATTGAAGATATATATAAGGATTTTGTTACAAAGAAATAAGGATCAAAATGGGTTTGAGGGATAACAATATGGTAAAAAAAAAGGGGGCAGTCTAGATGGGCCGAATAGTTCTTATCTGCCATCAAATTCTAGGTTTCTCATTTTGGCCCAGTGGTGTAACAATAGCCCCGCAGACCCCACGGTGGTGGGGAGGGGCTCTGTAAGTGTAGGGTCTTGCGGGGCTATTGTAACGCCGCTGCTGCCTGCCGGGACCTCACCTGCCTGAGTCTTTGGCCAGGACCTGCAGATCTACTTGTCTGCAGTCTTGGCTCCCCTGTCGCCTCCTAGCTTCTACTTCAAATGAAAACGGACTATCACAAAATGTCTGCCTTCATACAGCAGACAGTTTTTGAGTATGCGAGAGTCTTCTGTATGGGGTGGGACATTTTGTAATGCTCCTTTTTTTCATTAGAAGCTGGAGCCAGGAGCAGACAGGGGAGCCGGGGCCACAGACAAGGTGCGGGAACCTGCTACAGAAGCGTCTTTTGGAGGGTTAAGGCAGCGGGGGGTTAACTTTACTGGGGGGGAGGGGGCAGGCGCTGACAAAAATTTTGGAGGGGGGGCACAAAACTTGTAGTTATGCCTCTGGGTCGGCCAGTGGTAAATGTAAACCCAATCACATGTGTGAGCATAGTCTAAGGAACTGACCATCGGTAGCAGTGTTCCCTCTAAGCTGTGCGCGTGTGCGCGCACACACAACTCGACGAGCGTGCGCGCAGACATTACAACAGAGCGCACAAAGCAGCAGTGGTCCTTTTTGCAGTTGTGGACTCAATTAATGTGTGTTTCACTCATTAACTACATTGTATGCTGTGTTTTGAATGTTTAAATGTTTAATATTTTTTTATTTTTTTGAAGTAAAGTTAACACAAATGCTGAACGTCATTTTCCAGTTAAGTGGCGCACAAAAATTTTAATTTCCTTCCAAAGTTGCACAGCCAAAATCTTTAGCCGCACACAGCCTTCGTAAAATTAGAGGGAACATTGATCGGAAGCCATCCCACCATGGGAATGTGGGAGGAGTTATCAGACACAGTGCCAGGTTAAAGAAATAGAATGGTAATCTGGTGCTTGGTCAGGCATCCACAAGCCCCCAACACAACTCTTGGGTGGGGCTCTTTATAATTCCCCTGCAGCAGTATAATAAAGGAATGTTCAGTCCTTTGTAAACTACAAAGACATAAAAAAAAATATATAAAACTGCTCTGAGATCACCATTACGTAGTCCGATAAATACGGTATTTGTGATCAAAATCAAAGGGGCTGATTCAGATTCACTGGTAGCAATCCAAATTCGGTCACAGCCCTGATGGTCAAAGGATGTTACAGGACATCCGCGCCTTCCACCTCTTCGACAGACACTGAAGGAAATAAAAGTCAGTTCAGTTATTTCCGAAGGCAGGAGAACCTGCACAGTTCTCAACAGGGTCCTGAATGTGGACAGTCTGACCGGGGAACAACTGAATCGAGCGATAGGATGTTTTCTCATGGAGTCACAACCCATACCTTCCAACTGTCCCGCTTTTCGCAGGACCGTTCCACTTTCTAGGGTCTAATATTGACCTTCTTGGTAGGAATGCTAGTGGGGGTGCGCGTGTACAGAATGCATTGAGCAGAAAAGGAAAGGCCATATCTCTTAGTATTTCTTAAATTGAGGTTGGCCAAAAACACATCTGTACCTTTTCCATGACACTTGTCTAACATGTGCCTCGCAGAATGTTCTACCCTATCTGCTTGTCTGTTGGACAGTGGTTAGCAGTGACTGATGGTGACCAGAGATGTTCCATTTGATAGTAAAAATCTGGAACTCACCACTCATGGCATTTCAGTAAGTAGCTAACCAACAAGTAGCTTGCTTAGTAGGGCATGTGCAGAACAGTGTCTTCTCATTTTGTTGATGACTGGGCGATTGTTTGTGAAGATAATTCCTCTCAAAGAGAATTATCGACCAAAAGAGGTCAGGAGCGTTATGTGGAGCGAGCATTTCCTTGGAATCATGTAAACCATTGCAAGGGCCACAGGTACAGACCACCCTCCAAATGTCAGCAGTCATAGAGGCCCAAAACCGGGCACCCATAGCTCTCCAATTTCATCTTAGAAGATTAATCCATAGCATGTCAAAGAAAGACATGGTCACATGTAGGAGAACATGAGACAATGTTGCATCACTCCAGGAGGTTGGAGAAGAGGGCATCAAACTCCATGGCATCCAAGACATCATCAGAATCAAGGAGCCTTAAGTCACTAGAGATGTCGAAGCTGGAATCTTGACAGCTGTCATGCTGTTAGTAAGTATTCCTGGGTCTCTTAGTGTTAGATGGGGAAGGGGGGAGGGGGATGGTTTAGGCACTAGGCAGTGAGGATTATTTACTTATGGGGAGGATTAGGCTGAAGAGCACCAAGGAGCAGAGAACGCTGTGTAAAAGCCCTGATTCCTGGCATTATTACCACAGGGCTCCCTGAAGTGTTATTTTTTTTTTTTGTTTTGTAAACTCAGCCAGATCGCATTTCCCATTATAAGTATGAAAAATGTGGTCCGGTTAAAGGGTTTGGAGCGGCATTTCACGTAAAATTGCTCCAAAATCCATTTAATACATTCAGGTGATACTAAAACAATGCAAAAAAAAAAAAAGTGTGAAAAGACCCTTTTGCACATTATTTTGGTAAAAATAATTTTAACAAATTGGCCCCATTGTTCCCTGTTTTGTAGTGTACAATTATGAAAATCACCTGTATTATTCACTGCTCATTTTCTCTGATACAGAAGGAGTGGGGTGCGGGAATCAACACCATGCACGAAAAAATTCTACCACCCTCATACACTTATTATAATATTTTTGCCTACAGTAAATGGTCATTGCCAGGGGCAACTGCCCCAACCCCACACTGCCACCAATACCCACTTTCCAGCCCATCAAGAGAAAGTGTGGTGGTGGTGGCACCTGCATTAAGCATAACATGAATGTCTTACTCATAAACCTCCATATTTGTTTTGGGCAGACTGGTTGCCTCCCCTCAGATCCTTGGGCCTAAGGCAGCTGCCTAAAAATAGAGCTGTACCTGATACCATTCATTCCAACATGGGCTGGTATGATCTGGGCACACCTGGCCTCACCATATAGGACTCTGCACTGCACATCCTATATAAACAAAAAAGTTCTGTCCGGTGTCAGTATGATTAAGTAAGAATACAGGTTTTCTGCGGATGTTACAGTACCCGGAAATATGAGACACGCTTTTTCTAGTACACTATTTGCAACACAAATGATGCTTAGAATCTTTTTAATTGATTACAATTGGAGAAATAACACTCAAACGCCCAATTCTCAGCGCTGCCTGTTAGTTTAGAAAGTAGAATAAATGACCCTAGTGGGCCCATTAAATAGATTTCCAGATGCAGGTTTAACAAGCATAGAAAAACAGCTAACTGCATTATGCGCAGCCAAAAGGTCAAACATGGAAGGAGTCTTTCCCAGAAAGGGATTAGAACAGAAACACGAGAACGCTACGGAGGCTATGTCATGACAAGACCATGGAAATGAAATTCGGTATTCAACTAGAAACAGTAGACACTGAAGTCAATGTGATTAATAAGCTGCAATGTTGGGAGAGACTGTCATACAAACTCTCTTATGCGCTTTCAACATTACAACAATGGGAGATCACGATGGGGGTGATACCTGACCTGGTGAATGCATTAAACAATTGTGAATTCATTTCCTTATCTTGGTGTTTGACAAGTACAATGGTGCTCCTGGGTATGTAGAAAACAGCTGGGCTTCTCGCTACTAAAATTACTTGACATCTCTTTCTCGTAGTGATGAATATATATATATATATATATATATATACATATGCAAACGATATGGAGGCACTCAGGAGATTCCCATGGTACTGCACGGCGGCAGTCAAACGTGGTAACAAAGGTAGACAAAACGGTCTTAGTGCCAACGTTTCGGGTACAAACCCTTTATCAAGACAAGATGTCTTGATAAAGGGTTTGTACCCGAAACGTTGGCACTAGGGATGCCAATCCCGGGGCATTTTTTCAATCCCGGATTTCGGGATTGAAAAATGCTCAATCCCGGGATTCTCGGGATCCCGGGATTGGCATCCCTAAAAGAAAAACATGCCCTGTCCACCCGTTTAATCGACATGGCAGGGGGGGTGGACATGGTCGGGCGGGCATCGACAAGGGGTGGGCGGGCATCGACAAGGGGTGGGCGGGCATCGACATGGGGGGTGGTTGGTTATCGACATGGGCGGGCGGACAGAGCAGCGCTGCGGGGGGTGCCTGCTGCAGCCCCGCAGATTACCTTACATAGGCGGGCTGGAGTGGGGCACATAGCGCTGCGGACGGTGAAGCTTGCAGGAGGGGAGGTCAGTGCAGCCGGAAGCAGTCACCTGTGATAGGGTGCTGTGGCCTGCGCAGCGTGACAGTCAGAGGTCACGCTGCGCAGGCCGGGGTCGGGAACAGCCGGGCAGCTTCTGAGCGGGTGCTCAGAAGCTGTTTGGCATTAGACTGCGCGTGCGCAGTCTAATCCCAAAATCCCGGGATTGGATACTCCAATCCCGAGATTGAAATCCCGGACATTTTGGGGCCAAATCCCAGGATCCCGCCGATCCCGGGATGGGCCACCCTAGTTGGCACTAAGACCATCTTGTCTACCTTTGTTACCACGTTTGACTGCCGCCGTGCAGTACCATGGGAATCTCCTGAGTGCCTCCATATCGTTTGCATATATATCTCTCCCCTTGCGGGACGGAAAGGCACCTGAGTCTTAAATTGGTCTGCGAGTGCCAGGACTCTCCACATCCTATATATATATACATATATATATAACGTGCTCCTGGAGAGGTGGTGGAAATCATTTCCCCTGCCACTGCCCCCCCCCCCCCCACACACACACACACACACTAGGCAACTTAGGCCGATGGCAGTGCAAACTACAAAATTTGTGCTCTAACTTCCATACTTAATAAAGGGACGGTGTCACACAATAGTGCCCCCAATTCAAAATACACCATACAGTAGCACAACTGTATTCACATTACACCACATGTAGTGCCTGATTCATATTACACCACATAGAGTAGTAGTGCCCGCATCACAATACTGTATATACCGTCAGGAAAACTTCAGGGCTTTTTGTACGTATTAATAATGAAATCGCAATTTGCAATTCTGCCCCAACTCCTAAATGACCACAATCTCTGCGCCAAAACATAAAACCTCAGATTCCCTCTCTGCAACATCTTATATTTGCATATTAAGCTATGTAACAAAAATGATACCATTATCCAAAAATAAAATGCTTGCTTTTGAGCTGCGGCTCTTTTGCCTGATTCTAATAGTATGTGCAATTCTCATGGAGTTCACACGTGCGCACTATAAACAGGGGACAATCCAGTGTTACCTCTATGACAATACCCAAACCTGTGCTATGTGATACCCGTAAGTGGCACTAATGAATGGATTCATTAGTTAGAGTATTTATACTAGACTAGCAACTCTTGTATACCCCCAGGGAGGATCAGGGAAACGCGTTGGGCCAGGGCCGCCATTAGGAATTTTGGGGCACAAGACTCATTTCCAGTCCGGGCCTCGGGCCCCCCCTCTCCTCACTTGACGTACCGTAACCCGGCTCCAGATCAACCATCTCCTCTTCCACTGAGCTGCAGCCGGAGGTCCCGGAGCGCAGGCTTCAACTCAGGATGCCGGCTGCCAATTAAAATGCAGCACCGACTGGTGAGTCAATCAGAGCTTGCGTACCGGCAGCCGCTCTGATTGGCTGCCAGTACTCAAGCTCTGATTGGCTCAAAAGCAGGTGCAGCATTTTAATTGGCTGCCGGCATCCTGGGTTGAATAAGTCAGTGCTTCGGGACCTGCTTTGCTCAGTGCACTGATAGACACAGTAACTGCATCCCTCTAACTGCTTCTCTATTCCTAGTGTGACTTCTATTCCTTGGCTATTATTTTCAATAACCTACCTGCACCATATTGGATCCAAGGTTTCTGATATATTATAAAGGATACAAATAAATAAATAGATAGATAGATAGATAGATACACCTGAGGTCACTGGGGTGAAAGTACAGCCAGTGGCCACTAGAGTTCACTCAATGAATCAAATTACTCCTTAACAGAAAGTGAAAGCAAAATGATCTGTTTCAAACTTGCTAGTTATGGAGAGAGGGAGCTATGAAGATAGAGAATGGAGGTAGGAGCAGATAGGGACTAAGCCGTCATTTTGATGGGCTTTAGTATATTATAAAGGAGATAGATAGATAGATAGATAGATCACAATAATGCATTCTATAGTCTAAACTGGAACTGTCCAGTTCTAAGCGATGACATCAGAACTAATGTTGTATAAGCTGTATAATATACACAAGACGTTATACAGAGCACGCGCCCCCGTGTTGTAGATGGAGTAATCCATTTCCTGCCTCTGGTTTCTTTGCCCTTTTCCTGTGTTTGGTCCAAAAAATTGAGCGTTGAAGTTTGTTTAATTTCCGAGTCTTTCCCATTTGCATCACACCAATTAGAAACAGATGAGGATGTGTATAGACGTCTTTAACATATTCATGTTTTACTTAGGGTTAGCTTATGGGGAGTTAGCGTGTGCTGCGGATGCCAGCGGTAATTGCTGCTGAGTGGTGCGTGACTGTCATGGACATGTTACAAGTCTGGGCTGAAGCCGTGATGAAGTTACAGTTATGGAGGGCGTCATATAAACAGCATCCAGAGTGCAAACTGTAAGCACATGTTGGAACGGCAAAATGGAAACCCTGTAATCTGCTATGAAATAGCACCAGAGGTCAGAATGAGTTTCGCTGACAAACTCACACTGACTGGTGGCCACCCACAGTCTGATCCTGACTAAACGGATATCTTTCCCAGTTATACACATACTTCAATGATCAAATTGGTCAGAACCAGACCCGGTTGGACCATAATGGGTAATGCGGTTGGCAGGTGCCGCTATACGCATTTTTTACGCCGGTCATCGATCATGGGAATAATCCTACCTGCTTGAACCAGCTCGCTCTCAGGCCCGTCGGTGGTTCTGGGGCCTTGCATGTGGTGGGTTCACACTGATCTGGTTGATATCAGAGCATATAGTGCCCACTATAAGACAACCATGCAGTAAAATATACATTTCTAATTATTAGAATTAGTATTATTATCCTTTATTTATATGGGGCCGCAAGAGTTCCACAGCGCCCAATTACAGAGTACAGATAATCAAAACAGGAAAACAGTGACACAGTTGAAGACAATACAGGACAAGTACAGGGTAAATGATTATAGGAACATCAGCTGATTGCTGCAACATAAGTATCTAGGTGGTAGCAAACAGCATGTTTTGGTGCAGTCGAAGACTGCTGAAGTAAGAAAGGATAAGCACATGAGGTAAGAGGTCCCTGCTCATGAGAGCTTACATTTTAAAGAGGGGGGGAGGACAGTGCTGGGTTTGGTGAAGAAGTGGGTCTTAAGAGCCCGTTTGGAGTTCTGTATAGAAGTGGAGAGTCTGAGGGGGAAGGTAGAGAATTCCAGAGTAAGGGAGCAGCACATGAAATAGAGGTAGGACTGGGAGGAGGTAATAAGTTGGCAGGAGAGCCGACAGGTGGGCCGAGCGAAGGGAACGAGTGGGAGTGTAAAGGGATATCAGGACAGAGATGTAAATGGTAGAGGAGTGGGTGAGGGCTCTGTGAGTGAGGGTGAGAAGTTTGAATTGAATTCTGAAAGGGAAGGGAAGCCAGTGAAGGGCTTGTAGAAGAGG
This sequence comes from Crinia signifera, assembly GCF_055691185.1. Lineage (NCBI taxonomy): Eukaryota > Metazoa > Chordata > Amphibia > Anura > Myobatrachidae > Crinia > Crinia signifera. Next base: position 46,714,157 of record NC_139217.1, read on the forward strand.
GGAGGGGGAGGTAGTGCGTTTGGTGAGGAAGATGAGCCGGGATGCAGCATTGAAGATAGATTGCAGTGGAGAGAGGCATTTGTCAGGGATACCACCAGTTAGGAGGAGATTGCAGTAGTCCAGCCTGCTATGGTGCAGCAAATGTCTAACACTTAACATTGGTTAATACATCACTATCTATGAATTGACAACAGCCAATTGGGTGCTATAGGCGATCTCTCCCATTGTGTTGGGTAAATGTACTAGCCTACATGATGCCTTTTTAAAGATTGCCTCTGTAAAGCATCAGGCAGACTTGCTGGAACATCATTGATGCCTACAAGATGTTAGGTTTACTCCTAAATCTCTATCAAGTTGGGTTGACAACATATCGGATCCTGGGTACACATCAGAACAATCTAAGGGCAGAAAGATCATGGTTATGTCCTTCATTAGCATACATCAAGTGGCTGTGCAGGATTGGCGTGGCTAGTCTGTCCAAGGAACAGTGTTTCTAACTCCCGTAGGCACCATGGGAGATACTGGGGATGTACCTCCCCGCTCCCTAGAGTAACACCTCGGACTACCTCATCTGTAGAGTAAGATCAGATTTTACTTAATATTTATTTAGCACCTTCTAAATCAGGGGTCTTCAACCCATGGCACGCGGGCCACGAGTGGCCCGCGGAGCTGATCTCAGTGGCCCCCTGCCCGCCATGCACAGGATTTTTTTTTTAAAGTAAAAGAAAACGCTGCAGAGGGAGGCAGCGTAATGGAGTCCCCCCGGGTGCCGCCTACCCGATTTCCATTGGCTGCAGGCAGGGCAGAGGAGTGGATCCAGCGCGGCTGAGGGAGGAGAAGGCACGTCTGGTCACGAGCTGGGGAGTTGGGACCCGGCGAAGCTGCGGGAGGAGGAGACGCAGCTGGCAGGAGCAGGGAACCCGGTGCTGGAACTGCAGGAGGAAAAGGCACAGCTGGCGGAGGGGATCCGGCGAAACTGCAGGAGGAGGCATGGATGGTGGAGCAGGTGACCCGGCAAAGCTGCAGGATGAGGAGGTACAGCTGGCGGGAGCAGGGGACCTGGCAATGCTGCAGGCATTACTGGGGCATTGTGTGTGGGGCATTACTGGGGGCATTGTGTGTGAGGGGCACTGCTGGGGCATTGTGTGTGAGGGGCACTGCTGGGGCATTAGGTGAGGGGCACTGCTGGGGCATCATATGTATAAGCAGGAGTACTGCTGGCATTATGGTCTGTGGCATAATGGGCATCAGTGTGGGGCATAATGTGCAATGGGCATAATTTTTGTGTGGATTAATGTGTAATGGGCATCACGGTGTGCGGCATAATGTGTAATGTGTATTATGGATAAACAGTGTAACAGTGTATATTGATTTAAGTAGCCTTTCATTGTTTGGGTTCGATCTGTGAGGTGTACTATTTCACTGTGTGGGCCTTCATGTTTATATGTCATTGTGCAGCCTTCAGTCAACCTAAGCGTGTGAGGACAACGACCATTCCTGCGGTAACCAATGTCTGGTCATGCAGGTTGCAAAAGAGGTGTCAAGTAATTGTTTTCCTGCTAGTTCACACTCGTTATAATTAGGCCACACCCCTTTTTTGGGAGCGCGCCTACGGCGCGTGCAATTAAATTCAATATCAAATTATATATGGGGGGGAGGCACAAATTTTACTGTTTGCACTAGAACCCAAATCGGCTGCTGATAACTATTTGGGTATGTGTGTGTGTGTGTGGGGGGGGGGTTATGTGCTGAGTATGGGCGGCTGTGCCAACTATCTATGAAGGACTGTGCTGACGTTATAGGGGAGCTGTGATTCTATTAGGCTGTCTGAAATACTGCAGTAGAGTATAGTGGCCCTCGGGCTTCACTGGATTTTTTTAGGTGGCCCACGCTGTCTTAAAGGTTGAAGACCCCTGTTCTAAATGATTATAGATAGAATCTGATCCTCAATAGAACGCCCATCTTTGTAAATTTCCTCCTCAAGCTCTGGGTGGGATGCATCAAGAATCACATTTTCCATGTGACGCATCCTGCCGCTCTCTGCATGTATAGCAGCTAGAGATGCTGGGAGGAATCTGATTGGATCCCTATCAGAGGGGCAGTGCGATAGGAGCCCATAGGCTAACCCACCCGCATCCTGTACTTACATTGGGTATGCCAATGCATCTGGCGCCTGAATCCTGATCCTTTTTGAAGGGTTCTGGTGGTATATTGAACTTGGTTGCTGGGCGGCTGACTGCTCCCTGCAACCCTACATCTGTGACCCACAGCATGCGTGACTGTATATTAGAAAGCAGTGGATGCAAATCTTAGATAATCTGGCAAAATAATATAACTATGCGCTTGCAGAATCGCCGTCGGAATGGAGATGCTGCACCATGTTTTCTGATTAGGCAAAGACACACCCTAAAAAGCCACAGCATGCCTGCATTTTTGGCGACACTCCCTTTGATTCCGAGTAGCTACTACTCCAGGACAGTGCTGCACCACAAAAGAAGGCACCTTACCGCTGGCATACACGTGGAGGGTTACTTCATCCCCACTACTGACATCTTCTCCTGGCAAGGCACTGGGAGGTTACTGCACAGCTTCTACTGAAGTACTGCTCCCTGATCCTGCCTCCGGCAGGGGGTTACTGCAGGCCGCTGGGGTGTTACCGCACACTGCTCTGCTCCCTGATGCTGCCTCTGGCAGGGGGTAACTGCAGGCCGCTCTGCCCCCTCACTGCAGCCGCTCGCCTCCGCTACCATGCCTTCCTGCCTCTGCTGCCAAGCGCCTCAGTCCTGCACTGCGCGGTGACGTCACACATGCACCCGCGCAATGCACTACTGACAGGAGAGGCTTTAGTATTACGGCACATTTTCTTCTGAAGCCTCTCCTGTCTTCAGCGTTCGGATAGGGGCTTTTCCCTTTAAGCCCATGAACCTGTGGGCCGCAAAAGTGGCCAGCTGGGGCCAAATGCAGGCCGCGAGTTTGACACGTCTACACTACATGGCCCCCATTCAGTCCTTTATTCCATTGCTGCAATCCAGAAACTCTGCCATCCAGTGATGCTGCCAAGGCCACATGACACACTACACCTCTGCTGCCGCCCATGTCGGCCACTGCTACAAAATTTCTCAGGGCCACTTTTAGTTCCCAATCCTCCCCTGTTCTAATGGACAGAAGAGTGACTATTCCAGCAGTGTGGCACTGGTTTTCTCATAACATCGTTTTTTTTTTTTTTTTTTTAGCTGATTATCCTTTTTTTTTCCTTTACTTAAAGGCTGTAGGAGTCATCCAAACATTAACTGATATTGGATCTGGTTTTGGCAGTGGAACCCCTAAATCTCACTTTTCACCATTGCATCAGCTGAGGTCCAGCACGTGCTTCTTATAAATGAATCCCAGAAGACGGTTCCCTGCTAACAAAGCACATCTGGGATTTAGAATTACCACGACACCTGTACTGGAAACAGTGCTCCGTTATTTCATTACTGCATCCGTCACCGTGTGCAACAAGCAGGCCAGTTGATGCCTGTAGTGCAGGTAACATACGGTAGTAGCAGAGTTGATGAGTTTGAAAATAGACATCAGTCCATCAAGTCCAACCTACTATATATCAGATCTCCTGCAGTGCACAGTTCATATTTATAAAGACTCAGATTTGTTTCAAACCAGAATTCCGATGCCACATAATGGCAGTCCTAATTCTCTCTGGGTCCCCTATTATGCATTGTAATTAATGGTTATAACCCTGGATTTCTCAAACCCTTTCTTAAACATCAATTGTCTGTCATCACAACGTTCTCTTCCATTCTTCCATATCTTAGCTGCCCTTCTGTAAAGAAACCCTTCCTTAGTTTTGAATCTTCCTCTCCTCTAAGCTTAGAGGGTGTCCTGCGTACAGACCTCGGACTAAACAGTTCACCTGATAGTTCTCTGTACTTTTTACAAATGTATTTGTAAAAAGTAATCATATCCAGTGCCCCCCCCCCCCCCCCAACACAAATAAAAAAAAAAGTGCACATACCTATGGCGTGCACATTCCAAAAAGGCTGTGACCTCACTGCAAGGCACTGCAATGTTCATTAGATAATATGCTACACACCATAATGCCCCTTATACATTATACCACACACCATAATGCCCCCTATACAATATGCCACACGCCGTAATGTCCCTTACACACAATATGCCACACACCGTAATGTCCCTTATGCACAATATGCCACACACCGTAATGCCTATTACATATTATACCACAAACTGCAATGTCCATTTACAGAATAACCCACTTCATAATGTCCATTACACATTATACCACACACCTTAATGCCAATTACAGAATTAATGTATAGGCGATACCTCTATACATTATACTCAGTCTGCTCTTATCCATCACATTATAAACATTTAGGGATTTATAAATATAAAAGTTAATCTTCTCCCTCACACCAGCTGGGTGACAACAGATGCCCTTCCTATAATGTAATTTATAATAACTTATAACAGTGAAGCACACACCAGTGGCAGCATACCCCTTCTGGATGTTTCATATTCCCTGCTGCTGCCGGAGAGGAGCATGATGTGCAGGTTCTTCAAGCACGCCCCCTGTTTGCAGGCTGTGCTGGGCTGTGTGGGAGCGGACAACACTGCCCATGGTTTACACTGGAGGGAGGAGGGAGCGGAGGCACGCGGCTTCTTCAAGCATGCACCGTGCTTGCAAGCTCTGCCCGCAAATCACTCGGGATGGGGGGGAGGGAGAGGAGGTACACGGCTAGGGGACGGTCTCTGCTGCTTAAACAAGCGGTAGCTCCCGTGATTTCCTGTGGGACCCGGCAGTCCCCACAGACTCCGTCGGTGCTGGCTCCACCAAGCCACCGCAGGGTCTGCGGGCCCATTTTTATGCCACTGATCATATCTTCACCTAGATGCTTATTTTCTAAAGTAAACATGCCTAAACTGGGTAGCCTTTCCTCATAACCCAATGACTCCATACCCATATCAAATTTATTGCTCTTCTGATATATCAGAACTATATAGATATATGGATATATCAAGTTGTTCTCGCAGCACTGCTGATGACGATATACTGTATCTTTCAAATATATTGGCATGTCTGGCTGTGTGTATAGCCGTCATGCTGACCGTTCTATACACCCGCCACAGGAACCGCTGACAATGATGTCACAAATGGACATGCAAATTAAAATTCTATTGCGCCACATTTTCTTCCGGGGCATACAGATGTAGCTGCACTCATCTACCCCACGCCAATCGCCACATGCAACTCCCACGGCGATTGGCATGATTTCTTTGCCTTGCTCGTGCATCTTACTTGCCCCTGCGACTCTTAGAAACGCTTTGTGGGGCAATATCGCAGCGTGGTGCAAATTAGGTGCGACAAACCGGATCGAGCAGTGGGGATCGGATCACGTTTATCTTCACAATCATCTTCTAAGAGAAAATATTTCCTTTTAATAATTCCACGTGCCCCCAAGGATAGAAGTGTAATTTTCTAGACCTTTGTTTCTGTTGCAATGATTACTCCCTGCAACTGTTTTCGATTAGGTCAACAGGGATCCAAGGCTTGAAAAGATGGAGCTGGTAAACCCGCTTGTAGCAGTGCTACTGAGGAGGTATCCCCCATGGACTGTTTGACTGATTGGGGTGGTATCCCAATAGAAAGTATGCGTAGTTTTTTTTAAGGGTTTTGAGTCTGTTTTTTGTTTGCCGGTGCAAGGGAAGGTTCGAGTTGGTACTTCTTTTAAGTTCCAAGGGTTCAAAATAGGTTTAGCTAGAGGGGATCCCTATCCATTGGATAATTTAATTCTTTCCTCCGTTGGTGTTTTGTCTAAGACAAATCCTTGTCCTTGCTCCAGGCAAATTCCGGCTCATTCTTCATATGTCTTAAGAATCATCAGTTAAAGCTGCAATATCTCCAGAGCACTGTTCATGGTATATCAGTCTTTCGATGATACTCTCCAAATTGCTGGCATATGGGCACTGGGTGCTCATAGTTAAGATCAATGTTGAATCCAATTTACATTTGCTTCCCATGCACCCTGACTCAGGTTCAAGGGTTTTTTTTCTATTGGAAGGGAATAATTCATAGACAATTCATTGGTGTTTTGAGTTTTCTGTAGGGGGTCATGGAATAGCACTCTGCCTTGATGACTTCTTGTGTGTAGTAGCCAGAACATTGCAGTGATCATTTGCTAGGTTTGAGAGTGCTGTTATTTCAGTGTGGGGTGTTGGTGGTCACTTGCTTTTCATTTCTAGGTATTGAGATTGATACCGTGGTGGGCTCTTGTCATCTTCCTCTGGAAAAGGTGTTGAACTTGCACAAGGCTGTAGAGCATTGTATCATGTTGCAGAGGTTTACCATCTCTTTCGGGTCTTTTAAACTCTGCCTGTGGGGTCATCCCCATGGGCGGGTTATTTGCCAGAAGATAGAGCAGGCCACAATGGGGCTTCCAGATCCCAGTATTTTGTTTTCTTATCTTCACTAATAAGAGAAATCTTGTCTTAGAACATTTCTTGAGGATTCAGATTTGGTTGGCCCCCCTTGTCGGCAACATTGGTTTCCACTCACGCAGCAGGATCTTAGGGGTTCAGTTGTTACCTGAGTGGATACTGTTGCATTGCACCTTGGCCAGAGGATTGGTCTCGTATGGGTTTGAGCAAAGACCTACAGTATTGCTTCTATGGTTGTTTCCCATCACGGTGGCTTTGGAAATCTGGGATGTACATCTCTGTACTAGCAGCATCTTGTTCAGATCTGACAATCTGGGCATGGTGCATTCCATTAGGCTGTTGCTGGTCTTGCGGGTGCTGGCAAAGCTAGTGCTGTCATGCATGCTGTGCAATGTGTTGTTTCGAGCTCAGCACATTCCTGGGGCAGATAATGGGATTGCCGATGCATTATCCAGGTGTAGGACAGTTTTGCTCCTTGGCACCAGAGGCTGACAATGTTAGGAGTAAATTTACTAAGGTCGGCCGTAAATGGCCGATCCCGGGAAGGAACATGTACGAGCGGGATCGGCTGTGAACATGCCGACCAATACGAACTCTCACATTTACAAAGCTGCCGCATTCGCACGATTCGTATTTCCTGGTGTCGTAGCCAGTCGTATTTAGCTGCCAAATTACCGGCAGTCAAATCCGTGCTATGCTGCCCTGTGTAAAACATAGAATAAATAATTAAAACACCCAGTGTTTGGTCCCCCGCCCGGCAATTACCAGCCGCAGGCTCATTTAGCTGGTCCTGGATGCAGGAATACAGGAGGGGAAAGAAGCTGGGGTCTCCGTGTATTTATATAACCAGCACCAGGTCCATGGCTCGGTCCTGGTTCCCAAAATACAGAGGACAAAACAAGTGGGGGTCCCCCATATTTTGGAAAACAGCACCAGATTCAAACAGCCAGCAGGGTAATGCCACAGGCGGGGGACACTTTTTATACAAGGTCCACCCGGCCAAAGTATCAACCTGTCAGCCTGGGCCAGGACCCTGGGGGAGTGGGGACCCCCTCCGGGCACCCCTGGTGGTGCCCCTGGGCAGTGGGCATCGGATTGATGGCATGCGAAGTGCTAAAAAAAAGAATAATAAAATTGGGTTTTGTTGTGGAGCTACAAGTCCCAACAAGCCTCCCCCGCATGCAGGGACTTGGCCAACCACAAGTTCCAGCATGCGGGGCATTATTGGGCCTGCTGGGTCTTGAATTTCTACAACAAACCCAATCTCCCATTAAATCACACACACAGAACCTTCACTTCCATAGAAAATAATGGCAGGCTTCCTGGTTTGGAGTGGATATTGGTTGTAGTTAGATTGGTTCTAGGTTTTTTAGGTGCTCTCCCCTTTGATTACTGCTTATATCTGCTGGACCACCTTAGAAGGGGCAGAATCATCACCCTACCGGCTGGGCAATCCAGGTAGAAGGTTTGAGTTTTGTATGTTCATTTTTTGGGGTTGATGATGATTTCAGTGGTTCTTTCTTTGCCACCGTACTTTACTCTTTATTTCTTGCAGGTATTAAAGTTTATAGCCCATTTTAATTAATAAAATATTCTTATTGTTATGATTTATGTTAATTATCATTGTTGCGCCCCTAGGGCAATCCTCAGCCGTTAGGAGATTCATGGCTACCTCTGGGAAACATTGACCACAGTGCGCTCCGCCATAGGAGCCTGTAATTCCTCGCTTCCAGACCTTTCTGTTAAAGTTTCTAGTAATGTGAAATGCAGATGATGCGTTCTTACCATCCAGTTCTACTTAGAAAAAAAGTAATTGGTTTTTCACGTGAACATTTCCTAGCTTACATAACTGTGCATCATCCATCTGGTTTCTCATTGACAGAATCTGGGGACCGTCCTGTAACATCTGTTCCATGTGCTGTGTATATATGTTGTCAGCGCTGTAACCCTTTATCCCAGTAATGCAAAATGTGGATTCTATCCAAGGGGAACAAAGCAAGGACTGTTCTAGACTTCAGAATGCGAAGACTTAGATGCGATGGATGTCGTCCCCCCCCCCAGCTATATAAGTGTACCTGAAGATATTGAACCTCAGTATATACTGTACGTGTTGCCGTATGTTTCCGCACAGATCCTGTGGATATATTTGTTGTTACTTGTAGAGAGCTTTAGCAGAGACGGCTCCAACCACGTAGAACGTCATAAGGAGCGGAATATAAATGACTGAGGAAAGTTGTGTTTGCCATCCTCTATACGCTGCTGTGTTTCAGCATTCAACAACTTACCCATCGTGACATCTAGAATATAAGACATCTACCGTATTTCCAAACCGACCCCGAGCAACAATTTCCATCTCTGTCAGATAAACAGTGGTGGGGCATATTCGGGCTGATCACTGCTACCGGGGCTGGATTAAGGTCTATGGTGGCCCTGGACAACAAAAGGTCTGTGCCCCCCCCCCCCCCCCCTGGACAGAGGCAGGTCGGCCCCTCTGGACGGAGGCATGTCCCCCTTCCCTGGTACCTGGCCAGCGTGTGGATCCGGGCAGCGAGGTCTATGCAGCGCTGGGGAGGCAGCGGGGTCCCTGCAGCGGATGGGCAGTTAGCGACAGGGTCCCTGTGGTGAATGAGAGCTAGTAGCGCTACTAGTTCCCATCTACCGCAGGGACCCCGCCGCTGACATCCCATCTGCCGCAGGGGCCTCGCTGCCTCCCCAGCGCTGCATGGACCCCTCTGCCAGGATCCCTCTGATGGCTAGGTACCAGGGGAGGGGGGGACGGTGTGGGGGTCCTGGAAGTGTGGGGGCCCCAGGGTGACCGCCCCTGTTGCTCCGTGTATAATCTGCCACTGGCAGCTACCAATAAACTGTCTTTAGTCACAAGCAGATATGGGTCCTGATTCTGGTTTACTCGCAAAAGTAAATTCTCTCTTTAATGGACAAAACCATGTGCACTGCAGGTGGGGCTGATGTAACATGTGCAGAGAGAGTTAGATTTCATTCAATTTACCTGTAGCTGTTTTTTTCTCTGGGGAAAAAAACAGGAGAAAAAACATTGAATCTGTATAAGTTCCCACACCTGGCTGACATTTTGAACACAGGCCTGTTTTATTCCCGCCTGCCTCTGGCAGGTGGAAAAGAAATCCCCGACTAGTCCTGGCTCCAGGACCAATTGAATCGCCCCAGGGAAGTGGCAGGGAAGGAAGGGGGAGGGGGGATTTATTCATGATAAATGACCATGGCTAATTGAATTTAAGACTGGGATGAAAATGCTTACCAAAATGTAATTCCCTCAGAGCTCAACTTTTGATATGAAAGATAAAAAAAAAACAATTCCTATAATTGTAGGAATATTCTCCATTTAATTAGAAAAGAAACAATTCCATCTCGTTATGTACAGCTCACACGTGAATTATTCCCTTGCAAGGCGTATGCACGTAAGTCAACGCAGAATGCATTGCTTCAGTAAATAGAAATGTTAGAGATTAAGTAGACGATGTACTGTATACATCCTTGGAATTCGTAAAAAATAGAATCAGCCAATGTTCTCCAGTGTGGTTTATCTGCACCAGATGTACATTACCCGCTAACTGGTGGACTGCTTCTTCGGAGATTTTACAAGTTATGACTCAAACTACAGGGAATTATTTTAGTGTTGCGATTACTCGAAGCTTTGTATCACAGGCAATGCATGAAGTGAGGATTAAGCACTTTCTGACTGGCAGAGGGACTGGATGCTGTTCCGTCCAGCTGGATGCAGCGCTTCCGATGAGGTACTAAGAAAATTGTGCTTTAAATCAGCACTTTATCTTCACTTCGTACATCTTGGATTTCAATCCAAGCGGAATAAAAACTTGTTGCGATTTATATGAATAAAAAAATGCCATGATTATATTATTATACAATGAATAAAACATTTCTTCTTACATTCTTGTACAGAGGATGAAATATTGCTTAATGATCACTTTTGTGTGTAGAACAAGCCTTTAGCTCCTCAAAAATCCCAGCGCTGCTGATGAGGCAGGGAAGTGTACTGGCGTTTATTTGTGTGGGCGGCCATCTTGCTTGCGATGCATCCAGATGGTTCGGTTACGGTAGATCAGATCAATGATGTCTACATCGACCACGTTATCGAAGGCCACTCTTAGTCAAACGCTTCTAGTTAGATGCCTAAAGATAGTCTACAGCGTCTAGATTGACAGTAACAAAAGTTAGACGCAAGCGTTAGGTCGACGGGAAGGTGATAGTCAGGCACAAGGTCCACATGAGTTTTTCATGTTTTTTGGCAGCTATGTCAACATAGGTCATCATGGACAGCAAATAAGTGTAATGTGTTGGCTCGCATGGCTCGCTACGCTCGGCACACTATTATAGTCTAATTCTATGCCCACTTGGATGTAGTATGGTCAAAGTCGGTCTAAAACAAAAAAAATGTGAAAAACTCGTGTCTGCTGTGGATGTCTAGTTACACACTGTTAGGATCCGCCTCCAGCGGATCTGTGTTATGCGCAGATTCACATATTCTGTGTGTAGTTTCATGTTCTCCCTGGATTCTGCTCCCTGGGTTTATCCCAGCCGGTGTGTGTGTGTTTACTCGCTGGTGGCATCCAGTGGTCAGCCTGGGCCATTGCAGCTCACTTTCAGTGCTGTGTGTTCTGGACTCAGGTGTCTTGATTAGGCTCCTAGCCTGCAGAGCACACCTTTAGGCAATGTGTAATCAGCACCACATTGTGCTCACTATATAAACCCTCTGGTTACTCAGTCCCAGGCCGGTTATAGCTTATGTACCTCAGGGTCTCAAGTGTTCCTGGTTCCCAGTCTTCCGTTATTCCTGGTTCCTGTTCCCAGTCATCCTGCATCCTGTCGTTGATTCCCAGCTGTGTCCTCCATCCAGTCTCCTGTCCTCCCGGTGTCCGTGTGTCGTCCTTTATCCGTCTCCCGGTCCCTGCAGCTCCTGTTGGTCTTTGTGGGATTCCTTCTCCAGCGTGGTGCTTCCTTCGGCTGGTTCCCTGCCTTGTCCGCAGCATCTCAGCTCCAGCTAGATTGATATCCCTCGGTTTCAGATAAGTTGGGAGATTCCCCCTCTTTGTCTCCTTATTAATCATTTGCTTATTGTGTCAGCGTATAGTGTATTGTTACACCTGTCAGCAGTACTTATTGTGTCAGCATATAGTGTATTGTTACACCCGTCAGCAGCTCTTAGTGTGTCAGCATATTGTGTATTGTTACACCCGTCAGCAGTTCTTAGTGTGTCAGCATACTGTGTATGGTTACACCTGTTAAGCATTAGCACAGCGGGTTCCTGTTTAGAGTGCTATCCACTGGCACCCCTCTCCGCAGGGCAGGGTGGTCCTCGCCTCTTTGTTTGTTAGATAGGTTTCCCCTTGTTCATCACTGGCCTTGGCGTGTGTGTTGTCCTTAACATAAGACCAGGTGGCATCGAGGTGGGAGCCTGACTAACGGGCTCCCACGAACGCGGCTATTATTGGTGAAGCCTAGCACCCCGCACACACACGTCAACTCCATCTGAGTACAACGGAGTCAGGTTGGCGAGGCTGCCCTGGTCCTGTCACTATCTCCTTCCAGCCAGTGTCACGTGGTGTCTCGCCAGACAGCGTGGCACAGGAGATCCTAACACACACACGCCATTTTAGGATAGTATGGCCGCCATTTTGGTTCGCAGAGTTGCGCAAATAAAGTTTCCATACCCGAGTATGTGTGACAAAGTGGACCAGAAGAGTAGCCATACTATCACACATAAATTCATAATAACATACTTACACTAAATGAAATATAGTTAAAGGTTTAGAACGCCACACATAGCTTAGTTAGCCCTGCACGCATCTGTCTGTATCATGTTTAGTACCGTTCCGTTCCGTTCATTATGCACAGTATTCCGGTCATTGCGAATATTTTGCAATATACACGGCCCGATAGTTATGAACATAATCCATATTCCAGAGACAGTTTCTGTTGAAAGTATGTAACAAAGGAATTTAGATGAAACTGGTTCTTATCACTGCTGACGCCGAAACCATCAAACAAAGGACTCTTAAAGTTCACTCCCCTGCACCTAGTCAAACCAGTTGTATCATCTTACCCCCCGATCACAGTGGACCTGACATACAAATCTCTGACCAATGGGAATGGCCTTTGACCTCCCCCTTCTGACCCTATAAGATAGGTGACCCAGGGCTGCCCGGTCTCTTCGGCACATCTACCTTTCCCTGACTGTCTACCGGACTATAGTTCAGCCCTGAACGATAGTGAGCTCTGACCGGACTGCGCTTCGCATATTTAATGAGACGGGTAACGGTTGCATTAACGGTATTTATCCTTATTGTATTGATTGGCTGGTTGTGTCTTGTATCTGTATTCTTTCCCCTTAGCAGAGCCTGTTTAGTATTCATTGTTAGCATATTGTATCACTTGTTAAACCTGTATTTTCTATTCCTGTAACCCCCCTTTTGTCCATTAGGGACTTAACTACAACCTTTTTATGGAGTTCTTATCTCCTTACTTCTATACTGTGGTTTGTGTCTGTTATTCGCATTTAGCGATAAAGGTATATTACGGACACTGTCCTTAAAGGTATATTCGCAGATTAGAGACAAATTACTGCGAAGGAATCTCTGATTAAGGTATTGGTTCTTGGTGTACAATATACAGTCAAAGGTACGCTACGCTGCGTTACGTTTTGTTCGCATGTAGTTAGGTATAAAGGGTACGCAGGTTGCGGACTTATTACGTAACCTGCGCTTTTCACTTATTGTCTCTCTGGTCATATTTAATCGCCATTAACAAATGAGGGCTCGTCCGTCCGCTCCACAGTCCAGAACTCAGTACCAGGCGTGCGGCCCGACCTATACCAGCAAAAGGGTGGAAGTATTTATTTGTTTCCATTGCTGGATAGGCCGAGTCCGCGGCGGTGCGGGGTTCGGGAAGTGCTAGCGCTGAACCCGGAGTACAATAAGTGAAAGCCACGTGTTTTAAAACATATATTAAGTGTTTAGTAAACTGTACTTCTGCCTGCCACAAGTAGTTTAACGGGGTATAGTGTTTTGAGTTGCTTGTTCATTATAGTATATGTACCACGTGCGATAAGGTTCGCACACGTGGAGTCTGTGTTTATTATAGTACATAGAGGATCCCCTCTGTGCAAAACTATAACTTTTATTGTTAGTTACTGCAAAACCAGAGACTCCGCCACGTGGCGACAAGCCCTGGGCCTTTTGCAGTAACGTAAAGCGTCTATTGTATATTACGCAAGGAGCGCGCGCACGTGCCCATATCGGGAAAGTTTCGCATCTTTGTACGTGATTTACGGATTAAGTGCGGGATTTATTTCGCATCTTGATACGTAACTTTCGGACGGAGTTAAGGGATTTATTCCACATTTAGACGCAATTACTGCGTATAGCGAAACCCGAGTGCAACCTTGCAAATATACTATAGAACACGTGGGTGGCCGATTCATCGGCGGCCTGTGAACAGCGCATGTACACACGTGGCTGTTCATTGGTACTGCACATGCAGCACACATAGGAACTCAAAGGTGAACAGTATTGAACCACTAGCTTTATTTAAACAGTATAGCAATATACTGTGGATAAGGTGGTGATTAAATAAAGAGAAAATAAGTTTTTTTCTTTTTGTTAATTTTCTCATTAAGCAAGCAACTCAAGCATTATTTTAATAGATTCCTATAGCGTATTATAAGGGATTTATACCTGCATAAGTATCTAGTGAAAAGCTACCAGCCTGGGAAAATTTTCTGTACAGAAATATTTCAAAAATAAGCATAAGACCAAGGTGTAACTAGCGCCCAGTGTGAAAAATAACTGAGGCGAACGGGTGTGTGACGGCACGACTCAAGCGCAGTGTAGTCCAGTGTAGGACAGTCCAGTTAGGACCGGGTTCACGTGACGACGTGCCCATAGGAACTGCCCCTTCCGTGGAACTACCTATTTTGATCCACTGGGAGGGTACAAGAGGCTAAATCGGAACCCAGTGATCCGATCAGCTACTTTAGAAATACCAGTTTTTGGGGGTACAGGAAAAACAAGTTTTGCTGTGCCCTGGAAAAACTGCCGCACCTTGCAAGTTGGCTAGCAGTTCGCTACTAGTTGAAAGACTTGGTGATTGAGTACATTACCTCGCATAGTGGGCTTCACGCTTGATTGCGGAATAGTGCCATTTTGTGGAGAAGGAGTGATTTGGGAGTGACTCACTGATAAACGGCCCTCCGGTTTCTGCTAGCTGTGAACGTTTATTCCTGTAATTATGGGTAATAACGGTTCACACAGGGATACCGAGTCAGTTAGGGAGGAATCTAGTCGACCCAAAGGGTCGGCGGCTTTCATTATGTGCAGGAAGCACGGTGAACTCGCAGTTGTTTACCAAAATAAATGGAGAAGAATGACACAAGGCAGCAAGTTAGAATTTCCCAGCGTTGGTAGCTTTGATCCAGAAATCTTATCTGCAGTAAAGGATGAAATATGTCTACTCTCCAGTCGTAAGAAGAGAGTGAAGCACATGGAAATTCTTAAATTGTGGCAGAAGGAAGGGCAGGAACAATGGGGAATCAAATGTCTGGCAGTGCCAGATACAATCAGCCACAATAAAAATGCAACCGTAGCCGCAACCGCTCCCCCACCCCCATATGTGCCGAAGGGGTTAATGACTAATAAGCGAGACCTGAGTAGTAATTTACCTGTTGCTAACTTGTACCCTGTCTTATCCCCTTATAAGGAAACCCGAGAGGAAAACGAGCAGCTGTTGGCACTAGCCGTCTCCCATGCAATTAATATGATTAAAGGAAAGGCTGAACCGGCTAAACCTGCTGCTGGGGCTCTAGCACAGGAAGAGGAGACGGCTGATGCCAACAGCATAGTCTTGGACCCAGGTAAGAAGGCACTACACAGCACGGACACAGACGACTCCCAAGCAGGTCCCAGTAATGCGGATGTGGTACAAACATATCCTATGCGCACACTGGAAGTTCCCTATGGTAAGGCAGACAGAGAGGGTGTGATACCTACCAGAAAGATGACCATGCTAAACCCATGGACACGGTTAGAGCTGCGGTCCATCATTTCAGATTTCCCTGATCCTAGGAAAGATCTGACATTATGTCAGAAATTTGTAAGGGATCTGGGAAACTCTGATGAGCCCACCAACAAGGATTGGAGAATCATGTTGAGGGCCTGTCTCCCCACTCACATCGATATCCCGAAATTCATTCAGGATAGTGGATTGAAGGTGGACAAGGAGATAAATGATGAGATCAACCAGGAAAATATACTAATCAACTTGCAGTTGGGAGTGTATTTTCCCGCAGCAGTGGAATATAGCAAGATATTCACTATCAAACAAAAAGATAGTGAATCAGCTAGCGAATATTTCAACCGGGGTTTGATGACGGTATCAAAACACACTGGTGTCGCCGATCTTAAGGATAACCCACACCTGAGGGAGATGGTTGTCTCTGTGTTAGTGGAGGGGCTGAGAGAGAAATTGAAGGACAAGGTCCAAACATCGTTCCCAAATTGGCGAGGAATGACAGTAGATGCCCTACGGGAATCTGCCGTAGCCCATGACAAAAACATATCAAAGCACAGGGAACTGCAAACTGACAAACTGATGATGGTTAGCATCCAAGCCCTTACTAATGCCCCAAACAAAACTGCATACCAACGAAACACCAGGGACACAGGTAGAAAACCAATTATCTGTTACAACTGCAATGGGGAAGGTCACTACTCAGCTCATTGTAGGTTAGGAAACCCCAGGAATTATCAGACACATAAGCGAGAATGGGAATCTCACAAAGGTGAGACACGGAGATACCCAGCCCCTAGACAATGGGAGGAGACAGACAGGTCACGCAACATGCCTCCTCCCCATCTGATGGCTGACACTGTGCTAAGGGCAACCCAGGTCAGACAATAGGAAACAGGTCATACCTGTATCCTACAGCCAGTTAGATTAACTCAACACCTTAGAGAGGAACCTCAGGTGAAGGTTGATATAGCTGGAGTAAGGCAAACCTTTTTGGTTGATACAGGGGCGGCCAGATCTGTTCTCAACACTCCTCTTCACTTGGGTTTCACTGACAAATCAGTAGCAGCAATTGGGGTAACAGGAAAAATACAACATTACCCACTGACGAAACCAGCGGAGGTTACAATCGGGCCTCTGCATACCAAACACTCTTTTCTGTTGGCTGCAGCGGCCCCGACTAACCTCCTGGGTAGAGATTTACTATGTAAAATGGGATGTGTCATCTATTGCACCCCTGATGGGGTATTTCTGGACACTCCTAGAAATCTTACACAAGAAGTGCAAGATATGCTGGACAGTCCTCAGAGGCTAATGTTGTATTCCACTGTCATAGAGTCAAATCCATCTAAGGTAGCTAAAAACTACAGCACAAATACCGAGTTCCCTTTGAACTAAAGATGGGAAGGACACAGGATCAATGGCAACCATAGCTTCAATAGAAACCCTGTTAAAAACAGAAAGTATAGCGCCCCAAAGTACAGCTTCACCATTTGAAATCTGAGGTTGAGCTGGAAAAATACCCAGTGAAATAACAAGGTTCCCAAAAGAGAACTTTTAACTAAATACCCCTAGACACAGCCCATAGTCACAACCACACTGGGAAACAGAAAGAAAGGGAGGGCTTACAAATCAGAACAGGAGTTGAAAAGGGTAAGAACCAAATAGTTGAGAGCCAATTCCCCCATAGTGCTAAATCCTGGTGTCATCAAAATAAAAGAAAAATTTTCAGTTGAAAATAAATGTACACATTACTGTCATTAACATTTTCTACCCTTTTTGAGTTTTTCTCTCTCTTTTTCCAATTTTTTTTCTCCTTTCCCTACTTTTCTGTTCCAGAAACCTCAGAAAGCCACCAAGCCCCTCCCCCGGATCTTGCAAGATCGCACACTGTCCTTACGGCCCACAAATGGGTAAATACCAATACAATGGGTTAATGATCTATTGTTATGTCCTTTCCTCATCCACAGCACCAGCAGTTGGCGATAGACAACTTCTGGTGTATCCTCCTGAGGCAGGACATAAGGTATCTCAGGACGGATTGCGGTTGCGCCTGAACAAAAAAGAGGGGGAGGGGGGGGGGAAATCTGGGACACATTAGTAACCATAAACCCACAAACCATAGAAAAATAGTTTGAAAGATCTGTCGCACTCCCAGCAGAGAAATACCCCATAAAGCGAGTAGTCAAAATATATATTTTTCCAGTAAATCTTGAACAAAGTCCCAGTATCTTTGAGCATTGCTCCTAATGTTACCCAGGGCAACCACAGCCACCATCTTGTGAAAAGCAGTCCAAGTAATGCACAAGCATCCCCCTTCTACAAAGAATGAAAAGGGTTGTAAAACGCATTTACATATAAATAGGTACAATCGCAAAACCCATGTCTTCACAGACAAATGTGGATAGTAAAGAAGAAAGAAACAGGCCTGATTACAGCCTTTTGCCATGGGTAAAACTGACACAAGGGACCATGTGATTTAGAATATTAGACCTGCTGAGGGGGCGACAGATATAGTGACGTAAGAAACCTGGCGATGCCAGCCTGACCAATGTCGTACTGCAGTGTACAATTAAACCCTATTACTTAAGCACTTCATACTTGTCTACACAGTGTAGTTGCCATAGCACTACCGGTATACAAAACTGAGAATGTGGTGTTGGGGTGTGTTTTAACTGTTTATGCTCCTCATATAGTCTGGACACTCCTAAAATTCTGCCTAAACATGTGAAAAATATTCATCAGCCAAGTTCACTAAATGGGAACTTGCATTGATGTTACCAGTAAAACGGGTAATATTGTAATCCCAGCAACACTCCTACCAGGTGTGCCCTCCAAGGCACAAGGGGTGGAGTGGTGCTGAGGTTGCTGGAATGGTGGAGTTTAGGGGGAGCCGAGACGAATATGATTGCATGACATGTTTGAATCAGACCTTTGCAGCATGCCCCCAAAGGGTGGTAACAACCCATTGGAAGAGGAAAATCATTTTTCTTTCCACAACACAGAGAAGGGAAAATTGTACACTGGCTATACCGTAATAGATGGAAAAGGCATAGTAGAGGCTGAACCCATTGGACGTCTCACTCAGCAACAGCAGTCTCATTAGTAGTACTGCGGGCTGAGAGAAAAAAAACAGCCAATATTCATGCCGACTCCAAGTACGTTTGTTGGGGTAATACAGAAGATCTTAGGCCCTATGGCGCCTCAGATGTTTTGTTTCAGTAACTGGCACTCCAGTGGCGCAAGCGTTGTAAGTTTAAAAGATTTCTGACAGTCACACAGCTGCCGGACAGAGTGGCTGTTATCAAGTGTAAAGCCCACATCTTCGATGAGGACTCAGTGTCACTTGATAATGAACATGCTGGCAAGGCAGCTGGGTGAGCCATGCGCTCTGCGGATAATGTTTGTGTTCCCCCTGTAAATGTCAGTATATTCACATAGAAATACAAGATTTGTGTCCCCTGCAGGAGAAGCAGTCTGGAAGGAGAAGGGATGTGGACAGGAATAGAAAGATGGACAAGGAAAACCAGTGACTCTGAGAACATGCCAAACTGTCAGGACAGAGATAGCCCATGGCCTGACTTGTCTTGACAGGGAAGGTATGTGGAAAAATTAGTCCGAAATTACTAGTGTGCCCACAGACAGGTAAGACGACAGGATCATGCTGTCTGGGGGAAAGAAACTGCAACGGCTGTTCCCACAGAGCCATCTCCACATCCCTCCTCCAGCAGGATCCTCTGCAGGTAATACAAAATTGGCTTTGTACAGTCCACTCTAGAAGCATTTAAGTTATATTTTTTTTTATATATATATATATATGTTGACGTTTGTGTGTATAGATATGGCAGCCCAGAAGCACCCTTGAGTATGCAAATATATATATGAAAGGTTTAAGTCATGTGTGAACCTTCAGGGACTGATGGTACACCCCATAATCTCTTTTTGTAGTAGTAGAATCACTCTCAGAACTCCACCTCATTGGTCCCCATCGAAACATTGCTTGGCGGGCAGCCACAGGTTATGGTAATCCCACAAGGAGATCCTAGACCACAAATGCAAGTGATGTATCCACACCTGGAAAACTGCAGCAAAAGGACTTTGTTGACACCTGTTGTGAACTGTCATAACCATGAACCAGGAGATGTTGTTGTTGTTTCCCCTGCTTTGCCATATACAGGTTGCTTGATAGACCTTTGGAAAGGACCACCCCAGATCTTGTTGACCAGCACTACCTCAATAACAAAGTCGCAGAGAGAGAGATTCGGGTACGTTCGTCCTACTGCCAAAGGAACAGAAAACCAAAAGGTCCTTACACTCGAGGGCGAAAGAAAGAAATCGCTAAGAGGCACCATTTCGGGAGGACTGGAGAGCAGCTAAGGTCAAGCAACCTGTACAAGCTACAAAAGGGACTGTGACACACCCCACTGGTAACAGGTTGGAAGGATCACTAACAAAATTTTTTCCTTTCTCAGTTTTCTTTATTGTTGTGGGTCCTATTCTTGTCTCCCCCCCCCCACTATCCGTTATCTTCAAAATCAAGGATACCGCCGCCGCACTGCTGCCAGGCATTGGACGGACGATACAGAGTTCTGAGAGTGTGTTACCCATCCCAGTTTAGGTCAAGGTAGAATCTATAAACTTGACACATTACCCAGGACCGGATGTTTGATAGTGATAATACCATCATACTTAAAAGCATACCAAAAAGAGAGACAACAAAGAGTTCAAGGGTCTGTTGTCACAAACAATACCTACCAAAGGATGCCATATCTGAAAAACGTGTATATGTTGTAACCACCCCTGTTTTTATTTTTATCCCAAAACTGTACATTATCCTTCGTGACCCTGAGTAGATTGTTCGATAAATGCGGCCCATCGTTTATCCGTGATCCTGGATCGGCCAAGAGCAGATGGTTTACTCCCCTTATATGTTTATTTCATGGATCCCAATTTCTTTGTTAGGATTATGAATTTCTGTATTGTCGTGTAAAATGTATTGTATTGTAACAGTTTTATATTTACTGTTAAAGGGTGGACTGTGGATGTCTAGTTACACACACGCCATTTTAGGATAGTATGGCCGCCATTTTGGTTCGCAGAGTTGCGCAAATAAAGTTTCCATACCCGAGTATGTGTGACAAAGTGGACCAGAAGAGTAGCCATACTATCACACATAAATTCATAATAACATACTTACACTAAATGAAATATAGTTAAAGGTTTAGAACGCCACACATAGCTTAGTTAGCCCTGCACGCATCTGTCTGTATCATGTTTAGTACCGTTCCGTTCCGTTCATTATGCACAGTATTCCGGTCATTGCGAATATTTTGCAATATACACGGCCCGATAGTTATGAACATAATCCATATTCCAGAGACAGTTTCTGTTGAAAGTATGTAACAAAGGAATTTAGATGAAACTGGTTCTTATCACTGCTGACGCCGAAACCATCAAACAAAGGACTCTTAAAGTTCACTCCCCTGCACCTAGTCAAACCAGTTGTATCATCTTACCCCCCGATCACAGTGGACCTGACATACAAATCTCTGACCAATGGGAATGGCCTTTGACCTCCCCCTTCTGACCCTATAAGATAGGTGACCCAGGGCTGCCCGGTCTCTTCGGCACATCTACCTTTCCCTGACTGTCTACCGGACTATAGTTCAGCCCTGAACGATAGTGAGCTCTGACCGGACTGCGCTTCGCATATTTAATGAGACGGGTAACGGTTGCATTAACGGTATTTATCCTTATTGTATTGATTGGCTGGTTGTGTCTTGTATCTGTATTCTTTCCCCTTAGCAGAGTCTGTTTAGTATTCATTGTTAGCATATTGTATCACTTGTTAAACCTGTATTTTCTATTCCTGTAACCCCCCTTTTGTCCATTAGGGACTTAAATACAACCTTTTTATGGAGTTCTTATCTCCTTACTTCTATACTGTGGTTTGTGTCTGTTATTCGCATTTAGCGATAAAGGTATATTACGGACACTGTCCTTAAAGGTATATTCGCAGATTAGAGACAAATTACTGCGAAGGAATCTCTGATTAAGGTATTGGTTCTTGGTGTACAATATACAGTCAAAGGTACGCTACGCTGCGTTACGTTTTGTTCGCATGTAGTTAGGTATAAAGGGTACGCAGGTTGCGGACTTATTACGTAACCTGCGCTTTTCACTTATTGTCTCTCTGGTCATATTTAATCGCCATTAACACTGCCAATGACGTTCCTGTGGAACTAACGCTTGTGTCTAATTTTCCTTACTGTCAATCTAGACGCTGTCGACTAACTTTAGGCATCTGACTAGATGCATTGGACTAAGAGTGGTCCAATCTATACACAGTTGCCCAGATACGGATGGCCTACAGTCAATAGATCAACACTAAAAAGATCGACATTGACAAAAAGCTCAACACATGCAAAAGCTCAATGTGGAAAAGGTCCACACATGAAAAGGATTTAATTTATCGATCATCTTCAAACTTAATTATCCATGTGGACTCTGGATGAGAATGGTATTGGCTCAAAGCATGGCTATTGAAGTGACCCATGGTAGGGGACGAGGTACATGTGGTATAGAGGGGTCCCTGTGCTCAGATGTAGTGAATGAAACCATGAATACATTAAAAACTCATGTCAAACATTTCATGTCTTGACCTATTGCCAATGACCTAATGACTGTTGGCCAAAACATTGTGTGTGAGCTAATCCACAACCATGCTGTAATAATTGCTTGGGTTGGTTGATAGCTACAGTATATTAGTAATGCTCTTATATTGAGGCCAGGCAACCTTCTTTGCCAAGATGGCTGCCAGGGTCCTTATTGACCCCTTGCCTCTGCCCAATAACAGATGAATATTTGTAGTTAACCCATGAAAATGGGTGTTTTCAGAGACTAGGGGCAATATTCAATCTTGGCCACTATTTCCGCCGGGGGAATTAGCGTCCAACAACTATTCATTGCTGCCCTTTCCGACAGCATTGAAGGCAGATTCCGACAAAACATATCCAACGTTAAAACCAGTCGGATCTGTTTTGTTAGAAACGGCAATCCGTGGCCATTTCCATCAACACGCCCCCCTGCCACTCAACAGACGGAACATTGAAATCCGCCTGTGGAGTATCTGTCAAGCGGAGGAAAAAACGGCGTGGAATTCCGTCTGTCGGGACGTTCCAATAGTTGGAATCTCGGATTGAATAGCACCCTCAGGGGTAAATTTACTAAAGTTTTTAGAAGTGAGACATGTTGCCCATAGCAACCAATCAGATTCTCCTTGTCATTTATCTATCACCTTGAGGATAATAGCTAGCATCTGTTTGGTTGCTATGGGCACGTCGCACTCCTGGAAACTCACACTTTAGTAAAGGAACCCTTAATATGCAAGTATCCAATGATAAATGGCCTAAAGCCTCACGCCACACTTCTCTTTGTCTGATGACAATAATAGCTGACAACTCTTTGATTTCAGTGTTATTACCTCAAGATTTGTTTCTTATTTATTTTGAAAGGTTAAAAAAAAAAAGTTTTATAGCCATTTTCTGCAGCCCTGTGTAAGTGGATCAGCACACATATTACATCATTTATAAATGTATGTCTGAAGGTGAATTACAAGACAGCAGAAAGCAGCCAGTGTTTGCTTGGAAATGTTCCTTCCGTAACCTCTCCCAAAGAGAGTTAATTTCCTGCCGTTTATGTTATGGGAATCCGGGCCAGCATAAGCAAAGTGTACAAGAGAGAGAGAGAGCGCTTCTGCTCGCAACCTGGATATGAAATCATTGCACCAAACTATGGGAAGGGTGCTCTAGAGAAATCCAAAGCGGGAGCAAGACATGCCATGAAGAATGATGGTAACCAATCCCAATAACCAGTGCAACACTGGTGTCCAACTGCTGTCTTGTAATTAGTGAAAAGTGGATTCTCCTGACATGTTTTTAATTAATCTGGAGTCAAGTGGTTTTATTACCTTTAACATCTCTCTTTATTTAAAAAAAAGTATCTCTTTGAATGCCAATAAGCCACAGGTTCTCAAACTCGGTCCTCAGGACTACACACAGTGCGTGTTTTGCAGGTCTCCTCACAGAATCACAAGTGATATAATTAGCTCCACCTTTGCTCCAAAATGCGTCAGTCAGTAATGAGTGCACCTGTAAACTAGAGATGTGCACCGGCCACTTTTCGGGTTTTGGGTTTTGGGTTCTGATTACCTTGAGGTTTTGGGTTCTAATGGGTTTTGGCAAAACACCTCCTAAGTGTTTTGTGTTTGGATTTATTTGGGTTTTGGGTTCTGATTTTTTTGTTAAAAAAGCCTAAAAACAGCAAAAATTGCAGAATTTGGTGTTTTTTTGCTCCTACGCTATATTGACCTCAATAACATTCATTTACACTCATTTCCAGTGTATTCTGAACACCTCACACCTCACAATATTGTTTTTATTGCCAAAGTTTGCACTGAGGTAGCTGGATAACTATGCTAAGCCACACAAGTGTGCGGCACAAACACGTGGCTCATGTAAGAGTGGCACTGCAGCGGCAGACATGATGGCAGTTTAAAAAAATAGGCCCATAAAAGATACCTATCTGGCTTGATCATGCACTGTTTACCATGTGCAGCCAAGGAGCGGTGGGCATTTTGTGCAGCACAGAGTTTGTCTGCAAGTGTGTAACTGTTTCGATCACTTTAACATCCAACAAGACCCCTATCTGGCTTGATTGTGTGATAATGTAATCTGATTGTTTAATTTTGTGATTATTATTCATTTATTATTACCAGTCGTCTCTTAAATCATTGCCTAATGGGTGTAGGGGAGTGGGCTAATCAATTTTAAGGTGGCAGATGTAATGTAATGTAAACCATCACTAGCATTGGTTGCAGCAGTGGCAGTAACTGATGGACCCGGCTGTGCAGATAAGGAGGATGCTGACAGCGATGATGTCAAATGGAAAGCCAGCAAACTGTTGCTCCATGCAGCGCTGGAAAACTTTGCTGCCCGTGGTGATGCCATAGGGCATGCGTAACCATCACTAGCATTGGTTGCAGCAGTGGGAGTAACTGATGGACCCGGCTGTGCAGATAAGGAGGATGCTGACAGCGATGATGTCAAAGGGAGAGCCAGCGAACTGTTGCTCCATGCAGCGCTGGAAAACTTCGCTGCCCGTGGTGATGCCATAGGGCATGCAAAGGAAGACGTAGCACCCAATAGGGGTCATGAAGGCAGTAAGCATGGAAGAGGCTCTGTCCAGAGGGATCTGCCAAAACCCACACTTGGCATTCAGGGTGTTAAAGACCGTTGCACCTGGCATGTCAGTGATCACCTGCTCGATGGTGCAGAGTGTGTATCTGTTTTGGTCAGTTTAATATTTCATAAGACCCCTATCTGTCTTGATTGTGATTATGATTATTTTTATAATTAATTTCATCTGATTTTTAATTTGGTGATTAATTTATTATTTATTATTACCATTCGTCTCATCAATCATTGCCTAATGGGTGGAGTGGAGGGGGCTAATCAATGACTAGGTGGCAGCTGGAAGAGTTCTATCTGGCTGCGACTTCTGTAACTCTATTGATCGCTAGGGTGGATTCAGGTGATCTGGCTCGCTAGGCGGGTGTTCCCTTTGCTCACTGCTTCACATGCGTCCCTTGTGAAGCTGTGCGCTCTGTCGAGGAGGATGTCCTTTGCCGTTAGAGAAGTACTGATCTTCTCTCAAGGTGTTACGACTCATAGCTGCACTCCCCTGCTACAACCTCAAAACAAGCACCAAGACCCCTATCTGGCTTGATTGTGCACTGTTTACACAGTGCAGCCGAGGAGCAGTGGGCGATTGGTGCAGCAATCAATTACTCTCATTAGTGGAATGCAATCAGTTGTATGCATTTAAAAGACAAGTCCCTCATACGAATGACTCTCAGCAGTGGGCACCAGACCAGACAGGTAGATGAAGCAGTACTAGACACCACACGGTAGATACTGCAGTACTAGGCACAAGACCGGTAGATAAGGCAGTACTAGGAAGTACTAGGCACCAGACGGTAGATACGGTAGTACTAGGCAGTGGGCACTAGACCAGACAGGTAGATGAGGCAGTATTAGTTGTGTGTGTATCTGTTTTGGTCAGTTTAATATTTAACAAGACCCCTATCTGGCTTGATTGTGATTATGATTGATTGATTATTAAGTAATTTAATGATGTGATTGATTCATGGTCAAAACCCCGTTTAACAACTTTCCTAATCCTGACCCTGATGTGTTTGTCTCTGTGCTGAAAGATCCCAATCTCAAATGGCAGACTGAACAACCTGTGGATAGCCATATTTCAAAAAATGTGAATGGGCTTGTGTGGCAGCCCACTACAGGATACCCCCTGTGCCCCTGGAGTGCCCCCATAGAAGTTTAATTGCAGCCAATGCTGCTCAGAGGAAAACTGCAGGGATGTGAGGGGTTAAACAGCCCCAGCTCAGTCCACGTGCAGGGAGCCTGACACCCCCCTGATTGGCTGCCCAGGGAGTGTGGCAGTCCACCCCTGGTGTACTCTTGTGCCCCCAAAGAGATTTTAATTGCAGCCAATGCTGCTCAGAGGAAAACCTCCTTTGCTTGTGGAAGCTGCAGGTCTGTGAGGGGTTAACAGACTCAGCTAGTGTCCTAGTGTCCCAGCTCCCCTGCACATGAGACAGGAAGCTGGGAGGTCAGAGGTGATCCCAGCAGCAGTGTGTGAGAGAGAGAGAAAGTGTGCAGAGGGGAGAAGAGCTTGTATCCTGAGCCAGGAAGCATGCAGACAGAGATGCTGTGCAGAGAGAAGCACACATCTGAGACCAGGCACTGGGAGCAAGGACCCAGCAGTTAATGACAGCCAGCACTGCTGACCAGAAGAAGGGGTGAGCAGCATGTGAAGGGAGATAGAGCCCAGTAGGAGTGACTGCAGAGACCTACAGCACGGAACTAGGCAGAGAGGGACATTGCCGCCCATCTGGGAGTCACCCAGAGGACCACACAGCACCCAAGACAGGCAGTGGCCAGCCAGGAGTCGTGACCAGCAGGAGCTGGCAACTGCAGCTGATTGTTTAGGTACTGGGGTGTTGGATACCCCCACTAACAGGACTGCCTGTTTGCCTCTGATACAGGAGATTGCCCTAATGGATGGGAATCTGCCTGCCCCTCTTAGAGAGGATTTTTGATCACTTTTGTTATACATAAAAGTAGTGTGCACACTAAGTTATGGCCTAATCACCTTGTGAGGATTTCCTTCGCGGGACCGTTATTCAAATTCAGGAACTGTGTTGTTTTGCACCAGGGACTACCGCGCAGTGTATATAGGGTGCATAGTGCCACTTGGCGGACATGTTGTGACGTAATATTATTCTGTCATATTGTTATTGTTGTGATGTAATTTATTGCGTAATCGTTCTCTCGTTAATCTGGTCATTAATTAGTTATAGCTTTAATTACTGAATGATATAAAGTGACTGTTTTGCATAAGTACGTGAGTGTATTGCAGCAACCCATTTACATATCTCCTTTAAATAAATATTTGTTGCTGCTAGCCGTAGTAGCCTTGTCTTTTGTGGGTTCTCCTTGGGTTGTGCCATTCCCTGCCACAGGTTCTCCGGAAGAAGCCGTGAGGAATCCAGAAGCTGCCGCCGTAATCAGCTCCAGATTCAGGTACCATTTTACACCACACTGTTACAGGGGCACTGTCACAGGAGCGCAAAAGGAGAGGTCAGAGGTGAAATGAAACTGTGCAGCGTGACGGAGGAGGGTTTGCAGCAGCGTGAGAGAGGATGACACGTGCTTAGAGAGAGAAGACAGGCTGGGCACCCTAAAGATCCACAGAGAGGAGAGCAGCAGAGTGCGCAGCCTGGAAGCGTGCAGAAGTGAGACCCGCTAGAGAGGAGAGACCCGGGCAGCGTTTCCGTGCAGGAGACCCGGCGGTGATGGACAGCAGCGCACACAGAGAGAGCCAGCAGCCAGCATCATGAGGAAGGCAAGAGGGAGGCCCTGCAGAGTGCCAGCCGTGACACCAGGGAGACGCTACCGGCCGGAGCCGGCAAAAGCAGCAGAGTACAAGGGTGCCCTACCCCCACTCAGCCTGTACCCTTCCTGCCCCAGCCCTGACTCCCCCAAGTCAGGGAGATCACATTCTCACCCATGAAGATGGTGATGGTGACACAATTTTAAAAGAGGACAGAGAACAATCTCATGCACATGAGACCACTGTGCTTGATACAAGACAGACCAGAGTCCACCTAAAGGTGTCGGCTAGTACAGCATCCCTAAAAGTCTCAAGGCTCCAAAAAAAATTAGGCAGTGAGCCCCTGACCAGACAGGTACATACGGCAGTATAGCCAGTGAGCCCCAGACCACAAAGGTAGAGATATACGGCAGTATTTAATTATTTATTAGGCAGGCAGTATTTAATTATTTATTAGCCAGTGAGCCCCAGACCACAAAGGTAGAGATATACGGCAGTATTTAATTATTTATTAGGCAGGCAGTATTTAATTATTTATTAGCCAGTGAGGACCAGACGGTACATACGGCAGTATAGCCAGTGAGCCCCAGACCACAAAGGTAGAGATATACGGCAGTATTTAATTATTTATTAGGCAGGCAGTATTTAATTATTTATTAGCCAGTGAGCCCCAGACCAGACGGTACATCAGGCAGTATAGCCAGTGAGCCCCAGACCACAAAGGTAGAGATATATGGCAGTATTTAATTATTTATTAGCCAGTGAGCCCCAGACCAGACGGTACATACGGCAGTATAGCCAGTGAGCCCCAGACCACAAAGGTAGAGATATACGGCAGTATTTAATTATTTATTAGCCAGTGAGCCCCAGACCAGACGGTACATACGGCAGTATAGCCAGTGAGCCCCAGACCACAAAGGTAGAGATATACGGCAGTATTTAATTATTTATTAGCCAGTGAGCCCCAGACCAGACGGTACATACGGCAGTATAGCCAGTGAGCCCCAGACCACAAAGGTAGAGATATATGGCAGTATTTAATTATTTATTAGCCAGTGAGCCCCAGACCAGACGGTACATACGGCAGTATAGCCAGTGAGCCCCAGACCACAAAGGTAGAGATATACGGCAGTATTTAATTATTTATTAGCCAGTGAGCCCCAGACCAGACGGTACATACGGCAGTATAGCCAGTGAGCCCCAGACCACAAAGGTAGAGATATATGGCAGTATTTAATTATTTATTAGCCAGTGAGCCCCAGACCAGACGGTACATACGGCAGTATAGCCAGTGAGCCCCAGACCACAAAGGTAGAGATATACGGCAGTATTTAATTATTTATTAGCCAGTGAGCCCCAGACCAGACGGTACATACGGCAGTATAGCCAGTGAGCCCCAGACCACAAAGGTAGAGATATACGGCAGTATTTAATTATTTATTAGCCAGTGAGCCCCAGACCAGACGGTACATACGGCAGTATAGCCAGTGAGCCCCAGACCACAAAGGTAGAGATATACGGCAGTATTTAATTATTTATTAGGCAGGCAGTATTTAATTATTTATTAGCCAGTGAGCCCCAGACCACAGACCGCCAGACTGGCAGATTCAGTGCAGGCAGCAGTGCAGCACCAGTGGACTATATATATTTATATTTAATATAATTAATAATTATATATATAATAAATGGCACAGCACAGCACCAGAGGTATGCCCCAGCACAGAGGAGACAGTAGTACTACAGGCAGGTACACAGTTAGACTGTTCTCCTAAGCAGAGGAGAACATAGTACACAGCAGCACTGAGGGAGACAGCCCTAACAAATAAAATAATTAATTACAGCACAGCTCACCAGAGGTAGACCGCACAGAGGAGACAGTAGTACTGTACAAGTACACAGTTAGACTGTTGTCCTAAGCTGAGAACAGAGTACACAGCAGCACTGAGGGAGACAGCCCCAGCAAATAAAATAATTAATTACAGCACAGCTCACCAGAGGTAGACCGCACAGAGGAGACAGTAGTACTACAAGTACACAGTTAGACTGTTGTCCTAAGCTGAGAACAGAGTACACAGCAGCACTGAGGGAGACAGCCCCAGCAAATAAAATAATCAATTACAGGCAGCACAGCACACCAGAGGTAGACCGCACAGAGAAGACAGTAGTACTACAAGTACACAGTTAGACTACTACACAGCAGCACTGAGAGACAGCACCAGCGATTGCAAAAGCTCAAGGTCAAGCTCAAGTTTAAGCCCCAGCAGCAGCACCAACACACCCTCTCCCAACCCACTACTTGACTGGAGTGAAGATGGCGGGCGCGGCAGCCGCTTATAAAGCCTCGCGAAATCCGACGCCGGGAGATGACGTTCTAATCACGCGGACGGACCGAGTCAGGCGGGAATCTCCGAGCGCTGCTCGGAATCGGGCTCGGAATGATGACGTCCGTGGGGGCTCGGATCTCTGAAATCCGAGCCCGCACATCTCTACTGTAAACCTGCCGGGTGACCTGGAAAACGTGAACTGAGTTTGAGAACCACTGCAATAAGCAAATCCCAGCATTCTTTTTGGTAGGAAGGTGTTTGTAAAATATGGACCCACACCACACATCTGCACCCATATATTATACTTACCCACACTTCTATTTTCTCCTCCCCCGGAAAAAAATAGATAATTGTTTTTATGGACTTGTGATATGTAATAAAATATTTATGTATTATTATTGTGCTTTCGCCTTTTTATGGAATCAAGTTTTGGACCTTTACAATGTGGAATAAAAAGATTGGTTGCAATCCATCTGTTCTGAGTAAACCTCCTTTATACAGTACCATTAAGGAGTTGTGAGCAATTAGAAAACCTGAGGTGCCTGACAAAAATACATCTAGGTGCACAGCTAATATCTGTTCCCAGGTGAGTCGCTACCCTTGTGGGGGATCTAAGGTTCCGCTATATCTGTTTTATACTGATGACAAGTTCAGAGTGTGTAAAGATACCTTTACGTGTATGCACCTCACTGCTATAAGGTGAGTACATCAAGTAACCTGGTCATTGGACACAGAGGGGCGACAAAAATTTAGGGCATGAGGAAGGAGCATGGCCACATAATATTGTCACAGTAGTGTCCGTTATTCACATTATACCACATAGTTGTGCCACTTGTACACATTGAGCCAGGTAGAGCCTCTCATACCCCTTTCAAATCGCATTTACTGTATAACCCAGGCTATTGCTGGGTCACAATACAATGTGAAAGCACCAGAGAAAGTTTAAACTCTGATTGCCTTGTGTTTAATGGGTGACCTGGGTTTAGTATGAAAGCGTCGGACCCGGGATCTGAAAGAGCCCCGTAGACACACTGTGCCAGGATAACACACACTGTGATGCCCATTACACATTGTCACACATTGTAATTCCAATTACACATTGTCACACACTGCAGTGCCCATTACACATTATTCCATCCACATAATAACCATTATACATTATGCAACACAAATAATACCCATTACATATTATGCCCCCAGTAATATTCCTTACGCATAATTCCCCCAGTAGTGCCCCTTACCCATTGCCCACAATAGTGCCCCTTACAGAATCCCCATATTAGTGCAGGAGAGGAGAGAAGTGGGGAGGAGATCACTTACCGCCACAACCCAGTGTGGTGTGCGCTCAGCACCTAGTCTGCTGAATAGCTCATACCAGCACCGAAGGACATTTGAAATATGGTGCAGGCTCATGAGCCCATCGCAGCTTGCAGTCCGGCCGCAAATCGCTAACTGTGGCTGCCGATCCACAAGGTCTTATAGGCTGGTCGGCATACCGTGTGCCAGATCTTAAATGTCCGTCGGCGCTGGTGTGAGCCCCTTAGCAGCCAAGGAGCTGAGCACACACCACACAGGGCCATAGCGGTGGGCGGCGGTGAGTGGCCATAGTATAATTATTATTTAACAGTCCCCTCCCTGTAGTTTTAATAATATGTAACAGCCCCCTCCCTGTAATATTATTAATATTTAACAGCCCCCCCATCCTCTGTAATTTACCACAGTGCTCAGAGGAATCACTTCCTGTCTGACTCTGAGTGCAATGTATTCAGGGCTCCCATTCAGCAACAGGCAGCCTCGCGATTGGCTGCCTGTTGCTGCTGACTGACAAGAGTCAGGAGGACCGTCCACAGTCCCCTGGCATGGATGCAGACTTTGTGGCTGCACCCATGCCTGTCAGGCATCCTGTCAGGTCTAAGCAGAAAGAAGGAAATACCAGTAGGCGCCTTATGCACACAAGTTGAGACAATTTATTAAATGATCATATAATACAAAAATTCATTAAACTAATAAGACATAAAATGATACACAACAATAACAATATGAGTATAAAAAGCTGCCGTAGCGTGGCGAAACGCGTCTTGAATAGGAGCCCTGCTGCCGCCATTTGAGCCAGTGGACCTGGAGGAATCTCTCATCTATTGAGCTCCACGATAATCAGCCCACCTCGGTCCCTGCTACTTTCTCAGAAGCGCAGCAGCGGTGTGTTACCGGAGACGACTTACAGCCACCACACCACCTCGCGGCAACCAGCTATTACGCTCATAGCAGAGCGCACGAGACTACCGTCCCAAGCAGCCTCCGTCTGTTACAGTGTCCAGCGGCTCGCACTTGGCTGTCTGGCCGGTGCGGCTGCCCTGTTACCATCTGACACCGCCAGGTGTGGGGCACATTGGTGCACTCGTTTTCCCCAAATTGGGATCCGCTGTAAAATATTGCCTGCAAGTAAGAACTGTGGCTTTTGTCTCCATCGACACATAAGTGTCGACTCCATTGGTTTTTTACAAATCATCGTTGGCTACCACAAAGCCATTCAAAACCCCCGCTGTGGATTACAAACAAAAAAACCCCGTGGGAGACCCTATAGGTGTTATTCACTCCCACAGAACGCTGGTATTCCATTCTTCAGTTCGGGACACTAGTACCTGGCAGCATATGCGCATATGATAAAAATCTACCGGGACTTGGTAACTATACACCATATCAACTGAGCATTCGCTATTGCACATGTTTTTTAACTTTTTATACTCATATTGTTATTGTTGTGTATCATTTTATGTCTTATTAGTTTAATTAATTTTTGTATTATATGATCATTTAATAAATTGTCTCAACTTGTGTGCATAAGGCGCCTACTGGTATTTCCTTCTTTCTGCTTAGTCTTTTTTGGGGGCGGCAACCCCCTCCCAGAGGGCAGCCACTTGCACACAGCACCCAAACACTGGCCCATAGCGCTCAAAATATATTGCTTTTGTTTTATCCTGTCAGGTCTGTATCTCCTGTCCGCGTGCCCTCTCACCCATGCCGCCGCTTTACCACTTGAACCACTGGCAGATTAAAAAAAAAAAACAAGGAAACTGTGTCGGCAGCATGCGGTGCGGACAGCAGTGGCTACGGGCTCCCTGGAGTAGGTTTCATATGGTCACTAGTTACAAGTCCGTCAAAATGACATAACAACATAACAGTAATGTCAGCACCGTCGGCTGTGTGCTGCCAAACGGATCAGTACTTCAATCACTCCATCATCGCCATTTAGTGGCCACCACCATGCAGGGGCGGATCCAGGATAAAATGACAGGGGGAGCACCATGATAAAAGAGAGTTTAGGTGGGGGAGGGGCGGTGTTAGTGGTGCCAGTGTACATGCTAAGAGAGCGGCAGAGAGAGGGTGGGAATGGGATTAAAAATAGGCGCTGGCATTTAAAGTACGCAAGCCCACCATGGCGACAAAAGCGAAGGATGTAGTTGTACGTGCGGCGAAGGCACGCTCCGGAAAAGGGGTGTGGCCACTCAACAGAGGTGTGTCCTTGAGTGTAGTCTACAACACCATATACAACTTCTACACATTATGCAACAAAATACTAGACCCCTTTATACTTCCCCCTTACACATGATGCCAAATGGAATGAAACTAAATTCACATAATTCTGACATGGATTGAGCCAAAATTCAAATAATGCCAAATGGATTGTGTCAAAATTCACATAATGCCACACGGATTGAGCCAAAATTTACATAATAACACACAGATTTAGCCAAAATTCACATAATGCCAAATGGATTGAGCCAAAATTCACATAATGCCACATGGATTGTGTCAAAATTCACATAATGCCACATGGATTGAGCCAAAATTCACATAATGCCACATCGATTGAGCCAAAATTCATATAATGCCACATGGATTGAGCCAAAATTCACATAATGCCACACGGATTGAGCCAAAATTTACATAATAACACACGGATTGAGCCAAAATTCACATAATGCCAAATGGATTGAGCCAAAATTCACATATTGCAACACGAATTGAGCCAAAATTCACATAATGCCACATGGATTGAGCCAAAATTCACATAATGACACATGGATTGAGCCAAAATTCACATAGTGTCACACGGATTGAGCCAAAATTCACATAATGCCACACGGATTGAGCCAAAATTCACATAATGCCACATATATCGAGCCAAAATTCATATAATGCCACACGGATTGAGCCAGAATTCACATAATGCCACACAGATTAAGCCAAAATTCACAATACGCTTCATAAACAGGGACATTGTCCACCAAAGGCACGCATTAAACATTTACACCATAATGTCCATTACACTTTAAGTTACACGCCATTATGTCCATTATGTATTATGCCAAACACCATAATGCCTATTAAAAATTATGCTACATAAGTGCTGCTTATCTACATGCTCATTGCCAAGGGTTCCATGCTCATTGCCAGAGGTTCCATGTTTGTTGCCATGTGGGATTACATGTTCATTGCCAAGGGGGAATACATGCTCGCGGTAAATGGGGGACAGCCGCCGCCAGGCAGAAGTGATAGCCACTGACAGTGGCAGTGGCTGTATTCAGAGCACTGCAGGTACCGGCTATTTGAAATAATACCCCTTTCACACCAGAAGATGCATTACCAGTCTGGCCCCTTTTACACCAGCCTAGTCCCTGCATTTTCTGGTGTGAGGGGGAGGGAACCCCCCCCCTTTAACCAGTTATCTCATTTAACCAGCTATATCTTCGGAAGCAACTGACATACCTCCCAACTTCTGACCTGTAGAAATAGGGACACTCGGGGCGGGGCGTATGCAAATGAGGTCGCGGCTTATGCTAATTAGCCGCAACCTCATTTTCATACGAGAATAGACGCTGTGCGCATAGCGTCTATTCTACTAGATTGGGGGGTCTCCCAACTGCCACCCCCCGCAGCGGGACAATGCCTGCCGTGGGTGGGACAGCGGGACAGGACCCGAAAATCGGGACTGTCCCGCTGTAATCGTGACAGTTGGGAGGTATGAACTGACCCATTTACATGAGTATCATATTGAAGAACTTTTGAGTGGGCTTTGAATGATTTTGGTCCAGTGAAACTGGAACGTTTGGTTCCAGAGTAATCTGCCCTCAAAGAACATGAACAGCCATGAAATTACATTTCAAAAATAAAAAAATCGGTTTACACGCAATATCTCTAGAACCGATTGACCGATATGGACCAGCCTGGTATCATATTGAAGGCCCAGCGATTTGGAATTGAATGAGATCAACCACAAGCTTCTGTGATGCCAGGGCGGGAACTGGCAGCCGTCGGAACCGGGTGGGGGTCGGAATTGACGGGTCCCATATTATCCTATGGGGAAAAAATGTTACAGCTTTGCCAGGCGATATCTCCGGTCCCCCCCCCCGAATCCGCCACTGCCACCATGCAAAAGACTTGAATCCCTCCCATAGAGGTGGGGAGCAGCGTTAGCCTGTTATTTGATGGTATTCTACAATGCGCAGTTGTTTGATTATCGATCGATTTGCAAATTCTCTGATTAGCGATCCGTGCTAATTAGACCCAAAGTACATAAACAAATTAACAGAACAAGAAAATAGCAGCTTACAATTCAAGACAAGAATATGGTTAATAGATTTGCCGCATCAACGGCCAAAGCACTCAAGTAAGCAGAAAGGTGGTGGAAACCAAGGATTAGGTGCCGTTGTATGACATATGGAGTAGATCAGTGGTTCCCAACCTGGGGTACTAGTACCCCTGGGGGTACTCTGCAGACCAGTTGGGGGTACTTGAAAATAATATTGGTAATGGCGGACAATGAAAAGGTCTTTTGATGGCTGAAGACCCATTGCCATGGAGACAAACCATGTTGTGTCATATGCCTGACCAGCCATCCACTGGGAGCTTCCCATGCTGCCCTCAGACATCAGCAGTTATCTGCTCAGCACTGACAAAGGTGGAGGAAGCAGCGGCATTAATCCTACTGGTGTTAGCGGGAATCCTGGAGATAATACACAACCAGTGTCTAGACACAGAAGGGCATGATTCCTTGCTGTATACTACTCCTCCGCTCCTCCTTAATATAAGGACATGCATAAGGATCTGCATACCGCTAAGTACTGTCCATATTTCAAAATGAGAGTAGGGGGTACTTATCAATGAAAAGCCTAATCAAGGGGTACGTGAGAGAAAAAAGATTGGGAACCACTGGAGTAGATGATGGTATAAGTAAGAGAGGAAAAGCACATGAGGGAAGAGGGCCCTGCTCGTGGAAGCTTACATTCTAAAGAGCAGGGGCAGACAACCGTATGTATCTAATGATAATTATCTGACCCATTTTCCTTCCCAGTCTGAACTTTCAGAGGTTTGCAACTCGACATACTTACAGGAGGTTTTCCAAAGTGAAAACCAATATATGTCCCATACCCCTCATACTGTCCATCACCTCAGATCCTTATGCCTTAATGGAAATAAGGCGACTCCACCCGTATTTGCATTCCGGCTACGTACATAGATGTTATATTTAAAGGCACCAACAGATGCTTCTTATGTACAGTATAATATCAATGGCTTCTTCTATTACAGAACAAACTGCTTCCAATGACTAAACGTCTCTCAGAATTCCAGCAATGAGACCAGTGACACCGAGTGATGTCATGTTTTCCGTTCTTCCATTATATTATATGGGAGTCATAAGACGGGACACATAACCAGGCTTCTATCGCCCGTCTCATTGTCTCCCCGCGTTTATGGGTGTATTCCCAGCACATAGTTATGATTCTTCTGAGAAAAGAAAATGTAGTGAATTTTCTGTTTGCGTCCTCTAGGCCGGAGCAGTCTATGTTAGGGTCTAAGGGGGGGTGAAGTGATACGCAATGCTATCCTTGTACTTGGTTATATTGGGTCAATCCATTCCTTCTCCCCTCCGTTGCAGTTCTTTCCACAGTTCCTGGCTGACATTGAGCATTGCCTTAGTAAATCATCAGTGTTAGG
This sequence comes from Crinia signifera, assembly GCF_055691185.1. NCBI lineage: Eukaryota > Metazoa > Chordata > Amphibia > Anura > Myobatrachidae > Crinia > Crinia signifera. Next base: position 46,750,969 of record NC_139217.1, read on the forward strand.
ATAGGGTTTGACAGTTACAGTAACTCACGGCTTCCCATAAACTGTCTCCTAGCTCCTGCCCCCCTGTAAGACTCCGCAATACATCCTGCAGGGATACATTGGCTAATTTACATGTAATAATATGGTATTCCCACCGGATTCGGTATGAAATCCCGACGGTCAAAATCCCGAATGGGTCAAAATCCCGACATGGTCAAAATCCCGACAAGGTCAAAATACCGACATATAGAATGTACAGGTGAAAAAGTCAACATGACTTTCGGTCGATAGGTCGCGAGGTCGACATGAGTTTTTTCACTTTTTTTTTTACCCGAATTTCGACACCGTCGACATGGACACAGTTGGAAGTAAACCGCAGCCCCTCGCTTCGCTCGCGATGCTTTGGGCACGGTGCCTTGCTGCGCTCAGCTCACTATTTTATCTCCCACCTCGCCCTAGTGGATGGTAGGGCATGATATACCGCCTGTCGGCACATGTCGGGTCAAAAAACAGTGGAAAAACCAATGTCGACCTCGCAAAAGTCATGTTGACAGTTTCACCTGTACATTCAATATGTCGGTATTTTGACCTTGTCAGGATTTTAAATGTCGGGATTTTGACCTTGTCGGGATTTTAAATGTCGGGATTTTGACCATGTCGGGATTTTGTCCTTGTCTGTATTTTGACCCATTCAGGATTTTGACCCCATCAGGATTTTGACTGCATCCCTTCCCACCGTGTGTCTAATATTGTACATGGGCAGGTGGACAGGTTTTATCAGTGACTCAAGGTGATCAAAAGCGGTTACCAAAAGAATACGTCTAATCCGCTCTGAAATTCAAAAGTTTATCAATAAATTCCAACGCTTCTGAAAAACTGTAAACGGAAAGCAGCTGCTGGTGGTTGGCAACCATTTAATACTCACTATTCCATTGGATCAGGAGTATAAATGGTCGCCACCAATAGGCGACTCAGTCAAAAGGTTGACATGGCTAAGGTGGACAGGATCATAAGGTCGGACATTGGGTAGGACGACAGTCCCGACCCTAAAGTGGGTCTCCACCACCTAAGCAGGGGGGTCACAACTTGTTGCTGACCATCAGGCTAATAGGTCTGTTGATGTGGCGGGGGGGGGGCAGGTTAAGTCATTAAATACCCACTGCCTTCCTCTTCCATCCCCCTGTCACCCTTTTCCATCCCATCATTACCCACTGCCTCCCTGTCAATATCACTCACTTCAATTACCTCACAAGTGGCGGCCATTTTGCCATAACTTGCTGGGGTCCTGTATTATTTTTTTTATTGTCTGACGGGGTCCAGGAGCAAAATAGTTTGAAGACCCCTGCACTAGGACATGAAGGGGGAATAATGCCCCGAAGCATGGCGAGCGCAGCGTGCCGTCAGTTCAAGGGGGAGCTGCACATGGGGACAAAAGACCATGCCCATTCGGCCCCATCCAAACCCATTAGAATGACCCCCTAGGCAAAGATACAGCATTGAGTAATCTAGTTTGGGAATGAATAAGATAATTTTCCTAGAAGACGAACGTCCCTCATTTCCCTCCTTCCGCCAGTATCACCACATGCTCTGTCAGTTACAACGCACTGGGCCAAGTGTTCTGATCTCTTGGGTAAATGACATTTCCTCTGGCAGAAGCCATTGTAAGAACCTTCCTTTATAGGTTACATATATTTTCATGTGCACAGATAAAAAGCTGAATTGCTGTCTCTGGAAATGAGAAAACAGAATTAATTGCATTACTTTGCCCCCATAAACCGCGTGACACGTTATCTCTGATTTCTTGGCCGTGAGATATCGGCATAATTAAATCCACAAGGAGAGAGGATAATAACCTTCTCGTTTGATTTCCACCGGCAGAATATTGATTAAAGGCCCTGTGTAATGAATATGAAGATTTTCTAAATGTGTTGTTACCGTTATCTGCAATTGTTTTGTAATTAGAAAAAGAAACCTCCAGCATTTCAGCATTCCAACTCCATGCATTATTAATACCCCTGCTTACACAGTGCAGGCGCCGGGCGCGGATCGCGCCTGTTATTTCCACAAGGGAGGGTCGTTTATTCGGGATTGCGTTATGTGGGAATGTTTGTAATGTATTGGAACACTCAGTGCCCACAATGACACATGTAAGGTTGGCAATGTGCCTGTTAGATTTAAATGATTGTACCATACACTCCAACATGACCCATTCCATTAGGTACAAAATGCTCTGTTCCTGGACGTCCCTGCCAGTGGCAGTTACAGATGTGAGCCTACAGCACAGTCCAATATTCAAAAAGGGGAGTCTCACCTACTGCCACCCCAAACATCACTGACAGTTGATGTGACCCCCCCTCTTTGAATATTGGACTGTCCTGGAGCCCAACCTCTTGCAGGGACGTCCAGGAACAGAGCATTTTGTACCTACTGTAATGGAATTGGTCATGTTGTACATGTATGTAGAGTATTAGTAATTGACTTGTCAGTGTCTTGTACGCAGAACTGTGCAATCCCCAACTCGCCGATCTCAATTATTTTTTTGGCCAAATAAACAACTTTTAAGATTTTTCAATAAGTTGGATTTTCCCGATTCCCCTTCGCAGACATTACGGTAAATCTAGCTGTGAAAGATATTTTCTTTGGGGGATATTCAATCTGGGTTTTTGACTGTTGGAAGGTATCGACAGTCAGACTCTTGGGCCGTTTTCATCCGACCCGACAGTAACTCGACAGTCAGAATTCAATGTTCTGAATGTCAGGTATCGTAGAACAGATCCAACTTTACAAAATGGTGAGTGACAATATTTCCCCTGTCGGAAATATTGGCTGGGATTGAATATCCCCCTTTGAGTGCCAAGCAAAGCTTTTTATTCATCATAATGACGGTAACGATTACCTTATATAGGAAATATAATCTTTTTTTCACAACATTTTGGGTACTTGTTTACTATCACGGCGCCCATCGCATCGCAGACCATAAGGCATGCGATGGTATGGTATGCGATGCGACGCGATTGGCACCCGATGGTATACAATTTAAAATTGTATACCATTGTATATGGCATACAATGCCATACAATGCGATGCAATGTTAAATTGTATAAGCACCCTACTGGGGGCTTAGGGCCCGATGTATCAAACCTCAACAGGCAGCCAATCAGCTTCTACCTGCCATGTCACAGGCTGTGTTTTGAGAAATGTCAGACAGGAGCTGATTGGCTGGCTGTTTATCACTCTCCATTTTATCACTTTTGAAGCTTGATACATCTGGCCCTGACAATGTTAAATGCACCCCCATGCCACCCCCACTATGAACGTGAACACGAAGCGTGGCGAGCGCAGCGAGCCCGCGAGGGGCGTCGGTACGCATCCTCCGACCTTTTCATGCCCCCACTATCCACGTCGGTGTGGAGTTGATTTTAGTGTGGCGAGCGCAGCGTGGCCCGCGAGGGGACTCAGATTACTTTACATGTCTTACGCGTCCCCACGAGGTGGCGTGCTGCGCTCGCCACGCTTAGGGCTCGGTGGCTCTCTGCGCTCGCCACACTATATAAAATCAACTCCACGCCGACGTAGATAGTGGGGGTAAAAAGGTCGGAGGACGCGTACCAACGGCCCTCGCGGGCTCGCTGCGCTTGCCATGCTTCGGGTTCACGTTCATAGTGGGGGTGGCGTGGGAGTTCATTTAAAAATTGTAAGCCCCCATTAGGGTGCTTATACAATTAAACATCGTATTTGGGGCTTATACAATTTTAAATTGCATCGCAGTGCATCAGGTGTATGGCATGCGATGCAATGCGATTATATGTCGTGCGACCAAATATCGTGGGCGCCGTGCTAGTACACAAGTACCACATTTTGTATTTGAATTTATATAACAAATGTGAGTGGCGCTGGCGTGCTTACTATAAGACATACGTACAGTTGCATTAGTGTTTTGTGTACAGTCCTTACAATGGCATAAGTTCATCCCAGTTTCCCGTAGGCAAGATAAATATTGGTGCCCCCCTACACACACACACACACACAAGTCAGCCACAGAAGCGATATAGAAGACTTTCAATTAACTGATTCAAACTGGCAGGGGAGGAGAGGTTTCCCCTTGGGAGCAGGAGCCCAGCTGCAGATTACTCCATTGTCTCCAAGAGTCCCTTCACATTCAGAATGCATTACTGTATATACAGACTCCAAATCAGTGTTATAGACCTCCAGCCACGGATCAATGTGTTCCACATGACAAATTACACAGGCTGTCTTGGAAAGTGCTGGAATGCTGAAGCAAGGAATTTTTGAAAGAATGTCATTTATTACATCTTCATTTCAAACTTCAAATTGGGCAAATTGGAAAGACTTTGGCAGAACTCCGTCAGCAATTTATTCAACCCTTAAATATTCTCTAAATTGTGTTATGTAACTTTACAGGGACATCAAATGTGTATAATCTATCACAGATTTGTTCTCTGTGTGAACCAGCAATAAAGTATATGAATAATTGTGTGTGTTTTACATTTGCTTGTAGGGCACACATTCATTTATGCATCCCAGACACTGCATAGTTGTCATCAGCCAAAGGCTCCAAAAATCATCTATAACCTGTTCCACACTTGCCTACTTTTGAAAACTAGTTTCAGGGAGATTATAGTTGGTAATATAATTTTGCACAGCGCCCCATTTAGGGGGTGTGTCATGCTCTACCTAAAGGGAGTGTCTAGTTCCATATATGGAGAGATTGTGAAAAGAGATTGTGAACGTTGCACCTAGAAGCAGGAGTGTGTAATTTAAAATGACTTATATCCAAATGTAGATGAGCCCTAAAGCAGTTAGCAAGAGATACTATACTTGGTAAAGTGCTGGGAAATGGTGCTGATGATTCAATGTAAATTTATCTTTCTCTCATTCATTTTTTCCCCAAAAAATGTAACAGTGTAATGTGGGCTAGGTGACATGAGGGAGATTGCTAGACTAATGAGGGAGAGAGGGAGATTGCTGCTATGTCAGGGAGTCTCCTGCAGAATGGAGGAGGGGAGGTAACTATGATGTAACAGTATAATGTGGGCTAGGTGAAATGAGGGAGATTGCTAGACTAATGAGGGAGAGAGGGAGATTGCTGCTATGTCAGGGAGTCCCATGCAGAATGCAGGAGGGGAGGTAACTATGATGTAACAGTGTAATGTGGGCTAGGTGAAATGAGGGAGATTGCTAGACTAATGAGGGAGAGAGGGAGATTGCTGATATTTCAGAATGCAGGGGGTAGGCAACTATGACCTGTTCCATAACTTGTGTGGTTCAGCCTAAATAGCAAAACTACATCCTGATCCAGGTCCACCCTTGCACATGGAGCACGGAGTCAAATACTGACCTGGTTCTGGTTTCGCGCCCTCCTCCTGCGCAGCACTAATCTGACTGCAAAACACCATTGCATACACCCTTGTAGGTGTCATTGATGAAGGGGGTGTATATATAGGGGAGTGATTGGTGATTAGAGGTTCTCCTGCGGGATTTTGGGTCAAATGTGTCAATTTCATTATTCCTGACAGAAAAAGTGCCTGTCTGAACCTGGTGTATTGTTCTGAGATTGTTTTTTTAGGGTTTGTGTGCGATTTGAAAAATTGCCCCTACAGTATATCCTGTTTGCATAGGGCAGTATCTGCTTATGTCACTCTTGCCATCTTTTGAGACTCTTCTTCGAGAAGCCCAGGAAGCAGAAGGTGCTGGCGACTTTGGCGAGCGTGGTTGGACTGTCGTGTCATTATGCTTCCATCACAGGAAAATGCCAGGATTCTAGGGTTGGCAGGGAGAGGGTGGTACTAAATGACACAATTTACATGTAGCAGTGTCCCCTATACAGCAACGCAGTTCACTAGAATGTGGGCAGGACGGGAGAGTCTCACACAATTTTAGGTACAGTAGGCATGTACTGTATACTGTATGTATTACAGTCATTCTGGCAATATTACATAGTTACATAGTAAGTAAGGCTGAAAAAAGACTTGCGTCCATCTAGTTCAACCTGGTATAGATTATCCATTGCTGATTTGGTAGGTTCTAAAATTTTACAGACAGATTATATTTCTTATTTGTACCCATGGATGTTTTTATCCAGTAAATGCTTGTCCAACTTTGCCTTGAACGCATTTAATGAGCCAGCCATTACCACCTCTCTGGGAAGAGAGTTCCAGAGTTTGACTGTTCTGACCGTAAAGAAATTCTTTCTACTAGCTGAATGAAATCTTTTTTCTTCTAATCTATACTCATGCCCTCGCGTCCTAGATTCCTTTCTAGTAGAAAAGAGGGTGTGTGACAGTTCCTTATATTGGCCCCTGATATACTTGTACATGTTGAGCATGTCCCCCCTTAAACGTCTCTTTTCCAATGTAAATAGTCCCAAATTGCTTAATCTCTCCCCATAGCTTAAATTATCCATTCCCCTAATAAGCTTTGTTGCTCGCCTTTGGATTTTTTCTAATTCCATGATATCCTTTTTATAGTGTAGGGCCCAGAACTGCACTCCGTACTCTAGGTGAGGTCTCACCAATGCTTTATATAGTGGCATAATTACCCTTGAGTCCCTAGTTTCCATTCCCCTCTTAATACATGCCAGAATTTTGTTGGCCTTTTTTGTAGCTACATTACAATAGGCACTACATCCCAGTTTGCTGTCTATTTGGACTCCTAGATCCTTTTCAAGTATGGAATTACCCAGTTCCTCTCCGCTAAGGTTGTAACTTGCACACTGGTTGTGTCTTCCAAGGTGCATAACCTTACATTTATCTACTGTACATTGAACTTCATCTTCCATTTTTTTGCCCACTCATCTAGAATTGCAAGATCATTTTGAAGCATGGTGACATCTTCTGATGATTTGATGACTTTGCTAAGTTTTGTATCGTCCGCAAAGATGGATACATTGCTGAGTAACCCTATCCCAATATTGTTAATAAAAATGTTAAACAGAATGGGCCCCAAAACCGTACCCTGGGGCACTCCACTTAGTACCGGTATCGTATCTGATACGGCACCATTCACAACCACTCTTTGTTCTCTATTACATAGCCAATTCCCTACCCGTCTGCAGATATATTCACCCAATCCTAGGTTCTCCATTTTATTAATCAATCTCTTGTGTGGGACAGTATCAAATGCTTTAGCAAAATCTAGGAAAATCACATCTACAGCATTTCCATTATCGAGGTTTTTGCTAACCTCTTCAAAAAACCCTAGTAGATCAGTTTGGCATGAACGATTTTTCACGAACCCATGTTGGTTAGTACTGAGTAGACGGTGATGGTCTAAATATTCCTGGATACCATCCCTTAAAAATCCTTCAAATAGTTTACCCATAATTGATGTTAAACTAACGGGTCTGTAATTAGCCGGATCTTCATTTTTTCCTTTTTTTAATATTGGCACTACCTCTGTTATTCTCCAATCTTTTGGTACTATACCTGACGATAGTGACTTGCTAAAGATATAATGTAGGGGGGTAGCTAGTTCATCCCTCAATTCCATTAATACCCTCGGATGAATCCCATCTGGCCCTGGTGATTTATTTGTTTTGAGTTTGCTTAGCCTCAGTACTATTTCCTTCGGCGTGAAATCCACAATGAGATCTGGCTTATTTGTCCCGTTTGTGGTAAATGTTCGTTCCACAGTCTGCTCTCCCTTAGTAAATACTGATGAGAAGAATTTATTTAACAGTTTTGCTTTCCCCTTGTCCTCAGTATCACTTTTTCCACTAGTATCAGTTAGTGGGCCTACGTTTTCCTTAATTAAACGTTTACTATTTATGTATTTAAAAAACTTCTTTGGGTTGGTTTTGCTTTCAGTTTCTATGCACTCTTCATATAATATTTTAGCTGCTTTGATTACCCCTTTACAAGTTTTGTTTGATTCTTTGTATTTTGCGAACGCCTCCTCATTCAAGTTATTTTTATAGAATTTAAAGGCTCTGGTTATATTGTTGATAGCTGACCTTACTTTTTTGTCCAACCATGGTGGCTTTTTTAAATTGAATTTACCTTTATTTACTTTAGGAATGTATTCAATAGTTAGTGAATCAAGCACCTTTTTTAGAGTATCCCACATTTCCTCTGCATTTTTTCCCTTCAATGTGTAGACTACCTGCTCTGGAGACCTCTGCTATGTGGAGCAGGGCTAAGTGGTGGTTGTTGGAAAGCAGAGCTGACCCTGACTAGTTTGATGCACCAGGCAAGACTTCTGCTGGTGCCAACCTCACCACCGTCCCGTCAGTGTGGCTCTTGTGCACCCAAAAGGAGGCATGACCTTATTGACTAATCACGGCCTCATAACAGTGAGTCACTAGGGAGGCAAAGGGATCAGTGTCTCCAGCCATCAAATCCCCCCCCCCCCCGATGTGTCAGCAGCAATTAAATTGGTCCCCCTTGTTCTGTGTCTCTAGTCATTAAATCTCCCCCCATGTTGTTTGTCTCTAGCCAACAAATCTCTCCCACTTGTTGTGTCTCTAGCCATCAAATATCTCCCCCTTGCTGTGTCTCTAGTCATCAAACATCTCCCCCTTGTTGTGTGTCTCTAGCCATCAAATGTCTCCCCTTGTTGTGTGTCTCCAGCCATCAAATATCTCCCCTTGTGTGTCTCTAGCATCAAATCTCTCCCCCTTGTTGTTTGTCTCTAGCCAACATATCTCTCCCCCTTGTTGTGTGTCCCAAGCCATGAAATCTATCCCCCTTGTTGTGTCTCTAGCCATCAAATATCTCCCCCTTGTTGTGTCTCTAGTCATCAAATATATCCCCCTTGTTGTGTGTCTCTAGCCATCAAATCTCACCCCCTTGTTGTGTGTCTCTAGCCATTAAATATATCCCCCCACATGCACAGCACTCCCCTGACACCTATATCACACACAGACTCGCACCCCCCTACCATCTGACCTGGCACCTGTCACATACAAACACAAAGCACCCCTTTCTTTCTATTTCATATACAGTACACACAGAGCATGCCCTCTCACACACAGCACTAAACTCGCACCGCCCAACCCCGGACATTACTACCTCTTTCACACGCAGCATCTCAGTGGTGGGAGGCTCGGGTAGCCCTCTGGATTGTTGCACAGGAAAGCCCTTAGCGGCAGGGTGCAGCGCACAGGTGTGGAGACTGACAATCAGTGTCCTCTCCAGCGGCAGCTCCAGGAATGTGGTGCCAGCTATACCAACTGCGTGGATGCTGCCCTGCTGTTCCAGGCCAGCAGTACCAGGAAGTAACCACCAGCTGTAGTTGCACCGCATCCGACTTCCTTTACAGCAGTGCAAGGGCCATGGCTCACACAGCTGATACGGCTTGGTGGCGCAGGAGTAAGAGCGGGGGAGCGCCAGTGCCCTGTGAACTTTTGGCACCCGGACCCTGTGCTCCACCGGCTCCGCCCTTGTCTCTAGCCATAACATCTCTCCCCCTTGTTGTGTGTCTCTAGCCATCAAATCTCTCCCCCTTGTTGTGTGTATCTAGCCATCAAATCTCTCCCCCTTGTTGTGTGTCTCTAGCCATCAAATCTCTCCCCCTTGTTGTGTCTCCAGCAATAAAATATATCCCCTTTGTTGTGTGTCTCTAGCCAACAAATATCTCTTCCTTGTATGTCTCTAGCCATCAAATCTCTCCCCTTATTGTGTCTCTAGCCACCAAATCTCTCCTCCTTGTTATGTGTCTCTAGTAATCAAATCTCTCTCTTTTGTTGTGTGTCTCTAGTCATCAAATCTCTCCCCCTTGTTGTGTGTCTCTAGCCATCCACAATCTCCCCTTGTTGTATGTCTCTAGCCATCAAATATCTCCCCCTTGTTGTGTGTCTCTAGCCAACAGATATCTTCCCCTGTTGTGTGTCTCTAGCCATCAAATATCTCCCCCTTGTATGTCTCTAGCCATCAAATATCTCCCCCTTGTATGTCTCTAGCCATCAAATCTCTCCCCCTTGTTGTGTGTCTCTGGCCATCAAATATCTCCCCTTGTTTTGTGTCTCTAGCCATCAAATCTCTCCCCCTTGTTGTGTGTCTCTAGCCATCATATCTCTACCCCTTGTTGTGTGTCTCTAACCACAAATATCTTCCCCTTGTTGTGTGTCTCTAGCCATCAAATCTCTCCCCTTTTTGTGTGTGTCTAGCCATCAAATCTCTCCCACTTCTGTGTCTCTAGCCATCATCTCTCCCCCTTGTTGTTGTGTCTCTCTAGCCATAAAATCTCTCCCCCTTGTTGTGTGTCTCTAGCCATCATATCTCTACCCCTTGTTGTGTGTCTCTAGCCAAAAATATCTCCCCCTTGTGTGTCCCTAGCCATCAAATCTCTCCCATTGTTGTGTCTCTAGCCATCAAATCTCTCCCACTTCTGTGTCTCTAGCCATCAAATCTCTCCTCCTTGTTGTGTCTCTAGCCATCAAATATCTCCCCTTGTTGTGTCTCTAGCCATCAAATATCTCCCCTTGTTGTGTGTCTCTAGACACCAAATCTTTCCCCCTTGTTGTGTGTCTCTAGTCATCAAATCTCTCCCCCTTGTTGTGTGTCTCTAGCCATCAAATATCTCCCCCTTGTTGTGTGTCTCTAGCCAACAAATATCTCCCCCTTGTATGTCTCTAGCCATCAAATCTCTCCCCCTTGTTGTGTCTCTAACCAGCAGATATCTCCCCTGTTGTGTGTCTCTAGCCATCAAATATCTCCCCCTTGTATGTCTCTAGCCATCAAATCTCTCCCCCTTGTTGTGTGTCTCTAGCCATCAAATCTCTACCCCTTGTTGTGTGTCTCTAGCCATCAAATATCTCCCCCTTGTTGTGTGTCTCTAGCCATCACATCTCTCCCCTTGTTGTGTGTCTCTAGCCATCAAATCTCTCCCCCTTGTTGTGTGTCTCTAGCCATTAAATATCTCCCCCTTGTTGTGTGTCTCTAGCCATCAAATCTCTCCCTCTTGTTGTGTGTCTCTAGCCATCAAATATCTCCCCCTTGTGTGTCTCTAGCCATGAAACCCCCCCTGTTGTGTGTCTCTAGCCATCAAATCTCTCCCCCTTGTTGTGTGTCTCTAGTAATCAAATCTCTCCCCCTTGTTGTGTGTCTCTAGTAATCAAATCTCTCCCCCTTGTGTGTCTCTAGCCATCAAATCTCTCCCCCTTGTGTGTCTCTAGCCATCAAATATCTCCCCCTTGTGTGTCTCTTGCCATGAACCCCCCCCCCCGTTGTGTTTCTCTAGCCATCAAATCTCTCCCCCTTGTTGTGTGTCTCCAGCCATCAAATCTCTCTCCCTTGTGTGTCTCTAGCCATCAAATCTCTCCCATCTGTCCATCTATGTCCCCATATGGTGCTCTGTTTCTCCTTCCATCAACTGTCTGTCTGTGGCACCATCTATACCTCCAGATGGTGCACTGTCTGTCTATCCTTGTTTCTCATCCACCCATGACAGCCCCTGTCCGTGGTCTGTCTGTCTATGCCCCCCTCATTCTGTGTTCTAATAAAGTAGTGTCTTTAGCCATGAAATCTCTCCCTCTTGTGTGTCAACATCAGTTAAATCACTCCCCCTTGTCATGTGTCTCTAGCTATCAAACATCTCCCCCTTGTGTGTCTCTAGCCATCAAATCTCTACCTCTTGCTCACTTCCCATCCCTCTCATTCTCTCCCCACTGTATCTCATTAACACTGTCTCTCTCTCACACATACACCCTGTACAGTGGCGTAGCTAAGTTTTGGGCACCCCCACCGCCCATGCAAACCCCCCAATCCCCCGCAGCCTTACCTATCGCGCTGGGTCCCGGCGGCTCCGTTCTTCTGCTGAAGACCACCACAAAATGTCCGCCCCCATACAGCAGACAGTTTCAGAGAACAGTGTGCTATATGGGGGCGGCCATTTTGTGGTGGTCCTCAGCAGAAGAACGGAGCCGCCGGGACCAGCGAGATAGGTAAGTCTGCAGGGGATTGGGCGGGGGGGTGTAATTATAGCACCGCAGCAACCGGCGCCCTCACATGCACAGCACCCCCCCCCCCCTCGTGGTGGCGGGGGCTGCGGTGCTATAGTTACGCCGCTGACCCTGTATCTCCTTTTCCCTGACACTCTCCCTCTCTCTCTCACTGACACACTCTCCTCTTCCTCCCCCTGACACTGTATCTCGCGGACAGTCTATATCTCTGACACTCCCTCTTTCCTTTTCCTCCCCGTCTTGTTCATGCTCAGGGCTGGGCAACACCGGCCCTCCAGATGTTGATGAACTACACATCCCAGGATGCTTTGCATTAGTTTTGCTATGTGGCCATGCTGAAACATGCTGGGATGTGTAGTTCATAAACATCTGGAGGGCCGGTGTTGCCCAGCCCTGTTCTTCCTCCTACCGCTCTCTCTCTCTCTGACACCTTCTCTGGCTTGCTTTTGTCATTGAAGCCCTCTCCCCTTTTTTCTCTGACCCTTCTCTTTCTATGTTTCTTGCTCATCTCTCTTTTTTTCTCTCTTTCCCCCTGACACCCTCTTTTGTCTCACCACCCTCACTTTCTTCTGCTCCCTTAAGAGGCATTGTAGTGACAATTGTGTGTATCTGGGATCCCTTTGAAGATTTTTCTATGGGGCCCACAAAGTTCTAGTTATGCCCCTGCACAGCACTCAATATTTACTACCTGTGCTTGCTTCCCTCTGTTTTTCTCCACCATGTCACTCCCTGCTGTTAATCAGAACCAGCTTTATTGGCCAGGTATACTTACGTATACTAGGAATTAGATTTGGATTGCTGTGCAAGAGCGAGGGTGGGAACAAGTAAATAGTGACAGTACAGATATATACTGTATCGCATGTATAGATATGCACTAGACCAGTGGCATAACTACATTTTGGGCGCCCCCCCCCCCCCCCCCCCGCTGCCCCGCCAAGCACCCCCAATCCCCCGCCGCCCATGCAAACCCCCACCCCCCCAATCCCCTGCAGCCTTACCTATCGCGCTGGTCCCGGCGGCTCCGTTCTTCTTCTGCTGAGGACCACCACAAAATGGCCGCCCCCATACAGCAGACAGTTTCAGAGAACTCAGTGGTCCTCAGCAGAAGAACGGAGCCACCGGGACCAGCGAGATAGGTAAGTCTGCGGGGGATTGGGGGGGGGGTGTAACTTTAGCACCACGTCCCCCGGCGCCCCCCCGCGGTGGCGGGGGCTGCGGTGCTATAGTTACGCCGCTGCACTAGACGTATCCTGAGGGACACGGACATGAGGTACATATATTGACAGAGCTGCACAGCACCCAGGCATCCATTCAGCAGCGCCAATTGGTGATTGTACAGATATAGAACACGACAGGAAAGACACAGGGTACATATCTTGGCTGAGTGACACGGTGGGGGAGAGTCAATGAGGCTGAGGGGGAAGGTGTCCAAGAGGCCGGGGGCCAGAGTTGGGCCCTCTCTGTGCTGTAGTCCATAACGCTGCCCCCGATAGTGAAGCCGTACCTCCTCCCTTGGGGGCTGCCGATGCTGGGTTTTGCCTGGAGTTGGAGCATCATGTGGGGGCAGACGGGCTCCCGCAGTCTGCTGGAGGACAGTGGCCGTAAATCCTACACTGTCTTGTCACAGCTGGGGGACGCAGCCAGGTGTTGCAGCCGCGGCCGGGGATCCTGCTGCTCCGGGATGTACCCGGTGGTCTCATCGGGGGGGATCCTTCAGACCGATGGTGACCACCACCTCTGGCGGCCAGCCCGGGGCCGTGGCTGAGGTGCCGCCTGTCCCAGCCTGGTGGTTCACCGTGTCCTGCACCGGGGGACACATGGCAGTCCTCCTCGTGGGCCGAGGATGGGAGCTCGGAGCTCCAAATGCATGCGACTATCCCCAGCCCCCGCCAGAAGTCAGGTGCTGACATAACCTTAGGTCACACTAGGGCAACACTGATGAAAGCTTCAGGAGCTGTATGATTGGCTGTGGCCTGTACAGGCTTTCTACTACTGCCTGTATATTCTGTGGGAGGACAATTTCTGTCAGCCACAACTTCTAAAATCTAGGGCAGGCGGAGCTTTGATGTCCCTAAGCTTTTTCAGATGCACTTGCCCATATGACTATACTGCATATTCTTAGAGCAAGGTCTGACAGAGAGTGGTTTTCCAATCTACAAACAAAGAAAAATATAGTGCAAATAAATACCCAGAACCTCAATATTGCTCTATGGTAGACTGCAGATTGTATTATAATGATTATAGAGTATACATCAGCACTGTATTCTTCTTTATTTTGCTATTTATCTTTTATAGTGTAGTATACAGTATTACTGAAGTATTTTTAGTCGCTGGAAAATAAATAATAGTGGATTAGACAACATCGCCACCTACTGTCAATCAGTGCAACATGCAGGAAAATATATAGCGATAGCCTTGTATTCATAACTAGGTGATTCATCGCGCCCTACGGGCGCTCTTCACACCGTCGTAAGGGGCTGCGCCCCCTTAATTTGTGAACCTTTGTATATGAGAAATATGGTTAGAATTGTATGAAAGATGCCCTGTATTGCAACTTGAGTTATAGGTGAAATGTGTTAAATAGAGAGCATATGATTTGGAAGGGGGTGTGTATTGTTTTGTTTAATTAAAAAGCGGGGAATGGGGGAAAGGTGGGGGGTGACGCGAATCGCGGGAGGCGGGGCACGAGGGGTTGCAGCGAATCGCGGGAGGGGGGGTCGTGGGGGCGGGCGGTCGTTGCTGCAAATCACGGGAGGGGGGGTCGCGGCGGGGGTCGTGGGGGTGGGGGGGTGTTCCGCGAATTGCGGGAGGGGGGCGCGGGGGGGTTGCCGCGAATTGCGGGAGGGGGGGTAGTGGGGGTTGCCGCGAATTGTGGGAGGGGGGTAAGGGGGGGTGCCGCGAATCGCGGGAGGGGGGGTGAGCCGCGAATCACAGGAGGGTTGGTCATGGGGGTGTGCCGCGAATCGCAGGAGGTCGCAGGGGGTTGCCGCGAATCGCCACAAGAAAAAATCAACACAGAAAGGTCAACACATGTAAATGTTGACATAAGTGTGGCACTTAATTGGTGTCCATGTCGACACATGAGAATGAATATGAAAACATTCATAAAATGAAAAATAAATATTCAAAAACTCATGTCAACCTTTTTCATTGTCGACCATAGCCCTGTCAGCGGGAGGGGGGGGTCGAGGGGGCGGGGGGTTGCCGCGGGGTTAGGGGGGTGCCGCGAATCACGGGAGGGGGGCCCTAGGGAGGGTGTGCCACGAATCGCGAAAGGGGGGGTCGCGGGGGCGGGAGCTGCCTCAAATCGTGGGAGGGGGGGTTGCGGGGCGGGGGTTGCTGCGAATCTTGGGAGGGGGGGCGCGGGGGTGGTGCGTGTGCCACGAATTGCGGGAAGGGGGGGTCATGGGGGGTTGCCGCGAATCGCGGGAGGGGGGTCGCGGGGGTGCCGCGAATCGCGGGGGGTGCCTCGAATCACGGGGGGTGTTTTGCAGCGAATCGCAGGAGGGGGGTGTCACAGGGGGTGCCGTGAATTGCGGGAGGGGCGGTCGCGGGGGGCGTGGAATCGTAGGAGGGGGGCCGCGGGGCGGGGGGGGGCGCTCACCTGGTGGCTATGGAGTAGCTGGGCAACATAGGGAGGCAGAGGGTGTCTGGCACTGTGGGCTCACTGGCCTGGTTCTCTGTCATGTGAGTCAGTCATGTGAGTCAGAGGCTCCACCCAGCGTTACAGACACACTCACACACTTTGAGTGACAGATGTAGCCAAATATATAAGAGATTTATTATGAGCTAGTGCAAGGGTGGGAAATAAGCATCCCTCCAACTACACATCCCAGCATCCCTTGCCTTAGCTGTTGATGAACCACACATCCCATTAGGCCTTGCCTTAGTTTTGGTATTTGACCATGCTGATGCAAGGCATGCTGGGAAGGGTCGTTAATTAACAGTTGGAGGGTCGCTTATTGCCCAAAAGGATGTAATCTCCCCAAGCATAGAAGTATATTTTCGATGCATTAGATCAGTGGTTCTCAACCTTTTCCAGCCTACGCCGCCCCCCCCCCCCCCCCCCCCCCCCTGGTTAATGAGCAGTTGTCCAGTGCCCTCTAACTACCTAACAATATTTCGTTCCCCCCCCCCCCCTTCCTTCCTTCCCTTCCCGCACATGAGTTGGGATGTTGATGTCAGCTGACAAGTTTTGATAACACAGACCTAATGCCGTCTGAAAGGAGACAACCTTTCATTTTCAGCCCCTTTAAAACATATAAATAAGTAAAAGAGTATAACAGTAATTCCGAATCACGGATAATCACAGTATAATTGTCTAGAGGGTAAAATATTTGTAACTCTTTACCAATTACAATGATGTACTCTGTACCTAGAATGCGAAGAGCGTGATTACGTCAGTTTTGTTAATGGCTGCCTTAAGCTTGATGAGTGGACGCAATTTTTTCAATATCTGGTTCCATCTTGGTTAGTCGCAGTCGTAGGTCGCCCTTTCCACATATTTGGAGCTGGTTCCTCGTATTTATCAGGAGCTGCCGCACAACACTGAAACCCCTTTCAATCAAGTATGTGGAAGGAAATTCTAGAATCAACATCTTTACTTCTTGCCAGAGGAGGGAGGAGAAGAGGCCGGCGGTACACCCTCTCTCCTCCTCAGCTCCTGGAGCTTGAGCTCCACCGCAGCCACCCTTCCGACACCTGCCCAGGGGTCCCCTTAACCCCTTAAGTGGTATGCCTGGAAATTTTACGGGCACACCACTAATATACAATAGGTGCACGCCAGTGGTGTCCAGGTGTGCACCACTGGCGCAGTACCTCTAGAGCCCACCCCCCGTCACAACCATGGAGTCGTCGTCCCCCCCATCACCTTTGCTCCAGCGATCGGTACACCAGAGCTCCCCTGACCCACCCGCCAGCTGTCACTCATTTTACAGTGATGTTGGTGGCAGGTTCGGGTATGGTCGGTGCGGCTTGGGAGCGTCAGGCACCCAAGTCCTCCCGAGCGGTCACGAACATCCCCCAGCCTGCCGCTGACATAACTGCTGAATGTGACAGGGAGCTGGCTAAGGCAGCAGGAACAGCCGCGGCAGGGAAGTTCCGGCGTACTTTGTACGCCGGAGCAGAGGTGAGGGAGTGGGGTCTTCCAACTTCCTGTGGTAGGCTTTGCTGGGGCAGGACAAACTTGCCCTGGTAGGTTTGTCCTGCCCCAGCAAAACCCACCACTTAAGGGGTTAATGGTGGATAATGAGAGCCATCATCAGGGACTCCTTAGCAGCTACAGCAAATTCCTGTCCTTGCAAATAAACTCCTTAGTGGCACCCCTGGCAGAATGTGGGAGACTAGAAATACAGTGCATGGCAGCAGGAGATTTATGACTGATCAGGAGCCTCCTGCAGGTCTCAGGAGGGTAGGAAACTATGAGAGAGAATAATTAAATATCTGTGCTATTAAAGCATGCATTGCCGAGTAGTGTACATTGGTACTATAAATATTGTGTGTTGAAGTTTTGTTTTCACATAAAACCTGTAGGATGAATGTAACAAATACATGATCTGGCATGGCACAATGTCATGATGTCTAGTATTACACATTTCTACCACAGTGTTGTCTAGTGTTTTTTTCCACTAAGGGGCCGAATCACATTGCACCTATTAAAAAAATCAGCCACTGAGTCAGGGTAGCAACAGCCAGAATTCCGACACAACCCAGTAAGTATTTTTACCATAAGCCTATCCCTACACCTAGTAATAACAGACCCCTCGTACTGTCTTAACCTACCCTCTCCCATTCTCGCAGCCTATCCCTAACCCTTTCCCTAGTGCAACCCTAACCCGAACCTTTGTACTTACATCTGGGATGTACCTGTAATGTCTCTGATGGGATTCCTCTGTTGATTTTCTGACTGTCGGGATCCTGATTATTGGTATTTGAACGGGGTGCCGGACGGGGTCCCGACAGTCATTTACCCAACGTCTGGATCCCGACTGTTAAAACACCGACAGACGGGGTCCCAACGGCCACCGGCTATTCTCCCTCGTGGGGGTCCACGACCCCCATAGAGGGAGAATAGAATAGGTGGCGAACGCAATGAACTCGCAAGGGGCTTTGTAGTGCTCGCCATGCTGTCTGAGTACGGCCAGTCGGGATCCCAACGTCGGACTAATGACTGTCAGGATCCCGACTGTCAGAACCCTATACCACAACCATTTGGACCGGATCAATTCAAAACAGGTTCAGTATATTTTGTTAACATTCATCAGACTGACAAAACATTCCAGATAATCTAGCAGTCACCTACTTGGTTCATTGGCTCCAGTGGTATCTGCAAGGTCAGCAGAAGGTGACTTCCAGCTGTTCTTATACCGATTTCAGTGGTGACCATAACTAACTAACAGATCATTGTTCATTGCTGCCTAAACCCCAAATTGCTGCCCTGGTAGCTCGGTATTTTCATTGTACACAAGTTTGACTTGTTTTTTTACTGACTTTCAGTAAAATTAATGGCAGTTTGCAGCCAAATCTGGAACGGACTGTTCCTTTTCCTCGACACGTGCGGCTCAGGGAGAAAAGATTATTTGCCACTATATATCATGATCATTTGTGAGCAAACACCTGGGTCAAGTTAAAAATTGGCTTGAGACAGACAGGTTTTGGTTCTTGTTGAAACAGGATATCTTGTTTTTTTTTAAATGCTACAAAATAACAGAACTCTGTCTGTCAAACCTTATTATTTAATGACTCGTCTTTTATATTTCCCAACAACGACTGGTCTCGGGGGTTTGTTTGCTAAAAATGATAGGAAAAATGTTATAAGAGTAACGATTTTTATTTTAATAAATAAGATCCACAGATCATACTCTAAGACAGGGGTGGACAATTATTTTGGCCGGGGGGGACACTGAACAATTTGAGTAAATATTTGCGGGACGCACACAAAATTCATATTACGCCACACGGTATGAGCTCTTAGTTGTTTTGTAGGGAGCAGCCCATTGCCAGACAATTTGGACTTGTTCCAGTTTGCAGAGAAAAAGCAATGGGCTGGTTGTTCCCTAGAGAGGTAAATATATATATATCTATATAATAAGTTGAACATACCTCCCAACATGGCCCTCTTCAGAAGGGACACAATGCTCTGCTCCTGGACTTCCCTCTAATTGTATGAGTGCCATCATCTGCATTTAAAACACCTTTCTTTTCAATGAACCTGTTGAACACAGGTGACAGCAATCATACATTAAGAGGAAGTCCAGGAACAGAGCAATGTGTCCCTCCTAGAGAGGAAGAGAGGGAGAGAGAAAGAGAGGGAGAAAGAGAAAGAGAGAAAGAAACAAGGTACCTCTGGACCCAGTGGTGTGCACCTTGAAGCCGTTTTCGGGAAATTTCACTTAGAAATGTAAAAAACACCAAGTTGTAAGTTGCCTTGATTGATGATCTGAAAAAAATTGACGATCTGGGAAACCAATGACAAAGGGACAACTCCACACCTGATTTCATTGCAGTCATTGAGGGCCAAATTCTCTAAGGTAGAGACTAGATCTCCTTCAGTTTTGATTACAGGATGTGATGTTCAGTGAGGGCCCTCACAATGTTTTTTATTTTATCTGTAATTCACTTAGGTGTAGGTTATTTTGTTTTATTTTAGCTGCATTGTACCCTCGCGGGCTCGCTACGCTCCCACGCTTCCGGGTTTCCATAGAGCTCTCAGCCATGATAAGTCAGGTCTGGGATCCCCGGAATTTGGCGTTCTTGGTTGCCTAGTGACGCCTACTCCATATGTCACTCTCTGATCTTTGATTTGGCGCATTGTGCATTTTGGCTGTTTCCACTGTTATGCGCTTTTTACCATCCATATTTCCTTATAAAATAGAGAGATAATTACAATATGCTTGACACATCCAGAATTTAAAATACAGTACAACATAAATATTAGAGGAACTATTTTATTTCGAAATCAGAGTTCAGATCTCCGGGAATCAGGGTACCCAGATCATAAATAAGCTGCATTTCAAGGCATCCACTGGTGTGTACAGAAACTTACAAGCCTGTATACACAATTCCAACAGTATTTTCTTCAATAATTTTTTGGGGAGGGAATGTGGACACGCCTCCCGTGTTTGGCCACACCTTCTAAAGTACCTGGGACAATGTACATTGTGGACACCACTGTGGGTCAGGAATAAGGTCTGCATTAGGGTGGCCAATCCCGGGATCGGGATCGGCGGGATCCCGGGATTTGGCCCTAAAAACACCGGGATTTCAATCCCGGGATTGGACTCTCCAATCCCGGGATTTCGGTATTAGACTGCGCATGCGCAGTCTAATGCCGGGCAGCGTCTGAGACCCTGCTCAGACGCTGCCCGGCTTCTCCCGTGCCCGGCAGAGCGTCTCTGCGCAGCGTGACTATGTCAGAGGTCACGCTGCGCAGGTCGCACAGCACACCACACCACGCTGATTGTTATGTTGCCCAGCTCCCGGAGGACCAGCCCACCCTACCCGCCGCCTGCCCAGCTCAGCTCCCGGAGGAGCAGCCCACCCTACCCGCCACCTGCCGAGCTCCCGGAGAAGCAGCCCACCCTACCCGTCGCCTGCCCAGCTCCCGGAGGAGCAGCCCACCCTACCCGGCCGCACCCGCCACACATGTAAGTGGATATGCGGGGCGGCCGGGGCATTTTTTTTAATCAGGGAAGCCAATCCCGGGATCCCGGGAATCCCGGGATTGAGCATTTTTCAATCCCGATACCCGGGATTGAAAAAGTGTCCCGGGATTGGCTTCCCTAGTCTGCATTTATTGTGATCTTAAGAATATGGCCTCTGCATTGTACCAAGGTTTCCAGAAAAACTGACTCTGCATTATACAGTGGTCACCAGCCAGGGCTGCCATCAGAAATTGCATCAGGCAACCCGTAGCTCGGTGCTGGTAAATGAAGTAGGTTGGCAGGCGATGTGTGATGGCCTGCCGCATCAGATGACCCCTGGCCCGCCGCTGTTAAATTAAGGTGGCGGGCGACTATAGGCTGGCTGTGGAATGTGCACAGAATGGCCTGGGCCCTCCTCTCTCTGCCAGAGTGGTAAGGCCCGGGACAATTGTACTAGGGATGGGTAATCATATGATGTTTCATCGGTAACATCGGATTTGTGGTTCCAATGTTCGATGTTTAACCCTGCAATGTTGAGGATCCAATGTTTCATCTACATCGCTAGATTTCTCCCCCGATGTTTTTTCTCAATCTTCCAATGTTTTTTCTTTTGTGTGTCAATGTGTGCTGCTTTCAATGCTTTGCAGCCAGCTCAATCTCTCCTTGATTTATATTCATTAAAAACTTAAGAGACTGGGGCGTGGCCACGGCAGGACGTGAGTGAGGGCACGGGAGCGAGCTCCCCTGTGTCTGCTGCTGCATATGATGCCTTCCCCCAAGCTCGGTTGAGCTTCCCAGACTTCAAGTGACCCAGCCTGGGGAATATTCCCCTTACCTTTCCCATGTGCCCCGTGGAGAAGTCGCATTCTATGTGAGCCTGGACGGGCGTGCTGATAGAAACGCTGTACGCAGGGTGGTCTGGGAGAGATTGAGGCTCCGTTGGACGTGAAGACCGGCAGTGACGAAGTGCTCTCCTTCAGTTCCTCCGCTTCCTGTCTCCCCGGGCGCGGGTGAGTGACGCGGGCCGGGTGTTACACCACAGACGGAGTGCCGAGAGCGTCTGATGTGAGGTTGCCGGACATCACGCTGGCATACACCGGGCGCGTGTGAGAGACGCGGGCCGGGAGATACAGCACAGTCGGTGCACTGAGAGCGTCTGCCGCGTGGCTGCCGGACACAAAGCCGCAATACAGCACAGACCCCTGCAGCAGAATACTCCTCTCCCCCACCGCCTTCACCAGCTCACCCGGTCACGGGTGTGAGACGTGTGCCGGGGCTGGCGGGGTAAGAGCGGATAAGGAGTGGGCTAATCGTGTAAAGCCTCAAGTTCTTCATTGCCGCACCTACGGTACAAGGTGGATGGGAAGGAACTGAAAGACGGCGGGTCAAGGTAAACCCTAATAACGTTCCTAACACTATTGACTGCATATACATAAAAAAGGAAAAAAAAGTCTTTTGTGCCCAGTTGGGTGGACTGTGGTGAGACGCTTGTTGGAGATTCAGCTTGGCCCCAGAGACATTGTGGTGGCCAGAGGTGGCATCGGTGCCTTGCACAGGTCAATTGTGCGGGGGTGTTTGGTGCTAGCACTGGTGGGGCACGTGCAGATAGCCTGCCTGGGAAACAAAAAGTTATTTGTAAAAAAAAATTCTTTCCTTCTGTTTGTGATTGCTATATCGGAAGATGGGCAAAACGGGACAAAGTGCGGTGGCCACACGGCTAGAGAAATATGCCAGGCAGCAGGCAGGTAGTAGCTCACAAACTAGCACCCCGCTTACCACTCCTGTGAAAGAGAGCAAATCCATGCAGCCCCCTGAGGTGACTCTGCAGCAGGTGCTGGAGGCTGTAAATAATTGTGAGACTCGTCTTTTGGAACAGATCAATAAAGTGCAAAGTGATATTATGCTGTTAAGGGACGATGCAAAAAAAATTCGTGAGAGAGTCACGGAGACGGAAACCAGGATAGGGGCTTTGGAAGACTCGGTCACACCCTTACTGTCTCAAGTTAAAGTTCTAACAGGACAAATGTCTGACATGCGCCACAAAATGTCCGACATTGAAGGCAGGCTCAGGCGTAATAATGTGCGCTTCATCGGATTTGAGGAAAAAGCAGAGGGGAATGCCCCAGAAAAATTTCTGGAGGGATGGCTGAAACAAAAATTTGGGGATAAGGCCTTTTCGGCACAATTTGCAATAGAAAGAGCACATCGTATCCCAGGTCGGCCATATCCCCCAGGGGGTCCCCCTCGCACCCTGATAGCAAAATTTTTGCATTTCAAAGACCGGGACTCAATCCTTAGGTTGGCAAGGGACAATGAAAATCTTGAATATAATGGCAAGAGGGTTTCGACCTATCCAGACTTCCCTATTGAAGTGCAAAAGGATCGTGCCAAGTTCAGAGACATTAAGACCCGCTTAAGAGAACTTGACCTTAAGTACTCAATGTTATACCCCTCAAAATTAAGGGTCATTGCAGATGGTGCTATAAAGTTTTTCTTTTCTCCAGAAGAGGTCGCACAGTGGCTGGATAGTGTATATCCGGGCAGAAAACAAGTATTAGCTACTGTGGCCAGATAGTTTTCCTGTTGGGGATATATGTATATTGACCTAGTGGTTGCTAAAGGGGGTAATGGGGTTTGATAAACTTGCTTAAAATCATGTTTAATGAAAGGCTGTGTTACTTGAGTTTGGGGGTGGGGGGGACGGGGTAAAGAAAGTAAAATGTGATAATTGAAAGCAGGAAAGTAGACGCAGGGGGGCAAGAACGTGCCTCGGTGGTGGCCATTAGTTTATTGCCTCTGGTATCTCAATAACGGGATAAGGTGGTGGTTGGGGGCTAGGTATGCCTAGGGGGAGAGGTTATACAGGGTGGGGGAGGGGGGGGGTAAGTGTTTGTGTAAGTTTATGTATGTTCCTGGAGTTTCTTGGCCCGGTTCAAGGCCCCCAAAGGGTCACATGAATTGCAATATGCCTAAAAAGTCCCTGATGAATCCCTATAAGTTAGAAAACAATGTATATAGATTTCTGAAGTATCTATGCGGAGAAAAAGAAAAACACCCCTAGGGACCCATACATGCCTAAATATAAGTATTTACGAATCGAAATATTATGGTATATATAATGTAATAGAGTGTCATGGTTAAGATATTGACCTGGAACGTCAGGGGGCTGAACGAGAAAGTAAAAAGAGCTCTTGTACTTAAACAATGTAAAACAATGCAGGCAGATATTATCTGCCTGCAAGAAACCCATTTAATTAAAGAAAGGACGGGTTCCTTAAGGCGGCCATGGATTGGCTCATCATATCATGCCACCTTTTCCTCAGGTTCAAGAGGGGTAACAATTATGGTTAGGAAAGCCTTGGTATTTGAATGTAGAAGGGTGAAGATTGACGCAGGGGGAAGATACATATTTCTGGAGTGTAGTATAGAACAAGTACGTATGTGTCTTCTCGCCGTGTATATCCCCCCCCCTTTCTCATATGAAGTGTTAAAAGGGGCGGTCGAGTTTGCGGCACAGTGCCCTGA
Organism: Crinia signifera; assembly: GCF_055691185.1. NCBI lineage: Eukaryota > Metazoa > Chordata > Amphibia > Anura > Myobatrachidae > Crinia > Crinia signifera. The sequence goes on from NC_139217.1 coordinate 46,775,035, forward strand.
CAACATGGTAATATGCTTGGGAGATTTTAATAAAGTCCTGGCACCTAGATTAGACAGGTGGAATAGGTCGGAGGATGAGATTTCTAGGGAGGGAACTAGGTTCGCAGAATTTATGACTGAAGTGGGTTGGAGGGATCCGTGGCGGCTTAGAAACCCTGAGCTTCAACAATTTTCTTGTTACTCCTCAGCACATAAAGTATTCTCTAGAATAGACATGGTCTTAGTGTCGGACGGGCTTCTTAATAAAATCACCCAAGTAGAATATAAACCGCCTGGGATTTCAGATCATTCCCCCATTGTTGTTGAACTGAACCTGACTATTCAGGTAGGCTTCCGGTATTGGAAACTTCAGCCCTTTTGGTTAGCCCAGATGGGAGAACAGGAGGAGCTAGGAAAAACTATAGAGAGTTTTATGAAGGACAACAAGGGGTCAGCTCAAGCAGGGCTTGTTTGGGACGCATGTAAGGCCTATTTGCGAGGGGTCTTTATAAAAAAAATCGCTTTTTTGAAAAAAAACACATAGAGCTAGGGTGTTAGAATTGGAAGGAAGGATGTCGGCTCGGGAGAATGTTTTCCTTATAAGTAAGTCGGAAGAGGATAGATCTGAATGGTTGAGGGCACAGAATGAATGGTTGGTGTATTTGCAAGAAATAACCTGCCGTAAGATGGCAATTGGGGCTCATAGATGGTACTCGGAAGCAGACCGGGCGGGGAAATTTATGTCATACTTAGTCAAACAGGACAAGCCCTCTAATATCATCCCTATAATTAGAAATGATGCCGGAGTAACACTGACAGAAACCCCAAAAATTGTAGCAGAATTTGTGTCATATTTCAAAGAAATTTATCAATCTAAGTTAAGATCTAGCGATGAAGAAATAGAGGAGTACTTGGGCAAAATAGATATGCCACGGTTGGCACCAGAAGCTAGGGAATATTTGGACTCACCATTAACCCAGGAGGAAGTGGATTTAGCTATAAAAACACTCAAGGGTAGTAAAGCGCCAGGGCTTGATGGGATCCCGGGAGAAGTGTACCAGAGATATATTAAATTTTTAGGTCCCCAAATGCTGGAGGTATTTCAAGATATATCAACAACAGGAACAATTCCCCCTTCAATGGCAGAGGCTACGATAATTATGATTCCAAAGGGTGGTAAAGATCTAGCCCGGGTCGACTCCTTTAGACCAATTTCACTTATAACATCAGATGCAAAAATATATGCGAAGATCCTCGCAAATAGACTTAATCATGTGATCAGTCAGATTATCCATCCCGATCAGACGGGTTTCATGGAGGGTAAGTCCACCATGATTAACCTGCGTAGGGTCTTCACATATATTCAAAGCATAGAGCAGAAGAAAATAGATGCTGTCATTGCCTCCTTTGACGCGCATAAAGCGTTTGATTCAGTGGAGTGGAAGTTTCTATGGGGGGCAATGAAAGCATTTGGGATTGGGGAGGGGTTTATTAACCTTGTCGCCCGGTTGTACCAGATTCCAAGTGCTCGGATGACGATCAACGGATTCACATCCGATCCATTATTTCTATCCAGAGGTACACGGCAGGGGTGTCCTTTGTCCCCTCTGCTGTTTGCAGTGGCGATGGAACCCCTGGCGTGTATGCTGAGATATGCTGTGGAGGGAGGAGGGATGGAGGGGGGTAGAGGTGATAACTTGATATCGTTGTACGCGGACGACCTTCTGGTCGGGCTGGAGAACCCTCAGGAAAAACTTCCGGTAATAGCAGAGATTATAAGAGTGTATGGGGAATATTCCGGACTAAGAATGAATTGGTCTAAATCCCACCTCTTGCAGATAAGTAAAAATAGCCAAGGTGAATCGCGGATTAGTTCTCAGCTGCAGACAGTTGACAGGTTTAAGTATTTGGGGATCTGGGTAGCAAGGGCACCATGGGATTTTATCCAGGATAATATTGTGCCGTTTATGGAAGAATTAAGGGTTAAATGTAGATGTTGGGCTAGGCTTCCAATTTCCCAAATGGGGCGTGTGAACCTAGTAAAAATGGTCATATTGCCTAAATATACATATATAATTCAGCAGTCTCCAGTATTTATCAGGGACGAATACTTTAGGAAAATAAATAGCATGGTGTCATCACTAATATGGCGCGATAAGAGGCCAAGGGTTAGGTTGGAGATTCTCTGCAGGGATGTGGATAGAGGGGGCCTCGCCCTGCCGGATTTTAAGACCTATTATATGGCTGCACAAATGGTCCATCTTTGCACATGGATCCGACATGAGGAAGCCTCAAAGGAATTGTTACATCTCATTGAAATTGTCGACCCAGGATTCACACCTCTGCAGAGACTAATGGTGAAGGGTCTCCCCCGTAAAACTCCTCCAATAATTATACAGGCCATTAAAGTCTGGAAATGGGTGGGCAAAATAAGCAAGGCGGAGGGATTAGATCCAGACACGCCAGTGCTATCTATACAGACAGTTAAGGCTATTCAAGAACAACAAGGGAGAAGGGTATGGAGCGAATACGGGATAGAAATATTGGGACAGCTCTATTATGAGGGAATATTGAAGTCCTTTGCCCAGCTACAAATTGAATTTGAGATCCCTAGAGAAATGTTTTTTAGGTTTTTACAACTTCGGAGTGCCCTGAACCAATTTAGCAGTGGCATAAGGGTGTATATTGCGGAGTCTCCAGGTAAAAAATTTATTAAACTACTAGGACCCGGTAAGTGATTATCTAAACTGTACAAGTTTTTACACTCATTCGCCCAAATGGAAGAGCTGGAGGGGGTACGGGATAAATGGATTGGGGACATGCCACAGTTGGATGAGTTAAGTTGGAAAGGGGCCCTTTCTGCCCTTAAATCAGCTACTAATTCAATAAGGGTACGGCAGGTACAGTTCAATATAATGCATCGGATATATATTACCCCTGTGAAGTTAAAAAGATTTAACGGGACAAAAACAGACAATTGCCCCAAATGTGGGGAAGGTGAGGCGGCTTTTTGGCACCTACTTTGGAGCTGTCAAGAGGTGGCCAGCTTTTGGGACAAGGTAATCCAAATTATGGTTCAGTTGGGCATCCCCAGAAGCCAACTGAATGAAGTGAACCTACTCTTAGGGCTCTGGAGGGAGGGAGCTATGACACGAGATATGACGCAAATGGTGAGGAATCTAGCCGCCCTAGCTAAAGTCATTGTGGCCAGACACTGGATGGCAGTTAAAGGTCCAGAGGTGGTTGAATGGGTGAATCTAGTAAATTCTACACACGATCACGAAAAATTTATATATGCATCGCGGGGGATCCGTCAGAAATTTCAAAACGTATGGGGACATTGGCAAAGATCAATACACTATAAAGTGACAAAAGGTAATTAAGTACAAGAAATAGGAATTAGGGGCAGAGTAAGCCATAGTGTGGAGAGGGATAGAAGGGAGAGGGCAAGGGGAAATTTATAAGATAACAATAGTGTGTGAATCACGATGTGTGTATAATATAATATAATAAATGAGCAACCAAGTGGGAAGAATAAATAACTTATAGGTATTATACGTGTTAAGAATATGGGAGTTATACAGTATGGAATTTCACAAAAGAGCAAAATATATTTTCTTCGGTGGGGGTGGGAATGGGGGGGTACAATACGGGGAGGTGTACAAATATAGAGTCTTAATAAAAGGAAGGTGTGAGGGAGGGGGGGGAGGGGAGGGAAAGAAGAAAGAAAAGAAAAAACTCACAATGTTTTAGTAGAGGGCACGGTGCATACATTACAATGAAATACAAGAGTGGAGATATATTGTATAGTTTGATATGATACACATATGTGGGACGATATGAGTCTCACTCATATTTTATGATTATTGGTTATTATTTATTTATTTATTTATTTTTCTCAGTCTCCCTTCGCTTATTCTCTTGACTCACCTAAATAAAAGGCTTACCTCTGTATAAAATAATTGGGTGTATAAAGAACGCTGGCAATGGTCAATGAGTAGACTGGCTAATATGGGGCTATTGAGCTGCGGTTGGGGTGGGGGGGCGGGGTAAACGCAGGAACATGTATGTTATGTATTGTCGTGTTATGTTATGTTAAAAAATATGTATGCGAAAAATTAATGAAAATAATTGAAATTTTTTATATATATGTTGTTTGATGGAAAATATAAATAAAGACTAAATTAAAAAAAAAAAAAAAAACTTAAGAGACTGATAAAAAAAACATTAACAAACATGACAATATCACTGCTGGCTGGGCTTTCATATGTGTGTGTGGCTGTGTGCTGCTGCTGCTGCTGCTGCTGTGGGTGGTAGCTGACAGTGAAAGACAGTCTGGCCAGCCATTCAGCAGCAGCACACAGGACAGCCCCACCCCTGCCTCACTGCAACTGGTGCTGTTAGAGAGTCACTGCGCACAGGTCTGGTTTGCATATCAGTGCTGATATACAGACCACACTGTGCTAGAAGCACTACAGCAGACATCGACACTCCAGGCAGGGAAGAGGAACTGCATGGGTTTTCAAAGATAGCGGGTGCTAGAATGAACAGTATAATACAAAAGTCACTAGTAGTGACATTGTGGTGAACTCCCTTCATATTTATTTATTTATTAATAGTTTCTTATATAGAGCAGCATATTCACTTGCGCTTTACTATAGGAGACAGTGATACAACAAACTGGGTATTTACAGTCAGTCAAAGGTATGAGGGCCCTGCTCGCAAGCTTACAATCTATCAATTGATTTATTATTATTCAGCAAGCATATCACAGCACCTTACAAAGGGCCTGATTCAGTTGTGGATGCAGACATTTGCACAGTTTATTTCTTTGAAATGCAATGTCAGTCACACTGCACATGTGCAGTGATTTATTAGTAACAGCGGACGCAGATACTGAGTGACAGGTACAGTAGTTTCTATTTGAGGGAGGGGATGGGGGCTGGTTTGTCAAATGCAGACGTGTTTCAAACCTTAATTTGCAGTTGCACTGGCTCCAGCGTCTTTGTTCTGATGGTTATTCTAAGCAACAATGTAGTATGTTCTATGTTGCACTGTGTGTACAGTTTTTTGCTATTTTCTATGATCAACATAAGTTATTAGCCTGTTGCTACAGTTAAAAATCTAGGTAAAAATAGCAGATTGTGAGTTCTTGCAATAAAGGTTTGATAGTTAATGCTTCATGTTTTTTTCCTTCCGTAACAAATTTGATTTACCACAAAACATGAACCATATATCCATTGTGTGTGTAAGCCTCCAACAAGATAAACTTAATAGAGGGATTATTTATCATTTCAGAAGGTTATTAGTGTATTATATTCTTTGATAACCAGTTTATTTTTAAAAATATCGAAACATCGGTTAACATCGGGTTCACAGTACCAATGTTTAGGTCTAAATGATGTTTTGCAACCAATGTTGAAAAACATCATTTGACCGATGTTTTCTTTCGATGTCCCATCCCTAAATTGTACCCACAGCACCCCCCTGATGACGGCCCTGTCACCAGCACATGGCCTCCTTATTATACAGCAGTGACCACAATTTCAGCTCATTATGCATTGGTCAGCAGATCTGGACACCGGGCCTGTTTCAGATTTGTACATAAATCCATACTGATCCGAAACCAAGAGACCTACAGTAAACTCCCCTAGAAGCCATTAAATTATGTGATACTAACCAGTATCACACCGAAGCATCGGTAGAACACTTTGCTCGGATGTACAGGCTGCGGGGTACATGCTCAGACTGTGGGATGCTGCTCCAGGAATCATGCAAGCCAAATCCATGTGCTATGACCAGGGCCTTTCTACAACACCGCAACAGTGCCGCACCCTGCATGACCGCTCCACTCAAACACTCCCAGTTATGGCCCCGGTTCAAATTTAGGGGCAAAGGAGGGTCCAGCCACTCTGCCAGTACTAGAATGGTGCTAGTAAACTGGCCACTGGGTGTAACATGTACTGTATAAGCATACTTACCTACTTTCTGGCTGCCCTTTCCGGGAGAGGGCAGCCAGCTGAGGGGGGTGTGGCTGCGGGGAGTGAAAAGGGGTGGAGCGGGGGCAGAGCCGCATGAGTGTCTATTTGTTTGGTTGAGTGATTGTGCCGTTTTAGCCACGCCCCCGAGGTGCAATGCCATTTTTAAGGCATTGCACAGCAGTAGGAGGGGCTAAAATAGCACAATTTGTGTAATTTGACCCGGGGACCCCCCACGAGAGCTGGGAAGCTTTGCGAGAGGTTTGCCCCTCTTTCCGGGAGGGTAGGCAACCCTAAGCGATGGCCGAGATACAGACTTTCCTGGAGCAGAGATGGATAACATATTATTATGATAATGTCAGCCTTCTCTTACGCAGCTTTATGCATGCCCTTATTTGTTTAAATGAGAAAAACATGCGTTTCCCAGGCACAGAAGCTGCATAATGCAGGCGGATTGAGCTCACCGCGCATCTGTTACAGAGATAGCGGGGAAAATAGATGTGTTATTTCCGCCCTGCCTGAAAGATTACAGCAGACACTGAATATATTTCATCTAGTAACAAACAAAAAGCGTAGCAAACATTACACTCGTGCACACAGCGGAGCCTATCCGATGTCTATCTCACACAAAGCGATTAGTCTCGTTATTGGGAATAATATCTACATTGTTTTATTCTTCCTGGAGATGTGAAAGACAGAAACCCATTTCGATAGTCCTTGTACCCTGTGCCGCCGCGTGAATGATGTGGCTCAGTGCTACAGTTACAGAACGCAGAAACAGATTTGATTCAATGAAAAATAATTCCAATTTCTCGTCGGGTTCCATTCTTATTTGAAGAAGCTTTTTGGTTTTATTTCCTTAACTGAAATATTTCCACTGCCGTATTCTCTGTATATAATGCCTCCTGTATTCTGTGCTGTTCAGGGTTACCCTGTTCTTACTGGTGTCTGTACTGGCTGTATAGCTCAGTTGAGAACTACCACAATTAACCGCTCCCAGTCATGGGTGGTAATGCAAAAGTCCTGAAAAAAATGAAGAAAATGCAGAAAAACAGATAACGTTGCCATATTGACCTATTATTTGTGCCGACTGTGTCGACCATATGTATGCCAACCTAGGCATGGTCGGTCAGCCATTCGAATACCCCAGTTAATTACCTCATGCCTTACCCGTAAACACATGAAAAGGCTGACATGAGTTTTTCACAAATTTTCCATACTTTACCATCCATGTGGACTCGATTGGAGAGTGTAGTGAGCAAGGTGAGGGTACGAGTTACACTAATTTAGGGTTCACAGGCATCGACACTGACACCAATAAAATCTGAAAAAACTCATGTCAATCTTTTTATGTGTCAACATTTTTCACGTCGAACTTTTGACCTATTGCATATCAACCTTTTGTCAGTATTGGAAATTATAGAATTTTTGGGGAAAAACCTCAAGCGCTGCTGCTTCTGATCTTATGCTAACCCAACCTCACCAAAATTGGACTGTACCCTTAAGTCCCAAAAAACAGTTGGCTAAAAAAAAGGAAAACTGGTGAGGAAGATGGCGCTAGATTAGTAAAATCATAGTAGGGTCAGATACTTATCCTAAAGGTGTTCTTTCTTTTTTATCGGTGTGCTCTTTATTGTATTTGATTGTTAATCTCGCGATGAATATGGAAGACAAAAGCAGGGGGAATATTCTTTTAGGAAAGTTCTAAGTTGTTCAAAACTTGGTGCAGGTGTCCCAGAGATGTTTGTGTTCCTACCTCACTTACGTAACGATGTAGTGAGGCTAGGAATATCTGGGCATCTTTTATTCGACAGATGTTCGTTATCATCCATTCTGCGTACCTTACGCACATCAATCTTTGTTAACTCTCTCACATCAAGGTTTCTTTATGGTGGCATACCGGTTCACACGATTACATGGTACTCAGACAGATCGGTTAGAACTAGCAGAGGGAAGAAGAGGGAGGAGCCTCCATTTCCTCCCAGTGGTAGATCTGGGGGGGGGGGGGGGGGGCCTTCTTCCAGTCTGCTGTCAGATTCTACAATTAAATACTGTTGGCATATTCCAAGATAGTGCAGATTGGGTCAGTAAGCAGCATAATATGACATTTGGAAGTATAACATATCTCATAGTACTAGTTGATGAGTTGTGCAGTTAGTCTGAAATATTCCCGGTACCACACTCGCTGCCTGCTGGTCCGTCCTCCAGATGCTGCCCGCCCATCTGCCGCGGAGGAGCAGAATCTCTGACAACATTACAGAGACCCTGCACCCCGGCCGCCACTACAGAGTAGGGATGGTCAATGTTCTCAAAACATCGATGGTCGGGACCTAGTGATTGATGTTTTGGGCATCGATAGGCATGGGTCAAATCGTTTTATGCCACCGATGGATGGCATCCATGCGCTTATGAGAAGAGCTGTCCTTTGCGTTACTAATCGCATATGTTAGTGCATACAGTATGTGATTAGTATGAATGCGGTAGCCGGCGGAGGGGGGCGGCGGATGTAAAAACATCCCACCTGCAGCAGGGAAGAGGGAATATCCTTCCTACTGCAGGCTACTCCAGGTCTGGGAGCCGGGAACTACACTGTGACATCTTATCTTTCCCCCGTTGTGTTCCCGGCTTGTTGCTCCACTGTTACCACAAAAGTACCAAGTATACCGGGCCTATAAAGCTGATTCTGACATCAGTGTACATTGTGCACCACCCACACCTGGATCCTGTCACTTTGGTGCTGCCCCCTAGTGACATCACTGCGTACATTCAAACTGTTTTATTACGCCAGGAGAAACACTCTGGGGGAGATGTATCAAGCGTTGGGGAGAGACTAAAAACCAATCTACTATGAGCTGTTAACATATTTCTAGCACAGCCTGCAAAGTGACAGAAGCGGATTGGTTGGTACTTTACCTCTCAGCTTTGATACACCCCCCCCCCCCCAATTAAAAATTGCCTGCGTATCGTGCACTACATGTAAGCACCGTATGTGACATCTGCCAATAGCAGTTTGCAGGATGCTTCTTGCATTATAGGATTTAGCTGCCGGAGTTTGTGTGGAAACAGAACGGCATTCTGAAAATGAATGCATTTATTCCGAGGACTTGGCACAAATCTCTCCTGACAAATCGTGTGCAGCGATTCGTAAGCCGCTAAATTATAACAACTTACCACTGAGCTATAGAGTAAATACCATCTGCCTGTAACTTATACATAGCGCGCTTGCTTGTAAACATGAAGATTGGTTTAACATAAGTAGCTGAAAATACAATATGACACCGAAACGTCGCTTTATTAAACCAGGCAGCGCTCGCCGTCGCACTAGGGGCCGCACCTCTCCCGGTGAAAAGAATTCTGCATACATTTACATATTCAGAAACGCGGGAGGGAAAATACTTTCCAAGATACATGTATTGAAATAAACAGGTCACCAATAGTCTTGTATTAATAAATGCAATGTAGAGTTATGCTGCATTTCTAGCTTTGCGAATATTTCCAAGCATTAAGCCGAAGGTGGACAATAGTCCTGTATTAATAAATGCAATGTTGAGTTATGTTACATTTCCAGCTTTGCGAATATTTCCAAGCATTAAGCCTAAGGTGGACACTGGAAATAGGTCGACATGGTTGACAGGGTTTGAAAATCGACAATGGGAAGGTCGACACGAGTTTTTCAGGTTTTTTGGTCCCGAATGTGGACATTGGACACTAGGGATGGCCATCGCTGCCTTTGCCATCGATGGTTGCCATCGAAGGGAAAATGGCAACTGGCTATCGATAGTGTATAACTATTCAATGGATGACCATCGATGTTTTTGTATATCGATGGTCATCCATTTTCTGTGCAGGGGCGGGGCTTCGTGGGTGTGGGCGGTGGAGCTATGCTCCGTGTCCCGGCACTTTAGGTAAAAAGCAAAAACGAAACTAATCGTTTAAGCTTTACATCGATGGTGGGAAACCATCTGGTTCTCCCCCATCGATGGCAAAACTATTCGACATCGGCCATAAACCGATGGCCATCCCTAATAGACACCATCTAAGTGTACCGCGTCCCATCACTTGGCTCGCTGCTCACCGCGCAATAGAGGATGGTTGGGAATAAAATATCGCCTGTCGGCACATGTCGGGTTAAAAAAAAATGTGAGAAACTCATGTCAACCTTTTTGACCGTCGACCTTCCCTTTGGCGACCTGATGCTTGTGTCGACCTTCCGACCCAGTTGGCCTTTTTCAGGTGTCGACATAAGACATCTCACCGGCATAATATCAAGGTCAGTACTTTTATTTAAAGGCAAAGCGGAGCAGTACTGTCTTGAGGGGGGCGTGCGCCATTTTTTATTTTACTGCATCAAAGTAACGTGTCTCTAATTTGCAGATGACAGCCGTCCGTCGGCGATCAAACCATTGTAACAAGTTCAGGGTGTTCTAGAATCCATTAATAGTTGCTGTGAGCCAGTGCGATTACCCCCTGACACTCCAAAGCCCCTTTGTCTAGGTTATGCTAATATCCATCCCGGAGTCTGTATTATACAGATACCTGTAGCACAAATAATGTCACCGCTGCTAAATTGGGTCATTGCTTTCCCCGTCATAGCATGATCCCCGCATTACCACAACCGCAGTCCTATTACAGGCACTGCAGAATAGAATTCAGCAGCCAAAGAATCCCCAAGGCGATCTATCGTCGGAAAGCGAAATTGCCATCCAGATATGAGAAATAAAGTTACTAATAGTGTCACAGTTCACAAAGTGTCTGTGTTTGCGGTGGAAGTAAATTTCTATCAGCGGAGTAGCTGGGAGTTCTGCCATCCGGCCATTACTCACAGGCAATGAGCAGAGAGTGCTTATATTAGACGGTTAATAAAAGCGTCTCAATTTACTGCAAAGGCATAAAAACCGCCGTGAACTTCATGAGAGTTACTCAGTATATCTGGGATTTTTAAGACCATCTTCCGCAAGTGCGTCAATGCATTCTTTATTCCGCCATAAAAGCCGTCCGGATTATTCTAGTTTATCAGCCCGAACATGTTTCAGAAGTGAGGAGCAGGATAAACAGAGAATCAATCAGAGACAAACGTGTTGTGTTTAAACATCTCATATCCTGTACGGTGCCGGGTGGCAGAGCAGGGATGGGAGGTGCTGCACTGCATAACCTACCTCGCAGTGCTGTAATCTGTAACATACAATATTAAGTACAAGACGGTGCCGGGCGGCAGAGCGGGGATGGGAGGTGCTGCACTGCATGACCTACCTCGCAGTGCTGTAATCTGTAACATACCATATTGTGTACAAGACGGTGCCGGGCGGCAGAGCGGGGATGGGAGGTGCTGCACTGCATAACCTACCTCGCAGTGCTGTAATCTGTAACATACAATATTAAGTACAAGACGGTGCCGGGCGGCAGAGCGGGGATGGGAGGTGCTGCACTGCATGACCTACCTCGCAGTGCTGTAATCTGTAACATACCATATTGTGTACAAGACGGTACCAGACGGCAGAGCAGGGATGGGAGGTGCTGCACTGCATGACCTACCTCGCAGTGCTGTAATCTGTAACATACCATATTGTGTACAAGACGGTGCCGGGCGGCAGAGCGGGGATGGGAGGTGCTGCACTGCATGACCTACCTCGCAGTGCTGTAATCTGTAACATACCATATTGTGTACAAGACGGTGCCGGGCGGCAGAGCGGGGATGGGAGGTGCTGCACTGCATGACCTACCTCGCAGTGCTGTAATCTGTGCAATACAATATTAAGTACAAGACGGTGCCGGGCGGCAGAGCAGGGATGGGAGGTGCTGCACTGCATGACCTACCTCGCAGTGCTGTAATCTGTAACATACCATATTGTGTACAAGACGGTACTGGACGGCAGAGCAGGGATGGGAGGTGCTGCACTGCATGACCTACCTCGCAGTGCTGTAATCTGTAACATACCATATTGTGTACAAGACGGTGCCGGGCGGCAGAGCGGGGATGGGAGGTGCTGCACTGCATGACCTACCTCGCAGTGCTGTAATCTGTGCAATACAATATTAAGTACAAGACGGTGCCGGGCGGCAGAGCAGGGATGGGAGGTGCTGCACTGCATGACCTACCTCGCAGTGCTGTAATCTGTAACATACCATATTATGCACAAGACGGTGCCGGGAAGCAGAGCAGGGATGGGAGGTGCTGCACTTCATGACCTACCTCGCAGTGCTGTAATCTGTAACTTACCATATTGTGTACAAGACGGTACCGGACGGCAGAGCAGGGATGGGAGGTGCTGCACTGCATGACCTACCTCGCAGTGCTGTAATCTGTAACATACAATATTAAGTACAAGACGGTACCGGACGGCAGAGCAGGGATGGGAGGTGCTGCACTGCATAACCTACCTCGCAGTGCTGTAATCTGTAACATACCATGTTGTGTACAAGATGGTGCTGGGCGGCAGAGCAGGGAAGGGATGTGCTGCACTGCATGACCTACCTCGCAGTGCTGTAATCTGTAACATACCATATTATGCACAAGACGGTGCCGGGCGGCAGAGCAGGGATGGGATGTGCTGCACTGCATGACCTACCTTGCAGTGCTGTAATCCATGGGTCCTCAAACTGCGGCCCTCCAGATGTTGTGAAACTACAAATCCCAGCATGCCTTGCCACAGTTTTAACACTCCCTATAGCAAAACTGTGGCAAGGCATGCTGGGATTTGTAGTTTCACAACATCTGGAGGGCCGCAGTTTGAGGACCCATGCTGTAATCTGTAACATCCCATATTATGTACAAGACAGTACCGGGCGGCTGAGCAGGGATGGAAGGTGCTGCACTGCATAACCTACCTCGCAGTGCTGTAATCTGTAACATACCATATTCTGTACAAGACGGTACCGGGCGGCAGAGCAGGGAGGGGATGTGCTGCACTGCATGACCTACTTTGCAGTGCTATAATCTGTAACATCCCATATTCTGTATAACACTGTACTGGGCAGCAGAGCAGGGATGGGATGTGCTGCACTGCATGACCTACCCTGCAGTGCTGTAATCTGTACATGTATGTAACATCTATGCAGCCTCTCCCAATACAGCAATGCAATGTCAACAGCAAAAGAAGACTGGGAACGTTATACAGTTTGACAGATTTCAATTGAACAAGGAAAAACAGCCGCATATAAATAGAAAATTATATTCATATTTCATCTGATCTTGTATTTTTTAAAGTACCATTACAATAGCCCCCCCCCCCCCCCCACACACACAGACACAGACACGCTTCCATGAACTGCTGTATTCAGCTACACTTATACATTCCGCTTAGTCTCCATAGTATATCTTCCCTCTCATACGCATCTATTCCCCTCCCGTACCACGTATCTATTCCCCCTCCCATACCACGCATCTATTCCCCTTCTTGTACAATGTACCACACATCTACTCTTCCTCTCTTACCATGCATCTATTCCCCCTCTTGTACAATGTGCCACACATTTATTCTCCCTCCCGTACCACGCATCTATTACCCTTCTTGTACCACACATCTATTCCCCCTTGTACAATGTGCCACACATTTATTCTCCCTCCCGTACCACGCATCTATTCCCCCTCCCACACCACGCATCTATTACCCTTCTTGTACCACGCATCTATTCCCCCTCTTGTACAATGTACCACACATTTATTCCCCCTCCCGTACCACGCATCAATTCCCCCTCTTGTACAAGGTACAACGCATCTACTCCACCTCTCTTACCACACATCTATTCCCCCTCATACTAAGCATGTATTTTCCCCCCTCGTACCACGCATCTATTTCCTCCCTTGAAACCATGTACCACACATCTATTCCCCCCTTGTACCACACATCTATTCCTCCCCTCGTACCATGCAGCTATTCCCCCTCTCGAACCACGCATCTATTTCCCCTGTCGTACCACGCTGCTATTCCCCCCTCGTACCATGCATCTATTCGCCCCTCTCGTACCACGCAGCCATTCCCCTCATCTTCATCATGTGATACATTGTGCCATTACCTGAGCCCCCTTGACTCCCCTACATATCTTGACCCCTGTATAGATACAGGGGAGCCGTCATATAAGAAGTATTATGTCACATCCCCAGTACCAACTCTATATAATGCACCCCTTGTATTGGTATTGTACCATAAGTACACCTGCGTATTGATGTTGTACCATAACTACACCTGCGTATTGTTATTCTACCATAACTACACCTGCGTATTGGTATTCTACCATAACTACACCTGCGTATTGTTATTCTTGGGGCAGTACGGATGGTGTAATGGTTAGCATTACTGCCTCACAGCACTGAGGTCATGGGTTCAATACCCACCATGGCCCTAACTGTGCGGAGTTTGTATATTCTCCCCGTACTTGCGTGGGTTTCCTCCGGGTACTCCGGTTTCCTCCCACAATCCAAAAATATACTGCTAGGCTAATTTGGCTCCCAAAAAAAATTAACCCTAGAATGTCTGTGTGTGCGTGTACATGTGGTAGGGAATATAGATTGTAAGCTCCACTGGGGCAGGGACTGATGTGAATGGTCAAATATTCTCTGTAAAGCGCTGCGGAATCTGTGTGCGCTATATAAGAAACTGCTAATAAATAATAAATAAATAATTCTACCATAACTACACCTGCGTATTGTTATTCTACCATAACTACACCTGCGTATTGTTATTCTACCATAACTACACCTGCGTATTGGTATTCTACCATAACTACACCTGGGTATTGATGTTGTACCATAAGTACAACTGCGTATTGTTATTCTACCATAACTACACCTGCGTATTGTTATTCTACCATAACTACACCTGAGTATTGTTATTCTACCATAACTACACCTGCGTATTGTTATTCTACCATAACTACACCTGCGTATTGGTATTCTACCATAACTACACCTGCGTATTGGTATTCTATCATAACTACACCTGCGTATTGATGTTCTATATAAATACACCTGCGTATTGGTATTCTACCATAACTACACCTGGGTATTGATGTTGTACCATAAGTACAACTGCGTATTGTTATTCTACCATAACTACACCTGCGTATTGTTATTCTACCATAACTACACCTGAGTATTGTTATTCTACCATAACTACACCTGCGTATTGGTATTCTACCATAACTACACCGGCGTATTGGTATTCTATCATAACTACACCTGCGTATTGATGTTGTACCATAACTACACCTGCGTATTGGTATTCTACCATAACTACACCTGCGTATTGTTATTCTACCATAACTACACCTGCGTATTGATGTTCTATATAAATACACCTGCGTATTGGTGTTCTACCATAACTACACCTGCGTATTGATGTTCTACCATAACTGCACCTGCGTATTGATGTTCTATATAACTACACCTGCGTATTGGTATTCTACCATAACTACACCTGCGTATTGGTATTCTACCATAACTACACCTGCGTATTGATATTCTACCATAACTACACCTGCGTATTGATGTTCTACCATAACTACACCTGCGTATTGATGTTGTACCATAACTACACCTGCGTATTGATGTTCTACCATAACTACACCTGCGTATTGATGTTCTAAATAAATACACCTGCGTATTGGTATTTTACCATAACTACACCTGGGTATTGATGTTCTACCATAACTACACCTGCGTATTGATGTTCTATATAACTACACCTGCGTATTGATGTTCTACCATAACTACACCTGCGTATTGATGTTCTACCATAACTACACCTGCGTATTGATGTTCTAAATAAATACACCTGCGTATTGGTATTCTACCATAACTACACCTGCGTGTTGGTATTCTACCATAACTACACCTGCGTATTGATGTTCTACATAACTACACCTGCGTATTGTTATTCTACCATAACTACACCTGCGTATTGATGTTGTACCATAACTACACCTGCGTATTGATGTTCTACATAACTACACCTGCGTATTGTTATTCTACCATAACTACACCTGCGTATTGATGTTGTACCATAACTACACCTGCGTATTGGTGTTCTACCATAACTACACCTGCGTATTGATGTTCTACCATAACTACACCTGCGTATTGATGTTCTATATAACTACACCTGCGTATTGGTGTTCTACCATAACTACACCTGCGTATTGATGTTCTACCATAACTACACCTGCGTATTGATGTTCTACCATAACTACACCTGCGTATTAATGTTCTACCATAACTACACCTGCGTATTGATGTTCTACCATAACTACACCTGCGTATTGATGTTCTACCATAACTACACCTGCGTATTGATGTTCTATATAACTACACCTGCGTATTGATGTTCTACCATAACTACACCTGCGTATTGATGTTGTACCATAACTACACCTGCGTATTGATGTTCTACCATAACTACACCTGCGTATTGATGTTCTATATAAATACACCTGCGTATTGGTATTCTACCATAACTACACCTGGGTATTGATGTTCTACCATAACTACACCTGCGTATTGATGTTCTATATAACTACACCTGCGTATTTGTATTCTACCATAACTACACCTGCGTATTGATGTTCTACATAACTACACCTGCGTATTGATGTTCTACATAACTACACCTGCGTATTGATGTTCTACATAACTACACCTGCGTATTGATGTTGTACCATAACTACACCTGCGTATTGTTATTCTACCATAACTACACCTGCGTATTGGTATTCTACCATAACTACACCTGCGTATTGATATTCTACCATAACTACACCTGTGTATTGATGTTGTACCATAACTACACCTGCGTATTGATGTTCTACCATAACTACACCTGCGTATTGATGTTCTATATAAATACACCTGCGTATTGGTGTTCTACCATAACTACACCTGCGTATTGATGTTCTACCATAACTACACCTGCGTATTGATGTTCTATATAACTACACCTGCGTATTGGTGTTCTACCATAACTACACCTGCGTATTGATGTTCTACCATAACTACACCTGCGTATTGATGTTCTACCATAACTACACCTGCGTATTGATGTTCTACCATAACTACACCTGCGTATTGATGTTCTATATAACTACACCTGCGTATTGATGTTCTACCATAACTACACCTGCGTATTGATGTTCTATATAAATACACCTGCGTATTGATGTTCTACCATAACTACACCTGCGTATTGATGTTCTATATAAATACACCTGCGTATTGATGTTCTACCATAACTACACCTGCCTATTGATTACTAAATTTCCCTTATAACCTGTGGTTATAGACCAGAGCATTGGTCCTACGGTGAGTGAGCGCAGCAGAGCAGAAATCCCATTTATTTGCTCACACGAGGAATTAGGAAATTCTCTCATGTGACTGTGTACAATGTCATGTGACTGTATACAATGTCATGTGACTGTGTACAATGCTGGCAACAATTGGCTATCGTTCCCACGGGTTGCGGTGATTAGGTCAACAATAAAAAGGTCAAACGTCAACAAGATGACCACTATTGCTCAACAGGAAAAAGGTCAACCTTCCTTAGGAGGACACAAGCAATAGATCAACATGGGAAAGGTCGACATGAAAAAGGTCAAAATGAGTTTTTCACATCTTTTTCAATATAATAGTGTGCAGAGCGTAGCGGCGCACCGTGCCTGAAGCATGGCGATCGAAGCAAGCCATGCAAGGGGGTGCGGTACGCCTTATACTTTGTCTATGTCCACGTATGTTGACATAAACATAAAAAATGAAAAACTCATGTCAAGGTTTTAACCAATGGCGAGTCACTCTTCTTTATGTGTTGACCTATGACCTGTCGACCACCTTACTGTCGGCCCTATGACTCATACCCCATTGCCACTTCATTAATGGAAGTACCCCTGAAACTCAGGGTGGCATTAACCAGTCCAGCATTCCGGACCATGGTTCCTGTTTTTTCTTATTAGTTTGAATGAATAAATATATGTGGAAATCCACCGGTAAGGCCTATGGCCAGGCCTCCGCACGTTGGGGTAATAGTGATGAGCACAACTGCTCAGTAGTTGTCCAGGTTCTATTACCAGACAACCATTGTCCATTACACTACCAGCAGCTCTGACGTAGAAAACAAAGGCAAGGATCGTTCTGAGCAAAGCCCCACGTTACTGGGTTGGGTTGTCAGCTACACTCAGAGATAACAAATAACAATGACTAACATGAAGCTCCAGCTGCGATACATCAGCATTACACCGTTTCCCATGACGATTTCTAAGATACACAGTAAATGTACGCTACAGGCAGATCCCGCTCTCTCTCTCTTCATTAAATCAGCCGTTTCCGAAGAGTCTAATGTTTCTTCCAACAAGACCATTATGAAGCGATTCAATTAGGGATGATTAGGAATGTTTTTACTTGTCGTTCCATCAACTTCTGGGGAAGGAAAAAAAAAAGGAAATTGATGAAAATTGCTTCCAATTCGGCATCCCCGCTAATATGAAGAGCGGGGGGAGAATTTATTGCACTATGTGTAACAAGTAAGAGTCATCTCAATACTGAAAGCCTTCTCCTCTCATTCATGAGTATACGGGTAAGTGCTCACTGTAACGCTGTATACAGCACTTTGGAACATTACATCCGCAATGCAGGAAGTGAGGACAGCATGAGAGATGTCACTCGTCCCGGCTGGACCTTGGTGACCTGGTCGTAGCTCACCCTTAATCCTAACACTAACACCCTACCCGCGCCCTTAAGAGTCCTCAGAAACCAACTGATACAGCGTAAACTGCAATCAACGGGTTTTCCGGATGTGAAGCCCCAAATTTGACCCTTTTCAGAGACCTTTAACTTGTAATTTATGGAGGTTCGAGGATCTTTTTTGACATCAGGTCCCCTCTAATTGGATTGCTCCGGCATGAAATCAGTTGGTGATTACCTTTATCTTAAGACTGTTTCCAGGGGCGGATCCAGGATAAAATGACAGGGGGGGCACCATGATAAAAGAGGGTTTAGGTGTGGGAGGGGCAGTGTTAGTGGCGCCAGTGTACATGCTAAGAGAGCGGCAGAGAGAGGGTGGAAATGGGATTAAAAAATAGGCCCTGGCATTTAAAGTATGCAGGAAGACCATGGCGACAAAAGTGAAGGATGTAGTTGTGGAAAAGGGGGTGTGGCCACTCAACAGGGGGCGTGTCCTTGAGTGTAGTGTACACCACCATATACAACTTTTACACATTATGCAACAAAATACTAGACCCCATTATACCTTCCCCTTACACATGATGCCAAATGGAATGAGCCAAAATTCACATAATGCCACACGGATTGAGCCAAAATTCACATAATGCCAAATGGATTGAGCCAAAATTCACATAATGCCACATGGATTGAGCCAAAATTCACATAATGCCACATGGATTGAGCCAGAATTCACATAATGCCACACAGATTAAGCCAAAATTCACAATACGCTTCATAAACAGGGACATTGTCCACCAAAGGCACGCATTAAACATTTACACCATAATGTCCATTACACGTTAAGTTACACGCCATTATGTCCATTATGTATTATGCCAAACACCATAATGCCTATTAAAAATTATGCTACATAAGTGCTGCTTATCTACATGCTCATTGCCAAGGATTCCATGCTCATTGCCAGAGGTTCCATGCTCGTTGCCATGTGGGATTACATGCTCATTGCCAAGGGGAATACATGCTCGCGGTAAATGGGGGACAGTCGCCGCTAGGCAGAAGTGATAGCCACTGACAGTGGCAGAGCCTGGCTGTATTCAGAGCACTGCAGGTCCCAGCTATTTGAAATAATACCCCTTTCACACCAGAAAATGCATTCCCAGGTTGGCCCCTTTTACACCATCCTAGTCCCTGCATTTAACCGGCTATATATTCGGAACCAACTGACCCATTTACATGAGACAAGTATCATATTGAAGAACTTTTGAGTGGACTTTGAATGATTTAGGTCCAGTGAAACTGGAACGTTTGGTTCCAGAGTAATCTGCCCTCAAAGAACAAGAACAGCCATGAAATTACATTTCAAAAATAAAAAAAAATCGGTTTACATGCAATATCTCTGGAACCGATTGACTGATATGGACCAGCCTGGTATCATATTGAAGGCCCAGCGATTTGAAATTGAATGAGATCAACCACAAGGTTCAATTGGGGAACTGGCAGCCGTCGGAACGGGGTGGGGGTCGGAATTGACGGGTACCATATTATCCTATGGGGAAAAAATGTTACAGCTTTGCCAGGCGATAGCTCTGGTTCCCGGGGGGCTAGAGACACAGGGGTGGGCTCGTTGGAAAGCCCTGGTCCTCAGCTACAAAATGAAATAACAGGGGGGGCACGTGCCCGGGTGCCCCCCCCCTGAATCCGCCACTGACTGTTTCTAATATACAATTCCCTGCAGAGATAAGAATTCCTTTATAGAACACCTGACTGTTCAAGTATTTATTTGAAATCCCACATATACATTTGTGCACAGTTCCAAATGTTTCTCATCAGGTCTCAGAAGCAGCGGTACTTACAGTATTGGGAGTGTGACATTCCTCTAAATTCCATTTATGTTTTAAAAACCGGGCAGCCACCTACAGAAGACATATTAATAATCCCCGTTCTACACATACAATCGTTCACAGACTTACCCAGCTGTCTCTGCCTAGTCCTCTACTTCTGCTCCTTGTCCAGGCATATTCTCTTCAGTTCACTCTCCAGGTGGCTGACGGAAGGTTCTGGAGACCAGTGGGGCCACGCCACATGCACTCTGTCTGAGCAACAGCATCCTACACAATCCAAACCAGTAAAAGGGACCAGGGAGGGTTAAAAGGTCCCTGGATTCAAATAATACAAAAGCTCCATCTCTTCCTACGCCCGCTCACCCCTAGTAGTACTCAGGCTGCTCCTCTGCTTCGCTACATCTCAGTTGTATTGTGTACTAAGAATTGCACTGCTAATTGTTACCTGTGCTCTGTTCTAGTTTTCCAGTTACTGTGATGTTTAGTTCTGTGTACTCTGTATTGTTCTAATGTGTGCCCTATGTACAGCGCTGCTAACCACTTGTGGCGCCTTGTATATAAAATGTCACCATAAAAATAATAATGGAGTAAGCAGGAAAACTGGAGATGTATAGTCTACTGTACTTGGCTGATATGTGCAGCACATCGCATTGAACTGACCCCTTACTTACTATAAGTTATATCCAATTACAATAATCCTTTTAAAACAAAAAACTAACACATAAGCAGCAAGTGTTTATATGAAAGACAGCATTCAAAAGCATATACACAAATATTATCCACTTATACTTCAGATCACAGGTTCTCAAACTCGGTTCTCAGGACCCCACACAGTGCACGTGTTCCAGGTCTCCTCAGAGAATCACAAGTGAAATAATTATCTCCACCTGTGGATTTTTTAAAGTGTGTCAGTGAGTAATGAGTGCACCTGTTCGGTGACCTGGAAAACGTGAACTGTGTGGGGTCCTGAGGACCGAATTTGAGAACCCCTGCTTGGTTAAGGTTTCTTGAGACTGAGAAATCATTCTGTTCCCTGGAACATTAGATTGCAGTTTCCTGTAGTAACTAGAGGCGGGGCCTGTTCCTAAGTCACACGTACTGTGGACACAATCCTAGATGCCAACAGTGACATGTGCCCCTCCACCCGTGTTCAGTACAGCAACCGTGTGCCCATCCGCCCGCATTCAGGGCCTGATTCCAGTTCACTTTCAAAAGCAAATTCTCTGTATAATGGACAAAACCATGTGCACTGCAGGTGGGGCAGATGTAACATGTGCAGAGAGAGTTGGAAGTGATTTTGTTTCTTTGCAGGGTAAATACTGGCTGCTTTATTTTTACACTGCGATATAGATATCCGTTTGAAGTACAAATCCCACCCAAACCTAACTCTCTGCACAAGTAACATCTACCCCACCTGCAGTGCACATGGTTTTGTCCATTAGAGAGAGAATTAGCTTTGTCAAGTGAACCAGAATCAGGCCCTCAGTACAGCAACCGTCACTCATGTGCTTATCCACCTCTATACAGTACAGTGACCATCAGTCTCATGTACCCATCCACCTCTATTCAGTACAGTGAGCGTCAGTCTCGTGTGCCCATCCAGCTCTATATACTACAGTGACCATCAGTCTCATGTGCCCATCCACCGCTATACAGTACAGTGACCATCAGTCTCATGTGCCCATCCACCTCTATACAGTACAGTGAGCGTCAGTCTCGTATGCCCATCCAGCTCTATATACTACAGTGACCATCAGTCTCATGTGCCCATGCACCTCTATACAGTACATACAGTGACCGTCAGTCTCGTGTGCCCATGCACCTCTATACAGTACATACAGTGACCGTCAGTCTCATGTGCCCATCTACCTCTATACACTACAATGACCATCAGTCTCATGTGCCCATCTACCTCTATATAGTACAGTGACCATCAGTCTCATTTGCCCATCCGCGTCTATACACTACAGTGACCATCAGTATCATGTGCCCATCCACCTCTATACAGTACATACAGTGACCGTCAGTCTAATGTGCCCATCCAACTCTATACACTACAGTGACCGTCAGTCTCATGTGCCCATCCACCTCTATACAGTACAGGGACCATCAGTCTCATATGCCCATCCGCATCTATACACTACAGAGATCGTCAGTCTCGTGTGCCCATCCACCTCTACATACAGTGACCGTCAGTCTCATGTGCCCATCCACCTCTATACAGTAAAGTGACCATCAGTCTTATGTGCCCATCCACCTCTATACAGTACAGTGACCATCAGTCTCATGTGCCCATCCACCTCTATACAGTACAGTGTCCATCAGTCTCATGTGCCCATCTACCTCTATACAGTACAGTGACCGTCAGTCTCATGTGCCCATCGACCTCTAATACAGTACAGTGACCGTCAGTCTCGATGTGCCCATCGACCTCTATACAGTACAGTGACCATCAGTCTCATTTGCCCATCCACCTCTATACAGTACATACAGTGACCGTCAGTCTCATGTGCGCATCCACCTCTATACAGTACATACAGTGACCGTCAGTCTCATGTGCCCATCCAACTCTATACGGTACAGTTACCGTCAGTCTCATGTGCCCATCCACCTCTATGCAGTACAGTGACCGTCAGTCTCATTTGCCCATCCACCTCTATGCAGTACAGTGACCGTCAGTCTCATTTGCCCATCCACCTCTATGCAGTACAGTGACCGTCAGTCTCATTTGCCCATCCACCTCTATGCAGTACAGTGACCGTCAGTCTCATTTGTCCATCCGCCCATCAACTGTACACAATTGCAGCAGAGAGGTAACATCATTAATAGGGACAGCATTTACACCTACACAATCCAGAGGAAAATGGGGTTCACACTCACAATGCATAATCGGTTGCTAAGCTGCCTATACACCCTCAACATATCTGTCTCACATGCAAACGCTCCGTCTGCCCCCCACTACCGTCAATTTGCCGTCTGAGAATCAGCGACTGGAATCCCTGTGACTCACTTGCTATTTTCCAAGTTGCGTATGCCGGCCGTACCGTTCGGCTGCAATTAGCGGTGGCTTTGGGAAGTCTCAGATTTTGAGCCTGAAATTTAGGTAAATTTTGTATCACATATTACGGCTGCTTAAAATTTTGGTTCAAAACCGCTGAGAATAATTGTCTTGCAAAAGCCACTGCTAAGTAGTATATCTAGCTGCATGGGCTAGATTTTATAAATGTCCTAAAAAAAAAAAGAAAAATTTGGGGGCTTCGCCTATTTCAACCGATAAGATTTAAACCATCATTTTCTTCACTGTACTAGATAAAGGCTAACTTGAATTTCATTGGCTGCTGCGGTCAACACTTCCACTTTTCATTCGTTAATCATAACATGAGAACATTGAAACACACAGGGGTAAATGTAAGCAGCTTGGAGAAGTGGTATCTCCTCCAGCCAATCCGCTCCTAACTGTTCATTTACATATGGGAGCTGATTGGCTGGTGCATTATCACCTTGCACATAATGGGGCAGATATATTAAGCCTTAACAAGAGATAAATGCAAGGGTTATAAAGAGAGATAAACGTCCATCCAATCACATCCTAGCTGCCATGTCATAGGCTGTTTTTGAAAAAAGTCAGTAAGGAGCTGATTGGCTGGATGTTTATCTCTCTTTATCACCCTTGCATTTATCTCTTTTTAAGGCTTAAAACATCTGCACCAGTGTTCTTTATGGGGATAGAAACCACTTCTCCAAATCCGCCCAATATTATTACCCAAGACTGTTTAAATAATTAGAACTCCTGCACTCTCTCATTGTCTGGGATTTTTATTCCTTTAAAATAATTCATACAAATGGTTACACTCACAAACATGATTTTTAACCAAAAAAAATATATATATTGCTAGCCTACCACGTTACCAGAAAGGAATGTAGGCAATGAAATGTACTACCTTTCAGTAGTATAGATTTCCCGCATACCACCAATATAATATAGTTTTATTTTATTTTTTTAAACTGGTGACAAGAAGCGCTAATGCTCGTTTATTGAAATCTTGACTTTTTTTCTTCAAAAATCTTTCACGTAAATGTCATAATTATTTGTAATAAGGGAATCCATGCCGGAACAAGGGGAGGAAAAACAGAACCATAAAAAAAAAAAAAATCAGACTTTCCTGTTGCGACTAAATAAAAAACAAAAATAAAAATACACGTATGTAAGACAAGCAGGTAGAAAAAAAATACCCAAAACAAAGCACTGTGTGGTTTTTAAAAAATAAAAAAAGAATGGGAAAATGTTATTCTCCTGAGAAATCTGCCATCTGCCGAGTTTATTGGGCATGTTATATAACATATAAAAGAAATTTAAGCTTTTTTTTTTTTTACATTTGGAAGTGGTTTGCTGAGCGCCTCCCTTAGGTTATTCCCCCTTGATAATTATGCGACCAAACCCCCCCCTTTTTTTTTATGTTCTAAAAACTGTACACAGACAAGTACATTCATGATATAATTAACTACTAACTTTTCTCGCTCAACAAAGGACCAACAGGACACGGAACACTGAGGCCAGTCCACTCAACAGGGACAAACTACAATTTTTTTTTTATATGGAAGGGAAAAAAAATCAAAAGCGAAGTTTCCAAATCCTCTCGTCTCCCGTTTTACACTGTATATTTGGACCAATCTCTAAAAACAATTAGGATCTGCCTGTAAGTTCATTATTTCCGCCGCTATCCAAATCCAGGTTATTTCTCTTTACACTTCTTTTTTTTTGCCTCCGTATGATTTCCAGATCTCCAATGCAAGGAATGGTTGTCTTTATTTATTTTTGTTTAGGTCATTGGCTACAACTGGTCACTTGGGTGGTCTCTGTCAGCTTCTGGTTTGACGGTTTGGCCGGGAGAAGGGGCGTGAGGCGGGTGGACCACGGTTGGGTGGCCGTGCGATAAAGGCATGGCGCTGGGGACGATCCCTTCCACTGCTGTTGGGATGCCAGCTGGGGCCACGCTTACGACACCTGGAGGGTACCTGCTGGGGAAAACAAAATTTGATATCGGTCATATAATCGAGAATAAAGGGTGGTGGTTCCCAACTCCACCAAGGGGGCAGTATCGGCCACCTCTAGGTAAACCGACTCCAACAAGGTGGCAAAGGCCGGGGCGGATTGGAATTTAAGAACATAATAGTTACTGTTTTGTATCTTTGTCATTGGATCAGGAGTTTTGGGAAAAATGATCTAAGGCAAGACATAGTACAGTAGGAACATTGAAAATACAATACCATACACACTATACAATCTGCTGCACAATGGTGTGATTTATCATTACGCGCCACATGTAACTACTGCGCGTTGTCCGTCGATTCATCCCGTGCAGCACATCCCAAGGGTCAATTCAATGAACACCAGATGGGAAGGGGGAGCCAGGGATATATACTAAACAAGGTGTACAATACCGCATCCACATACGTGCCCAGCTTAAGGGGGATACGGTCATTGGGTTACCAGCATGTTGGTCTACACCATTAGGTCAACATTCATTTAGGTCGACATGAGTCTAGGTCAACATGCAGGAAGGTCGGCATGAGTCTGGGTCAGGGATGAGACAACTTCGGCCCTCCAGCTGTTGTTGAACTACACATCCCAGCATGCCCTGCTGCAGTTTTGCTATTTGGCCATGCTAAAGCTTTTGCCGCACAAGCTGGGATGTGTAGTTTAACAACAGCTGGATGGCCATGGAAGGAAGGTCGACATTAGGGTTTCACTTTTTTTTTTTAGCAAACATGTGCCACTGAGCGGTATTTAATGCCCTACCATCCACAAGGGCGCGGTGGGAGAATAAAATAGTGTGCCGAGTGTAGCGTACTGTCGACCTTACCCATGTCGACATAATGACCCTGTTGAGCCCGAAGCATGCGAGGGGACGCAGTGCTACGTTTCAGTGTCCATGTCCATTGTGTTGACATTCGGGACAAAAAAATGGGAAAAAAACAACGTCGACCTTTTGACTGTCGACCTACCCCATGTCGACATTCCTGCATGTCGACCTAGACTTAAGTCGACCTTCCTGCATGTCGACCTAAATGCATGTCAACTAATGACTTTGGACCAACATGCTGGTGACCTACTGATCCATACCCGCTTAAGGAATATACCTACAGGCTCAGTCCCCAATCCTGCCAACCGGATACACCGATGATCGGCCATGCAATAGGGAATTGGGGATATTAAGCATGTTGAAAAGACCAGATTCCTGCCGGGATCGGGATTATTAGACATGTTTAATACCCCTGATCCCCTGGTATGACCATCAGAGGATTGGCGGATTGATGGGCACCGTTACTGTCTGGCATTATATCTGATGGAGTTCTGGCAGATCCAAAAATTTCATACCAACTGTAGCGTAATACACACATCTGCCACTAGATGGCCTTCCTAGCACTATTACCCCAATACTGCTGTAACAGAGCTCTAATCATCTACAGCAGACTGCTGTGCAATCAGGGTTAGTTGCTTTCTATGTACCCTGCAAACCAAGCAGACATGGACACGCTGCATAGGGGTAAGGGAGGAATGTGCAGTCACGTTGGTTTAGGTATCTGTATAACGCACACATTCATTTGTAATAACCTGGGTAATTATGTAAACAATGTATTAATGAATGCAATCATTGTTAATACCTACGCAGGAACAAGACAGCGCACGTTTGCCTACGTCCAAGGAAGCGGGCCCATACTGGTGTGATTTGAATCAGGCCCCGCCCACTGCAGCCCAAACGCAATTATTCCCTTCATGCAGAAGAGGCGGAAACTAATGAAGCATCACCAATTCCCAACCCCCATCCGCTTCCCAAGGTGGTATAAGGGAGGCTCACCTTATTTCCTCCTTGTGAGACCAGGACGATGCTAAGAAATTGGGGAGTCTCTCGGACATTCCCGGGGAACAGGTCATATTCTGCATTAACCAGGCTGATTATTGTATTTTAAAAAAAATGTCACATGACCGAGTGCCCTGGTTTTATTTATTTTCTAGTCTTTGTCTTCCAGCGGCGTGGGCGTCTGAGAACGATACATCTAAATTATAGTGATGAATGAGCTGATAAATCAATATGTGAACATTCCCTCATCTCATATTCCGCCAACAGATCAGTAATCTTTACCTCCGGAAGACGCAGACTCTAGATCAATATAACAAGACTATAAAAGTCCGAGCTTAATGCCAGATTCTGTCTTCAGCATGATTAATTATTAAAGAAATCGTGAGCTGGGTATATATATATATATATATATATATACACTGCGTAAACGCAGTAAACGCTTTGCTTGAAGTAAAAGACCTGGAGTGACATTGTTTTTTGCATTTTATATTTATATATATATATATATATATATATATATATATAGTCGTTAGAATGTAACACAGAACTCTGCTTAGCAAACAAAGTGGCGCTGTGGGCAGGAAGGTGATTGGAAGCAGATAAGGAGCCTTTACAGGGGCACATAATTACAGGAGAGGCGTTATTTAACCAGTGTGACACTTTTATAGTAAGGCAGGACAAAATGTATTTGTATGTCGTTATTTCCAGCTTCACAATGGCTGCGACGGGTGGGTTTCTCGCAGCGGAGAGTCCATTAGCATTTTAAACATGCCAGTGATCAATCTGCAGAGGTTAGAAAGTGCTTACACACGTCACGCTTTAAATCCTGCGTACAGGGAAGAAGCGGGGCCGTGTGATAAGGTGGGATGGGGAATGCAAGATAAAGGAACCTGAAGGACTCCAGTTGTTGGTTCAGGCTGCGTGTTCCAGGCTGTGCAGAATTTACAAACATATGCGGGGGGGAAAGGGGGGGACTTTCCAGAACTGATCCGTATACAACATTAAATGGAACGCTAAATTGGGAAAACTATTAACAATGAAGGATATTTAAAGGCTTATTCCTTGATACATGTGGTGGCCCCATGCAAATAATGGCGCACACTCATCACAATGTTTCAGCAGCAGTTCCAAATCTGCCGCAGCCGTCCGGCACTGATCTGGTTCTGACACAGGTGCTCTAGAAAGAATCCTTACCATCAAGTTTACATGGTGTCCGGTTTTTAGATCTGCACTATCTAGGGGGATGTTCACACAAAAGGTTGCCAAATATCGACATACAAAAGGTCTACACAAGCACACGGTCAACATGGGGGGGGTCTTCATTTTTAGGACTTTTTTATACTTTCACATCCACATTAAATGAGATTGGAAACAGTAAAGTGTGCCAAGTGCAGTGGTAACGGAAAGCCCTGTGCGGGTACAAGCTATACTAATTGGGGTCCCGTTGTGGCAGGTGTCGACATTCGCACAAAAAAACCTCACAAACTCATGTCGACCTTTTCATGCCGGCATTTTTGCTTGAGTCAATCTTTTGCATGACGATATTTTGTCAACGCCAACCCTTTGAATGACAACATTTTGGTGTTGAGCTATTGACTGTCGACTGAGACACCGTAGACCAGGGGTGGGCAATAAGCACTGCCACATAGCCAAACTAAGGCAAGGCATGCTGGGATGTGAATTTCATCAACAATTAGAGGGTCGCTTATTGCCCACCCCCTGCTTTAGACCTTTTCATCCACACCCCCTGGGTGCCCGATTTATTGATGGCCCAGTTCCGATGTTTTCTTCCCTGCCGGGCGCCGGTGGGTAGTGTTCCTTCTAGGAACTTCGGCGGGCAGGGCGCCACTTCAAAGGGGGCAGCGTGAAGGGGGCGGACTGGGCCCGCCGACATCGCTATTTTGGGTGGTCCCGGGCCTCCGACGTCAAGAAAAGGGGCCGGCCCGGCCATCGCTTTCACCAAAGGGGGCGGGCCTGACCGCCCCGAAGGCTGTGCACTCCCGGGGAAGCACCAGGCATCGCTATCTACAGCGGCGCCGGGATTCCCCGGTCTCATATGCAGGCTGTTTTAGCGGGGTGCATTTTGCCCTTTAAAAATCGGGCAGAACAGCTAAAACAGGTGAGTCAGATGAGCTGTGCTCCCGTCTGGCTCCCTCCTCCCTGATGCAACCTGAGAGGGGAGAGAGACCGAGGAGCAGCAGCGCTGTGGCTGGGCAGCTTTCTGACAGAAGTGAGTGGGCTACTGTTGCTCTGGGGTGACCACTCCTGTGGGCATGATTCAGTACATTGGAGGGGGGGGGGGGGGGCTGGGGGGTACGGCAGGTACATTTCACTGCATGTGCCATTAATACTGTAGGCTGTGCTGGAGGGGATTCTATAAATATGTGAAATGCCTGCCTATGGGGGGGGGGGGGGGGGGGGGGGGTTCTGACTGTTTGTGACTGGCTGCATTATACCCCTTTCACACCAGAAAATGCAGGGACCCACCCGGGAATTCGGCCTGGGGATCATGCTGGGGCATTCCCGGGTTGGCCCCTTTCTCACCAGAAAAGTCTTAGCATTTTCTGGTATGGGAATGAGGCATGCAGGAGGTGGGGAGGAGGCCAGGAGATGGGCAGGAGCTGGGATGGTGGCCAATACTCACCCTGGGTTGCCGGTCCTCGTGTGCTGTCAGGCGGCGGGTGCAGATGACAGGTCAGACGGCGGGTGCAGATGATGCAGCTCTCAGTGAGGTCACTGGAGAGCTGTATCATCTTCATCCGCCGCCTGTACTGTACTGTCATTTGCACCCACCACCTGTGTGGATCCCCGGCCTGACATCACACCGAGGACCGGCAACCCAGGTAAGTACCCCCTACCCCATTCACACCAGCATGGTCCCCGGGTTTAACCCGGGAACAACCCTGCTCCATAGCGGAGTTGAAATCCCAGAAATTTTTGCCGGGATTTTGGCCCGGGAAGCTTACACACCAGCGCTAGTTGCGGTCCCTACCCAGGAAATTGCTGGTGTGAAAGGGGTATTAAAGTCACAGGGGGGAGGGGTGTACCGTTTGGAAACCCCCCTTTTAAAATCCTGCCTTTGCCACTGGCACCCGTGTACTCTGCCAGGTTCTTCGTTGCAGTATTACTGTACAGTCTGTACTATGTCATGTGGGTGCACTTCATGGACCAGAGAAGCACAGAGGATTATTAAGGAGTGGGTCTCGGGAAGCAATGAATGAAGTTCAGTTTTTGGAGCCTCAAGAATAGTTTCCGAATACTAGTGTACAGGGATGGAGTCCAACATCAATATCATTAATGCTACATCTGCTATATTACTACATTGCTGATTGGGTCTGCTACCTACATGTGTGAGAAATATGAAGAAACTGCTCTTTGATGAATATGGGCGCTTAGAACTACAGTGACGAAACTGGTCATCAAAGGCCAAATAGTGATGGCAAGATGACCAGGTCATAGAATTTTCAAAATGCAAGTCTTGTGGGGTGTTCCCGTTATGCTGTGGTTAGTACCTACCAATAGGGGGGTAAAGGAAGTAGAACCAGTGATCTGTCTGGTCCTATCCCACAGAAGAACGGATGCAATCATTGTTCAGGAATGGTTTGAGAAACATCACAGAGCTCAAGGTGTTGAGTTGCCTCCAAAAGATCTCAATCTGATCGAGCCATGGAGATGCCACCTCACATCTTACAGGACCTAGACAATCTCCTTATAATGTCTTAGTCCCAGATACCACAGGGAACCTTCAGAGGTGTCCATGCCTTGATGGGTCAAAGCGGTTTTGGTGGCAAAAGGGGGACGTACACAATATTAGGCAGGTGATTTTAATGGTATGGCTAATTGGTGCATATGGACGCGCTCTGGGAACCATTTAATAGGGAAGAGTATGACTGATCTCCATTTTATACCAATTTTGGTAAATTTAGGGTTGTCTTAATCTTTGTACCCGGAACCATGCTGCACTGCAAGGGGTGCAAAACACACACCTCTCTCACATCTAATTTCATAATAGAGGACGTTTTATATGCACGTGAGAGAACTTTGCAGCTAACCACTGCTCACATCGCTCAGACAAAGAAAATTGGAACTTGCTATAATACACCGCACTTGGGCAGCTTGAAGTAAATGTTTCCTGGTCAGCAACTATTAAATACAATAGCACCCTCTGCAGGTAACTGAAGGAACTACAATATTGCTACATTAAGGACTACTTCTAAATAATGGAACTCCCTGAAAAGTACCCTCTATTAAACAGGAGCTATACAATGTAATTAGTGCCACTTTTTCCTCAACCATACCTCAAATATATTTATTAACATTAAGACCATAAAGAACCCAGTGAAACGTAACGAGGCAGAAAATTAGGTATTCAGATAACATTTTGTGCTGCCACCACCTCATCTCACAACAATAAGTGGCCTAGTACTCAGACATACAGCAGGCGGAGGTAATAGAAAAAACGACATGTGTTTCACTGATCTGGTCTAATGCAATTCTTGCTGAAAAGATGAACTTTAGAGTGTGTAATCTATCTACCTGAATCACTCCCTACACAGTTACTTATGTGGATCTAATACAGGAGTCAAGTAGATACATATGAAATGTCTTTTTAAATAGAAACTAGGATAGTGTACAGCAGGGGTTGCCAAACCTGTCCTTACCATATACCAACAGTTCATGTATATTAGGCAACATGTGGATCTATAGTAGGAATGAATGCAGCATGTGTGCAAATGTGACAGTTAATAATGACTACAGCTGTGCACCAGCTAGGGAGTCTGGGAAATGTGACAGTTAGTAATGACTACAGCTGTGCACCAGCTAGGGGTCTGGGAAATGTGACAGCTAGTAATGACTACAGCTGTGCACCAGCTAGGGGTCTGGGAAATGTGACAGCTAGTAATGACTACAGCTGTGCACCAGCTAGGGGGTCTGGGAAATGTGACAGTTAGTAATGACTACAGCTGTGCACCAGCTAGGTGATATGGGGAATGTGACAGTTAGTAATGACTACAGCTGTGCCCCAGCTAGGGAGTCTGGGAAATATGACAGTTAGTAATGACTACACCTGTGCACCAGCTAGGGAATCTGGGAAATGTGACAGTTAGTAATGACTACACCTGTGCACCAGCTAGGTAATTTGGGTCATGTGTCAGTTAGTAATGACTACAGCTGTGCACAAGCTAGGTGATTTAGAAAACGTGGACCGTTGGTAGATCTCGAGGACCGGTTTGGCCACCCCTGGTGTAGACAAGCAACTGACCATGACAGTGGCTGGCCGGTTGTTGGTGCTCTGAGTGCACAGGTAACTCTGTTGCCCAATCAACAGTTCTGTTCAATGATTTTTCTAAAGATAGTACATATATAAAAATCTTTATATTTATATATAAGCTAAAACGTGTTTACCTGTACGCCGCACCATTCAGTTCTGGGTGAACTACGCCAGGATCCATACTGGCCCAATGTGTTGCTGCTGTTAAGTGATCTTTATTGACACAGTTTTTCAGGCTGTCGGGAATACGCCCTTTACAAAATACAAATATATAGCTTTGAGAGACACAAATACAAGCCAAAGGTCACAGGATTCACAGGACAGAACTCCCATCAAAACAATCAAAATGACAATAACATTTACAAAAATAAATAAAGTTGATCAAGGATCTGAGGATTGTATGGGACTTTTATGGGACTTTCTTCCCTCCCAATGGCAAAACAGAACCCAGAGATTTCTGTAAACCAAGAATAGAACCTGAATGTAATGATGCAATTATAGCACTAAATTTGACCCCAAAACATATTAGCAGTAAACATTAAGGTCAAGTTATTTAAAGTGCAAATATTGACTTATCACAGTTATAAATATTGTCATTGTCATTGATTTACTGTACATTATTTGTTAGATCTTTGTAACTGTTATTATAGAAAAATCAATCAAACCGACAGCGCGCTATATCTTCCTGCCTCAGCGTGCCATTCGATGAGACGGCGACGTGTGAGCATCATGCATATGCGTCTCATTCACTTCTGACGACGTGCCAAGACGGGAATATATAGTGCACTGTCGGGATGAATGAAGTTGCCTTCATCTGTAGTAAAAAATGTAAAAATATCTCACATCTGGGGGTCACTAACCAAATAATGCGGATATAAGGATATTGCCAGGTTGGTGAATTATGGACCTGGGTCAAGGTACGGTGTGAAAGCACATCCCGGGTCGAACAACCCAGCAATTCAACCCCATTTATAAGAAGGGTTAAAGCTGGGTCACTCTCTGTATAATGGCCAATCCGGCTTTGCCATGTGAAAGGGTATAAGAGAATCCCAAACTTTGGATACAAACGGGCTCTCTGAAGATCTCGTAGTTCAACAGGCCTACACAATATATGCCTGTGAATAACTATACAATCTCATTGTATTTTTGTTTTTTTAAAGACAAAAAAACACCCAAGAAAATTAATATTTTGATACAATGGAAGGCGCTCTTTTGTTACTTTCATTAGAAAATATGGCGAATTTCACAAATTTCAAGGTTGTTCGTCTTCTCGGAAACCTTTCGATAAAGTTCTACGTAATGAAATATTCAGAGAAAATGTATAATATAATTGAATCTCTATTAAAGGACGTTCAGTGTGGAGAGCCAGCAGCCTCCGAGTGCCAGGCTCCGGAACTGCAGCCCAGACCGGCCCTTACCTGTGATGGCTCTGCGGATCTCCCTGGCTGCCTCTTCCCTCATCTCTATGGAAGCCTGCTCGCTGTACCAAGCTGCGTGCGGTGTGCAGATGAGGTTCGGTGCATCTTTCAGTGGACCTTGAGCAAAGCTGAATTGACAAAGAAATCTGTCACACATGGGCCAGAAAAGGAACCAACTGAACAGCGTTTCTTTTTTTTTAATGAATAAAAACATCTAAAAAAAAACAGTCTAATATACTGTTCCCAGAGCAAAGGGAAGGTCACCCCATATATATATATATATACAGTACCCAGAGCACAGGGGTCCAGGTCACCCCAAATATATATATATACATATATATATATATATATATATATATATATATATATATATATATATATATATATATATATATATACACACACACACATACACAATGCCCAGCGCACAGGGGTCCAGGGAACCAGAAGCCCTGCTGTATTGCACCCTTTATGTCCACTGGCTGGGTCATCAGCCGGACCTATAATGTGAGTGACAGCAGATTGGCCTATAGCTGACACCAGGGCAATCTCTCCAGCTACATACAGGCATATATTACACACACAGCTGATCTCCACCTTAGTAGATGGAACTATGTATATTACAGCACATATACAAAGCCCACCCCAGCCAGCTCACTGACTTTCTGCCGCTGACTAATAGTACAGCTTTCCTGTGCACCGCGCAGGACTCCGTCCGGCTGAGTGTGAACATAGGAGACAATGGCCCTTATTCAGATCTGATTGCAGTATAAATTTGTTCTCAAAATGGGCAAAACCATGCAGGTGGGGCAGATGTAACATGTGCAGAGAGAGTTAGATTTGTGTGAGTTATTTTGTTTCTGTGCAGGGTAAATACTGGCTGCATTATTTTTACACTGCAATTTAGATTTCAGTTTCAACACACCCCACCCAAATTTAACTCTCTCTGCACATGTTACATCTGCCCCCACCTGCAGTGCAGCATGGTTTTGCTCATTTTGAGATCAAATGTGTACTGAGATCAGATCTGAATAAGGGCTAATGACTGAGAGCTGCGTTTGCAAAGTCAGCAGCTTTACCATGTAATGGTGTCTAATGCACATTCTATGCACCAACAGGAGCATGTAATAATGTGCATTTAGGAGGGGCTGCCTCTAGATGAGGAGCCTTGGATCCGTTTCATTGGCTGCAGCATAAAGACCTATGATTGGTCAGCCATAGATCCAATCTCTTCCTTGACAACAAAATCCATTATTTTTACATTCATAACACGTATGTACATCCCTTACATCACATTAGTTACTGACGTTATTTAAATGACTTTATTTCTTTGAATTGATTACTCTTTATTGTACAGAAGAGGGTACAAACGTATAACAAATGTATTGACATTTCCAGGTATGGGATAGTGTGGGGAGAGAACCCGTGGTAAATGCAGTCTAGTATTAGAGAGCAATCCATGATTACTGCAGATAATAAATACCATATGATTGGCCAGCGCATGCTCAGGAGGGGCCCCCTGCTCTGCTCTTCTCAGGCCGGAGTGGCACCGCCAGGCACTCCCCCAAAATGTTTCTATGGGGTTGGGCGACGCAGCAGGCCGGGTACTTTTATACAGGTCACAGATCTCTGCGATGACTTCTAATAATATATATAATAATTTACAGTAAGGGATGCATTATTCCTTATATATATACACAGGTTTCCCTAACCAACACAAATGATGACATCAGCAGTAAGTCATTACAATAGAATAACGAAGCATCAGAGCGAGCTCTCTGTGGCCCAGGCCACCTAGTAGTATATAGATCGCCATTACATTACATATATAGATTATAGTTTCTGAAATAAACACCTCCTGCGCCTGTTCTAGATTTTGTCAGCAAAGTATTTTATATTCGTTCTGTAAACATGGGGCTCAATGATATACTCCGTGAAGCAGGGAACCGATCTGAACATAACGCATGTGGTATCCACAGTCATACATTATTGGGCGACCTAGAAAACAAACCCTTATGGAACGTCGAGGAGACTTCCAACTTTTGGGGAACCCTTTCAGACTCCTCTCAGAGTAGGGCCTAGGCCACCCTTCTGCGATTCCCATTCTAATAAAGAGCCTTTGTGGTGCGTTTTCCATCACCACTGGGTGGTTCTAAGGATGCAACTCCAGGCCCCACCCCCTACTGCACCACTAGAAGAATCGCGTCTTTGTGCATCAAAGGGTGTGTCTGCCATTGGTGTGACCACACCCACCCATCTGCACTCACCCCTCGGACTTCTCTTCCCAACTCCTGAAGCGGTGGTCCCAGAAGTTGGCAAGTGTGACAAATCAACGCCGATAAGGGACAGTACCTGAAAGGTTCGGACTCATGGACATCCAAAGCCGCTCCTCGTATCCTCCCCTCCTTCAAGGCTTGTGCGAGCGCCTTCTCGTCGACCAATCCCCCTCGCGCTGTGTTTACCAGGAAGGCTCCTTGCCTCATCTGCAACGTAAACCAAGGGGTCAGAAACCGGCAAAGCAAACACCCATCATTTTATGTAAAAAGTTTTAGTTACACAATTGTAAAAGTCTCCCCCCCCCCCCTCCTTCACTAATAAGCAAATTAGACTTATTCCATTTATTAAACTCCCAACTCCTGTACTTTGAAGACTAAACCTAAATAGCATTAACAAAACCCTCAAAAAGTCCCACATTAAAACTGAACTGCATCTGCACCTATAAAGGAGGCACGATGCCATAGTGAATAGAGGTTCAGTTATTGCAGGTTACACAACACATCAGGACTCGCTACACAATGTCCTGACTAACCAGATATACGGCAGCTGTCACTGAGAAAGGCTAAGCCTGCCATGGTCACCATGGTAACAGAATGCTCGACAGCAGGATAGAATGCAGAGACATTCATTTATATATCCCCGTACATGCCATACAAACTGACTGCAAGGTTATTGGCTAAAAGACGTAAAAAAAAAATATTTCAAATTCCAACAACGAGATTACTGAATAGAAGTCTATACAATTTCAATTGTATAATTGTTTAAGTGATCGCTAAATAATGATATTTACTGTAGATACATCTAAAAGGACTATATACATTTTGAACAGTAGAGGGAGCCAGAGAGCTATCACAAGACCTAAGAACAGCCATACGAATGCTATACCGTATATTATTGGCTCTGATAATTATCATTTTTTATCCGTGCTGTTTTGCTCAAAAAAGGTTTTCATAAATGTACTAAAACAGGGGCTCAAAACACAAATGTTTTTCGCGGTTAACCAGCAAAATAAATGAATACATAGTCCCCACAGGAAAGCACCGCTGTCTGCACAGAGATAGAGAACAGTCATTTATACTGTAGCACACACCCATTACGGAGAGTATTTCACATCAGACCCTGTCCCAGTGGAGCTTATTTCACCCATATTCCTTATCACTCATACACACTAGGGTCAATTTACCGTCAGAATCCAGTAACAGAACAGCACATTTTCAGCTAGTTGGAGTAAATTGGTGCACCCAGAGTAAAAATACACTCGTGGGGAGAACATCCAAACTCCACACACAAGAGTGCCTTGGTGAGGAAATCTGTGCAGGGAGGCATCAATGCTACACCACACCAGGCATGTCTAAACTATGGCCCTCCAGATGTTGTGAAACTACAAGTCCCATCATGCCTTGCAATAATTTTGCTATGAGGGAATGCTAAAACTATGGCAAGGCATGCTGGAGGGCCACAGTTTGGACATGCCTGCACTACACCATCCATGCATATTAGAAATCATATGAGATACTGCAAGTAAATACATTAATGATATACACAGACAATAGCTCAATACATGCTATTCATCACTGTTACAAGTACAGAATATTTAAAATATATATATATATAATTAACACTTTAGCAGATATATATATATATATATATATATATATATATATATAAACACCTGCAAAATGTGCAATGCAGGACGCAGCAGTACCCCTTCAACTCCAACAGTCTCAATTAACCCTTTAGCAGATGATGCTTAGACGCCCCACAGAAGCCCATGTGACATTTTTTGCAAACCCTGAAAATGAGGACATTAAATTCCCATCAAAAAGGAGACGTTTATAAGATATTATATGGACACACAAGAGGTCACTGCTAGCAGTTTCTTTATATATGCAGTACAAGAGCATACTTACACCGCATTGAGCGGTATTAGAGACAAGTGCCCTGCTCACAAGAGCTTACATTCTAAAGTGCATAAAGATCAGTAGAACGCGAGGTTCTGCAAATGGAATGGATAAGGAATCATTTCTGGATGGACAATATCAGACCAATAAATATCACTAGTCTATAGTCACCTACTTACTCGTACATAGTAAAATAATCAGTTATGGTAGAGCGTCTAGAGCAGGCATGTCCAAACTATGGCCCTCCAGCTGTTGTGAAACTACAAGTCCCATCATGCCTTGCCACAGTTTTGCTATTAGGGAATGCTAAAACTATAGCAAGGCATGCTGGGACGTGTAGTTTGACAACAGCCGGAGGGCCGCAGTTTGGACATGCCAGGTCTAGATCGACAGTAACAAAAGTAATGCTAGCGTTAGATCGACAGGAGCATGAATGACAGACACAAGGTCGACATGAGACGTTTTATTGGTGGCTATGTCGACATAGGTCAACATGGACACCAAATAAGCGTACAATGTCCCCCCGGCGTGGCTCGCCATGATTCAGGCACGGTGCCTCGCTACTCTCGGCACAATATTATAATCTAACTCTATGTCCACTTGGATGGGAAAGTATGAACCAAGTCGGTGTAAAGCCCAAAAACAGTGAAAACTCATGTCGAACCTTGAGTCTGTCCATCACGTTCCCGTCGACGGAATGCTTGCGTCGAAGTTCTATTACTGTTGATCTAGACGCCGCTATCTGTAGGCGTCTAACTAGACGCGCTCGACTAAGCATGGTCGGCCATTATGTGGTTGATCTAGGCCACATCGATCGGATATGAAATTATCCACATAACAGTATAAAACACGGTCAGGACTATAGAAAGACATCGCAGTATAGGGATAGGACAGATATCCAGAAGAAATAGGATACCTTCAAGATCTGCGCATATAATGGATTATAATCTGTGACACTCACATCACTACAACGTGCATTAAACCGGGGCTAGGCATCATGTGCGGAACTACACATCCCAGCATGCCCTGCCACAGTTATGCTGCTCTAGCATGCTAACAATGGTGGCAATGCATGCTGGGATGTGCCATGCAAATGGCAAGTTACCACATTTCCCGTATTTACTAAGCCCTGGAAGCTGGTACCTCAGAGCTGAGGGTAATGCCAGCATAAACTGGCATTACCCTAAGGGCTTTGCCAGAGGGATCCGGTCATATCCCATCCCAAATCCTTGACCCATACTTTATCGCCTTTTCTTGGCATAATTGCAATGTGAACTATACATGAAAAAATACTGAGTCAAGTGGATACGGCATATAGTGGAAGATGTATCAAATCTTGGAGGAAAAAACAACCAACCAATCAGCTCTTGACATTTTACAGGATGTGACTGAAAAAATCCGTGAGAGGCTCTTTTCGAGATTTGACCAACCTCCCCCATAGTATAATGTTGTAAAATAGAGATTTACAAACTCCCTGAGTAATAAGCAGCAGAGAGATTACTTTGTAAATCTATCTTAAGAGGTCTCGGCTTCCGTTGCTTCATAGGAGAAGGATAACATGGACCTTTGTATTAGGCATGACCAGTGCTCCGTTATGAGGAGTCTTCTCCAAGGCCCGGCATGGAGTAGATTAGCGGATTATGCTCCACAGCTGGAAGGGAGTTGCAGGGGCAGAACCTCCCCAGCATCTGCTAAATGACCTTTCTCATCTACAACCTACCTGCACCTACATCTGAGCAGAGAATGCAAGCTAACAATGCCCGCGTTAGGCTGTGGCGAGGTCCCCGGAACTGGCTTGGTGTAGAAGACAACAGACCCGGGTCACTGTTACGGGTGAACGGCACTTACCTGTTTAATGGTGAAATCGTTAATAAGGTGGTGGTTGTGCTCATTTAAGCTGCAGTGTAGAGTAACACAGTCACTATGAAACAGTAGGTCCTGTAGCGTGGTGACGCGCTGGAGACCCAGCGCCCGTTCTACCCCATCCGACAGGTACGGGTCATAGAAAATTACATTAAAACCAAAAGTCTTTGCCCGCAGAGCAACCGCTTGTCCAACCCGCCCTGCAAAGGGAGAGAGAGAATGTAAGAAGGGCGTTACCTTCCGCTACACAGGTTGCAAACAATATTCAGTGACGTCATAGAGGCACCTCATCCATTCATATTGTAACTGACCATTAAACAGCTAGTTCTGTTTTACCGGCAATGTCCACTCAATGACGTGTGGCATGGTAAAAGGTCACTGCGGGAATGGAGGTTCTAGTGCAGGGGTTCTCAAACTCGGTCCTCAGGACCCCACCACAGTTCACGTTTTCCAGGTCACCCGGCAGGTGCACAGGTGCACTCATTAATGACTGACACATTTTAAAAGATCCACCGGTGGAGCTAATTATTTCACTTGTGATTCTGTGGGGAGACCTGCAAAACACGCACTGTGTGTGGGGTCCCGAGGACCGAGTTTGAGAACCTGCGTTTTAGCACAACCCTGGCCACCAGCTGCTAAAATAAAGTAACTTTAATTGGTGCTTCACTCCTTTCTATGGCGCATACATTAGTTTGCATTATATACTTGCCTATGTCACTTTGTAAATGCACATTATGCTGCAGTAGCAATATCATACATGCCTTACCCCGAGTACTCAGTAGGTAGGGCTACAGCAAGTGTCCCCTGACATCGCAGGGCGTGGTACGGTTATATCGCAATGCAATGAAATGATTAGACAGAGCAGGAACATCATCCTTGAGGGTTACATGTGTCTGACGCGATATAATTGTTGCAATACCACAGTTCACCAGCAGGGGGCTCACTCATGCAGGGAAAGGTTCCTTCAGGTCAGTATGCATTACTAACATCTGCTCTATATTTAGCGCTGTGTGTATATGGGAGGAGGGGAGGTGTGTGAGTTCGAGTGTATATACATATGTCTCATCATATACACTCCCTTTAATAAAATATGATAATTTGCCTACCATGCTACTGTCCCCAGTAGGTCATGTTTTCACCATATCTCTCTTAGGTAATAGATGGAATAGATACCGACCCAGCAAAATAGATTAATGCTGCTTTCCCACTGCCTACACGGGTAAAGACCCGTTTTTTTTAAACGGGTCTTTAAACGGGTAAGAGCCATAAAGACTCTTTCCCACTGCAGCTTTTAAACGGTAAATTACCGTTTAAAAGCTGTTTTTGTCACATTCACACTTACCCGTTTAAAAACCCGTTTAAGCAGTGTAAAGATAGGGGGGGGGGGGGGGGGGGAGAATTTAAAAAAAAAAAAACGGCGTGGGGTCCCCCCCACTGCCGTAACCAGCACCAGGCTGAAAGAGCCGGGGCTGGTAATAAAAAATCAGGAAACCCGACAAATAGGGGTTCCCTGATTTTTTACAACCAGCCCCAGGCTCCAGGTCCGGGGCTGGTTCCCAAAATACGGGGGACAAAATGACTAGGGCTCCCCCGTATTTTAAGAACCAGCCCCAGGCACAACCAGCCAGCAGGGTAATGCCACAGCCGGGGGACACTTATGATATAAGTTCCCGCGGCCAAAGCATTAACCCTACCGACCAGTCAGCCTGGCCAGGGGCCCTGGGGGAGTGGGGACCCCCCCAATAAAGGGGTCCCCCCCCTCCAGGACTTACCTGACCAGGCTGAAGCCTGGTGCTGTCCTCGATGCCCCTGGGCGGTGGGCATCGAGCTGATGGTATTGTGTAAAAAATAGAATAAAAACCATTGTCTTTTACTGGTGAACTATGAGTCCCAGCAAGCCTCCCCCGCAAGCTGGGACTTGGAGAACCACAAGTCCCAGCCTGCGGGGCATTAAAGGGCCCGCTGGGTCTTGTAGTTCCACAGTAAAAGAAAGAGTTAAATAAACACACTGACACACGTGAAAAATAAAAGTTTAATACATACATAACACATACATACTGATACTTACCTATCTTGAGCCCGTAGGTAGCCCTGGTCCTGATGTCCTGG
Organism: Crinia signifera; assembly: GCF_055691185.1. Lineage (NCBI taxonomy): Eukaryota > Metazoa > Chordata > Amphibia > Anura > Myobatrachidae > Crinia > Crinia signifera. The sequence goes on from NC_139217.1 coordinate 46,817,197, forward strand.
TCCGTGTCGGCGTCTGTATCCAGTCGGCATCCCTGTCGGCGACGGCGTCGGCGGTCCGGAGTCCGAAGAAATCCATTTGGGAAGCTGTGGAAGGAAACCATACTCACCTGTCCCAGCGCGACGTAGTCCAGGTAAGGTCTTTGCAAAAAAAACAAACCGACACCCGAACCAGACCGGACTGACGGAGACGCACGTGTGTTTGTTTACATCGTGCGGCTCCGCCTCCCGAATGCCGCTATTGGCCGCCTTGCGGCCTAGCGGCTCCTGATTGGCCGCTAGGCCGCAAGGCGGCCAATAGCGGCATTCGGGGGCGGAGCCGCACGATGTAAACAAACACACCGTGCGGCTCTCTGCCTGTTCGCTTGGTTCGGGTGTCGGTTTGTTTTTTTTGCAAAGACCTTACCTGGACTACGTCGCGCTGGGACAGGTGAGTATGGTTTCCTTCCACAGCTTCCCAAATGGATTTCTTCGGACTCCGGACCGCCGACGCCGTCGCCGACAGGGATGCCGACTGGATACAGACGCCGACACGGACCAGGATATCAGGACCAGGGCTACCTACGGGCTCAAGATAGGTAAGTATCAGTATGTATGTGTTATGTATGTATTAAACTTTTATTTTTCACGTGTGTCAGTGTGTTTATTTAACTCTTTCTTTTACTGTGGAACTACAAGACCCAGCGGGCCCTTTAATGCCCCGCAGGCTGGGACTTGTGGTTCTCCAAGTCCCAGCTTGCGGGGGAGGCTTGCTGGGACTCATAGTTCACCAGTAAAAGACAATGGTTTTTATTCTATTTTTTACACAATACCATCAGCTCGATGCCCACCGCCCAGGGGCATCGAGGACAGCACCAGGCTCCAGCCTGGTCAGGTAAGTCCTGGAGGGGGGGGACCCCTTTATTGGGGGGGTCCCCACTCCCCCAGGGCCCCTGGCCAGGCTGACTGGTCGGTAGGGTTAATGCTTTGGCCGCGGGAACTTATATCATAAGTGTCCCCCGGCTGTGGCATTACCCTGCTGGCTGGTTGTGCCTGGGGCTGGTTCTTAAAATACGGGGGACCCCTAGTCATTTTGTCCCCCGTATTTTGGGAACCAGCCCCGGACCTGGAGCCTGGGGCTGGTTGTAAAAAATCAGGGAACCCCTATTTGTCGGGTTTCCTGATTTTTTATTACCAGCCCCGGCTCCTTCAGCCTGGTGCTGGTTTCGGCAGTGGGGGGGGACCCCATGCCGGTTTTTTTTTTAACGGGTAAAGGGCTACCCCTTTCCCACTGCCGAAAAAACGGCTATTACACGTTAAAAACACTGCTTTTTACACGGGTAACAAAAACCGGTATTTGTTACCCGTGTAAAGCAACCTGGAGCTTTCCCACTGCAGCTCTAGCCGTTTAAAAAGGCTAAAAAAACGGCATTAACACGTGTAAAGCCTGCAGTGGGAAAGGGGTATCACTAACATGATAAAAGATATCCTAAAAACATGACCTGCTACGGGCACTTTAGAACTGGAGCGGAAAGCCCTTGCAGAATAGAACTTATTTTGGCAAAAGTTTAGTGCATTTTAAAAGCCTGACTGAGAAAGTATCTCAGTCACAGTGACAATATTTTCTATAATATAATATTATTGTATAAGAAAACCATGTACAATCTTTGTAACTGAAAAGCCTGTCCGATGTCAGTGCGTGGTCTTGGGGCTATCCTGCTCTCGCCAACTGTCTATATATAGGTCACAAATCATCAATAATCCAAGGTTTCTGCTGGCAGTAGTAATAATGGGGGGGGGGGGGGGGTTTGTCCTTATAGGATGTCATTATTCTCTAATGGTCACTGAATCAATGAACTTGAAGGATCAATATACTGTAAATTATAATATAAATAGAAAATACAATATATATATATATATATATATATATATATATATACACACACACACACACACACACACACTAGATATACATACACTTGTTTCAAGAAATTAATAAAGTTAAAAGTAAAAAAAAAGGGGGGGGGGGGGTTGGGGGGTGGATGGACTTCGCTCTACCATAAAACACATCAAGCGCAGCATATTGCAATGAAATCACTGGTTTGATCCCATGGGAATCTGCAGTTCTGGCTCCGTACAGTGCGATTTGGCCTGTTCTCCGCCGATTCCAACAGATCGGGCTGATAAATCGGGTGAAATCAGGTCAAATCTCATGTGCCTGACATCTGAATCGGCCCTAGCGCATCGAGTCGGAGGTCGGACGTGCTGCACATAAGATAAATCGTATGTGCAGCAGTCAGGTCCACATTACCAGTGCTTTTAACCACCCGCAATGTATCGCATCAGACTTCCTCTGATGTCCCCCGGCAGGGAAGTCCAAGAGAAAACTGGTCCAACTTGTGCCTCAGACAAGTCGGACCAGTGTATGGGGGCCCTAATAAAAAAACTTGGTCTAAAATGCAATGTGTGTGACCATGGTTCTGTGTCTTCTATATCCGCTAAGCGCAGGCAATTACCACCCTGTGCGCTAGATTCCCATTCCAAGCTGAAATCTGTAAGATAGCACATTTAGGCCCTTGCTAGACCGTATCCTTGGCACAGCTTCCGCTGTCCAGTCGCCAGCAGGCCTAACACACAACACACGTGGCTGGGGGAAGGACAGCGGTTGTCGGAATGGAATCCCAGCATTCTCACTGACACACGTAATTCTATTTTGGGCTTAGACGCGGTGGATTGAAGCTGCTCGGACGCTTCACTTATCACCGGCACTCAGGCTCATCCTCCTAACAAAACCCTGAGCTGAAGCAGCTTATTCTGCCCAATTGCTGCTGACCATGTAACGATAACTCACACACAAGCAGCAGACTTCCTGTTGGAGTGGTGACGGAACGTCCCCGGGCCTCTAACTGCAGACCACAGAGTCGGCCTGCAAAATCCTGGAAATAAAACAAAAACTGCCGAGCGGGAAAACAATGCTGGGACGGGAGAACTTGGGAGATTCAGGGACTTTTACAGATCTCAGCTGTGCATTAACATTAATACAATTCCTCCCCTGCAGGCTACACAGCGAGGGCTGCAACGCCGTGCCTTGGCACCATGCACGGAACACTGAGGTGTGGTACAAGTGCTTTAGACAAAGCCGGGCCGCACTGTGAAAATATGACACAAATCCACCACAATCACAACCACTCCCTTCCAATCGATTCCTTTGTTGCTCGAGGACTCTGTTTGCAAAAAGGACCTTATTATTACACACACACACACACACACACACACACACACAGGGCTTATTCAGCAGCAAGCAGCCACTTGCAGGCCTGGAGACGCGTGGAAATGCTTGGCTGCTAAATGGAAATGTTATTTCACGGCTCCTCAACCTTATGCATATTTCATCCGCAAGTGGAATTGTGACAGGTATGGGCCTCGGTGTAGAATATCCCTACACGTTAATAGTGGCTGCAATCTCGGAGCTCGCCAGATAAATCAGCCGCTTAGGAAACCTATTATTGTATTATGGGTGTGGCGGCAGCTTTGTAGGTTTAGCACTTGCAGTAATTCCATTGAGATGGGGACTCGGCACAGAGGGGAAGGGCAGGGGGGACTCGGCACAGAGGGGAAGGGCAGGACCCAGCACGCATTGTTTTCTTTCTCTAGGAAATTGACATTTGCTTTAAACACTTGGTACTTATGAGTTATCCGGGCGCCCGATTTCTAAATCGGGTCGGATCGGGCACATCGCATCGCATCGCATGCGACCATCGGATGCGATGCGATGCGATGCGATGACCCGATTTTTCCATAGGAATCAATGTTAAAATGGACTGAGTCCATTTTAACATGGAATTCAATGGGAAAAAGGGGTCCTTTTCATACCCCTACTATCCAAGTGGGCATGGAGTTGGATATAAACCTGTGGCGAGCGTAGCGAGCCACCGAGCCCGAAGCGTGGCGAGCGTAGCGAGCCCCGCGAGGGGACACAGAATACCGTCCCCTCGCGGGGCTCGCTTCGCTCGCCACGCTTCGGGCACGGTGGCTCGCTACGCTCGCCACAGGTTTATATCCAACTCCGTGCCCACTTGGATAGTAGGGGTATGAAAAGGACCCCTTTTTCCCATTGAATTCCATGTTAAAATGGACTCAGTCCATTTTAACATTGATTCCTATGGAAAAATCGGGTCATCGCATCCGATGGTCGCATGCGATGCGATGCGATGCGATATCGCATCGCATCGCATCTGATTGTATGCCTTAACTTAAGGCATACAATCAAAAAATCGGGCGCCCAGATAACTCATAAGTACCAAACACTTTGTATAAACCCATCGCCAATCTGAAGGAAGGCTAAAAATGAATTGGTAGCAGACGCCATTGGATGGCCATGTATTGGGGCATTAGACTAAACAAAATATAAAAAGAAACATGAAACTATAAAAATAAAAAAAACATAAAAAAATGTTTATAACTATAAAAAAAAATATCAAAACATAAATATAAAGAATCTAAACGCGGGTTTACGAAAAGCAAAAATTAATAAAACCACACTCACAGCAGTTTTTATTTCTTGCAATTAAAGAGGGAGATGCTGGGCTGGGGGTGGGGGGGGGGGGGGGGACACTCCAGGCCTGGGCCCAGACAGAAAGGGGGTATAGAACTGTAGTCTAAAGAAGTATAATTGTCATAAACCTAATTCACATTTCCCTTGAAGCAATGTAGAGGTTAAGTAGTGCTCCCAGAAAAATGCTGGGTGTCCCCATGTGAAGGCGGGCAGCTGACTGCCGGGGGTGACCAGACCGGATGCCGCTAATATAGGTCAGTCAACATATGGTAAACATCCGTTCACATTGCAGTGAGGATGTTCGCACGGTGCCTGGAATGGGGGGGGGGGGGGGGGGCGGACATTCGCTCGCATGGCAGGTGGAGTTAGATGGCTTGCTAAGCAGTGAATTTATGCTGCTGAGCGAACCAACTTGAATCAGGCCCATAGCGATAAGACCACCTACTACCATGTGCCAGAAGAAAATTAAGAAAACATAAAACAAAAAAACATAAGGGCTAAAAAAAACAAAAAACAAAACAACAACATAAAATGACAAACAATCCCTACAGGGAGCCCTCATATTGGTAAGAGGCGTTCCGGTGACTTACTAAGAGCAGCATTCTTATTAGGAACACTCGTATGAAATGTTCCGCAGCGCTGTTTCTTTCTTCCTGTGCTTGGAACAGATGCAGCGATTTTCTGCCGCCCAGTGGAAATCAGAGCACAGCCCGTCCTTATGTACGTGAGCAGGAAGGTAAGCCAAGGCCTGTCAGGTTGGGTTCTGCGTCTGCTTTTATTGCTGTGCCAAATTTTCCATTATGGCTTGGACAACAAATCAGCTGAACATTGCCAAGCCTCAGCTGCCGCCGCTTAGGTGCCTGTGCTCCGTCACTAACTAGGCGTTTACGCTGCAGACGCATCGGGAGAATGCACAATCTAAGGGTTTAACAGGACCGTTGAGATGTGAAAAATAAGCTTTCACTGCCGTCCGCCCGCAGCTGTAACCGCTGTCCACAACCATCCAGCAGCCCGGGCTCTAGAACCCCAAGTGAACACACCGAATATAACAGAACAGTCGTCTAACCACTATAAGTCCCAACCAAAAATACAAGTAACAATTGTGTATATTTAGATTTTTATATATACTCAGAAGCTCGGCCACAGTCGCACTATGTACTTAACCCAAAGATGGTCGCACAACCATGGCTATAACTAGGTATGTGCAAGTAGTGCCATGGCACAGGGCACTGGTGGCGCCACTACCGTTGACCTACAAACCCCTGCATATAGCGTTTAAAATGCTTTGAACCCTGCAGTCATGGACCTTCCTGAAGCCACATGGACCTTCCTGAAGACGCCCCAGGCAGTGCCTTAGTTTCCAGTGCTAATGCCCCGCCCCCACGGAGCAACATCATGCTCTCTCAGGGGCGGGTCCAGCTTAGGACTTATGACCTGTTACAGCACTGTACACAAACATCCCATGAATGTCTGTGAGAATCTAGAATTTGCAGAGTTCACCTCGGAATCATGGGAGACCAGGCCCTTCTCCCATATCCCACCCACTTCCCTGGGTAAGGACGGATGTACTGTATCACCAAATTGCATCATCAGTTTGTGCTAGCATGGTCATTGGATTCACAAAGAAAAAACGGTACTTATGTAGTATCTGGGCTGCCGATTTCTAAATCGGGTCGGATCGGGAGATCGCATCGCATCGCATGCGACCATGCGATTCGATGCGATGCGATGCGATGCGATGCGATGACCCGATTTTTCCATAGGAATCAATGTTAAAATGGACTGAGTCCATTTTAACATGGAATTCAATGGGAAAAATGGGTCCTTTTCATACCCCTACTATCCAAGTGGGCATGGAGTTGGATATAAACCTGTGGCGAGCGTAGCGAGCCACCGAGCCCGAAGCGTGGCGAGCGAAGCGAGCCCCGCGAGGGGACGAATACCGTCCCCTCGCGGGGCTCGCTTCGCTCGCCACGCTTCGGGCTCGGTGGCTCGCTACGCTCGCCACAGGTTTATATCCAACTCCATGCCCACTTGGATAGTAGGGGTATGAAAAGGACCCATTTTTCCATAGGAATCATTTTAACATTGATTCCTATGGAAAAATCGGGTCATCGCATCCGATATCGGATGCGATGCGATGCGATGCGATATCGCATCGCATCTGATTGTATGCCTTAACTTAAGGCATACAATCAAAAAATCGGCAGCCCAGATACTACATAAGTACCGAAAAAACAAACATCCTTTGCACACTAAGTAATTAACCTGGCCTGCATAGCTCTCTGTCATCATTTCATTACAGACTTGGCATAATACAGCCAGTTCCCTTTAAGAGCAGAGGATGAACTCAGCCAGCGTTAGAAGATGATCTGACATTACGTGTATGGTTGGAATAGGACAGCGCTGAAGATGGGCAGAAATTTATTGACGCCTGCCAAGAACATTAAAGCTGGTGATTTGATTCTCCGTTCACACCGACCTTAAAATGTCTTTGTTCCACAAATGTCTCAGTAGATGCGGTATGAATTAGCAGAACGCAGTCTGAAGTCATTCCGTCAGTAAATGGAGTGTAGCTCAGATGTGAACATACACAAAACAATGTGTGCTAGGAATGCCTTCAACATTCTACAGGCAACGGGTTAAGCTACCTTTGTTTTTATTATACTTCAATCTACTGGGGACACTTGATAATCGTTTTCAGTCAAATACTGCTACAGCTGTGGGTCCAATGATCTACCTTGTACAGGTGCATCTCTCCACCCACATACACCCCTCCTCCTCCGTTCAGTATGTGTGGCTTCAAATTACTTTTTTATAATCCTTTTTTCGAATTGAGTAAAAAATAAATTTAAAAAAAGCCCATCAATCACCTAAAGCGGGATTTGTTCTCTGAACTTTTTTTGTGTTGTAACTGTATTAACAAAACTGTTAATAAAGTTTTGGGTCTTAATTTGGCTCCAACTGATGTGTTGTGCGGACCAGGTTTTGCTAAATCGGGTGGTGTTAGATGGATGTGGGGGGGGGGGGGGGCTTTAGTAAATTGACCTCAAACGGTGTGGAATGAATCAAGAAAAAATCTATATTTATATAATTTTGTTTTATTATGATCATGTTCTTCCAGGTTGAGCATGGGGCTAGTACGGGAGCCGGAATTGTTGTTGTTTTTTTTTTATTTTTTTATTGCTCTCCCTCTTAAGCAGCGGGTGAGCAGGAACCTAGCAGTGAAATGCGTGGCTCTTATTTGAGGGGTATTAGGTTTATGGTTCCGCATATATCACCGCTAGGGTTACACCTCACCAGCCATCACTGCTCTCTGCTGCGAATCCCAGGGCTGTCCAAGCTAATAAACCAGAAGGGGCAGCAACCATAGAAATAAGCAACTAACTATAGGAGGACATGTGTGTTCCTGGTATTCATATCCACTGCAAGGATGCTTGCCTAAATGCTCACAATCCATCGTGTTATATATATATATATATATATACACTGCAGCAAGCAGTACATGGGGTAACTATACACATTGCTATTGGATCACCTATAACATTCACTCTACAGCAATATATAAACAATCCATACCAACAAGAACACCATGCAACAACTTATATACAATACATATACATCACAAAGCGGAACTTACCCAGCCCTATGATGCCCAACGTCTCCCCTCTAATCCGCGCGGCTCCAGATGCCACCTCCCTGATCTGCTCCACGCTCTGGACCCTCGTGCCTTCCCGTAACGCCTGGTGCAGCCACGTGGTTCTCCTGTACAGGTTCAGAATGTGGCACATGGTGGAATCGGCCGTCTCTTCTACGGACGCTGCTGGCACATTACATACTGCGATACCTGGACCAGACATCAAATACAGGAGCTTTAGATATATATACACCGAAGTAGATTACTTATTACATCTGGCATTACTCTTGGTGGCAGACAGTTCAAATGAAATAGATTCCGAAAACCCAAAGTGCCACAGAAGACTTTGTCGTGGATTATTTGTGAGGCTATTGTCCTAGGGAAAAGGTTGACTTTGCATTGTGGTCAAAGACGCCATAAATGCAACCGGGAATTTATGCTTCAAGAAATGAACACGCAGCTGGACCTCATAACCAATAGCATTCACATATAGGCATCGTTATATTTATAGCAGTACAACGTGTGGGGCGGCGGTCACTGAAGCCGTTCAGATTCATCTTAGAGTTCAAGACGCTGCAACATTTTTACCGTTCAATCCAAACTGAAAGGACGCGACCGCTAGCCTTCATTAACTGCGACATGATGAACGTATTGATGCTCGTGTTCCAGTACATGCACTGTATAAGAATAACGCGTTATTACACTTGCGTCTGCCAAGTACCAATGCGATAACAGTGAGCGCACGCGGCCGGTCCAAGACAAACACGCAGCATTGTGGTACAGTCCGTGGCATTATACTGCACACCTCTCCTAATGGCTGTTGGTCTCTGTTCATTAGAAATTATTTAAAATTAATAAAAAAAATCTATCAAAAGTAGACGGATTGAGAAACCCGGACAGGTACAGTGTCCAGGATTTTCTTTGGGTATGGGTCACTAGGTCGACACCACTAGGTCGACATGACTGAATGTCGACAGGGTCATTAGGTCGACACAAGCATTAGGTAAACATGGGGTTTTCACTTCTTCTTTGAGCCGACATGTGCCGACAGGCGGTATTTTATGTCCTACCATCCACTAGGGCGTGGCGGGAGAATAAAATACTGTGCCTAGCATTGAGACCCATGCGAGAGAACAAGGTCCATGTCGAATGTGTCGACATTTGGGGCAAAAAAAAGGGAAAAATTCCATGTTGACCTTTTGACGTTCCCCATGTCGACCTAATGCTTGTGTCGACCTAATGACCCTACCGGCCTAACCCCATGTCGACCTTCATGCGTGTCGACCTAGTTGCTGTCTAATGATTCATACCCTGAAATAGGTCGACATGCTCAAGGTCGACGGGTTTGGAAGGTCGACAGTCAAAAGGTGGACATGGGTTTTTCACTTTTTTTGTCCCGAATGTTGACATAGTCTACATGGACACAGGCACCTCTGCGCTCACCATGCTTCGGGCGCGGTTACTCGCTACGCAGACTGTTATACTCTCCCTCCGCACCCTAATGGATGGTAGGGTATGAAATACCGCCTGTCGGCACATGTCGGCTCAAAAAAAGAAGTGAAAAACCCCATGTTGACCTTCCAACCCTTTCAACCTTGAGCATGTCGACCTATTTCATGTGTAACCTGCTGGGACCTGCTTCCCTTCCACGCATATACACAGTGGCTAAATCTATAACGAAAGTGATGTTTTCCTTCAGTCTATATAAAGTTACAGAATTTATCGAGACTTTTCCACCTTTAAAGCCAACATGGAGAACTGGTTCAAGAGCCAATGTAGGACACAGCTGAGCTCATCAACCTCTAACATTGTCCTCTTAACAGGAGGCAACTCAAATTCTTATTCAGGGTCAATGTATTGAAAATAAAAATACCAGCTCCCAACTGCCATTTTACATGCCGTGTTTGAAAAATGACACTTAGAAGTTGAGTGTCTTGTACTTTACCCCTGGACACTTTATCTCTCTCCAAGGCTCAGCACACAGATCACAATCTGTTATAGAGAGCCCATACAGGGAGTAAAGGTCCCTACTCACTGGATGATTTTGCCCAGCGTGTATGGTGAGAGATGATGGGGGGAAATGGCTAGGCTGAAGAACGCTCAGTGCATACGCCCTGCATACACACTGTATGCACATCAAATGGTTTTTGACCATTTTAGCAAATTTCCTGGGGGTGGACGACTTTCCATAGCAGGACGACATGGAAAACTGCCCACTCCGCTGCTCATTGGCTGGTAATACCAGCCGATGAGCAGCCGGGCCAGCGATGATGCGGGAGCGCACACCAGTGCTCACTGCTGCCCCGTACACACTGGGCGGCTTTCAAGCTGAAAGCAGCTCAGACGAGTAAATTGAGCGACTTTCATCCCAAAGTCGCCCAGTGTGTTTGGGTCTTAAAGGTGCCCATACACTAGTAAGATTTATCTTCAGATCTGGCTGGTTGGAACAAAAACATGGTTATGGATGAGTGACAGTTTGGCAGTTTTCCAGCATTTCCAAGCAAATGGTCAACTGTCATTTGCTCTCATCCATAACCAGGTTTTTGTTCCAACCAGACAGATCTGAAGATAAATCTGCGTGTGTATGGCCACCTTAACACTTACACTCAATTGACATGTTTGAAAAACTGCAAAAAAAAAACATTTGGCCTTGTTCTCGTTTTTCCATGACAGGGTATATTATAGAGCACGTGAACATTAATCAGCACCGGGAACTGACCTTGCCATGGAGATTAATGATGGCAAGTTAAAAGGCCAGATTCATGTTGCAAGCCCACCAGAGAACCACATGGCGAGAATAACAGAACAGCTTTGATTATACGACGGTTACGCAACAAAGAAACATTTGCACAAAGGCTGGAAAAAAGTTGGACCAAGTAACTGAAACATTTTTAAATAAAGCACAATATTTATAGTTAACGCCTATGGTCGTGCTTCTCGAGCCAGGTCAACAGGATCCCGAACAGGCCATGTTTTCCAGGTCACCCATCAGAAGCACAGGGATACTTATTACTCACTAACACGTGAAAAGACTCACTTGTGATTCTCTGAGGAGACCTGGAAAACATGATCCCGAGTACAGACTCGGCTTTGAGAGCATATGGTCTATGGGGGTGATTCAGACATGAATTAGACGGCCAGGCAATTATCGATAGATTGCGCATTAGTATGGTCTGTAGTACGCATACAGAGGGCCATCCAGCGATTAATGACTGTTACTTTTTTATCGCTGGCCCTTGATGATGATTGACAGGTAGTCAGCATTTGTGGGTGGTAATTGGCCGTTTTCTGGGAGTGACAGGGAAAACGCAGGTGTGCCCAGGGGAAGTCGTGTGATGTCAGCTCCGGCCCTGATCCCACTGCTTCTATTGAGGGGAAGTCATGTGATGTCAGCTACGGCCCCGATCCGACTGCTTCTATTGCAGGAAAGTCATGTGACGTCAGCTCCAGCCCTGATCCGAATGCTTCTATTGAGGGGAAGTCATGTGACGTCAGCTCCGGCCCTGATCCGACTGCTTCTATTCAGGGGAAGTCATGTGACGTCAGCTCCGGCCCTGATCCGACTGCTTCTATTCAGGGGAAGTCATGTGACGTCCGCTCTGGCCCTGATACAACTGCTTCTATTGAGGGGAATCGTGTGACGTCAGCTCCGGCCCTGATCTGACTGCTTCTATTGAGGGGAAGTCATGTGACGTCAGCTCCGCCCCTGATCTGACTGCTTCTATTAAGGGGAAGTCATGTGACGTCAGCTCCGGCCCTGATCCCACTGCTTCTATTGAGGGGAAGTCATGTGACGTCAGCTCCGGCCCTGATCCCACTGCTTCTATTGAGGGGAAGTCATGTGACGTCAGCTCCGGGCCTGATCCGACTGCTTCTATTCAGGGGAAGTCATGTGACGTCCGCTCTGGCCCTGATACAACTGTTTCTATTGAGGGAAAACGTGTGACGTCAGCTCCGGCCCTGATCTGACTCTTCTATTGAGAGGAAGACTATTGCAAGCACAGAATACAATCCATCATTAACCACTTAATACCTGTAACAAGAATAAGTAAATGAACTAGAAAGATGTATTCCTTACACCTTCACAGAAGATCTACTTTTCCAAAAAGAGCTGACAATCTACACAAGATAATCCTCACTTAGCCATACAGTATCATGCGTATCGAAGGTGAAGCACAATGGAATTCATTGCCATAACTGTGTACATAATCGGCAATTTGCACAGGGGATACGGCTAATTGTGATACCTTGTATAGCCTGCAGGAGGTAATGCGTCAAAGCGACAGAAGTGATCTACGGCGCTACACCAACAATTATCATACACAGCAGCTGCACGGAGACTGGGAAGCTTTCTCCCTATAACTTTAGCCTTTGTGGCTCAGATGCCCACATCAAACACTGACACAATGACCGGTGCAACCTCGTCCATCCCGGCCAACATCCCCCTCACACCCCTGCTTCCAGAATGAGACACTTAGGGGTAGATTTACGAAACCTTTTAAAAAATTAAAAAAAGTGATGTTGCCCATAGCAACAGATTCTGTCTATCATTTTCTGGGATAAAAAGGTTGGAGTCTAAGCTTTAAGGACAGTTTGGTTGAATAAGGAAAGTTTACTCTAGAGAAGAGACGTTTTAGAGAAAAAATGCTAAACATGTACAAAAATATCAACGGACAATGGGCCTTATTCTGGTCACTCTTTCTGGCAAATTAGTTTTTAAATGGACAAACCATGTGCACTGTAGGTGGGGCAGATGTAACTAGCAAAGAGAGTTAGAGTTGGGTGAGTTATTTTGATTCTGTGCAGGGAAAATACTGACTGCTATATTTTTACACTGCAATATAGATCTCACTTTGAAGTAAAACCCCACCCACATATAATTCTCTCTGCACAAGTTACATCTGCCCTACCTGCAGTGCACATGGTTTTGTCCATCTAAGAAGCAATTTGCCAGAAGGAGTGAACCAGAATAAAGCCCGATATAATGAACTACCTGGCACCCTCTTTGCTTTGAGGTCACAGACTAGGACACGTGGGCATGCACTCAGGCTGCAGGAGAGAAGATTCCCTGCCCTCAGAAAGAAAGGCTTTTTTATAGTCAGGGCAGACACAAAAAACATATTCAGAATAAGGTTGGACAAACACATTCAGGGGTACAACCGATAACCTCTATTTAGCCCGAAGTTGAAACAAAGTAGATTATTTAAATGGGGATATCACATCTTGACCATACCCTCTAACGGGTCCTGTAAAAAAGGTAGAGCTTGACGGACATACGTCTTTTTTCAACATCAACTACTATGTTACTATAAAATTAAAGTGATAGGATGGCAGAAGTTATTGATTTGTTTTTATACGAGATACAAATAGAGGTAATCAATCTCAGCCTCTATTACCGACAGGGGAACTTTAAAACAAGTTGGATCTGCTTTGTCGGAAACAGCAACGTATTGTCAAATTCATGGCTGTTTTATGACAATCCGCGGCCGCTTTCGCCGACACACCCACTTCCTGACACTCGACAGCCGGGACACTGAATTGCGACTGTCGAGTTCCTTCAAGCTGGGCGAAAACGGCCCAGGATTCCGACTGTCGGGATGTTCTGACAGTCGGAATCCCAGATTGAATACCGCCCATAGTGTCGCCAGTCATCTTAATTAGGCAAGATAACTAAAAAAAAATAAAAAAAAAAAGCTACCAGCCTTACTTATTAACCCCTTGAGTAGTGGATTTTTCTGGGGCAGGACATACCTACCATGGCAGGTTTTTCCTGCCCCAGAAATACCCACCACAGACAGGGCAGACCACTCCCCCCCCCCCCTCCCTATCGGTCCTGTCGCTACCCCCACTATGGCAGTTCCCCTGCCGTACCATTGCACAGCAGTGACCGGACGGCAGGCTTGGGGATGTTCAGGGGACTCAGACGCCCGAACGTTCCCGGGCATACCACTCAAAAGGTTAAGGGGTTGGTTCTAGAATGTAGCTCTCAGTCCCCGGGCTAGTCGCTTGCTTCACTGGTAACCCCGTGGCTAGTCCCGTGGCTCTAGCCAACACAGATAAGAAAGGTACAAGCAGAAAGCTGTGCTAAGTAGTGTCCCGGGAGGAGCTGTGGGATCGCCGTGCTCAGTAACTGCACTGCGCAGCATACAACCACTAAGGCCCGGGCATTGGTTGTGGTAAGGTGTACCTACCAGGATAAATGTCATATTGAGTGACCCAGGTATGTGCCATACTTCTCAGTTACCTGCTTCTGGTTTTATATTGAAAAGCAACGACCTGATGGGAACTATACCTAGATCTCCGGCGGACTTGATGTCGATATTATCAAACCCGCTTCCGATCCGGACGATTATTCGAAGGGCCTTGAACTTCTCCAAGTCTTCTCGCGTTAAAGTGATTGTGTGATACATCAGGGCGCCCACGGCTTCGTTTAGTACCTGCAAAGACAGACGCAAATGATTTACCCTCCATCTGTATTATATATCACAGTCACACAGTTTGGTCTTGTACTAATCGCTCAGCCACGTAGAACGATGAGAAGTAAAGACAAACCTAGAGAACCCAGAGGAACCGCCTCTTCCTGCCTGTTGGAGGAACCGCCTCTTCCTGCCTGTTGGAGGAACCGCCTCTTCCTGCCTGTTGGAGGGTCTAGACCGGGGGAGTTCCTCAATGGATCACCCACCCATGGCTGCGGGACGATCACCATTCTTCCTACAGCACGGGCTGAGCATAGACTGGTTCTATACAACTTCTCCAGCCGTGTTCTTAAGATGATTTGATGGGATATGGTCATTGGGTCACCAGCAAGTTGGTCCACAGTCAAGAGGTTGACATGAGTCTAGGTCGACATGAGTCTAGGTCGACATGCAGGAAGGTCGTCATGAGTCTAGGTCGACATGGGTTAGGTCGACAGGGTCATTAGGTCAACAGTCGGCCTAATGGTGTCGACCTAATGACTGTCGACCACCATGCTGGTGACCGAATGATCCACACCCGATTTCATACATCTCAACCTTAAAATGTACATGGAGGCTGTACACAACCAGCCAGATCATGCGTGTGCGTTCCGACCCAGCGTCCAGACTTGACCCAAATTTACCCCATACAATCGCCAGCGAGACCCTGAGAATCTTAGCACTGCTATACACTCCTTAGTAAATACATTATTTAGTAACCAACATTATTCCATACCAAACATAGATCTAGAAAGTATTTCATGACCTACAGTAGAATATGTTTCTTTTCCAGCAGTGGGGACCCTATTACTTACTGTACATGCTATATTCTCTATCGGCTTCCTTCTGATCACCAACAAAAGGGTAACAGCATTTTAGGGGCATCCCCTTGAAAACGCGAGGCATTCCCATGGGTATGCGAGCAAGCCAATGCCATTCTCGGAGCAAGGTCTCGCTGACAGCGTGAGAGGTCATGCTGAGCCTGCTGTCAGCACAGCACATGCTGTAGGTGTGTGCTGCTGCTCCTGAGGGGGGACGGACAATAACACTCCCCCTTGACCTCAAGTGTTTTTTATTCCCCTAAACAATTTGGGGGCGTGGCCTATTCATGTGCGGTGGTCACGCCTCCTGTTATTAGGCCACACACCCCACATTTTACCTCTCTGCGACCCTGCTAGTCAAGACAGGCTTTATATTTGCGAACATCCGATTCTGACGCATTGGGCTGAGAAATCGGATGCAAACTGTCGAAATCGCATTTGTTTGATCAGATCAGAGCCGGAGATCGCAAGGGCTGCACTGAAGATTTATCGGATCCTTGCTGGGATCACATAAAATACATTGCATGCAAAAGGACCACATATGATGTATCGTATGCGTTTCTGACACCCGGGAAGCTGCCGGGCGATTCAAGGGGGGACCGCATGCGACTTCTCCCCTCTGAGAGGTCGCACAAGTGAACGGGTGGGCTTAAGCCACTTCGTAGAGGGTTAGGTGTCTATCTTGATCTTATCATTCCAACCAGACATGTATAAAATACGCACAATAAATATATATTAACGTAGAATGCATTTTTAGCACATTCTAGAAGATTATAGATAGTATCTGATTGGTTGCCCATAGCAACAACACATCTTAAAAAGAACTCCCATCTTAGTAAATTTCCCTTGTGACGGAATGTTGGTGCTCTAAGCGTTCTTTCCCCACTGAGCACGCCTACTGTATAGGCGGCTCGGCACAGGTGCCGCGGCGGTGTAACAACTGCAGTGAGGTTTCAGTTTCAAAGAGAGTGACAGTCCGGGGGTGCTCGTGGAAGGTAAATGGGGAGTGGCAACTCACACGCAGGCACGTTGCGGCCAATACGGGGGGGGAGGGGGGAGTCACAGCGTTCACCTGCAATCGAACAGACAATTATATTATCTCCAGTATCTTCCTTCAACCGCCTACAGTATACTGTGCAACCATAGAGCTACGCAGAAGGTCCTCGTATATCGGCAGCGGATCTCAGGAGCCTCCAGTGGGAGTCTAAATACAAATCCTGGTGGCTGCAATATTTGCATATTTTCAGAAAGGCTGCATGTGCTGAATCACAGCCGGGACGGCATCGGCTTACATCCCTGCATCAGATCCATAGTCCTCACAGAAACTGAACTAAAAGGAAATGATAACGCGAATTGCAAAAATAAACAAAAACACTAGTGGGACCTGCCATGTGTCCCCATATACCTTGGGCCCTTATTCTGGTTGTCTCACAGCTGCCCGCCCCCTCACCCCTCTGCCTAGCTGAGTTGCTCGCAAGGCTTTGAATGAAGGTTTAGCATAAACATCCAATCGCAGCCTTTGGGTGCGGGGGCGAAATCATTCGATGTTCTCCGACCATCGAATTATCTCTCCATTGCTTGAAAATGTAAGACACCTCTCTGACGTCAGCTGCCTGCCCCCCGCAACCGCGTCACGGGTGAATTACCATGGGCACGACCCATTAACGCCCCCCCCCCCCCCCCCCCAGCCTGCTAGGTGTGAACGGGATGCTCGCACCGAGCGGCTGCACATGTGTATAAATGAGCATGCGCAAACGCTCAATATCTCTCCCCTGCACAAACACGCAGGGGAGCAAGTAAACCAGAATAGGGACCCTTGCCTCAATACACAATGCACTGAGGGATGCCTGGTGTGCTGGCAGGTCCCGTGCAACTCCGTTAGTGTTGGCATTTTTTTGTTGCTGAAAATGCATCTTAAAGGATGCACAAGCAGTTTCTGCTGATTAAAATGATATGCAGCATGCCTATATTCTGCATGCGACCGCAACTGTAACTGCATAGGAAACACTAGGTCATGTTTCTAGGAGGAACACTGTAGCGTAGCATTATGTATGCAGATGCAGTCACGTCCGCACACAGAATATAGGCTAGCTGCATATCGTTTTAATCAGCAGAAGCTGTATGTGCATCTTATTTGAACTGCATGCGTAAGTAAAGGGCCCCATACATCAGCAATTAATTGTGACAATTTTCAGATATGGAGATGATTGCCACAATTAATTTTAGATGTGTGGGCTCCCCCTTTTGGCAATCCCAATCAAAATCGCCAATCAATTGCTTAATCAGGTTTTTAAACATGCTTAATAATCTGGTATTATCTGCAGATCTTTTTTAGATGTGTGGGCATTCCCAATTCGTCTTCTTCATCTATTTACATTATGAACAGCTGAAATGACAATCGATTGGGGCAATTTCCAGATATGAAGATGCAATCTTTAGATGGAAAAATCTGCCGATCACTGAAATAAATCTGTAATGTGTGGGCAAAGTCAGATAGATTGTAAAATCCATTTATCTGGCCAAAATATCCCTATATCTGAAAATCCATAAATTGTGATTGCTGATGTATGGGGCCCATAAGTTTTATTTATATAGCGCACTTTCTCCAACAGGACACATGGTGCTTATTAACAGTCGCACAGAAGAAGCTTGGCGCTCCCATGTCCCGCTACAACATGGCGCTCCTAGAAAGGCTGTTTAACGTGCTAGATCATGTACATGGAGACATCTGAATGTCTAAGCTTTCTCTGCGCCGAAGGATTGGCATCATTTCCCACACAGAACATTGCCTATTACACCTGATAGAATATTAATGGGAATGTTTATACAGCGGAACCAGCCTGTAATCAGTGGCCAGCCCGTCCCGACAGTCTCTCTGCTATATTCCACCACGTCTGTGGTCCCCTGTGCAACCCTCTCCGCTACTACTGCTCTGGCTGCGGGGAGATCTTCAGCATACATGCGAATTACATATTTCTCCCTCTGGGAGGTATTTTGCAAATAGTGATTTAGTTCCTGAGCACGGGCACCACAAGCTTATCTTCTCTGCACTGAACTTGTGAAGTGTCTGGATAATTCTCCGCGACACTCCAGCCCCGGAGGCCCATAATGTTCAGAAAACAGTGGGAACCGGAGTGTTGCGTAACTGCAGCATTTCACATTCCATAATAAAAGCTGATGGTGCCAGAGTAACATAATCTGCTCGCTCTGTGCCTCCCGCTGAATAGAATTCCAGCACTAACTGGGCTCAAATGGCTGCAACATGTTGACGTTCTTATTTGCAAACAAGCGTCAGACACAATCGGCTCTGTGAGTGTATTATTAGCCGCGCTGTGTTTCCCATTATCCTCAAATGCTTTGTGATCTGTACTCAAAAGATGAAATCGCACTTTGTCGCTGGTGGCGGTAAATACTGGTGAGGCAGGAAGCAGAGCAGACTACAGAGTAGGGGCGACGGGGATGCTGTGTGGATAGTACTGCCTGCCCCTTGCTTAGAATTTTTCACTGACTAAAGGATTCTGGGTAGTTACTGAACCAATAAGTCAATCTTTAATGAGGCAACACACATGCAAATGTAGCGTGATCACATCATAGTTGCCAACTGAAATCTGCCCCCCGCCCCAACTGGGAGAGGAGCCAAGTTGCCCCTTCTTTCATTCCGGCAATGTACATTCAGGCTCAGTTGCTTGTTGGACTTTGGTGCCCAGCAATCTGGATTGGGGGCATGCCATATTGGATGTGTGTATGGGCCTCCCTATGGGGCACCAGCCCAGATACTTTGTCCCTGCTCGCTCCCCCTCTACGTACTAGCTAGGGAGGGGAAACAGAACCAGTGACAATGAGGCTAACATCGATTATGTCGCTGGAACATTAACACGGACGCCCCTGAATATCAGAATTTTTTTCACGGTACCCCATGGCCAAAGGTTTCTCATTGAGAAAATCAGAAAAAAATATTAAATTAAGTAAATTGTGTTTACATCTCATCTTTAGGTTTAGTTATGTGGTAATGGGCAGGATTCACTTCTGTTTGTCCACAATTTGCTTATTACATTGCTCATAAATAATTTGAATTGGTCATGTACCACCAATCCAGGGCACCCCTGCAAGTCTTTTAATTTAACCCCTTTGTGGTATGCCCTGGGGAGGAACAGGGCCATACGGGGAGGTTCGGCTGCACTTGGCTGTTTGGGTACCACTGTGAACCACTGACTTAAACATTGCAGATACTTCATGGACATTTTGACTATTAAAGTGGTTATTGCCTCTTGGAATATCTGTAGGTCAAAACATGCATTTAACAAAACATTTTAATGTAAAACTAGATTCAAATAAACTTTATTTAAAAGCAGCGAAACCCGTAACTCCTGCCCCATGGAAGCCCACACATGTCTATTAGGAAGTCAAGTTTATTCCACTGCATTTAAATTCCTCTAATATTTGAAATTCTCTGAACCCTGAGAGCCGCTCTGCTCATTAATGTGAATAAACAGCAGTAATGCAAAAATTACTCGGCACCTACGTGCGATATATAATGACAGTAACGACAATTCCAGTCACTTGCCTTCCTGCCATCTTGAATACATGTAACATTAGCTTGGTAGTAACACAAGCAACTATTGATATGGCTGCTAAATTGTCAGAGGTTCCTTTCAGCATCTTGCAGTGACTACTATGGACCAGATGAACTAAGCCATGAAAAGTGATAAAATGGAGAGTGATAATAAACCACCAACCAATCAGCTCCTGTCATTTTTCAAACCCAGCCTGTAAAATGACAGATAGGAGCTGATTGGCTGGTGGTTTATCATTCTCCATGTTATCATTTTTCAAGCTTAGTACATCTGGCCCTATGTCACGCCACCAATTTTTCAGTCACCCTCAGGCGGGATCTGTATGATAGGTCAATAATGTTCAGAAGGAGCCGGCCTCCTCCTTGCAGGGGCTGGCCATTCTATCGCCAGCCCCCGCCAGCGCCGGCTCTCGCCAGGGGCGCACGAGGCACTTGAGCGCGCCCCGTGGCTACAGCGCTGGCTCCGCCGCCTCCCCCGGTGCCCCTCGCCACCCCACTGCCCCCCATATCCCTGCCCATCTCCCTGAAGTGGAGACGGGCAGGGACCCTCAACGGCGCCGTCCTGAAATTGGGATGCGCGTGCGTGTGAGCCGTACGTGCATCCCAGTCAGATGGAGCGCAGAGACATGCTGGCAATCCCTGGCCAAAGAAGAGAGGGGCTCCATCTGTATAGGTTGACAGTCAATAAGTCGACACCAAAAGAATTAATGTGCACAAGGTGGACACTGACAAAAAGTCGCTCTACACTAATTTGGGGTCTAAATTGCTCAGGCGTCGACACCATTAAAAAAAACATGGACAACGCGTGTTGATTTTTTCCATGTGGCAACCTTTTGCTTGTTTTATATGCGCCTACCCTATTACAGACATTCTTATATTACATTTGTTTATGAACCAAATAAATCACTTTTTTATCATACTCTTTTCTGTGGCGTACCAAATTCCTCATGGGTATGATCACCAAAAGGGCTTACCTTTTTATAGGTAGTGTAAATAAAGGTTGACCTTCACTTACAATGTATTTAATTATTGGCCTTTCCATTTATTTATATGTAATTGTATTTTAGTGGCAGTGTTACTCAAGGGAGGACTATGGGGTAGATGTATGAAGTAAGGAGGAGGAGTAAGGGAGAAGTGAGCCAGAGGAGAAGTGGCCCATGGCAACCAATCAGCACTGAGGTGACAGCTATAATTTGCATAATATAAAATGATACAGAGCAGCTGATTGGTTGCCATGGGACACTTTTCCTCTGGCTCTCTTCTCCTCCCTGATGCTTCATACATCTACCCCAAAGTGTTTTTTTTTTTCTTTTCTTGGGGTTCTTTACATGATAAAATCTACTACAGTCTAAATTTTTTTTTTTTTTACTAAATAATCCCATGGACTAAGGGGGTTATTCAGACCTGATCGTACAACTGCTAATTCGCAGGCCGAACAATAATCAATGGCATGCACACGCGTATGGCTTGTAGCACGCAAGCCATCCTGCGATAAAATACAACATCTTTTTAAATCGCTGACCATATGCAATTTGACTGACAGGAAGCCGGCATTTCAGGGTGGTACCCGGCCATTTTGTGGGAGTGTCAGGAAAACGCAGGCGGAACCAATCGTTTTCAGGGAAGGCATGTGATGTCTGCTCCAGACCTAATCAGCTGATTTCTATCCACAGACTGCACACACTGGAAAAAAAATTTGATGGATTTGCATCTAATAGATTTGCAGCTAATCAAAGGGCTGCAATATTTTCGCAGGCTTGCACGGGGCGGGATTTTACTCTGGATGAGTGGTGATTACCTGATCGCAGGGCTCTACAAAATAGCAGCCCAGCGATCAGGTCTGAATGACCCCTAACCCAACTTTAAGAGGTTTTGTTTATTTTTTACATGTACCCTTTTTTTTTGTACGAAAGATAACACATCCCTGGCTGACGGGCCTGAGGATGAAGTACTGCTACAGTACCAGAGGAGAGTATCCATGCAGCATAATCTAAGGAGTTCAAATCTCTGTTTGCCTGAGTTTTAATATGGATTAAAGGAGGAGGTGGGAGTCGCACAGTATTAGCATAGCAGTGAGGGACATTCAAGTGCTTGTCGCTCTGCACTCCAAATTTCTAGCAGAATAATGGAAGTTGTATCGATAAAAGGCTCTCTGCTGAATTAATCAAAGAAACGACTGTATAGAGCAGAATTTAAAGCAGACGAAGGAAGATAAGAACTGGAGCCGGCGCCTGAGAAACGATTAATCGCGGATATACATACAGTCACCTTATACACATTCCCCATATTTATGGAACATTTTAGCAAAGTCTCTACTAGTATAGACATTGTATGGACATAGTATAGATATAGAGGTCCTATGCTTCGACATCTTCTCCTCTCCAGCCCCCTACTTCATAGTTACAGTGACCTTGGCCAATGTCACACATTGAGGAGGTACTGCAATGTGGCGTTGGTTCTAAGGATCCCTGAATTATGGATGGCCATCAGTGCAGTCACCATAGATGGCTGCCATCGATCATGATTCTGCAACCAGCCATCAATAGTCATAAACAATGTGATGGACAACCATTGATAGATTTAGATATTGATGGTTATCCATTATCTTTGACTGAATGGCCCATGGGCCAATCAGAACCTGGGGGCATGGCTTCCGGGTGTTGGGGGCGGAGCTATGCTCAGTGTCCAAGTACCTTGAAAAAATAAATAAACATCGGTTCTCCTTTGCCATCGATGTAGGGAAACCATCTGGTTCTCCGAAATCGATGGCAAAAGTATTCAACATTGGGCAAAAAACACTGATTATTTAAAATCATCGATGATCATTTTCCATCCCTACCCCAAATACAAAAGCAAACTGGGAGGTGTCTGCAGAATACCTGCCCCCCTTATTCGGAAGCGGGCAAACTTATGCAACCCACACAATTCCACAATCAAGGCTGCACAAAAGCATTATTATGAAGGGGTGACAACATGATCTGAACGTCAATATGGACTTTAGTTCAACTGAAAAGAATGACACTTACAATGCCAACATTTCACATTTCGGCACCAGATTGTCAACATAGCCTAACCGTAAAAAAAATAAAAAAAATAAAATAAAATGAGCTGTCGATATCTTGGTTTCGGCATGTTCAAAGACAAGATTTTGACCATATTGAAATACCATCCATGCCGACATGCTGACCGATGATATTCAGATGTCGACATTCTATTTCCAATAATTGCCCATTGGGTATTGATTTTTATATGTTCTCCCTAATATGTGTGGATTGCCTCCGATTACTCTGCATTCCTCCCACAATCCGACTATACAGTAGATCGTAAGCTCCATTGGGGCAGGGGTGGATGTGAATGACTGAAATATTTTCTGCAAAGCTTTGCAGATTATGAGTGCGCTATACAAATAATGGTTAATAAATAATAAATGCATTTATTGGCATTTCCCAAAATAAAGCACCGTTACAGTACTAAGCTCTGTAACAGATCCCAGATCCCGTTCCCAGTGGCAGAGACACTCACGGAGATAGCACCGGCAGAAATGACCAGCTGTGGACCACACGTAGGTAAGCAGGATAGATACAAGGTCTGGGCACCAGC
This sequence comes from Crinia signifera, assembly GCF_055691185.1. Lineage (NCBI taxonomy): Eukaryota > Metazoa > Chordata > Amphibia > Anura > Myobatrachidae > Crinia > Crinia signifera. Next base: position 46,840,814 of record NC_139217.1, read on the forward strand.
TGTACACAGAGGCATCAGGCTAGGACTACACTGCACACCAGTGGGCAGTCTTTATAGAACATTACTCTGCTAGTGTTAGGTAAACCGTTAATGGCTCGTTAAAGATTGTTACCGCAGATTCTTTGTGGTGCCAAAAGGATTTGACATCAATGAAATTAGTCACTGCTTCTACCATACTGACGGAGTCACAGAGGAGCGCAGTGTACTCTATGCTGCACCGGAGTGGTGTTGGTAAGGGTAGGAGCATCCTTGGCACTACCATAGTCCCGCAGCGGTCTCATTTCAGATTCCCACAGAACTGTAAAGCTGACCAAACACTTATACGATTAGGCCAAGAAATCGGGTGATATATCGCATGTGATCCAGGCACTGGAGAGCTGCTAGCATGCGATAACTCGGCCTAGTGTGTGTGGGGGGGCTTAAGGCCCAATAGGTGATTGGGATCAATCAGAGGCAGTTATGGGCATAGAGAATAGAAGTTACAAATTCCATATTTAGCTAGGAAATAATAAGATCTATATTGAACCATTCATATTGTTGCATATAATTTGCTATTCAGATATAGGGAGAGATGTACTAAGCCTTGAAAAGCGATAAAATGGAGAGTGAAAATCCCCCAACCAATCAGCTCCTACCTGTCATTGTTCAAACACAGCCTATGACATGGCAGTTAGGAGTTGATTGGCTGGTGGTTTATCACTCTACATTTTATCACTCTACATTTTATCACTTTTCACGCTTATACCCCTTTTACAAAACCCAGGTTTTTCCCTTGTGGATCCGGGTCAGTGGCGGTGTAAAAGGAGTTAACCCATGTCCCTTTACACAGGACTTCTACCCAGGTCCAGGACCTGGGTAGATGGCAGTGTAAACGGGTAAGCCGGGTCATCCGATCCAGCTCCCATTTACATCAATGGGTGAAGACCAACCTCTGGACCGCAGCATCCTGCGGCCAACATGGAGGTTGGGCGGGGGGCCCACACAGCCTCTGCTGCTGTCTGCTGTACTGTGCAGACAGCAATGAAGGCAGGGAGGAGGTGAATAGATGCCTGTGTGCGGCATCCATTCACCCTGTGGGTGGGGGCTGGGGGCATCCCAGCAGCTTACCTTGGTGCTAAGCTTGCCCCCAGCATGGCGATCGGTGGTCCCGGCAGGGTGATCGCGAGTCCCGGCACTTGGAAATGATGTCATCTCCAAGAGTCGCCTCCATTTACACTGCGAGTAGGAAGGATCCATGTTCCAAATGCCAGGTCGTATCCAGGATTTGGGTATAAAATGGGTATTTGTCTGGCCCATAGCCTTTTAACGGAAGAGTTTAGAAATCTGTAGCAGTACATACTGTAGCACTACAAGTACTGTAGCACTACATACAGTACAGTAGCACTACAAGTAACTTTGGGCCTGTATTGTATTGCAGAGCTGCAGGCAGTGGCGTAAATTGCGCAAGGCAGCCCCCGCCACTGCTTGGGGGAGCGGGGGCTGCGTGGGCGCCTGCTCCCGCCCGGGGCACTGAGCAAAGCGAGGTGGCTGGTTTGTGCTGCTGGTGACCGTGCGCCGCGCCGCACAGGAGAGTCGGCCGGGGCACGGGCGCAGCCATGACAGTCTGACAGACTCAGTGTCAGACTGTCCAATGGGAGGGTAGGCGTCAGGCGGCTGTCCAATGAGCAGGCGGGGGTAAGGCAGCAGCAGTGACTGCTGGTTACACTGCTGGTTACGCTGCCCCCTCCCGCTTGCCGCTGCACTGAGCACTTAGCTGATGAAAAAACCTCCCTTTGTAGTCGCCGCCCCGCGCACACTTACGCGTCACTCTCTCTGCCTGGCGCCATCGCCGACGCCAACCCCCTCCCTCTCCTCCGCATGCCATTAGTCAGCAGCGCGCGCCATTACACACACAGCGCGCCTGCCACGCCACCTGCGGCGAGCTTGCACAAAGAGGCCTGGACCGTGTCAGAGTGAGGGGAGGCAGCTTACCCCGTCCCTGTTCCAGTCCGACTCCCAGTCCCCAACAAACGGAGACAGATGACAGACTACTGGCACAGGCACTGCGGGACCGCCCAGCATCTAATTAGTGAGTATCTGTTAGTGACTCTATGACAGTGGCCTGCCAAGACCCCTGGAAAGGTGCTGCTCGCTTCTGGCAGGCATGGCAGTGTGGGCATCAAAGATTGGGCTGAGCATCTTATCGTGCCCAGGTACAAGGTTTCACTGAGTGTGCGGCTGACAGTCTGCTGCTAAGAGCAGGGGTGGAACGGGACTGGCTGGGATGCACCTGACTGCCCCCCAGGGAAAAGTGCATAAAATTCCCCCTTTGCAACCAGCATGAAATGCCCTCTGGGCAACCAGCATGAAATGCCCCCTTTGCAACCAGCATACAAACACCCACCCCACAGTGGCAACCAGCATGTAACTCCTGCAACCAGCATGTAGGTAAGCAGCACTTATCTGGTTTAATGTGTACTGGGCATTACGGTGTGTGCTATAATGTGTACTGGGCATAACGGTGTGTGCTAAAAGGTGTACTGGGTATAGCGGTGTGTGCTATAATGTTTACTGGGTATAGCGGTGTGTGCTATAATGTTTTCTGGGTATAGCAGTGTGTGCTATTGTGTTTACTGGGTATAGCGGTGTGTGCTATAATGTTTACTGGGTATAACGCTGTGTTCTATAATGTGTACTCGACATAAGTGTGCCATAATGTGTACTGGGCATAACGGTGTGTGCTATAATGTGTACTGGGCATAACGGTGTGTGCTATAATGTGTACTGGGCATAACGGTGTGTGCTATAATGTGTACTGGGCATAACGGTGTGTGCTATAATGTGTACTGGGCATAACGGTGTGTGCTATAATGTGTACTGGGCATAACGGTGTGTGCTATAATGTGTACTGGGCATAACGGTGTGTGCTATAATGTGTACTGGGCATAACGGTGTGTGCTATAATATGTACTGGGCATAACGGTGTGTGCTATAATGTGTACTGGGTATAGCGGTGAGTGCTATAATGTGTACTGGGCATAACGGTGTGTGCTGTAATGTGTACTGGGCATTACGGTGTGTGCTGTAATGTGTACTGGGTATAGCGGTGAGTGCTATAATGTGTACTGAACATTGTGGTGTGTGCTATAATTTGTACTGGGCATAACGGTGTGTGCTGTAATGTGTACTGGGCATAACTGTGTGTGCTGTATTGTGTATGGGCATAACGGTGTGTGCTGGAATGTGTACTGGGCATTACGGTGTGTGCTGGAATGTGTACTGGGCATAACGGTGTGTGCTGGAATGTGTACTGGGCATAACGGTGCGTGCTGGAATGTGTACTGGGCATAACGGTGTGTGCTGGAATGTGTACTGGGCATAACGGTGTGTGCTGGAATGTGTACTGGGCATAACGGTGTGTGCTGGAATGTGTACTGGGCATAACGGTGTGTGCTGGAATGTGTACTGGGCATAACGGTGTATGCTGGAATGTGAATTGGTACTACTATGTGACCACACCACTTCCCCCCCAAAAAATGCCCTAAATTTTTAGCGCGCGCCTTCGGCGCGCACTGTCCCTGTTTTCCGGTTTATATTGTTTTTAGTATATATGTATCTTTATGCGAGTGGGCCAATTCATACTTCCCCCCCGACCCACATATGCCATGCTGGGAAGAAGGGGAGAGGAGGCTTTATTCCGTTGGGACCCAGAAAAGGTCAGGTAGGACCCCAATTTTAAGAAGTGAAGAGTCCCCGGGACCCACTTTTTTGGGTGGTTTTCGCAAAATATATTATAAAATATATATATAGGGGGCGCAATAAATTTTTTGGCAGGGGGGAGCAAAATTTATAGTTACGCCACTGGCTGCAGGGAAGTGGATTATAATGCAAATGCAGCAGGAGGCACCTGTAGGGGGTAGCTGCCTCCCCTGCCAGTATCTCCGACATCCGACTAGTGCTGCCTCCAAAGACGCAGCATCAGATCACCATGGTGACCATCCCGGCGACACTCTGTATGGACACCATTGGCTGCTGCTCAAAATATTATAAACAACTATTAGAAAGTGAGCAGTTAAGTAGGCCTGAAAACCCCCCTTAGCACATCTGGCCCTGTATGTTAGATCAGCAGCAGCCTGGAAGCCGGAGTTGCTAGGCACCGCTCACCTCTACAAATGTTAAGAGGAGAATCCATGTCGGATCTCCACTTCTACCAAAAGGGAAGAATGGAGCCTAAAAGGTAATCAGCAGAGGGCTACAGGGGATGGGGGGGGGGGGGGGGGGGGAACGGGACTGAGGGGTGTGGGTCATTAGGTCAACAGCCAAATAGACCACTATTGGTCAACAGTCAATAGTGTTGACACAAGCAAACGCCCAGCATGGAAATGGTCGACACAGATAATGGACTATGCATTTTCATGGACACCGTATAAGTGCACTGTGTCGACTTGCATGGCTCGCTACACTATTATAATCTATTATAAAAAAAAAAAAATACAAGGAAAACTGATGTTGACCTTTATCCATGTCGACCCTTTGTCTGTGTTAATCCAAAGCGTGGCAACCTTTTTCATGTGTCGACCTACTGTATTGTATGTCGACCTAATGACCATATGGCGCACTGAGACAGGAGATGACAGATGGTAATTGCTAGGTTTTAACCATGCGCTGTGTGGTGCGAGTAATGCACTAGCGCCCCCTGCTGCCATTCTCATGGGGCACTAACACAACAGGACTAGAACTAGTAACTAAAAACCAATTGTACCCATTCCAGCCACAATAAGCGACTCTTATGCAAACCAGCGGTTAATGAAAGCTACAAACCAAAAGGAGCCATCACGTATGATAGATCGCTTTCAGACCCGGAGCCTGTATTGTGTGCAGTAGAAGGCAGCATATTGTTACATTCTATTTAAATAGCAAACAACACAATCTCTAGCAAATGCTCCTGTTCCTTTATTTAATCAGCGCCGTCTTATTTCTGCACATGCACGGACAAAACATTCCCTACAATGCAATCAGCGCTACCCACGGCCATTCGCGCCAAGCTTAAGGATCCCAGCAGAAAACAGCCCAGTGATGACAGAGCGAGAGACAGAGGAATCAGCGCAAAAACATTCACATGCTCCCATCAGCCACTGCACCGGACCACGTGCCAAATTGGCACCTCAAGAAGAGCTGGGCTTTCTGCGTCTCACAAATGAACGGCATCCTTGGGCCGCAGATGTGCACCACCATGTTTTGGCCGCCCTCCAAACAATATAAAATATGCTGGAGAAGGGCCCAGTGTGGCGATGAGAAAACTGTAGGTGACGTTCTTTTTCAGAGTAGTAGATTTCTTGCTCATTTCACCATATAATCACCGACACAACAGGAATGTCCTTCTCGCGTCAGTAACATGCCACATCTGCTATGAAATTCGGAAATGCTGATCAAATAATGAAAAATTTGGCCAGTCTTCTTATTCTCAGAGAAAACTGCCCAGGACCCACCAGACTCAAGGGTAGACTGGCGAACAGGGGCACAGGGAAACTCCCAGGAAGCCCCACCCCCTCCTCTAGGTGTCAGGTTCCAGACACTGGCCGGACCTCAAGCTGGGCATGTACACTACTAGATGATAAGTCATCAGATCTGGCGGATCTGACCGTCATATTGGGCACATTTTCCAGTGTTTACCCGCTATGCTGCCGACTATGCGTCATCAGTGACATCCCCTGTCGGCCCTGCTTGCACTGCCAACGGAAGACATAGCTAGGCGTGTCCATGTTGCCGGATGCAGCATGGCCGGCGCTGGTAGCATTAGTGAGTGTGTACGCCGTTACTGATGCTGGGTCCCATCGGCCACAATGTCGAGGAGTACACACAGCTTTAGTGTGCTGGACTGAACATCACATACACAGTGTCTCAAAGAGAATTTCCGACACAAACATGTGTGTCCAGTCAGCAAATAGGCAACATCTGCAAGAGTCTGGAAAAATGATTCAATTTAAAATGTGTTCTCTTAATCACAAATCAATAAGGATTTATTACTGCTAAGTATTACACACGTTTGGCTGAAAATGCAATTAAACTGCGAGACGGGTCTTTTGCGTCATTTACAAGCCGTTTATGCGATATAAACACAAGGTACATATACTTTGTTCACGACTAGATTTTTGCACGATCGAAGTGTGAAAATCAATAATCTGACAATTACGGAAAGAGGACTCGGACCAATATGACTGCATCCACACTGATTCTAAGCTCCCAGTACACTACCATCCCGCTCCTGGGCGGCTGCGATGTTGCTTTGTGGTACATATCCCACACTAGGTGACATCTCTATAATTATGTACTCACTAGTTAAAAGCCTGTCAAAATGACAGACACTACAGTCAGATTATAGGTGGGGCACTCAGTACTCTGGGAGACACCTTTTATGTATAGATGCTATATGTCTGAAATGGGCAGGATATAATGATGCTGTACTATATACACCAGGGACGTGCAGTCAGGGGAGGCAGGGGAGGCAGTGCCTCCCCTGTCATTAATGATTGATCAAATAATACAAAGAAAATACTTATGACACATATTATGTGTCATAACTATATGCTTTATATTATTATAATCATTTTACCCCCTTTTTTTTATCTAATTGATTACGGAGGCACCAAGAGCGGTGCCTCGGGTTATCAATGGTAAAGTTTCTGAACTATGGGGCGGGTAGGGGGGCGGGGCCAAGTAGCGCGCTGTCAATGCCCATTAGAAAAAGCATTACAGGCGGCACGTATAGCAGTGCCTCAGTGACAGTCAGGGACATGCTTGCTGCTTCTGGCTATATGAAAGCACGCCCCTGTCACTGAGGCAGATGTGATTGGGCACAGTGGCGCTGCCTCAGTGACAGGGGCGTGCTTTCATATAGCCAGAAAGAGAAAGCATGTCCCTGACTGTCACTAAGGCACTGCAATAGGTATCGTTGTCTGTCTGTCCGTCGTCCCCCCACCCCTCCCCCCAAGCCCCGGCTCCAGCGCTACTCCAGAGAGACAAGCGGGAGAATTATTTGGTGGATCCCTCTCTCCCCTGGCACTGGTCCCAGCTCCAGAGCTGAACGTTAGACCAGCGGGGGATAAAAGATTGTCTGCCGCCCAGCGCCGTCCCAAGCGCTGACTGTGACACCAGCGGCTCCCCCTCTCCCCGGGCGCTGGTCCCAGCTCCACAGCTGAGCGTTCGTCCAGCGGGGGATAAAGATTGTCTGCCGCCCAGCGCCATCCCAAGCGCTGACTGTGACACCAGCGGCTCCCCCTCTCCCCGGGCGCTGGTCCCAGCTCCACAGCTGAGCGTTAGTCCAGCGGGGGATAAAGGGTTGGCTGCCGCCCAGCGCCATCCCAAGCGCTGACTGTGACACCAGCGGCTCCCCCTCTCCCCGGGCGCTGGTCCCAGCTCCACAGCTGAGCGTTAGTCCAGCGGGGGATAAAGGGTTGGCTGCCGCCCAGCGCCATCCCAAGCGCTGACTGTGACACCAGCGGCTCCCCCTCTCCCCGGGCGCTGGTCCCAGCTCCACAGCTGAGCGTTCGTCCAGCGGGGGATAAAGATTGTCTGCCGCCCAGCACCATCCCAAGCGCTGACTGTGACACCAGCGGCTCCCCCTCTCCCCGGGCGCTGGTCCCAGCTCCACAGCTGAGCGTTAGTCCAGCGGGGGATAAAGGGTTGCTGCCGCCCAGCGCCATCCCAAGCGCTGACTGTGACACCAGCGGCTCCCCCTCTCCCTGGGCGCTGGTCCCAGCTCCACAGCTGAGCGTTAGTCCAGCGGGGGATAAAGGGTTGGCTGCCGCCCAGCGCCGTCCCAAGCGCTGACTGTGAAACGAGTGGTTCCCCCTCTCCCCGGGCCCAGCTCCAGTGGTTCCAGCACTGATCAGCAGCTGAATGTGCTCAGCAGCACTGATCAGCACTGAATGTGACATCAGTGGCCGGGCTCCCCCTCTCCCCCCGGCGCTGGGCCCAGCTCCAGATGAGACCAGCGGGGGAAGTGACTTTACGGCTGCCGCCTGGCCCCAGCCGCCCAGGCTCCATTTCTGATGAAGAGATCAGCGGGACTTGAAGGCTCCCCCCTCGCCTGACGCCAGCACTGCTCAGCAGTGCAGCTGGAGCTGAGGAAGTGCAATCCCCAGGTCAGTGCTTCCATTCCCCAACCCCCATCCCCAGGCCAGTGCCCCCCTATCTAACCAGCCATCCCCCTTCCCTAGCTCAGTGCCCCCCTAACCAGCCACCATCGTCTCCAGCCTAGTGACCCCTATCTAATCAGCCATCCCCTTCACTAGCCCAGTGCCCCACTATCTAACCAGCTATCCCCTTCCCTAGCCCAGTGCCCCACTATCTAACCAGCTATCCCCTTCCCTAGCTCAGTGCCCCACTATCTAACCAGCTATCCCCTTCCCTAGCTCAGTGCCCCACTATCTAACCAGCTATCCCCTTCCCTAGCCAAGTGCCCCACTATCTAACCAGCCATCCCCGTCCCCAGCCCAGTGCCCACCTATCTAACCAGCCATCCCCAGCCCAGAGCCCCCATCTAATCATCCCCCCACCAACAGCCCAGTGCCCCCATAAGCAGGGGTGGTAGAACAATGGGCAGACTCCGTGGCGGCTTGGTGGAGCCAGCACTGACGGGGTCTGCTGGGAGAGCTGGGTCAGGGTAGGAGCTGCTTATGCAGGCGGCTGCTCCCGCACTTGCCTGTCAGCGCAGAAGCAACGCAGACCCGGTGCTCCCAACAGAGCTCGTGGTGCTGGCTCCACCAAGCTAGTGCCTCACCATCCACTAACCTCACCGCACGTCACTGATATACACCAGTACTGAGACATGTAAGCTCACCAGTCCTCGCATCGCTCATGACCAGTCTGGGGGTAGAGCACACCAGTAGCCACCAGCGGGTCTGGGCATGGCCTGTGCAGGGTTGTGGGAGGGGCTAGCACAGGACCCCACCCCACCACCAATGTGCAGCATATATAAAGCAGCTGAGCCAGTAATCTTTCTCTTCGTCATGGTTTTTAATATGCAGCCCCACCACCGACCCCTCCTCATCCACCCAGCTAACACACTGTCCACCCCACACAACATCGTACTTCTCCCTGCCGGACTGATTCACCTTCTTCCCCCATGGGTAAGTAGCCATTATGTCCCCAGTGCCTATACTCTGACTGCTGTGGAACCGTCTGGTGGTTCTTGCATACATTTCCTGGTGACTGCTGCTCCCGTACTTGTTGCTGAGTCCCGGGATGCCAAGTAACCTGGGGTTGCAGCATAGCATATGGAGGAAAGCATACAAAGTATGCAGTATATGACAGAATCAGTATATGGAGGAGAGGGTTGTCTGTATATACGGTAGAGAGGTAGGAGGGTACAGTGTGTGTATATAGGGACAGTATATGGTAGGGGGGCGCAGAATATGCAAGAGGCTTGGGGTGCAGTGTATATAGGGCCAGTATATGGTTTGTCCCATCTTCAACTCCCATCTTAGTCAATTTACCCAAAGTATCTGTGGGAACATTGCGTTTAGCTCTTAGCCGCAAGGTCCTAAGGTCAAGTACCGTGTGCCTGTTGTGTGACTGCTGAGAGCCTGTCGGGGGTGAACCTTAATCCAAGAAGCCCTAAAACGACTAGTGACTTACCACTTACACACAGAAATGTCCCTAAATCCCAGCTTTTATCCAGCATTTGAGTGCCGGTCGCAGCCCGACCCCCTTTCAAATAGAAGAGCAGATTACCGGGTCAAGCATTCCTACCGGCAATTTGCTGATCAACATGGGCATCCCATCTGTCTGTCCGGGCGGTCAACCCTGCTCTAAATTTTCAAAATATCGACCCGGGTGGACCCTTTCACACAGAAAAAAGGACCAGTGTTGATCCATAAATTACTAGCGCTTGACCCGGTAATTTGCTTTTTTTGTGTAAAAGGGGGTAATATATTTATGCCTCATGGGACCAAAAGTAAATCACTGTCACTATTTTGTACCGGTTTCCTGTCAAGTATTTTTTGTTTCTGCTTTCCTTAAATAGAAGTTCTAAATTAAAACACTTGAAACCAATATCCAGAACAACAATTAAAATGGAGTATTCAAGTGGCATTCTATGTGACAAACATCCTGTTCCCAGCAAGGACAATACTTAATGAGAGGAATTTTATAACCCACACATTTCTCTGAGTCCTAACTCCAAAGCGGAGGATTTCCACGGAGGAAGTACGTAGCATTCCACATGATTACGCTGGCTGTGCCTGATCAACAGTAGCCACTAACCAGAGCTCTAAAGGGGCATACACACTGTACAATTATTTTTTTTTTACCAATTTTGTTGAATGCCATTGATGACCAATTTCCCTTGAACCCAGTCCCCATGACGAAAGATGTTGACGACAGAAGAAAGATCTAGCTACAGTTTGTAGGTGTTTTTTGAAAGATATCCAAATTGAGCTGCATGCACAGTTGACGAACGATCTTGATGAACAACTGGCGGGAATGCGCATCGTCATTCGTCGTTCGTTGCAAACGCAATGAAAGATAATTTGACCAATTTCGGTCAGAATGGCTGGAATGAATGAAATTGGTCAAAAGATTGGTCAAAAAAATATTGTACAGTGTGTATGCACCTGTGGCTGCTGCACAAACAATGCAAGTATGTTCGTTATGGTTATTGGCTATTTAATATTTGGAGAATTTGCTCATCTATACAGAGGCGTAGGGAACCAATGTAAATGTATTTTTGTTATTTATTCAATGTTATGCCAAGCTTTGTCTCCCTGTATTGTTCCTTTGTACGGCGCTGCGAAACACTTGTGGCGCCTTATAAATAAAATGATAATAATAAGGACTCAGGTTCTGGCGAGCACTGAATCTGGATGCAGCATGAAGTGTAAGAACACCAACGCGTTTCTCCACAGAGGAAGACCCAGGCAACATTATACTCAACGTCAAAGTGTCTTTTCATAGATATTGCTGTACTGTACATGATGGAGAGAATAGATGCAGTAGAGAACATTCACGGACATCTATCGATCTTAGATGGATAAAGGCGTTTATAGCAGAACTATTACCGGAACAAAACACTTGAATCAACAATAACAATAATGCTGCAATGTTGTAAATATATCTTATTGGTAAGTGTGTATGCATTTACAAATCATCTGCGGCTCTGCTTATCAGGACCGGCGCCCTGATGCGGTGGGGCCCGCGCCGCATCACCCGGCACCATCCCCCCTGTGGAGCGATGCAGCGGCGGTCGCATCACACCCCCCCTCCCTGGTGGAGCAGGTGTGCGCCGGGCCGCCTGGATGGAGGTGAGCGCCGATTCCCCCCCCATGGAGCAATGCCCGCACACTGCATCACCTAACCCGGCACTGCACCGCACCCCCCCCCCCCCCACAGAGCGACGGCCACATCACCCGGCCCCCGCACGGAACGATGCCCACATCACCCGCCCACGGAGCGATGGCCGCATCAAACACCACCCCCCATGGAGTGGGTGAGCGCTGGGGCGGTGCACCGGCCCTGCTGCTTATCCATCGGGAACCCAGCATTAGATACAAGGTGAAGGAGATTAATATAACCTTCTAAAGGGGACAAGTTTCTAGTTTCCATCTTAATTCCATTCTATAAAATGACAGCTAAAATCTCATTGGTTACTACGGCAACACTTCCAACTGTCCACAGCTGGGTGACGGGTCTGCAAAACTAACTATAATTGACAAGGTTCAAGAAGTGAAGCATGATCATTCTATATATAGACAACGGGCATACTATAAGATGTATCCAGTAGGCTAACGTGCAGAATAGCCACTGCAGTCACACCGGCATCATCGGTAAAACATTTCCCTGCATCACAAAACATAACAGCGCTTGGTACAAAGGGAAGAGAATAAGAGAATTCATGGCCAGCGGGTCTCAGTCAGAACATTGGAACAGGGATGTCTGCGTTACCTTCTCGTGGATTTCTTGTGTGGACTGCGCGTCGCAGAACGCTACTGTGGCAACATCTTTGAGGATGGGCATTTCTACCGTACAGTCTCGGCCGTCCAGCAGGGCCACAAGGGGGCGCGGGTGCATGGGCCCATTCATAATGGGAGGTCGAATGCCTGAGGAAACAAAAGGAAAAATAATAAGTCAAGCTGATGTGTACAGATACGGATTGGAGCACATCGTACGGCACTGTCCTTCAGAGACAGGGAAATAAAAATACACCAAAACAAAGCATTGATATCAGCCCGTTTAGTCATTCATTTTCACTCAATGCCCGGACAACATAATCATCAACTCCTCACCGAGTCCTAAAACTCAATAAACAGGAATAGCCCGTCACAGACTGGAAATATGCCAACATGGAGACGCGAGAGAAGGTAGAGAGAGCTAGGAAATGACATGGAGAGATAGACAAGTCTGGCGGCAGCGTATTACAGTGACTGGAGGAGAGAGAGGCTGAGGACCAATCCCGAGGCAATCAGATTAGCCAAGACAGATAATTACAGGCCTGTGACTGACATGCGCCCTCTGGACATCACTGGTGACAGCGACTGTATGTTTCACTAAAGCCAGATCAACACTTTGACCACAACCTCTGCAGGGTGCAGACACCAATACATCCCGGACAGTGGTACTGTAATTCCTCATTTCCTGTATGAATAAACTGATCATGGCAGATCTCGGAGCACCTTCACGCAGCTGATTAAGGTTTTATATATATATTAATTATATCACACATTGCTTTTCTTTTAAAGAAATCCCAGCTGTAAATAGCCTTTTAACACTGCCAGAAATATATTCGCTTCTTGCTTCTGAACGCACAGGGGAAATATTTACTAAGATGGGAGTTCTATTCAAGATGGGATGTTGCCCATGGCAACCAATCAGATTATACTACTTAGTCATGATCTGATCTCTAAACGACGACTCTGGACCCGTTGGCCCGTCATGTCACCAACATGGCAACAAGACGGGTGTAAAATCTGTAAGGGGTCTCAGCCGGGTCACCCGTGACTCGGAACAGCAATGTACAAGGGGTACAAGCCAGGTGAAGACAATTCCAGAGATGGGCCCGCCTAGCCTCCGAGGATGTGGTGCCTACTCTCGACAGGGTGTGGTGCCTACTCTCGCCAGGGTGTGGTGCCTACTCTCGCCAGGGTGTGGTGCCTACTCTCGCCAGGGTGTGGTGCCTACTCTCAACAGGGTGCAGTGCCTACTCTCAACAGGGTGTCGTGCCTACTCTCAGCTGCGTGTGGTGCCTACTCTCAGCTGCGTGTGGTGCCTACTCTCAGCAGGGTGAGGTGCCTACTCTCAACAGGGTGTCGTGCCTACTCTCAACAGGGTGTCGTGCCTACTCTCAACAGGGTGTCGTGCCTACTCTCAACAGGGTGTGGGTCATTTTGTCAACAGTAATTAGGACAACAGGCAATAGGTTGACATGCTACAAGTCGATACATAAAAAAAAGGTTGACATGCATTATAGCGGCATGTTCAAAAGGTCAACAGCCCCTCCCCCTCAAAAAAAATTTGGGTGTCTAGGTAAAAAAATGTCAACATCGTATTAGTGTGCCGCTGCGCTCACCATGCTTTGGACACGGTGCCTCGCTGAGCTTGTCACACCATTATATTCTCCCTCTATGCCCTTGGTTGTGAGGGGAAACGGCGGGCAAGGAGGCATGCATTCGCCAGGGCGGCGTCACAAGGACTCGGTAAGCTGCGTCCTTTGCTGCTTACCGAGACAACTAGAATCACCCCCCCCGCCATGTGTATGATTACCTAGCAATGCCATTGGTAACTACGCGGCTTGCTGTCCAATCACGGTAAATTCTGAGAACCGCAGTTATTGTTATCTGACAGATGCAGCTCATAATGAATCAAATTCATTTTAAAATTGATGAATTGGCAGCAAATGTGGTCTGGGCAGAGGTAGCGGGCACTCGCAGTAATAACACGCCTGGCTGGAGAGCGGAGAGCACACAGGTGTAGTATACACCATATAATCATTTATTGCTGGGCATGCACGGACATTTTTTGAAAAACTTTGGAATGTACAAAGTCAAACACAGGGTAACACATAAACATAAACAGTTATGGGGGCTGCACACATAGCCATCCCCGGGCATTCTCTAAGCCATCTTACTTCGCTTAGCAAATCCCACTACATCGCTCCGCGTGTAGGGGGATAGCGCGTCACTCTTACCCCGGTGATTAATATCCAGCACACTGGACAAATCAGCTTGATCGCTGGTGTCAGGGGCCAGTGTTCTCACGGAGAATAATGGCCATGACATATCGCTCAGTGGCACACCGCTGTGATCTAGTATCGCTGAGAGCGCTCATTCCCCCCCATGTCGCCCCGTGTGTAGGGCGCATTACGGGATACGGTCGTATTGTCGACCCAACTTAGGTCGACACCGTTAGGTCCACAGGCAACAAGGTCGACTGGGTTCTAGGTTGACATGGGACATGGTTTTAGGTGAACAAATGCATTAGGTCGACATGGGTTAGGTCAACAGGTTGCGAGGTCGACATGGGTTTATCACAGTTTTTTTACCCGAATGTCGACACAGTCGACATGGACAAGTTGGAAGTCAACCGCAATTACAGCTTAGTCTACGGGGGATGGGTGTCTTTCCACATTTCCACACTGAATTTTGAAATGTGTGTGCTCAATGTGTACGTGTGTGATGTGTAGTATATGTATATCCCCAATTATTCCTAATTATTTAAAGCCTCCACCATAATGTGTTTGCATTACTACACAATGACAGAAATGAAATCAGGTGTGGTGTTGTTCCTTCGTCATCTGTTTCCAAAATCGTCAATCTTATTTCCAGATCATCAATGAAGGCAAAATAAACCTTGGTGTTTTTTAAATTTCTAAGTGAAATAAACGGCTTTGAGGTGCACACCACCGGATCCAGGAGGTACCTTGTTGCCGAATTTGCAGGCTCTGAGTGCCATGGTGTCTCCGCAATGCGACAGACAAGCAAACACACTCTTCAACTTATTATATAGATTGGAGGGTATTATCAGTGAAATCTTTTTTCAAATTAAAAATAAAAATGTATTCCATAATGTAAAATAAGTTAAAAAAATGCCAAAACGGCCGAGTACTTTTTATAGCCACTGTACATGTAAGTACAATAATGAACTTACAACCAATGAGTACATAAAGCAAATAAAATGAAGTTAAAGAATAAAAATAACATCATTGTAAAACCATAAATTTTACGCGGGCGTGTTGCAGGCAGCCAAACGGCCTTATTAATATGATGAACTAGAACATTTATCAAGAAACTAGCTGCACATACTCCACATTTTCCATCACTCATTCCCACGGCAAAGTATTTAAGGTCAGGAGCTCTGTTTATGAATTCTTGCAATCTTTACACTATAAATTCCACTATAGCATAGGTGTGGCATGCCAGAGCCTTCCTGATTGGCTGCAGAATTAAGATTGTATCCTGGAAGTGGCCGAATCCCCATGTCCTGTTTGACCCACCCGCAGAACTGTCACTTAGCTGAGACCACTGACAGAGGTCACCAGGTTTTTCGGATATAGACGGTTACATGTAACACAGAACATGCTCGCACAGGATACAGCACGCCCACAACCCCCCCACCCCCCGCTATTTCTGAACGCCGGCCAATTCCTTGAACTTTTCCCCTTTTCTTCTTAACTTTCCAGTTAGTGTTCTGAACTCGTGACACCTCTGTTCTCAATGTTCCCAGATGCCACAATCCCCACACCCTAGGAAACCTGAGCAATGCATTGTAGTAGAGTCCATACCCTGAGCAGTACTCGCTGTGGGGAAGGATATGAGGGATCATGACTGGAAAATTAAAGTTCTAAAGCTAGCCATACATCTACAGATCGATTGACAGATTGGTTTGGTTGGAACAAAAACATGGTTATGGATGAGTGACAGTTTTTGGCAGTTTTCCAGCATTTCAAAGCAAATGGTCAACTGTCATTTGCTCTCATCCATAACCAGGTTTTTGTTCCAACCAGCCCAATCTGACAATCGATCTGTAGATGTATGGCAGCCTTAAGAGGGGAAATGCTGCCCGCAAAGTAGGTAAATCGTCCATAGGAACAAATCAGCTTCTTCTTACTTTACAGCACTGTACTTGATAGAAGCGGAGAGGTTGCTAGAGGCAACGTCCCAACTTTTTAGAGAAAAAATATTGTATATTGTGAAATTGTAAAACAATAGGGGTGTCATAAAGAGCTATATGTCTGGATATACCGTACTGAGCTAGCCCCACTATAAACATATCATAAGATACCATAGGCAAGTATAACACTTAAATCACACATACAAACTGCACAGTAATAAACAAAAAATAATTCCATAACCCACATTACTCTAATGCCCCATACGCACGGTGCGATGTGGGCTACAAATCAAATCAAATGTGGTCTAAAAATCAAATAATAAACCGCATCCGTTCTCTATTCGACCTCGAAGCGCGGCCCCGCGGCATCAAAATCGAATAGAAAAATAGACTGTACTATATAGTCGAAATCTAATGCGTTTGCCTTGGTGTGCGATTTGATCCTGATGGAATAGCAATGCAATCGCACCATGCATACGCCTTAAAAACATCTCAAATACCATGTGCTAATTCAGCAACAAAAGAAGATGATACTAAAACATTCAGAAACACATAAATATACTAAAATATATATCAGGGTTGCCTACCCTCCCAGCCCCCCGAAAAGGTGGGCAACCCTCCCGGATACCGGCGTCTCTCCCACCCCCCCCCCCCCCCCCCACCCACCTACGACTTTTGTGGGGGCTAAATATGCAAAACGCGCTCCGCGAATTGCAGGATTTGTCATACTGGGGATGGGGCTTGATGACATCTACATCAGGCCCCCCCAAAAGGGGTATGGGTAAAAACCGGACCAGGACAAAACCCCCGGACCAGACATCAAACTCTGCATTTTGAAACTTGTAGTGTCCGGTCCGGGTGATGTCCTGTCCGGGGGTGTCCTGTCTGCCTGTGACACCTGTCACCAGGTAGAGGAGGAGAGGTAGAATAAAGTCTCCCTGTATGGTCCGGGCATGTAGCAAAAACCGGACGGTCCGGACCACAGGGGGAGGCTGTAATCTCCCCTTCCCCATGTCCCTGATGATAGCTGTCACAGGGACCCCCCGACAAGATACCGCCCGAACAGGACACCCCCGGACCGGACCCTATAAGCTCCGGACTGCAGATTTTGATGTCCTGTCCGGCGGTCCGGAGTCTAGTCCGGTCCGGTCCGGTTTTTACATAGTCCCCCCCAAAAGTGCTGCTGACACTCTTTACAACATTTCTTTTCTTCAAAATAAAGACTGAGAATAAGAATGCTGAAATAATGCCTAGTAACGGGTTTTATAGATTGAGCGAAAGATCTCTGAAGCTAGGTCTATATGTAGTGTAGAGTACATAGCACATGTCCGTGTTCTACTGAAATCTAAACACAGCTACAACATGGGAATATGCATGCGAGACATAATATTATATCGTCTGCAGCCAATGACATCACACGCAGCTCCCAGTGATGCTACATCACTAGCCACACCCGTCTGCAAAAAACAACAACAAAACAGACTGACCGCTTTTGAAGGAGATTAATAGAAAGTAGATTTGGGGAAGAGAAGGCAAACAATGTAACTATAAAAATAAAAACAGGTGAGCTCTACAGGCAGACTTCATGATAACAGCACACTCTCATGTAAAGTTATTCAATAAATTCTAAGATTTTGGAACAAGGGTGATTTCAGCAAGTTCAGTGCATTCATTCAGACCTCTTGAATGAAGGCTAGGAGCCATTATCATGCAGGCGGACAGCAAATTGTATGCAAATAGCAATCAGGCCCTTAACGTTCTAAATAATGTGCAAATAATTAATGGGAGAAGTACAGAGGGACACTCAGCAGGAGAGGAAGCTGCAAAGTGCTAAACATAGAATGAATCCGTGGCAATAATGCCGGACACACGGAGAAGCCAGTCAGCGGAATATGATCCTCTGACATTGGAGACGGACAATCAGGGCTCTGCGTTAGAATCCATATGGCAACCATGTCTGCTGCAGTGACTGCGCCACTAACACGGGGATGGGGAACCTTTGGCCCTCTAGCTGCTGTTGAACTACATATCCCAGCATGCCCGGCAACAGTTTTAGCATGGCCAACTAGCAAAACAGTAGCAGGGCATGTTGGGATGTGTAGTTCAACAACACCTGGAGGGCCAAAGGTTTCCCATCTCTGCACTAATATCTGCCAGGACGGTTACTAACAGCGATAGCAACGTCATAGGGACAGGAATCAGCCCTGAAGTACATCCAGTAATACAGCTTTGCTTTATAGTGACCAAGAGTCCAATACAATCTTTCTTATTCTTCCCACCGGTTTTATTCACTAAGCTGGCAAGGTAATATATAATAAATAAAATTGATACAAGGTAAATGATTACTTCTAGAGAGTAGATAAAGCCGAATACAGACAAGTTTCTCAGTCATAATCGCAACAACGACCAGCCAAAAAGATTCAACACAGCACATAAAATGTGGCTTATTGCCTCCTTAAATACAGCCGCGTGTTTTAGTCTGTACAGGTAATGCCCATTTCTGCATTGCTACAAGTTTGAGCTTTCCCTTGAGATGTTATGGGCCAGATGTATTCAGCTTGGAAAGTGATAAAATGGAGAGTGATAGAACATCAACCAATCAGTTGCTAACTGACATTTTACAGTCTGTGTTTGAAAAATGACAGGAGCTGATTGGTTGGTGGTTTATCATCCTCCGTTTTATCACTTTCCAAGCTGAATGCCCATAACATCTCAAGTGAAAGCTCAAACTTGTAGCAAGTTGGCTACAAGTCGGCAACCCTGCTGTAATGTTGAGTTTTGTCTCCCTGCACTGTTCCTTTGTACGGCGCTGCGAAACAGCGCCATATAAATAAAATAATAATAAAAATAATAAACGGATAGCTCTCCTTAAATCCCCATACACAGTAGGCGATTAGGATTGCCAATCCCGGGTTTAATATCTCAAACATTTTCGGGGTCAAATCCCGGGATTCCGCCAATCCCGATCCCGGGATTAGCTACCCTATAGACACAACATTGTCTACTATGTACACTCAATGTCGTTAACGATGCGCGCTCCCACGCATTGTTAAATAGCCCCTCCCACATCTTGCATTTTCAGGCGACGGAGGCCCTCTTCAAACAGCAAGTGCGTAACATCTATTCCCATTGTGTTTATACTGTATGCATAACATGTATTGGTTTTCTCTGCATATCCTCCTGCAGTGACCGTATAATTCACAGAATACTAAGAGTTAAAGTCGACAATCAAAAAGTCGACATTAGTTTTTCATGGTTTTTTTTTGTCCCGAATTTCGATGTAATATCGACACCTACACCGTTTCAGTGTACAGTGTCCCCTTCGTAGTGTCGGCCTAGCGATCGTATCCCCCCCCCCCTCTCACTTACCCTGCAATATTCTGGAGCACTAGAGGGTTTTGTAGTAAAAGCGAGCGCGTTTCACTACTCATGTAAGGGGTTAAAAACTAAAAAAAAAAATTGCCAGATTCGCTGGAAAGAAAAATAGGGGGAAAATGGAAAAATAAAGACTGGGTGACTGAGAACAGGCCAGCAACAACAGAAGTCGTGTCCAATCACAACAGGCACATTCTTGGCTGAACTTATGTTACATTTAATCACAATATAAAGACAAATAAAGTCACATAATAACCACCAGCGAATTGTGTGTACAGAGGCCAAAATTGGGAGGAAAGCTGGGGGGGGCGACAAGGGATACTTCTAAGACCTAAAAAAGGGCCCCATTTAACAACGAACCACAACTCCTTTATAGCACACGCTATAGGGTATAAGGCAGGCATGGCCGAACTATGGCCCTTCAGCTGTTGTGAAACTACAAGTCCCATCATGCCTTATGGAATGCTAAAACTATGGCAAGGCATATTTATTTATTTTTTTAACAGTTTCTTATATAGCGCAGCAGATTCCGTTGCGCTTTACAAAGGAGACAGTGATACAACAAACTGGGTATTTACAGACAATCAAAAGGTAGGAGGGCCCTGATCGCAAGCTTACAATCTATAGGGAAATAGGCATTGATACATAAGGATAGATACTGTATTCTTTATTGCATCGATTCCACCAGAATGCAAGGTTCTGTGACTGGTTCTGGAATTTGATAAGCTTGCCTGAAGAGATGAGTTTTTAGGGAACGCTTATACTGTAGGTTTGGAGACTGGAGGAGAGTCTTATTGTTGTCTTATTGAGAGTCTAATCTATAGATTGTAAGCTTGCAGCAGGGCCCTCCTACCTCCATGTCTGTCTGTTGTTACCCAGTTTGTTTTATCACTGTTTACTATTGTAAAGCGCAACGGAATCTGCTGCGCTATATAAGAAACTGCAAATAAATAAATAAATAATAAATAATTGTGCTTGGGAGGGCATTAGGTCATATCCCCCAACACACCCATAGCAAATTATTAGCATGTTTCACCCCATAGGACACCCTAAAATATCTCCGTTTGGAGGTTTTCTCTCATTCCCTACTAAACCAGGGAATATACATTTTAGATAAGAACAGTATGCAACAGGAATAAAGAACTGGGATTGCCAAAAATCCAATACAGGTGCGGAAAAGCGCACCTAGTCCATCGTCGGAATCCCATCTGCCAGGAATCAGACAGAAGGGCAAGAGAAACAAAGCCCTTTGCGGACTCGCTGTGCTCGCCACCTATTGTATTCTTATTCTATGGGGGACGTGGAACCCCCCCGCAAGGGAAAACAGCCAGTCAGCCGGGATCCTGACTGTCAGGCTTTTAGAAGTCGGGATTCCGACGGTGGTGTAATGACTGGGCGATTTTGAGCAGAAAGCAGCTCACTTTAACCGTTTGAGCTGCTTTCAGCTAAAAAGCCACTTAGCGGGGTATGCAATGTGTCAATACTGTCATTAACAACAGCATTGATGCAGGATCACGGCAGAACGGGCCCGACTGCAGAAGCTGTCGGGCCCGTTCTGCCGATAACGGCCGTGGATTGTCATTATCCGGGCCGCAGATCGACAATCTACGGCCGTTTTCGCGTTTGCTATAGTCAACATCCCATTTTCAATAGAACTCCCGTCTTAGTAAATTTACCACATAAAGCTTCACCAGTTGCGGGAAAATGGAATTTATTGACCAAATTACTATTTTGTGTCAGCTTCATACATTTTGTAGCAATTTTCAAAGATTTCTGCATCCACTTCAAATATAACAATAGGTCACAGCTTTTTTATAAAAATGGAGCGCCGGATCTATGTACTAAGCATTAGAGATGTAAAGCAGTAATAAATCAGGCCCTAACTGTCATTTTGTGAACACAGACAATGAGCTGACTGGCTGGAACATTTTCTCCGTCTAAGGGGGGTAAGGGGGGTCTAAGGGGGGTATTCAATGTCAGGGGCACGGCTGTCGAGCAAGCTCGACAGCCGTGCCCCTGTCCCGTTCTCGTTTTGCTCGCCTGGAGCTCGGCAGCTTGTGCTGTCAGGCTCGTTCTGCGCAAAACCCCTGTTCAATGCTGTCGGGGAAGACAGCATTGAATAGGGCCCCGCAGCCATCTCCCCCGTCGGGAAATGGCTGCGGGTGCACGACAAAGATTGAATACCCCCCTTAGTCTTAAACCCATGTGCACATAATACTGGGTGTCATGCCAGGGATCTATAATCTTCTTAGTTTCCCTAACTCCACATTATTGGGGGATATCAGGAAGAGCCCCGGGGCAGGGCAGGTAGATTATAGGGGAGGAGGGGGCAGGTACTTTGTTGGACTCAGAGGGCAGTATTCAATAAGGCCAATTCGCCATTTTTCATGGCGAATTTGTGCTATTTTCACTTTGGAAGGTGATTTTTTGTGTCAGAAAGTGAATCACCCTATTCAACGTGCACTTTTCACCGTCTGCGAACAGTGAATGACGGACAATTCACCGTCTGATAGTCTCCGCAATTCGCTGTGAGTGTTTTCAATGATCAGATGGCGAATTGCTTTCTAAGTGATTTTCGCCGTGTGTCACCCTGTAGCAATCGCCATCTTTTCATGGTGAACTGGAATGTGAACTTTTAAAATAATGTGTTTTTTTTAAATTTGGTGTAAAAAAAATCAGGAATTTTATTCTGAGAAGGGGCATGCTATTTTTATTTATGTGCTTATAGCACATGAATATATGTTTAATTTAAAAAAATATATATATTTTTTACACATAACAGCCAGCAGGGGGCCGGGAGCCGCTCATTACATATTTATATATTCACTGCTCCCGATCATTACATATGCACAATCGGGAGCAGTGTTAGTGGCTCCTACCCGGTCCCCTGCTAGCTCTCCCGGGGGGCAGCTTGTGCTGCCTGGGTCCCGGGGAGCTCTCCTACCCCCCACATATATTCTGAGGCAGGCAGGGAGAATTCTATCTCCCTGCCTGCTGCCATCCCCCGGCTCCCTGCAGCGTCCGCCACAGGGTTAACATTCACCGTCAGGGGCAGCGAGCCCCTGCGGCATTGAATACTGTGTCAGCGAGGGCTGGCAGCGAAGGCTCCAGCCCTCCGTAACACGACGACTGTGCAGCAAATCCTAAACCGGATTCGCTGCACAGCGCAATTAAAGTAATTGAATACTGCCCAGAGAGTAACCAGTCCATGTTGTCTATCCTGTTCTTCACATACAACACAGTGACTGTAGTCATTTATTGGTTATCTGCCTTTTACAGATCAATGTGATAATCACCACATACACATTATACATCAGTGAGGATAATCATCTCATACACATTATACATCAGTGAGGATAATCGCCCCATACACTGTATACATCAGTGAGGATAATCGCCCCATACACGGGCCCTTATTCTGATTGACGCGTACTTTACCGCATACTTTCGGATCGCGTCTTTACGGCGTCTGCGCATGCGTGGAGAACGCAACGCGCATGTGCCACGCCTTGACTCCGTACCTGTTCGGCCAAATCCCGTACAAAACTGTTCCCCGCAATCAGTCGGGAAATATGGGCGTATTATGGGCGTCATGCGGAATGACACATGGGCGTAGTTTCAAAGTGGGCAAAACGGGGCGGAAACATGGGCGGACACGGGGGAGTACACTTATGTTGGGGGGCGTACATTCGGATAGCACTCCGAATGCACGCGATCAAAAAGGGAAGAAATGTGCGGTGTCCACAAGTGTACTATTGCTTTGCGGACACCACTCGTTCATGCGGTAGGCGAACGTACGCCTAATGACTACAAGCATTAACACCTGAACCCAATAGAATCGACTCCTTTACTCATTACTCACTAATAGGACGCTTGTCAGTGCTTTAATTGAAACCATTGCACTTCAATTGCTGTAAGGGTTAATGTGTGCAATGCATGTGTTAGGCATGCTTGTAAGGATATATTGGCATCTAATTGATTACAATTCCAAATAAGAAGTTTTTTATGAGGATAGGTAATTGAATAAGTGGGTCATGTGATGTATTGCAGAAGATACATAATAGTGGGTTGTTTGGCGTAAATACTCCGCTTACGTGCGGTAGCACCGCTTGGCTCCCGTTCGGATGCGGTATTCCCGAGCATACTCTGTAATACTCTGTAATACCGTGCAGAATCTGAGTGTTTCTCCCGCACACGCATGGTTTGTATGTCGTCCGTAAACACGCCCTGTTCTTAAAGAGTGAGTCCGTCCGAATGCGGAGGACCCGTGGGCGTTTCTACGGACGATGGCCGCACGCGGCAGAACACCGTGGCGTGCGGACCGCACCGTAAGAATGCGGGAATATCCGCACCGATCAGAATAAGGGCCACGGTATACATCAGTGAGGATAATCACCACATACACGGTATACATCAGTGAGGATAATCAACCCATACACGGTATACATCAGTGAGGATAATCACCACATACACAGTATACATCAGTGAGGATAATCACCCCATACACGGTATACATCAGTGAGGATAATCACCCCATACACGGTATACATCAGTGAGGATAATCACCCCATACACATTATACATCAGTGAGGATAATCACCACATACACGGTATACATCAGTGAGGATAATCACCACATACACGGTATACATCAGTGAGGATAATCACCACATACACGGTATACATCAGTGAGGATAATCACCACATACACGGTATACATCAGTGAGGATAATCACCCCATACACGGTATACATCAGTGAGGATAATCACCACATACACGGTATACATCAGTGAGGATAATCACCACATACACGGTATACATCAGTGAGGATAACCACCACATACGCAGCATACATCAGTGAGGATAATCACCCCATACACGGTATACATCAGTGAGGATAATCACCCCATACACGGTATACATCAGTGAGGATAATCACCACATACACGGTATACATCAGTGAGGATAACCACCACATACACAGTATACATCAGTGAGGATAATCACCACATACACGGTATACATCAGTGAGGATAATCACCACATACACGGTATACATCAGTGAGGATAATCACCACATACACGGTATACATCAGTGAGGATAATCACCACATACACGGTATACATCAGTGAGGATAATCACCACATACACAGTATACATCAGTGAGGATAATCACCACATACACGGTATACATCAGTAAGGATAATCACCACATACGCGGTATACATCAGTGAGGATAATCACCACATACACGGTATACATCAGTGAGGATAATCACCACATACGCAGCATACATCAGTGAGGATAATCACCCCATACACGGTATACATCAGTGAGGATAATCACCCCATACACGGTATACATCAGTGAGGATAATCACCACATACACGGTATACATCAGTGAGGATAATCACCACATACACGGTATACATCAGTGAGGATAATCACCACATACACGGTATACATCAGTGAGGATAATCACCACATACACGGTATACATCAGTGAGAGTAATCACCACATACACGGTACACATCAGTGAGGATAATCACCACATACACGGTACACATCAGTGAGGATAATCACTACATACACGGTATACATCAGTGAGGATAATCACCACATACACGGTACACATTAGTGAGGATAATCACTACATACACGGTATACATCAGTGAGGATAATCACCACATACACGGTACACATCAGTGAGGATAATCACTACATACACGGTATACATCAGTGAGGATAATCACCACATACACGGTATACATCAGTGAGGATAATCACCACATACACGGTATACATCAGTGAGGATAATCACCACATACACGGTATACATCAGTGAGGATAATCACCGCATACACGGTATACATCAGTGAGGATAATCACCACATACACGGTATACATCAGTGAGGATAATCACCACATACACGGTATACATCAGTGAGGATGATCACCACATACACGGTATACATCAGTGAGGATAATCACCGCATACACCGTATACATCAGTGAGGATAATCACCGCATACACCGTATACATCAGTGAGGATAATCACCGCATACACCGTATACATCAGTGAGGATAATCACCACATACACAGTATACATCAGTGAGGATAATCACCCCATACACAGTATACATCAGTGAGGATAATCACCACATACACGGTACACATCAGTGAGGATAATCACCACATACACGGTATACATCAGTGAGGATAATCACCCCATACACAGTATACATCAGTGAGGATAATCACCACATACACGGTACACATCAGTGAGGATAATCACCCCATACACAGTATACATCAGTGAGGATAATCACCACATACACGGTATACATCAGTGAGGATAATCACCACATACACAGTATACATCAGTGAGGATAATCACCACATACACGGTATACATCAGTGAGGATAATCACCACATACACAGTATACATCAGTGAGGATAATCACCGCATACACGGTATACATCAGTGAGGATAATCACCACATACACGGTATACATCAGTGAGGATAATCACCACATACGCAGTATACATCAGTGAGGATAATCACCACATACACGGTATACATCAGCGAGGATAATCACCACATACACGGTATACATCAGTGAGGATAATCACCACATACACGGTATACATCAGTGAGGATAATCACCACATACACGGTACACATCAGTGAGGATAATCACCACATACACGGTATACATCAGTGAGGATAATCACCCCATACACAGTATACATCAGTGAGGATAATCACCACATACACGGTACACATCAGTGAGGATAATCACCCCATACACAGTATACATCAGTGAGGATAATCACCACATACACGGTATACATCAGTGAGGATAATCACCACATACACAGTATACATCAGTGAGGATAATCACCACATACACGGTATACATCAGTGAGGATAATCACCACATACACAGTATACATCAGTGAGGATAATCACCGCATACACGGTATACATCAGTGAGGATAATCACCACATACACGGTATACATCAGTGAGGATAATCACCACATACGCAGTATACATCAGTGAGGATAATCACCACATACACGGTATACATCAGCGAGGATAATCACCACATACACGGTATACATCAGTGAGGATAATCACCACATACACGGTATACATCAGTGAGGATAATCACCACATACACGGTATACATCAGCGAGGATAATCACCACATACACGGTATACATCAGTGAGGATAATCACCACATACACGGTATACATCAGTGAGGATAATCGCCACATACACGGTATACATCAGTGAGGATAATCACCACATACACGGTATACATCAGTGAGGATAATCGCCACATACACGGTATACATCAGTGAGGATAATCACCACATAAAGATAAGAATTTTTGCTTCTGAGGTTTTAGCGGGGGTAATCTGATAACGCACTAATCGCAGAAGTCTCCCCAATTCGTAAATAGACCACTTATTCGCTGATAATCTTTGTTTAGATCAGATTTGCCCAATTTATCCATGTTATAGGCTAGGGATTATATAGTGTAAGCTACACTGGGGCAGGCACTGATGTGACTTATTATTACAATTACTGTACTGCATGAATCCAGGTGTCTATCTTACACTATCATCGCAGCCTGCGGAGGATCCCGTCCCACTGGATATAAATAATGCAACGTGCGTGTAATGGGGAAATCATACAAATGTGCGTATCCTATCCAGACTACAGTGCGTAAAACTACAACAGATGCTGAGTTAGCATCCTTCAGAGCTGAACATGATTAGTACACGTCATCCGCATACGCCTTCTCCTGGTCCCAGCACATGAGCACATTCTCCCCCCCCCCCCCTGTCAGCTGTCAGTTTCAATTTGCCGCGCAATGAGGTCACCGAGGCCAGCCACAATGCAGAACAAAGGCACGTTGTGTGATGCTGCAAATACCAATTAGCATCTGTACAGCGATACAGCTGCCCCAACCCTAACAAAGTCTATTCAATTAAAAAGAAAAAGTAATTATATATATATATATATATATATATATATATATATATATATATATATATATATATGGCTCACACAACGTATAGAGAGTCGAAAAATAGAATGCAACATTCAGGTCTTTATGTGGTCACAGACCTTTCTCCTATCATTTACAATATTCATCAATGCGGTCACAATCGCTCCCAACAACCTCATTAGATTCTACCCCGTGCGATACCCATCATCTCGGACCTGTAACAATCCATCACGTACACACTGGGCGGCACCAGATAATATTATTACGGAGAACATAAAAGTCACAAGGACAGCCCTTTGCTTTAATTTTCTACAATGCACAACAGAAATTACAGCAACAATCTGATTGGTTAATAGAGGCCACAACATTATACCTGTAGTTTTGGTCCCCTTTTTTTTTTGCACACTTGAAAAGATAAACAGAATCGGATTGGTCGTTATGGGCAACATCAACTTTTTGCGTTTTTAGAAGCTTTCGTAAATTTACATTTTACTTTTTTTGTAATAAAAGAAAAATCTCAAAACAGACCACTAGGGACTGTTCTGACCATGCAATAAGTGGAGACACTTGAATAGAGGTGATTTCACCTGTGATTCTGTGTGGAGACCTGGAAAACGTGCACTGTTGGTGTTCCTTTAGGACCAAGGTTGAGAACCACTGCCTTAGATGATACAGAAGATGGCTCCTGCATGCCTCCATTTTGTACAACACTCTGTCTACACCACCAAACGAGTACAGTCTGTCAATCATGCTGCAGCTTACAGCGCACTGCGACTAATGTCCCCGCGGTATTAGGGAAGATGTGTCGCGTATTTGACGCACGCACAGTCCTCAAATATCATCCAAATCTGTAAAATCTACAACAGCCCCATAGGTAAACAACGGAGAGACGATCCTTGAGAAATGTGAGTGGGAACCAATGAAATCATCCGATATAAAACACTGACTAATTACACTAGTGAACGTGTTTTCATGACGCGTGCTGCCTAGTTGTGAGGCGTGTATAGTAAATAAGTGCATAAAAGTGATCCCTATTGCACTGCAGCCAGGCCGCAGTCCCCAGCATTTTCCTACAGAGCCCTCCCTGGTCATTGTACCATTTTAATGACATAAAAATGATAACAGAAAATGACATTAAAATGTTTTCGCCGAAATCAGATTACAGAAAACAAAAATCACAACTCTATTGTCCCAATTACTAAGCACAGCGATTGCCAGTTGAATATAAAGTGTTTTTTTTTTTTTTTAATTTGAACATTTTCCAGCGCGCTGTGGTTCCGGCGTCTCATTTGCATGTGTGAGTGCATGTGTGTGTACAGTACATGCCTAATGCGTGCTCGCAGGAATCGGCTGCCAAATGATTATTCAGCGCTATAAACAGACTTCAAGTGGGGATAATTACAGAATGTTTTCTTCATACTTTCACATTATACCCAAATATTCATCATATAAAAAAGTGTTACAAACATTTAAGGAGAATTACCACAAGTGGGATTCACAAAGCGCAGCTACCGCGTGTGTCCTGTGTATGTTATAAACACTGTTCCAAAATCACAAACCAGTGCAACGATGATTTGTGGTCATTAAAATATTCTTTACGTCGGTCTAAAATCGAGCACTACACGGCTGTAAGCTGCTGGTCACATCAACACGACCGGCCGGTCGGGTTAAAGGGGGGGTTGACGTATTGTGAAGGCTGGCAGAATTAATTGTTGTAATCGCAAATACAGAGTTTCCATTTGTGCTCTGCCGTCTATATTCACCAGAAGGACATAGGCGCCTAGAAACCCTTGTGGCACCATATAAACAAATAATAATTAGCATTGCCAGAGACTCCTTATATCAGACACCAAGCCTATGCAGCATTGTGCTCTGGAATATGTGACAGTTGGTGAACTCTCCCTGTGCACCTGCTGCCTGGATCTGGATCATGTGACCGGTTGTGTAGTCTAGAAACTGTGACAGTTATTTACAGCAACTAAGATGGGATTTTTTTCGAAATTTGGCTCCTATAGGGGTAAAAAGTGTCAGGGCGGGATGTACCAAGGGAAAAATGCGGTGAAACCCTGTTATACCACATTTTCCTATGTATTAAAACCCCTCGGCCACAATACCACATGGTAGCTTATCCTCCTGGACCCCGGAAGGTAAGCCCTTCCTCCCCCGCAAGGCAGCCGGACATCCTTCCGGCTGCAGGGGGAGGAGGAGGTGCCAAGGACAACCACGCTGAGCTGTCCCAGGTGCAGGGGAGCAGTAGGTGGCAGGTAGGTGATGGACCGCACCGCGATGACAGACGCATGTTAGTACATATGCGCTGGCATCACGGCGGAGGCGTGGCGAAGGGCGGCAATGTATATTAATGTATATTAATACATTCCGCCCTTAGAATGTTCCACACAACCTTTGCCCTGGTTGAAACCTGACACAACAGCCAGTTATTATAATGATTATTTTATATTTATAGCTCACTTTCTTCAATTGGAGTCATATAGAATACTGTATGTCTGTGCCCTGAGTACTGTAGGAACACTAGCCACTCCACATACCAACATGTGCCTCACATACCATCATGTACTCCACATGCCAACATGTGCCTCACAGAACGCTATGACAGATTACACAGAGTGCTCCCTAACTATCAGGGCTTTGCCTAACCGCGTGTCAGCACTACTATTTCCATGCAGCAAGTGCTTCTGCAGCACCGGTATTCCGACAAGGGGGGGGGGGGAGCCCTTGCTGCAGCTCACCATACTGCGGGCTACCACTAGGTAGAACAGACCCTGTTGGTTGGGATCCTAACTGTCGAGCAGTTGTTCATTTTGGCCCTTCTGAGTGATATTGGTGTATGCTACGAACGACGATGCGCGGTCCATCCACTCGTTCATGGACTGTGCAGGCAAGTCAATCTCCGATCTCGTTCACAAAAAGCAATAGAGTCTAACTAGATCGTTCAACATTCATCATATCGTTCAGTGTGTACGCACAATATCGTTCATCCAGGACAACGGTGGAAGTTTGAGAGAAATTGTTCAGCAATATATTTCACTGAATACATCGTCTAGTGTGTACGCACCTTTAGTCTTTGTATAGTGGTCACGTATAAGGTAATTACAGCGGCTGCCAGCAGGAGCAGGTCACATCTTGACAGCAGCCAGACAGACCGAGCTTGATGTTGACGTATGCGACCGCGAGAGTGCACATATAGCCGGTACACACAGCGATGTACAGTAGGCAAGCAGTGTACCCAGCGTTTGTGTGCCTTGGGAACCAAGAGCCTGATCTGGCAATGATTGGGAAATCCAGTCACCCAAGGCAGTCCCATTGGGAGGTGTTCCCTCCCTCCGGGATGACTCTATGGGCTGCTACAGCTGCAGCCCATAGAGTCCGTGGTCAGTGCATACACCAAGGTCAATACTATGCATGCACCGGTCCTGGCCCTTTTTCTAGTTGACTCGGACGGATGCGCATTTTCGTACGGCCACGAGTGTTCTTAGCCCCGCCTACCGTACGGATCGCTCACACCGTCCGAATGCGGTAAGACGCCAGGCGAACGGACCGCAAGTGGAAGTTCCCCATCTGTGGGATATCCCCCATCCTCCGATGGTCGCCGACCGTCAAATAATGGACAGAGCGGTCAGATAGCTCCAAGTGCTCCAGACCATTCGGACATTTCTCCGTGCGAAAGCAGGGATATGGGCGGGCAGCTGGCATCTGGCTATGTCAGCTGTCCGCCCCCCACAAGTGCGTCACGGCCGGATTACCATACGTACGCCCAGCGTTGTCATGGTAACGCCCATGAAACGCGGGGCGTACGCATATGGTAATGAGCCCAAACAGCCCTTCACGCCCCTCGCCACCCCCTGCTCGGATTCTTCTGACCAATTGTTTTCTGTACGGAATTCATGCGAACATGCGCGGCGTTCGCACATGCGCAGAAACGCCTCTGCACATGCGCAAACACAAAACATCGGCTGTCCGACCGAACACGCAGCCGTCTGACTCAATCAGAATAAGGGCCCTGGTGCCCATAAAGTGTACAGGTGCCAGGACGAAGCAGCCCATAGATGCGCATGTGCAGTGCTGAAGAAGCTACGGCGAGTCCTGCGGCGGGAGTCAGGACCGGCGGGGACCAGCATGGACTGGCAGCGGGGACCCGCGTGGATCGGCGGAAGCATCAGTGTATAAAAGCAACAGACAGAAATACAATCCACCAATCACAGGCCAAACGTGATCTCAAACTTCTCCTGTAAGTTATTTGTGGAACCTGCAACTTCCTACTTGATGCTGAGAATAAAATCCTCCGTACAGTAAACCTTCATTCAGAGGATGGTAGGGAATAGGGAAGTACACGAATAACAGACATGCAAAGCGAACGTCAGGAATCAATGACACTAAGTGCCCGATTCAGGATGGCTCGCTTATCTGCAAACATCGCAGTTTACTGAGCGCCTGTTCCCGTGATTGAGCACCATTCCCGAACCCTATGTCTGATGGGATTCGGTATGAAATCCCGATGGTCAAAATCCCGACAAGGTCAAAATACCGACATATAGAATGTACAGGTGAAAAAGTCAACATGACTTTCCGTCGACAGGTCGACATGGGTTTTTTCCACTGTTTTTTGACTCGAATGTCGACACAGTTGACATGGACAAAGTTGGAAGTGAACCGCAGCCCCTCGCTTCGCTCGCAATGCTTCGGGCACACTATTTTATTCTCCCACCACGCCCTAGTGGACGGTAGGGCATGAAATACCGCCTGTCGGCACATGTCGGGTCAAAAAACTGTGAGAAAACCCATGTCGACCTCGCGACCTGCCGACGGAAAGTCATGTCGACTGTTTCACCTGTACATTCTATATGTCAGTATTTTGACCTTGTCGTGATTTTAAATGTCGGGATTTTGTCCTTGTCGGGATTTCGTCCTTGTCGGTATTATGACCCATTCGGGATTTCGACCCTGTCGGGATTTTGACTGCATCCCATCTGATGGGGGCTTTTTTCCTAGTGCCACAATTATCCACTCAGTTACAGCCACAGGCAACGTCATAGGGTCTGGAGAACATTCGAGCTCTTGTATTAATCTTGTTCTTTCAATCCATTAACCAGGGAGGAAGTGCAGAGGAAACGGCAAACATGGCTCTTCCTGCGGGGCTGCGTACTTGTCAAGCAGCTTTCCTAGAAAGCGCCAGGATTCCTAGATGCTGCGCTCTGCGAGCAGTGACTGCAGTGGAATGTCAGGGCTCGTCTCCCACAGGCTTCAAAGCCCTTTCCCCTGCTCTCTTCTAAAGTCACCAGGGCCAACCTGCCAGGCCTGCCTCTGACATTTCAGAATGTCACGCCGCTTTGATAGTCCATTTTCTCTCTTACCCTTTATGTTCTCTAAACATCGCAGCGGCCAACGGCACGCGGCGCGACACGCACGTAATATACCAAAAACGTAAGGGAAATATACTTTGGCCTTTAAAAAGCATTGCAGGTAATTAAAGCCGCCGTAAACAGAGCAGATGTGTAACTGGTTTGCTGTGTAGCAAAGAGCTCGCACTCGGTAATGGTGCACATTTTGGGAGCACGGTGGCCTTGCTCTGTACTGGGTGGCCCTCCCACAGACTACTGCCAGGGGGTTGCAGTATGAATCATGCCCATGACCAGAAAAGATGCACAGAAATACTGTATAGCAGTATGATGAGAAACGCGCAGCGCTACAACTGGGACCGTCGGTAGATATTTGTATATTAACAGTTATTTGCATTGTCGGCTGCTTACTCAGTGTAGGTGGGCTGCCGCTTGACTCCACAGTGGTCCCGGGACCGGCGCATGTGCAGTATCATCCTCGTTAAAGCGCATGTCCCCAGCTTCTATGGGCTGCTTCAGCAGCAGCCCATAGAAGCTAAGTCAAGGTCAGGTCACTTGTACACTGCATATGTCGGGCACCAGAACCGCCGCATGCGCAGTATTGGCCTAGATACTGAGCATGCACATACCCCAGATTCTATGGGCTGCAGCCAATTCAGCCCATTGTAGATGCATAACGGAGGGAGGGACCACCTCTCAATGGGACTGCCCTTTGTGACTGGCAGGTCGGACTTCCAATAGAAAGCCACTGCCAGTCACAGGGCGAGATTCTCTATTACAGAAATGCGGTAAAAACCCCGTTATCGGGGTTTTTACCGCATTTCTGTATTCTCTAATGTCCCTCCGCAGTGTCACCGCTGCGGAGGGAATCGCCAGCAAAAGCTGGCGGTTCCCTGCAGAAGCCTATGGGCTTCTTACCGCAGCGGTGTGTGAGGGATCCGTCACGGATCCCTCCCAGCATGCCCTGCGGCCGGCGCGTCAGTCTGCGCATGCGCAGACGGACTCCCGGGTCATAGACCCGGAAGTCCAGCAACGGCGCCGCATCGCAAGGGACAGCTCTTACCGCAAGAGCTGTCCCTTGCATTAATGACCGCATATTTTAGAGAATATGCGGTCATTAGAAATGCGGTGGCCGGCGAAGAGGGCTGCGGATTTTAGAGAATCCCGCCCACAGTGAGGCCAGTGCAGCCTCACAGACTGTGGGCCAGATTCTCTAAGCTTCAAAATTTATAAAATGGAGAGTGATAAGCAGCAGTAGCGCACGCAGGGGGGTTTCTGAGTACCCAGAAACCCCCCCAGGAGTCTAGTATCCTAGGCTGAAAGCTAAGAGTCCCCTCTTTCCATGGATACAAGAATTTTCAAAATCGGCCCTTGGGAACTGGAGATATCTGACTTCAAAATAGTGGTCCCCATCCAAGCCTGTTTATCGCTCTTCCCAGTCAGATATTTTAGGTTCTCTTTGACTTAGAATTTTTCTGAGGGTATATTCCAAAAGCTGGGACTCTCCCCCTTTGATGGACACTAGAAGCTTGTCTCTACTTTTCCCAGAACCAGAGATATCAGCATTCCAGCAGCTGGTTACTACTCCAGCTCCACACACCTGGTATGTAGTTTTATATTCTCGTTGACAGATTGCTCTGCCTCCTGAACTCTGATCCCCTTGTCCCCAGTACCATTTGGTAGGTGGGATTCTCTAGTTTTTAATTCCATTAAAACCTAAGAAATCTATTTCCGGGAACTGGAGATATCTGCAGTCAAGCAAGTTGTCCTCCCACCAGAAAATTATGAATAATAAGCCCACTCCACTATACACCCCTCCTCTGCGTATTAAACATCCTCTACCACCCTGGAAGTTATGTATCAGGGCCCCTTCATTCAGCCCAATGCCCCCTTCTCCCACCATCTGTGCAGTAAAGGGGTAATTAGTAAAAATTACTGATCCAGGCCCTACATGCTGAGCGGTTGATATAATACCCCCTACCACCCGCGGGACATCAAAGCTTCCCCCACCCCTACCGCTGAAGGATCGGTAGGGGCCCCAATACATTGCTATGCCCAGGGGTCTACACTGCTGTTATATATGTGTGTGTGTGTGTGTGTGTGTGTGTGTGTGTTTTTTATTATTATTATTATTATTATTATAATAATAGTTTATCACTCCCCATTTTATCAACTTTGAAGCTTAGAGAATCTGGCCCTTTATCTGGATTGACTTATTCAGGGCACAGTAGTGGATTTTACCTGCATGTCCCTTCACCAGTGCAGCTAACAATCTATGGGGTAGATGTATCAAAGTTTGGAGAGAGAAAAAGTATCAACCAATCAACTCTTCAACGTTTTGCAGTCTGGGTTTGAAAAACAGCAGTTAGAAGCGGATAGGTCTGAAATGCATCTTTCTCCAAGCTTCGCTATATCTCCCCCTATACTCTACATCACATGGACACACTACAGTCAATAGTCTGACAGAAGCCAATGAACCTAGTAGTATGACTCTGGAGTGTGGGTGCCAGCCCATAACAAACAGGGCAGAACACACAAATTCCACACACATGGGCCATGACCTGGAATTGAACTCCTGACCTCAGCGCTGAGAGTCAGGAATGCTTACCACTACGCCACATCATCCTATACTATGAACTGTACATGCTCTACCTTAAAATACTGTACATAAAAAGCTTCCGAAGTGGGGACAGTCACTATACACGGCTTCTTGAAGCGAGCCCAGTAAGGAACCGGTTAATTCGAAGCACCATGTTAGTATTCGGAGTGCTTGCAGGCAGAATGATGCCAGGCGTACACATCACTTCCACCCAACTTCAAATCAGGGACTATTATGTAACACAATGCTCTCAGCAAAGAACAAGTCATTGTAGATGACAGCAACACAGTATTGCCAGATCTTCCTACGTGGAGTATGCGCTATGTCTATAATCTAGACAGAGAAAGAAATATCAAGTACAAAGCCATTTATTATATGGGTGGGGCACGGTGTCACCATACATGGTTACACAGGAACAGATTGTGTTTTATCAACTGTAATATACAAGTTCTTTAAATTATACAGTACATAGGCATACAATTCTACCCCCCCCCCCCCAAATACCTCAAACTAGTAATATATATATATACAGTCATATACAGACACACAAAAGGCATCTTATACCCCTTTCACACCAGAAAATGCAGTGACCCACCTGGGAATATGGCCCAGGGATCATGCCAGGGCATTCCCGGGTTGGCCCCTTTAAACCAGGGTTGCGGACTTGCAAAAAATCCTCTCCAGGAGAAGGCCGGAGAGGAATCTTTCATTAAGCGTTTGGGGGGCAGGGCTTAATGGTGACGTCATTAAGCCCCATCCCCATTACGGCAAATAGCCTAAATAACTGATCTCCATGGAGGGGACGGGGCTAAAATGACACGATGGTGCCATTTTAGCCCCGCCCCCTTCTCTGAGACCCGCCGCGATCGGGGGGGCTCAGTGGGGGTCCCCCTGATTCCAGGAGGGTTGTCCACCCTTCCGGGGGCCAGGAGTGGGGACCCGATTTTCGGGAGACTCCCGCAAATTCCGGGAGGGTCGGCAACCCTGCTTTAAACAGCAGAAAAGTCCCTGCATTTTCTGGTGTGGGAAGGAGGTGAAGAGTACTCACCCGGGTTGCCGGTCCCCGGTGTGCTGTCAGACGGCGGGCGCAGATGACAGCTCAGACGGTGGGAGCAGAGAACGCAGCTCTCCAGCTGCAGTGAGGGCGCCGGAGAGCTGCGTCATCTACATACTCCGCCTGTCCTGTTATCTGCACACGCTGCCTGTGTGGATCCCCGGCCTGACAGCACACCGAGGACCGGCAACCCGGGTGAGTACTCCCTACCCCTTCCACACCAGCCAGGACCCTGGGTTGAACTTGGGAACAACCCTGCTCGATAGCAGGGTTAAAAACCCGGGACATTTAGGCTGGTGTGAAAGGGGTATTATAAGACTATGGGCCAGATTCTCTAAGCTTCAAAAGTGATAAAATGGAGAGTGATAAACAGCCAGCCAATTAGCTCCTACCTGCCATGTCACAGACTGTGTTTGAAAAATGTCAGACAGGAGCTGATTGGCTGGCTGTTTATCCCTCTCTATTTTATCACTTTTGAAGACTAGAGAATCTGGCCCATCGTCTTAGATTTCAATTCGGATTCAACCCACCCCAATCTGATTCTCTCTGCACATGTTGCATCCGCCCCACCTGGAGCGCCGCATCGTTTTTGCACAGGTACACAGTTACTTTCACAAAGTAATCATATGGATACTGCTTGTGTATAACATTCACCAGTGCGCCAACAGCAATTCTGCAAGCCTGCCAGTCACACTCTGCTGGATCAGGCAACATTCTAGCAAGGAAACCGGCTTAAAGACTGATGAAAAGATCTAGATCCCTTTTACCAATTACTGTAAGAAAATAAAATCTAATTAATGTATTTAGAAAACTGCACACAAGAGAAATGCTTAATAAACAGCAAACTTGAACCCCAGGACAGTTTCTGGCAATTAATTGGCACAACGGCTTGCTAGCAGGAAGCCTCCAATCACACAGATCCCCTTCCAGCAGCATACAGCGATCACGTGACCCATATGCAGCCTTCATATCAAGTCAGCTGACTGTGACGCGTTCAGTCAGTGGGAAATTTATAGGCCGTGTCTACATTAAGAGATTTCGCATCCACTCTGTAAAGCGGTGACGCGTTGTGTAGCCGAGAAACCGTTGTCATGGCTACACAGATAAATGTGTAAATAAAAAAGATCGCCAGGTTACAACTTTACGCAGCAGATTAATAGCAGAACAGGATAAAGAGGGGGGGCAGTTATGTTGCAACAAATCAATAACAAATTCATGGAGAACGCTGAATTCCTCCAGCATTATCCTCCGTTCAGGGCTCTGACAGGGCCCTCGGCGAGAAAGAGGGTTAATATGGATATCTGCAAGCAAGCAGGAAATGGTTTCATCCAGATGCGGAGTGACAGGAGATCACTGCACTCCACCACTGGCCTCTGAGTAAAATACAGAGCTCTGCTCCTTAGGCCTCTGTATTCGCTGTGGGAAACTCAGGCATTCGCCAGAGAGGCCTTGGGCAGTGATTAGTCATGAAAGGGCCCAGCAGAAATAGGAGTAAAGAGCAGGATACAAAACACAGGTCGCACCAATTTAAATGTTGTGGCACAAACAGAATTAAAAGAAGAAAAAAATATCAATAACAAAAATGGTATATTTGGCTATATCAGCCACACATATGGCAGCAACTCAATGCATAAAAAAGGTCAAGAGGCTCAGTTGTTGTTCATGAGTTGGTGATTTTGAGTGTTATGCACAGTAGGGGAGGCACACACTAACATATTTACAAACACACACACACAAATAAACAACAAAAAAAAACCCCATGAATACCCCTTTCACACTGCAGCTATAACACGGTAAATTGCCGATTTTTTACCGTTTCAAAACGGTTATAGCTGCAGTGTGAAAGTGCCAGTTTCAAATTACCGGTTCAAGAGAACCAGTAATTCAAAACGTTTGAAAAGCAGTCCTACACGGTTCAGACACGTTTTTTTCTGCAGTGTGAACGGGTCTGAACCGGTATTTTGGACCCTACACACTGGACCCCCTCCCCTGGTACCTGGCCAGTGGAAACTCGCGCCCCCCCCCCCCCCCCCCCTCGCACCTGCGGCATCTCCC
This sequence comes from Crinia signifera, assembly GCF_055691185.1. Taxonomy (NCBI): domain Eukaryota; kingdom Metazoa; phylum Chordata; class Amphibia; order Anura; family Myobatrachidae; genus Crinia; species Crinia signifera. The sequence goes on from NC_139217.1 coordinate 46,879,365, forward strand.
ACACCCTCCCCAGGTACCTGGGGAGACAGCAGAAGACAGCGTTGACGGCCGGGGTCACGGAGGGGAAGTCCGCCTGAAAAGGCTCCTCCGTGGCGAACAGCCGGTTCCCACGTCGCCCCCTGCCTGCGGCCGGTCCCACGGAAGTCTCCATCATAGAGGCGTGGGTGAGGGTGGCCCGGGGACCCGAGCAGCGGCCGCTCCGGGAGCGCTCCTAACAGGCCTCCACAAATCATCCCAGCTGCGCCGCCACAGCTCCCGCAGTACGGAGCGGAGGGGGTGAAGGCAGCAGCCGCACAGCAAGATGCTGCTGAAGGCGGGTGAGTGAGGCTTCTGCCTGGGGAAGGGGAGGGAGGTAGGTACTGGTCTGGCTGTTGGTAAGGCGGCGGTGGGCTGCTGCTTTGGCTGCCGCCTCCGGGTCACCCCCCTGAGCAATGCAGCTCTAATGCCCAGCATTGGGGTAGCTTTGCTTGGTGTGCTTGAGTGCGCAGTGTGCGCTGGCAAACACCAGGGGAGGAATGGCATATTACTGATTAATTACCGTGTACCTTTCACAACGGGTTCAATGTGAAAGGTACAAAAACGGTAATTAACCAGTAATATACCGTTTACAACATGCAATGTGAAGGGGGTTAAACTTGCTCTGACTCGGTTAAAGAAACGTTTAAAAAACCGGGTCAGAGCAGGTTGTGCAATGTGAAAGCAGTATCAGTGAGTAACCAGTTGTTATTGGCACAGAACTGTACACTGGTCCCATGAGTGAGTCTATGGTCACCTGAGACGGGGTTATGTTCCCTGCGTACAGAATCACAGCGGGCGGCTGAACGGCGACCGAAAATGGTCCAGAAATGCCTGCGTTGTTACCACCACTCTAAGTTACCTCACACAGAGAGGGAAATTCACTAAAATGTGAGTTCTATTTCACATGGGATGTTTAGCATCCTTCTAGAAGATAACAGATAGCATCTGATTGGTTGCCCATAGCCACATGCCATCTGAAATAAAACTCCCATCTCAGTAAATTCCCCACAAAGCATCCGCTCCCTGTCAATCACCTGTGCATGACTCTGCACCGTCAACATAATCACAATTCAATTTGCACGCGTTCAGTCTGTGGCAGTAGCATATATGGTATCCGCCAATAATTTCCAAGCATAGTCGTAGCGTAAAACTGTGAATCATGCCGAGTGTCTGCAGTGGCCACCATTATAGAATGGGTAAAAGTCAGCTGGTTTGATAAATTTGGTTCCCGCTATAACATGCAAATTTAAGGGTCAGATTTGGCATCAAAGAAACAGGCTGACAAATGCGTAATGCGGTGAGGAATGTTTTCTTGGAACACGTGATATCAGATCTCCAACATTTACCACATCATATGCGTCGCAGAGCGAATGTTCCGCATCAGAACGCCAATTTACAGCAAGCTCTGCCCATCTCATATTTCTTCTCGGTGTCCCGTATTTATTAATAGTTTACTCCGGTGCATAAAAAGCGAAGGAGACCACAATGAAAGGCTTCCGTTTCACAAGTTCTGGGAGGATGTTCTTTAACGCTGCACTCGGCTGAGTGCCGCCATTTTAAAATTAAAAGTAAATAATAAGAAAACCAACACAAGATGAGACTGGTTCCTGTTGTATTAATGGGTCAGCAAACAAAATGGATGACTGTGTAGGTGACCGTAAATAAAAACCTACGCAGTTTCGAGCTTGTCATAGCAGCCAAATGGAGGAAGTGACTTATCAAATAATGTTTTGGTCTCCGTCCCTCCCGCACAGTCCAGTCTTTCCCGCAGGCTTAAGTAACAGCTCTGGGGAAGTACGCAGTATATTGGTTGGTATTTATAGCCTGCTTCTCGCTTCTTTTCCCCCTAAGGCCATTCTTGGTGTATTAAATTCATTGTTGCTGCAAACAGGAGCCAGCTGCCTGCAATGTGCTTACATTTACCAGGGTTATAGGGTGTTCTGGTCAGACATTTATCAGCTCTTGGAGAGAGATAAAGTACTCGCGAATTATGTTACAGTCTGTGTTTGAAAAATAGCAGGTAGGAGCCGAATGGTTGGTATTTAATACTGGTGGAGATTTAGCAAGGTTTTATCAATATCCTCCCTTATAGTCAGTGGCATAAAACCGCTACCAGAGCCCAAGCTGGGTGGCGGGGTCTAGTCAGCAGATTCCATGCGATCTGGCCATCTACATGGATATGCTGGGAACAGCTCTCCAAAAATGGCCACCGCCTTGGAAAGAAGACAGATACTAGAGGTTATCTAGCATCTGTCAGAGAAGCGCAGCACGTACACTGGCAACGATCATGTAACCCAGTGGCAATGAGCATGTAACCCCTGACAACGAGCAAGGAACCTCCTAGCAATGAGCAAGGCACCTCCTAGCAACAAGCATGTAAACCCTGACAATGAGCAAGTAACCTCCTAGCAACAAGCATGTAAAACCTGGCAATGAGCATGGAACCCCCTGGCAATGAGCATGGAACCCCCTGGCAACGAGCATGGAACCCCCTGGCAACGAGCATGGAAACCCCTGGCAATGAGCATAGAACCCCTGGCAACAAGCATGGAGCCCCTGGCAATGAGCATGGAACCCCTGGCAATGAGCATGGAACCCCTGGCAATGAGCATGGAACCCCTGGAAACAAACATTTAACTCCCTGGAAACAAGCATGGAACCCCCTGGAAAGGAGCATGGAACCTCCTAGCAATGAGCATGGAACCTCCTAGCAATGAGCATGGAACCTCCTAGCAATGAGCATGGAACCTCCTAGCAATGAGCATGGAACTTCCTAGCAATGAGCATGAAAACTCCTATTAATGAGCAAGGACCCTCCTAGCAACTAGCAAGGATAAAAAAATAAAAAAAAATATATATATATATATATAATGAATGTATGGTGGGGAAGAAGGGGGTAGGGGGGAGCCAGAAACTTTTGGGGCAAGGGGGCACAATGCTTCTATTTCCGCCACTGATTGCAGTATAATACACAACCATGGCCTTAGGAGCTAGTTCTGATCTCATTACTAGACTTCATTAGGAACCCAGCGTTAGCCATAAGCTCTGTAGCAGCGTCACTGCACACATTAGGAACCCAGACAAGCCCACCTGGCCTGGAGACCGCTAGTCCCAAGGTCACGCGGCTATTTTCTGCGCAGCTCGCTATTCTAAATAAGGATGTATTATAGCTGGCGCATCACCACTCGGACAATATCCTTATCCACGGAGAGATGCCGAAAGGCCCTTTGGGAGACAAATCCCTGAATATCTGCAGCAGTGATAACAGGCATCGTCTCTCCTTTCAACAGCCGACCTCGATAACTCACAAAGGAATAATACACAGGCTTGTCTTCGGGTCTTCAGTTTGTTCTGATGAACGAAGGAAATAAAAGAAAGAGAATCTGGCTGGGCCGACTATTGTTGCAGTCCTGCAATTGACAGCTTGCAAGAAAGTATTTCCGCCAGTTAAGAGCGAAGTCACGGAAGCCGGTTCCTTAAAAGGTTTAGTGACATCTGCGTCTTAGACGTCATAATCGGCTTTCCAAATGGGATGAGCGGACAATCTTCTGCTCCTGCAAGATGGGCGCAGAGTACAATACTGTCCTGCTTTCAGTGCCTCCGAGGTTATTCTTCTGCCCCTTGCAAACGCTGTGCTTTTCATTACGGTTACGGTATGTTGTGTCGACAAAGTCTAGGTTGGTCCACAGTCACCAGGTTGACAGTGACTAGGTCGGCACCTGAAAATAATCGACATTGCCAGGTCGACACAAGCTTAAGGACAACACTCAAAAGGTCAACACACATTTTTTACATTTTTTTGGGTGTCTATGTCGACCTGTGTCGTCATGAACACCGTATAAGTGTACCGCGTCCCCTGGCTTGCTGCACTCTGCACACTATTATATTCTCACTTTATGCCCACACAAAAAAAATGCGAAAAACTCATGTTAGCCATGTACATGTTGATCTTAAGCTTGTGTTGACCTTCTGTCCTATGGTATGTGTCCACCATTTCCAGGTGTCGACCTAGTCACTGTCAAGCATTAGTGATGGACCTAGACATTGTCGACCCAGGGACCGCATACCTTTCAGTATTGACCAACTGCATTTTAACCACAGAGCAGCGCAACTACATTGTGACCCTATACATTATTAATGAACGTAACAAAAGGTGCCCACTATGAATGGACTTGCTCTTCACGTGGTAAGGACCGCACGCCTAGAACATCAAAATTGATGTCATAAGACTAAATAACGATATCAGAAAGCCAGATTGTACAGAGGATGGGTAAAAGGCGGCTGTAGGGCTTGGGTGCCGGATGTCTGCCCGACATGGGGATCACAACGGTCAGTATTCTGACTGACGGTGCTCTGAACCTACCCTTCCTGCAGCCTAACCCTAACCTCCTGCAGCCTAACCCTAACCTGCCCTTCCTGCAGCCTAACCCTAACCTACCCTTCCTGCAGCCTAACCTACTCTTCCTGCAGCCTAACCCTAACCTCCTGCAGCCTAACCCTAACCTACCCTTCCTGCAGCCTAACCCTAACCTACCCTTCCTGCAGCCTAACCTACTCTTCCTGCAGCCTAACCCTAACCTCCTGCAGCCTAACCCTAACCTACCCTTGCTGCAGCCTAACCTAACCTACCCTTCCTGCAGCCTAACCCTAACCTTCCCCTCCTCACAGCCTAACCCTAACCTCCCCTCCTGCAGCCTAACCCTAACCTACTCTTCCTGCAGCCTAACCCTAACCTACCCTTCCTGCAGCCTAACCCTTACCTCCTGCAGCCTAACCCTAACCTACCCTTCCTGCAGCCTAACCCTAACCTGCCCTTCCTGCAGCCTAACCCTAACCTTCAATCCCGCAGCCTAACCCTAACCTTCCATCACGCAGCCTAACCCTAACCTACCCTTCCTGCAGTCTAACCCTAACCTGCCCTTCCTGCAGCCTAACCCTAACCTGCCCTTCCTGCAGCCTAACCCTAACCTTCCCCTCCTCACAGCCTAACCCTAACCTACCCTTCCTGCAGCCTAACTCTAACCTACCCATCCTGCAGCCTAACCCTAACCTACCCTTCCTGCAGCCTAACCCTAACCTACCCTTCCTGCAGCCTAACCCTAACCTACCCTTCCTGCAGCCTAACCTAACCTGCCCTTCCTGCAGCCTAACCCTAACCTGCCCTTCCTGCAGCCTAACCTACCCTTCCTGCAGCCTAACCCTAACCTACCCATCCTGCAGCCTAACCCTAACCTACCCTTCCTGCAGCCTAACCTAACCTGCCCTTCCTGCAGCCTAACCCTAACCTGCCCTTCCTGCAGCCTAACCCTAACCTGCCCTTCCTCCAGTCTAACCCTAACCTACCTGCAGTCTAACCCTAACCTACCCATCCTGCAGCCTAACCCTAACCTCCTGCAGCTTAACCCTAACCTACCTTCCTGCAGACTAACCCTAACCTACCTTCCTGCAGACTAACCCTAACCTACCTTCCTGCAAACTAACCCTAACCTACCTTCCTGCAGACTAACCCTAACTTACCCTTTCTGCAGACTAACCCTAACCTACCCTTCCTGCAGCCTAACCTAACCTGCCCATCCTGCAGCCTAACCCTAACCTACCCTTCCTGCAGCCTAACCCTAACCTACCCTTCCTGCAGTCTAACCTACCCTTCCTGCAGCTTAACCCTAACCTACCCTTCCTGCAGACTAACCCTAACCTCCTGCAGCCTAACCCTAACCTGCCCTTCCTGCAGCCTAACCCTAACCTACCCTTCCTGCAGCCTAACCCTAACCTACCCTTCCTGCAGCCTAACCCTAACCTACCCTTCCTGCAGACTAACCCTAACCTACCCTTCCTGCAGACTAACATTGACCTACCTTTCCTGCAGTCTAACCCTAACCTGCCCATCCTGCCTGGGCCAGTGCAAGTTTTTTTTGGCAAAACGTCAGCTTACTACTCCCACCACCCACACACCAATACCGACTTTCCAGCGCCTCAGGTGATAGTGTGCTGGTGGCGTCTTAGAAGTTGAAAAACTTGCTGTTTGCATTACGTGCAGCAAGGACGCCTCTCTCAGAGTCATCCTTAATCTTGTGGTAGTCAGACTCAGGGGCGCCGTGCGCCGTCCAGATTCTGGAGCCCATAGGTAGCTGCCTAATGGTAGATCCAGCACTGTTTTCTGCAGCCTAACTCTCACCCCACTGCCTAAAAGAGACTATATACTACTGTGTATTCCCCCCCCCCTTGTGTTTCAATTATAACTAATACACGACATGTTATTGCATATACCTTCACTGCATGCATTATCTCGCATATTAGTGATATTGAGTATAATTGGGTCTATTTACTAAGCCTTGGAGAGAGATAAAGTGGACAGAGATAAAGGATAAACGTATGCGCCCCTAACTGTCATTTTTTTTTTGCAAACCCAGTCGGTAATGCGGCAGCTAGGAGATTAACTGGTACTTTATCTCCAGTCAATCAGTGTTCCGGTCAGTCAGCTCTCAACTGTCATCTTTCAATAAAGAGCTGATTGGCTGTAGCTCCATATATCATACGCAATGTATTGTCCAGTGTGGCCAATCCCACTAGGCCATGCATTCAACAATGTAAGCAATTGTCTGCTGTATTCCATTTATGATTAGCCCTGGCCCTGCCCACATCTAGGGAAATGGCAGCAGATTCCTCCCTCTGCAGGTGTGAATAAGTTATATCAATAATGACATCTCAGCAAAAAAAAAAAAAATACAAAAATGTTCTCCATTCCTGGTAATAAATAATTTGTAGTTAATCTTCAACTACCTGGCCTAGTCTATTTACAATAACTATGGCAACACCACATACCGGAGATAACACAAGAGTGTGTGTGTGTGGGGGGGGGGGTATTGGTAAATAATGAGACACTTAAGCTGGGTACACACTATGGCCAAACCTGTCCTCAAGATCTACTGACAGTTCATGTTTTTCAGGCCACCTGTGCATCTGTAGTAGGAATGACTGCAGCAGGTTTGAAAGTGTGACAGTTAGTAATGACTATAGCTGTGCACCAGCTAGGGAGTCTGGGAAGTGTGACAGTTAGTAATGACTACAGCTGTGCACCAGCTAGGGAGTCTGGGAAGTGTGACAGTTAGTAATGACTACAGCTGTGCACCAGCTAGGGAGCCTGGGGAGTGTGACAGTTAGTTATGACTACAGCTGTGCACCAGCTAGGGAGCCTGGGGAGTGTGACAGTTAGTTATGACTACAGCTGTGCACCAGCTAGGGGATTTGTAAAACGTGGATCGTTGGTAGATATCAAGGATCGGTTTGGCCACCCCTGCACTATGATATATCACACGGGTTGGATATTCTGAATGTACATGAAGCTCAGCAATAGTTTTGCAAGTCGTTCATCCCCTGTGATCTGCGCACCACCCCGGTGGTACGCCCGCAGTAAGAGCATCTTCAGAAATGGATGGGTGGAAGGGAGGGGAGCGTGCTACAAAGGCCATTCCGCCGCCTTCCCTATTTCATTTGGAACAAAGTTAATAAGAACTTTACCCAATTATGCCCATCAATTTGCTAACACAGGACCCGAAATAAAACAAAAATACACTTCGAGCCCGTGATCAATGAGCACGGCAACACTCTGTGACATAAAATGCACGCTGCATGCATTAGATGACACACATACTGCCGTACGCTGTTGCTCAGAAACCGTGGACAGACCCCATTAAGAAAATGTAGCATAGGCAAGCAGTGTCAATAGGGACAGTGTACTCGATGCAAATATAACAGATGAACACAGTAATCGTGTAACAAAGCATTCTTCCTGCTGAACGGCTGACTAACACGACAGAAAAAAAAAAAGTCATCTGCACATTATGCAAATGAGACCGGCGTATAGAAAGGTTCCTCGAATGCATTCACAATGTAAAGAGCAGCTATTTGTACACAGGGATCGGCAATGCAACACTGACAGCATAGACTAGGCATTCTGGGAAACCGAATCCTATTTGTTTTCAGGATCACACATGGAACTGGTCTGACACCCAGATTCAACAGACTGCTATAGAACACGCAGAGGAGTACTGGACCGCTTTATAATGGGTAGGCTTTGTCCGTGTGAAAGCTTTCGTCTTTTGCATCGGCCATTGTGGTGGCCTTGGGACAAAACAAAAATCACTAATGAATGCACTGGATTCCCAACGTTCCCAAAAAAAAAAAAGGGTTCCGTCTACAATAGAACGTAATTATCCCACTATTTCCTGCAGGTATAGGCCATTAGTCAAACTTTCCCCTGAATGTTATCGTTTGTATAGGCCTAGAGCAACTATCACCTTAAGAAAATGAGTATTTTTTAATTTTTTTTTTTATAAATATTTTAATAAACAATGACCAGCAATGGAAAAAAATAAAGCAAGATGCAAATCAGGTTAGTTGCAGGGTGAAAATTCACAATCATCAAGTCTTACATGCAGTCACTAGGGAAGCCAAGTACGATTACTCAATCACGGAAGACAAGCCGCCCTCAATAGATTAAAAAAACAGTCAAATCAAGCTTGCCGCCCATAACACTGTACGTAAAATATCACTACTCCCTTACAGGTTTAAATACATAAAACAGACTTTGCCACCACGTGCGCCAAACATTGCCCAGCCACAGAAGGGTTAATGCATTACGTCCCTTGAATAGTAGGTTGTAGTGTAACTTACATTTTTCAGCCGCCAAAGGGAAAAAGTTCCAGGCGTGCATTCTAAGCACCTAACGCCACTAGAGGCTATTTCCTTCGGAAGAAACTTCAAAACCTCGGGTAATCTTTTACAGCTCAAAAAATAAAAAGAAAGAGAGAGATCCGGTGGATGTCCAAGTGGCCCCCAAGCAGATATCACCGTCCCTAAGTGTTTTCTTGTGACAAAAGACCAAAAACAAAAAGCAAAAATAAAAATATATATTTATATCCTGCTTTGTAACAGCAACACGTTCCCCCCGGATCCTACCGTAGGCTCATCTTAAATCACTGCGGGACGTGAAGATCCGGTGCGCGGATGAACCATATCCATCGTAGGTCAGTAAAAAATCTTGAAGGGAAAAAAAAAAAATCAAAAAGAAAAAAAAAATTAAAAAAGGATCGAAAATTCTGTAGGAAAATTTAGCATTGGAGAAAGAATTCAGGAAATGTCGCTGCCGTTTACTCTGCCGGCATCAGCTGCTGCAGTCCTGGGGTATTATAGATTTTTTTGCTGATCCTAGCAGTATTTTTCATCTCGCCCAGAACAGATTTTATTTCCGCTCTTGGAAAGTTCTTAAAAATCCCATCGCCGCACAAGCCTTTTTTTTTTTTTTTGCCGGGATTATGATCTCAACTCAATGTGGTTGTACTGCCAAGGGGTGGGGGGGTAGGGGAGGGGAGGGGGGAGAGAAGGAGACAGAGAAAGCCAGTTCCCTTTTCTGCCTGCAAAAAATCTGCCTGCTCGCCTCCCAAACCAACATGTGTCAGGGGCAGCAGAAAAAAATAAACTTAACCCCTCCGCTACTGGACAGAAGGCATCAAAGCGGTTGACAGCTGCATCGACTTAGCTGTAAAGCTCCGCCAGAGAGAAAGGGGTTAAAGCCCGCCCAGACTGATTACAATCACAGCAATTAAACAACAAAACAAGTTCAAAAACTGCACAATATAAAGATGTTTTTTTTTTTTTTTAAACAAAAATGACAAGCGTTACCTGCAATCGATGCTAAGATCGCAATCAAAGGCAAGTTTTACGGGCTCCGAAACACAGGCAGAAATACCAGCGAACAGTTAAAATTTAAATCTAATCCATTTGAACCAGCGTGAACAATAATAAGAATAAGAAACAGACTAAGGCATTTCTTTCATGCTAAAAGTGCAAAAAAAACAACATAAAATAAAGATTAAAAAAAATGATAGAGGGGACAGTGGTTTCCCAGCCGCCGCTGTGCGATTGCATGGCATAATTCTCCATCAGCTTAGTTGGGATATATATAAATATTTTATTCTGCAGGGGGAAAATGCTCTCTCTCGCTTACTGACTCTCGCTCATACACACAAAGCCAGAAAGGAATCAAGTCAGGGAGAGCAGGGCGGGGGGGATGGGATGTGCATTTGGAAAAGCTAATAATACTTACAGCTACATCACACACAATGCAAAAATAAAATGTATATATAGATATATAAAATAGTAACAACAACAACAACAAAAAATCAAATGAAAAATAAATAAAAAATGTATATATTAGTTTTAATGTTTAAATAGCATTACCTAGAGGCAAACCCTTGTTTAGCAAGTGAGAACTTCCCATTGAGGTGTGTGTCCGGCCTCTCTAAAAATGAGTGAGATATGGAAAATTAATCCCAAGCATATGGCCGCCAATTTTTCCCAGAAGTAAGAGAGACACACAGGCGCAATGCACACATGCAGGGGGAAACACACACACACACATATACACAGTGCAAATGCGACTGTCTGAGCAAGTGGGAGAGGCAGGCAAGGAGGGGAGGAGAGAGCTCTCCTGCCATAAGCACATTTTTAGGTTTCTCAGCAGGAATGCTAAGCGAAAGCAGCGTGGGAGGGAGGAAAAAAAAAAGAGAAAGAAAACAAAACAAAAAATACATATTAAAAATATATAATAAAGATGAAACAAACACAAAAAATAATGTTTATAAAAGCAACGTTACGGATAATGTTGACCGTTAACTAGCTTTAATTTAGAAAAGATCTACAATTCAAATCATGACACTGTTTACATCTTGCCATAGGTGTGAGTCGCGCAGTGTAAATACACGGGTCATGCCGCGTGTATGCCTTCCCGCACAACATTACTTCCTGGATTTTTAACCCTTTACTAGAGAGAAAATAAAGGATATTCCGAAGTTTCGCAGCAGTTGGGTCAAATGCTGCAATCCGTGGACAAAAAGTTTCACATTTTGTAAAATAAACCTTTTTTAAAGTAGTTTCAGGCAGAATCAAGCACGCATAATAGTGACATTTATTATCATTTTGTTATATAGCGCTTTATATTTGGGAACAGTAATAAAACATACTGGGTAGTCACAGACAGCCAAAACAGTAGAAGGGCCCTGCTCGCAAGCTCACAATCTATAGGCAAGCTTACAGAAGTAGTTAAGACCCCACCATACACTAGTCCGATCTGGACACTTTTCACCCGATTCCGACAGATCGGCCGAGAAAAAGTTGCCATCCGATCCGATGTGTGGTCCCGTGTGATCAGACACGGCCCCCCTCCCAGCGGAAGAGAGCGGGGTTGCATGCGATATGTCACATGCAGAAGGACTGCACGCAATGTATCGCACGCGTTCCTGCCCGCCAGGGAAGGGCCTGGCCGGCTCAAGGGGGATCAGATGGCCATACACTGCTGCGATACATCGTAGCAGTGTATGGCCACCTTAACTATTGGATGTTTGTGGTAGGACGCTGTATAGCTTTTCCCCTTAACCCCCTAATGACCAGAAGGTGCAATCCAGGGGCCAATGTGCATTTCAATGGGTGCCGGATGATGTCCCACAGTTGGGATTCCAGCGGTCAGAATACCGGCATCGGAATCCCGACTGTTTTAATCCCGACAGTTGTGGCGGTACACGATCCCCATAGATAGAGAATCGAACCTGTGGCGAGCACAGCAAGCCCCCAAGGGACTTCTTTGCGCTTTCTTCCTGTCAGAGTACCGGAGGTCAGGATTCCGATGTCAGTATACTGACCATCGGAATCCCGACGGTCGGGCCAGCATGAAGAATAACAACCCACTTCCACCCCAGCAAGAGCAAGTCCTTTTAAAATCAAAAGTGAGAAAGAAAAAAAAGGTTGGGTGGCAACATGAAACAAAGAGTTCTCTTCCTTCTTTGCAAGATACGTTGGCTGGCGTGGTCAGCTGACTCCAATAATGCAGTACACTGTATGCAATAGGCATCTATCAAAAGGAACAATCAGGCCTAAATAATGTCCGTTGCCTATGAGGCCTAATTACGTCTCATGGGTGGGAAGCTGAAGCCATGATCTGAGCAACATGGGGACATCCCCCCCTCCAACGCTGACATAGTACGTACCACCCCCCTGCCAATCCTACCACATTAGGAGGTTAGAGACTAGAATATCTTGTGCAGGAAGTCAGTGACGATGAATAACTTCTTTCACTAGTAAAAGCACATTGTACTGTAGTTTCCTGTCCCAGGAGGCCTGCAGCTATTGCTTCCCCTAGTCCTTAAGACGACTCTTAATATCAGATCCCAAATGTTACCGGATTCTTATGACAAATCCCCAACTTCCAACTGACATTTTACGCTATTCGCTGCTTTATTTAGAGATGATGGATGGAGAGATTTCACAGAATGAAAAAAATATATATATAAAAAGATTTAAGCGGTTGCTAAAACAAATAAACGCAAAAGTTAAACAAAAAAAAGAGTGAAAGAAAATAAAAAAAAAGTTTAAAGTTGGTATAACCAGAAGATGAACGGCTTTCCCGGCGATGTTGCGGGAGCGTGCAGCAGCGTTCACCGCTCACCACTGGGCCATACACACTGGGCGGCTTTGAGCTGAAAGCCGCTCAAACCTGCTGTTTTGAGCGACTTTCAGTTCAAAAGGCGCCCAGTGTGTATGCGCCTTTACATAATGCGAACGAATATTATATCCGGGCCTTCTATCTTCACTTTAACCACCCCCACCACCGCCCACAATGCTTCCTGCTAGGATCTCCACCCCTTTAGCAAACAGAACAAAATTGTAGAATATTTCATTCAACTTTGAACTAGTCACACAGCAAATGCATTTTTACCCACAGGCGTATAGGTATCCGGTCCCTCGGTCATCAATGTCTAGATCGAACACTAATGGTCGGCAGGACCTAGGGTCGACACCTCTAAATGGTCGACCTATCCTAGGTCGGCATTGACATGGTCGAAACTGAAAAGGTTGACACAATTTTTTCATGTTTTTTTTTTGTAGGCCGACTTGGTTCATAATTTACCATCCAAGTGGGCATAGAATTAGATTATAATAGTGGCGAGTGTGACGAGCCATGCGAGGGGACACGGTACACTTATTTGGTGATTATATATGTCAGCATAGACACCCCAAAAAATGTGAAAAAACACGTCAACCATGTTGTGTCGACATTCTGTCAATATCGACCTAAGGTATGTCAACCATTTACAGGTGTTGACCTAGAGACTGTTGGCCATTCGTGGTCAACCTAGAAAATGTCGACCTGGACACCGTCGACATACTATAACATAACCGGCATATGGAAGCACGGATGGTGTAGCATTACTGCCTCACAGCACTGAGGTCATGGGTTCGATCCCCACCATGGCTCTAACTGTGCGGAGTTTGTATATTCTCCCCGTGCTTGCGTGGGTTTCCTCCAGGTACAATCCAAAATATACTGGTAGGCTAATTGGCTCCCTAATTAACCCTAGAATGTGTGCGTGTGCATGTGGTAGGGAATATAGATTGTAAGCTCCACTGGAGCAGGGAAATTTAGTGACTGTTCAAATATTCTGTGTACGGCACTGTGGAATATGTGTTCGCTATATAAATAACTGGTAATTAATAAATATTGCAGAAACTGATACTGCTGATACATCTGCCCACATAACGCCATCAACGTATAGCAGCTGAATGGCAGATTACAATCTCTGTGACGTCAGACTGTGGCCATGGATCATGTTTAAGCAGATCCTGCCGACTTGTCTATTGCCATCTACAGCACTGAGGCCTAGGTGGTCCCTGATGCTTATCCACATCTGTGTGTAATTTGTGCAAAATGCAAGCAATGCCCGAGGCGGAACACAGGGACAGCACAGGTGGGAGAGTGCGGCGGGCTGCGCTCCCTACCGTGACTGTCTCTAGTGGCTGAGAAATAGGACACACTGAGCTTCAGCGATGGACAGAAATCCCCCCCACCCCCACAGGTGCTCCACAGCTGTAAAATATACTTCATCAACAATATCATTCAGGGGTTAAAGAGCACATGTTTACTTAAATAAGAAATTAGCATTCTGCCTTCATTGTTGCAGTCCCGCCCCACCCTCCCACTCCCTGTCACTCTGTCAGCAGAGCGTTTAGACAGTGTGTACAGAACCTGCCCAACCAGCCCCCAACACCCCCCAAGTAGATCTACTGTAACAGGAATGTCAATGACTTCAGATGACAAAAAAATGACATGAAGACATCGGAGACGTAACAAGTGTGCGATCGGAATTCCTGCACCACGAATAGCGCCCGGATCTAGTTAACGCTGTGTAATCACAGGGACTTGTCAGTCCACCCTCCCCACCTACTCCCATTGATCAGCACTCTAGATCAGTAGAGGATTATTTCTCTGTAATCGCCAATCTCATAGATTCTCCCATTCGCTCCCGCTAATTCCTGTAACAGGGCAAGCCTGGCGCATTCACACTTGGTACGTCGGCCACATATTTCGTTAACCCCATCGGCAAGAATAGGGCTGGGTACAGACCAGAACGACCATGATCGTGCGACCATTTCCTTGAAATCGTACGATGGTCACAAGACCTGTTGGAGCACACAATCGGTACCCAGTCGAAGGGAGATTGACAAATCCTTACTGCAGCAGGTAAAATCTCCAAAGCTACCGAACGACCAGCGGGGACGAGCATTGGATCGGAATGGAATTGAAAACATGCCCAATTCTGTTTTTTTTTTTTTTTACATACAATTGGTCGAAATTGCCTCGAATTTTGGCGGAATTGAGCCCAAATCTGTTGTGTACCCAGCATCAGTGTCAGAAGAACATTCGCCGCATGTTACATTATTGCCATTTAAATGGACATGCCGTGAGGTGGGGAGAGGGGGGTATTAACATATTAACATTGACAACTAGCAGGTAAGGGAACCGGCAGGGTTCCAAGAAAAGCATCAATATCCAGATTGTCCACATGCTTGAAATTTCAACAGATAGTATGTCAACATGTTCAAAAATGTCGACACTGACACATACAATTATTGTAAGGCTACAGAGTTGGGGCGCAGTTCGGGTTAGGTTTATTTTGCAATAAAATAGAGTTGTTGACATTCTATTGAAATTCGCAATACGTGTCGGCAATATAGCGTCAACATATCACAAACAAACCACGCCCCTTCCAACACATCAGTAAACATTGCTAATATTATTAACATTTTCTTATATAGTGCAACATATTCCATTGCACTGTACAAATGTAAACAACAATGATAGAACAAAACTGGGTAATAACAGACAGACACAGAGGTAGGAAGGCCCTGCTCGCCAGCTTACAGTCTCCGCAAGGTACCGCATATTCTACCCACTGTGCCACCTGGCAGGAGAATGTGACTAAAGTCCCATGCACACAAGAAGATATCGTTTATGAACAATATGGTCAACGATTTCCCTTGAACACCCAGGCGAACAATACAGCACACACACACACTGAACGTTATTGTAAGTGACGACACCCAGCCTCCCACTGAACTTGCAGTTATCGACCGACGCACACACTAAGCCAGGCCTGATCAACCTGTGGCCCTCCAGCTGTTGTAAAACTACAAGTCCCTGCATGCCTTGCCACAGTTTTGCTATTAGAAAATGTTAAAACGGTGGCAATGCATGCTGGGAAGTGTAGTTTCACAACAGCTGAGAGACACAGGTTAACCAGGCCTGCACTAAGCGATAATACACCACAGAAGGGCCAAAATTACAGATATCATTGGAAATATCCTTTTGTGTGTATAGGGCTTAATAAGGGGCCTGTGAGGCCGCCAAGGACAAGACTTAACACCATAAAGTTTCACTTTGAAGATAGTTTAGTCTTCTGGAGAAGTGTCCTTATGTTCTCCAGGATAAAGGCTGCACCACACTGTAAAATACAAAGCCACAAATATTTCAGCTCTTTCTAATAAACTTCCAGCAGAAAGTGGTTATCAGCGTTAGGAGGTCCCTGGGGTCGTTAGCTGTGGTGCTCAGGCATCTGAAACAAGATTTGCATGGTAAGGAAAAAACGTCAAAAAACACACATTACTGCTATAAACCCCATAGCAGAAATAGGAATGTTCAGCGCAACACCAGCGGGATGCTGGACCCCTATACGGGCGACCTGTCTAAGGTGGACAGGGTTGGCAGGTCGACACAAGCATTTGGTCGACAATGGCTGGGCTGACAGGCAATATTTAAGGCATACTTGCCTACTTTTGAAAACTAGTTTCAGGGAAATTATAGTTAGTAATAGAATTTTGCAAAGCGCCCCATTTAGGGGGCGTGTCATGCTCCACCCAAAGAGCGTGTCTAGTTCCATATATGGAGAGATTGTGAAAAGAGATTGTGCACGTGGCACCTAGAAGCGTGGGTGTGTACTGCTACATCAGAGAATGATCTTGTAAAATGACTGATATCCAAATGTAGATGAGCCCCAAAGCAGATAGTAAGAGCTACTACACTTGGTAAAGTGATGGGAAATGGTGCTGATAATTCAATATAATTGTATCTATCTCTCATTCCATTTTTCCCCCAAAATGTAACAGTGTAATGTGGGCTAGGTGACATGAGGGAGATTGCTAGACTAATGAGGGAGAGAGGGAGATTGCTGCTATTTCAGGGAGTCTCCTGCAGAATGCAGGAGGGGAGGTAACTATGATTTAAGGCCTTACCATCCACTAGGGACAGGGCAGGGTCCAGTGATCAGTTCCCAGTACAATATTACACATACAGAGGTCAGGGCAGAGATTGATGCACAGCTCCCAGTACGCATAAAGATTACCGGTGCACAGCTCTCACTACAATATTACACATACAGAGGACAGGGACCGGTGCACAGCTCCCAGTACAATATTACACATACAGAGTACAGGGCGGGGACCGATGCAAAGCTCTCTATACAATATTACACATACAGAGGAGAGGGCGGGTCCGGCGCAAAGCTCCCAGTAAAATATTACACATACAGAGGACAGGGCGGGGACCGATGCAAAGCTCCCAATACAATATTACACATACAGAGGACAGGGCGGGGTCCGGTGCACAGCTCCCAGTACAATATTACACATACAGAGGACAGGGCGGGGACCGATGCACAGCTCCCAGTACAATATTACACATACAGAGGAGAGGGCGGGGTCCGGTGCACAGCTCCCAGTACAATATTACACATACAGAGGACATGGCGGGGACCGATGCACATCTTTCTATACAATATTACACATACAGAGGACAGGGCAAGGACCGATGCACAGCTCCAGTACAATATTACACATACAGAGGACAGGGCGGGGACCGGTGCACAGTGCACAGCTCCCAGTACAGCTCCCCACCAGTAGCTGTACAGAAGAGGAGGAAGGTGCACACTCTTATCTAAACAAACACCCATTACCGTGGTCCCAGTACTTGCTAGACTGTGAGCACATGTTGGAAACAAGGAAAATCACCTTGTACCAATGACCATATTAGGAAATGAAATTGGGTTAAAGTGCAAAGTAGATTCTAATAGATAATAATGTGCCCGCAACCGCTGCATGTCTACACTTTCAACCAGCAAGATATCGCTTGCTCAGGTCTTTCTATCCTTATCTGCAGACTTCACACTGATATAATATCACTGGGAATATCCTACTGCCACTTTTCACACACAGACGCATATGTCCTAAGCCTTGAAGAGTGATAAAGTGCAGAGAGATAAAGTACCAGCCAGCTCCTAACTACCACGCTACAGGCTGTGTTTGAAAAGTGACTGTTATGAGCTTGCCGGTTGGTACATTACCTCTCTCCGCTTTTCAAGGCTTAGTACATCTGTCCCATAGAATGATACTGCAGTAGCTTTAAAATGAAGTTGTCTGTTCCTCGTGCTCCCCAAACATAACGAGCGATAAGCTGTACTGGGGCAGAAACTAATGCTACCCACTCCCTCAATACCCCTCTTCTGCCACCTGCTGCGACATCTGCAAACTGCTTCCTGCCAGCCCAGACGTCACATAAGAAGACCTTACAGATATTGACCCTACCTCTGTAAGCAGTGCACCATCAGCACGTCACCGGCCACTCCAGGAGACGACACAGAATTGGCTCACGTGTGGCCTTCGTGGTCACAATAACTGCAGCACATTCAATCATTAACCAGTCTGACAGTACGGTGATGTTTTCACCTACGCTAGCTGGAATGGGCCTGGATCACAGTGTTAATCGTCACAGTTTGGGAATGGGAATTTGGTCTACAGCATGATGGTCGACATGTGAAATGGTCGACATGGGTCTAGGTCGACATGGGAAACGGTCAACATGCTTCTAGGTCGATAGGTCATTAGTTCGATAGGTCGTTAGTTCGACAGGTCATCAGTTCGACAGTCAAAAAGGTCGACATGGGGTTTTTCACTTTTTTTTAGCCGACAGGCAGTATTTCATGCCTTACCATCCACTAGGGCGTGGTGGGAGAATAAGATAGTGTACCCGATGCATAGCGAGCAATGCGGTGCACTTTAAACTGTGTCCATGTCGACTGTGTTGACATTTAGGTAAAAAAAAAGTGAAAAACCCCATGTCGGCCTTTTGACTGTCGAACTACACATTGTCAAACTAATGACCTGTCGAACGAATGACCTTTCGACCTATAACCATGTCGACCTTTTCCCATGTCGAGCTAATGGTGTTGACTTAATGACTGTCGACCATCATGCTGTAGACCCAATGATCCCAACCCATGGGAATATCACACCTTATTTCACACAATCATTTGTTGCTGCATATAGATCCAGATGTGGTCACCTACGCTGTGCGCTTCTAATGTAACCTTATACAGCATGGTAGACATTTCACACGGACTAATTGCAAGGATGTGAATCGATGGACGGAATCTCAGAATGGGGCAGATGTATTAAGCCGGGCGAAGAGATAAACTGGAGATAAAGTGGAAGGAGATAACGCACCAGCCAATCAACTCCCAACTGTCATATTTCAAACACAGCTGATTGGCTGGTGCGTTATCTCCTTTCACTTTATCTCCAGTTTATCTCTTCGATAGGCTTAATACATCTGGCCCAATGTACGGTAAATCTTTATTTACGGAGGTCAGCGATGACCCACAGAGGGCAAACAATAAGAGTAAGACAATACAGTACCATACAGTACACAAGTAACAAATAGCACTACATCTCTCATCACAGCTACTGGTGCAAGGAATGCTGGGGAAATATTCAGCAGAAGGTGAAACATGTACCCATTAAATGTACAAGAACACATCTGTTGGCGTATTTATTTATTTATTTTTAATCCGCTATCTGTGTAACATTTCTATTTCAGGGCATTCTTAAGTCCAATGTCTCGATTATTATACGTGTTCGGCCAATCGCATTGGAGAATGAAAACGCCACCAATCCTGTGCAACTACCAAACAATTCTCTACAAAAACGAAAAACCTTTCTCCAGAAAATCCTTTATTATCCCGGCCTGAACATTCACAAAGGGCCAACGAAAAAGCCAGTGTATAAATTTCCAGGTTTGTCCCTGAACAAATGGTGACCCAGTAACCTTCTGACCTAAAAAGGTGACCGTTTGGTGCATTCTCAGACCGATTCTCCATCGCCATCTGCAAAGCAAAAGGGACAGATCTGATATTCCCAAGAGGAGACTGAAAGCAGACAATACAACTCTTCATATGAACAGCCAGCCGCCCCCTCTATCATCCCCTGATTAGGTCATTGTACCAGCTCCCCTTATACACCCGAGATGTGCAGATCAGAAAGTCACTAACACCCCCCTCTGACCGAAAACTTTGGGAACAGAAGCATGTTTTCACGCTTGCCTGGATTCCTTGGGCAGCTTTGCACCATCCTACACCGAGTATACACAGTATACACAGTGGCTGGTGGATAAAATCATGAATATTCCAGGATGCTCCAAAGAAATTCAAAGAACTTTTGTTATTGGAACACTCTGATCATGTATTAGGTTCAATATCTACTGTGTGCGATTCTTCTGCGCAATAGCTTTCACCTCCATTATTTATTATTACCAATTATTAATATCTCACACATGTACTCTATAGCACTGCACAGAGAATATCTGCCAATTCACATCAGTCCGTGCCCCAGTGCAGCTGCGAATAAATATTCCCTACCGCATGTACACGCACAAACTGATGGTGCCCATACACTTGTGCGATCAGAGTGCTTTTATCCCGCACCCGATGTCTCATGCCACTTACGATGACACATCGGGTGCTGGAAGCTGGGCTGGTGGGCGAAGCGGGTGGTAGGAGGGCTGGTGGCAGAATTTGAAAAAAAAAAACAATCAGAGGCCTCGCATTTGGGTAGACGCTGATTAGTTGAGAGAGCTCTCTCGGCCAATCAGAGGGCAGCCCAGTCTTTTTAAATGTTTTTTTTTTTTGTCTTCCAGTTCTGCCACCGACTACGGCTGCCCACCAACAAATCCTGCCACCCCCTCTGCTACACAGCCACCCACCAGCCCTCCTGCCGCTGCAGATCAGATTGTGAGCGATCGCACATGGTTAAAAACCAAATGCGATCGTACATGCAATGTGATAGATATTAAGTGCAGCACATAATATCTGGCGACAAGATATTCGACCGGCGCACCGGGCATCATGTCGGGTGACACATGCGATGGCATGCAATAGGTCATAGCGATTTATTGAATTCGCATGGATCGCATGCAATATCTCACATGTGTATGGGCACCATTACACACAATGCGATGGCCTGGATGAGAGGTACTGTACACTCTCCCCTCCTAACTGCCACTAACAGCAGAGTTGGCACCTGCCAAGGACAACTCATTTAACGATGCTGAGCAGTTTAATAAAACACTTCAATGATTTAATACACAATCACCTAAAAAGACACAAACAGTAACGTGCCACCTAGTGGTACTATCTCATACTTCTGTATATGAACTGGGGACCTCAAGCACCCAGCCCTACACTCATGAGAAGGCCATCGCTGCTACTGAAGATACAGCAATTATAAGAATGTTTTTGTTTCACTGTATAAAGTTCAGGAATTAAACCTGGCTCTTTGAATAGGAATGTTACATCGATGTACGTACTTTAGGCACCTCTTCTCGGGAGACGATCGTATTGTCGACACCACTTAGGTCGACAGTCATTCGGTCGACACCATTGAGTCGACAGGTGGCAAGGGTGACAGGTGTTTAGGTCGACATGGGTGAAGGTCGACAGGTGTCAAGGTCAACATGGGACAAGGTCGACATGGTTTTAGGTCGACACATCGTTAGGTCGACACAGGTTAGGTCAACAGGTCGGAAGGTCGACATGTTTCTTTTACTGTTTTTTTGAGCTGACATGTGCCGACAGGCGGTATTTCATGCCCTACCATCCACTAGGGAGTGGTGGGAGAATAAAATAGTGTGCCGAGCGCAGCGAGGCACCGTGCTCTAAGCATTGCGGGCGTAGCGAGTTGACTTCCAAGTGTGTCAATGTCGACTGTGTAAAAAAAACATGTCGACCTTCCGACCTGTTGACCTAACCCGTGTCGACCTAACACTATGTCGACCTAAAACCATGTCTACCTTGTCCCATGTCGACCTAGACACCTGTCAACCTTCCCACCTGTCGACACAACGGTGTCAACCTAATGACTGTCGACCTAAGTGGTGTCAACAATACGATCCACGCCCCTCTTCTCATGTATTTGCTTTAAATAAATAATCCTTACTTTTTAAAACTTTACAGAGAAAATCATTGTTGGAAATAAATGGTTTTGCATTTCTAGACCCTCTGCCAGCCTTCCCCAGCCACCAGAGGGATTTATCTCTTACACTGTCCTGCTTTTTAAATTTTAAGTCCCCTGCCTATTATTATTATTATTATTATTATTATTAAGATCTGCAGTTGCTAAAAAATAAAACTATAAATATAAAAAAAACACGCACAAGCACACTGCTCTTCTGCGACTCAAGACACAAATTAAAATGAGCCAATTAGCCAGGAAGCTCCTTGTTGGTCACATGATGTCAGAAGTACCGGAGGAGGGGGTTGGGTTACATGGAGAACATTCCAAAGCCTCTCTGCTCATCACAGTGTCACTGCTCCCAGCTTAGAAGCACTTGGAATGGGAGAATCTAGCATTTTTGAAGTGTTTGACTACCCCTTCCACCACTTCTAACACCCATTCACTGCTGTGTACATTAAGACATTGAGAAAAAAAATATACAGGTCTAAAAATAAAAAAAAAAGACTGCTTGTGAATGAGGTACCATAAAGATGGCTCCCTGTACAGCAGCCAATTACTGTAAAATGTATACAAACGCAAAATGGTAATTACAGTGCTCAATAATTATGTTAAAAACAGAAAGTTCCAAGCAGCATGTACATTTCCGGATGCAAGAAACCGGTTTATAAATCACCTTTAAACCACTACAACAAGAAAAAGACCTTTTCTCAATAATTAACAGGGGAAAAATGTCATTGTAATCTGCGCACCAGACACAGGACAAACATGAGTAACAGAAAGAGTGACTCAGTAGAAGCTCAGCAACTAAAGGGTACAGGAATGGTCTGTACTGCGCGGCTAGAACACTGGGACAGTTTATTCCACCTTATTAATAATGAAAAAAGAAAACGAAAAAAAAAAAAAAAAACACTGGTCGGTTCTATGTCCGGCGGAGGGTGGAGAAGTTCCTCTCTTGGCTAGAACAAGCATTTTACTGAATCGTAACTTACATGTTCTTCAGATCTGTACTCCATTGTTATGGTATGCGGTCTATTGGTCAACAGTCACAAGGTGGACTAGGGTGGCCAATCCCGGGATCGGAATCGGCGGGATCCCGGGATTTGGCCCCAAAAAGTCTGGGATTCCAATCCCGGGAGTATCCAATCCTTGGATTTCAGGATTCAGCGTCTGAGTACTCGTTCAGACGCTGCCCGGCTGTTCCCGACCCCGGTGTGCGGCCTGCGCAGCGTGCTGTCACAACTCCCACTCTGCTGCCACCCTTTCTCCTGGCCGCCTGCACGCCCCTTCTCCTGTCCGTCCGCCCGCCCCCCCCGCCTCTTCTCCCGTGACCACCCGACTGCCTCTTCTCTGGCTGCTGAGGAGGAGGTGCACGCGTCCGGAGGTATCGTGCACCTCCGAACCCACTCCACTCCTGGCCGCCCGCCTGCCTCCGAACCCACTCCACTCCCAGCCGCCTGTGCTTCCATGTATCCCTAGTGGATACATCGTAACACGGATGGTGTAATGGTTAGCATTACTGCCTCAAAGCACTGAGGAAATTTCCCACCATCCGCTAACTGTGCGGAGTTTGTATATTCTCTCCGTGCTCGCGTGGGTTTCCTCCGGGTACTCCAGTTTCCTTCCACAATCTAAGACTATATTGGGTGGTTGAACCCTAGAATGTGTGTTTGTGTGTGTGTGTGTGTGTGTGTATACACACGTAGATTGTAAACTCCTCTGCGGCAGGGACTGATGTGAGTGTTGAAATATTCTCTGCAGAATATGTATGCGCTATATAAGTAACTAGTAATAAATAATAATAACACATTAAAAAGGTAGACATGTATTAGATCGAGATGGTCAAAAGATCAACATGGTTAAAAAGGTCGTCATGGGTTTGTCACAATATTTTAAAATTGACTTGTTCGTACTTTACCATCCCAGTGGGAATAGAGTGAGAATATAATAGTGTGTCGAACACAGTAAGGCATCGTGCCCGAAGCATGGCGAGCGCAGCACACTTATGTCGACATAGACACCCAAAAAATATGAAAAAACTCATGTCAACCTTTTGACCATGTCTATCTAATGCACGTCAACCTTTTTACTGTCGGGCTATTCAATATGTGAGTCTGACAGTTGGAATCCCGGGCCGTTTTCGCCTGATCCGTCTGTAATTCGACAGTTGGAATACAATGTTTCGGCTGTCAAGTTTCGGAAAGTCCATCAGTCGGCGAAAACAGCCACGGATTGTGGAAAACCGTCCGTGAATTTGACAATCCACAGACGTTTCCGACAAAACCGATCTGACTTAAAAAAAAGTCAGATCTGACACCTTTCGAGGCTGGGAAATATCGGCACAGATTGAATACCCCCCTTAAACTTAAATGCCCACTCCTTATCCAATATGAACCATGAAACCAAAACACATTGTACAGTGTTTCACTAATATTCCCTGTTGCCCTGTTGAGAAGTCAAAGTATTCTATATGCCCTGATGGAATCTCGTGTATGTAAAAAAACAAAACCTCTCACGACAACATTGAACAGCAGCAATATGAGCTGCTGTGACTTCATAGATGTCAGTCACTCTAGCTACTATTAGTCATATACCTTACTGGGAATATTCCTGGTAGGCTACCTCTCCTGTGCAGCCGCCTACCCAGAGTAGTGGCCACATCACAATATCCATTGTGACATTGGTTAAACAGACCGGAATTGGTGCTATTTGGGTGTGTAATAACTTTTGGTTCCACTGAGGTGGGAATATTTGTGATATTCTGGGATTATGGAAACAAACTGTTTGTCTGCTTGATGTACGAGTTCAGGCTGCTGAGGGTGTGAGCTGCGAGGTCGGCAATGACAACTTATTTGACCCCAAGGCCTCTAATATTTTTTTTTTTCAATTGAAAATTGTCTTTACTTACTAATTGCTGTAGATTCTGCTTTGCACAGCTGTGTCCTCATACAACTAGCCTCAATAAGCCACGTGTGACATTATACGAATGGTGCAAGTGACTCGTCATGCGTAGGCGCCTTTGTTCCCCAAAAAAGCGATACCATTGTAACACACCAGGAGACTTTGCGAATTAATGTAATACACAACGCTTGTATATCTGTGTGCGACACTCTGTACATACAGTATGGGGCACAACAAAACTTAGCGTGGAACAAAACACACCCAGATCTTCAAGTGTCGCGTATCAAATAAATAACACTGTCAGGGATTTAGGAGGTCATTCTAGTTGGCTCTCTAAGTAGCACTTTTTTGCGTTTTAGAAAGCCTTGTAGGTACGCCCAGGAAACGCAGGGCGTTTGCATGCCAACGTGTACTGCCCCACCCTGTGCGAGTGCCACAGAGGCTATGCAAGTCTCCGAAGATACACATGTGTAGTACTAAAACATCGGTCCCCGGTTGCGAACACGCCAAGGACCAGACAAACCAGAATTACCTCCTTATTACATTGGTCTCTGGGGCTGGAATCTCAAGGTGTCATCAGCAGCTGTCCGGGAAATATTGGTGGCAGTTACACGGAAACTCCTCTATACCCCACTCACTGCAGCCTCTGTATAATGCTCCGCTCCTTACATCACAGCTTAGGGCTGAGAGACGGTGCCCCAGATAGGAACACCAACCAAGGAAGCCAGGGGCGGATCCAGGATAAAATGACAGGGGGGGCACCATGATATGCCAGTGTACATGCTAAGAGAGTGTCAGAGAGAGGGTGGGAATGGGATTAAAAATAGGCCCTGGCATTTAAAGTACGCAGGCCCACCATGGCGACAAAAGTGAAGGATGTAGTTGTGCGCACGCCCAAGGCACACTCTGGAAAAGGGGGTGTGGTCACTCAACAGGGGGCGTGTCCTTGAGTGTAGTGTACAAACACCATATACAACTTCTACACATTATGCAACAAAATACTAGACCCCATTTTACTTGCCCCTTACACATGATGCTAAATGGAATGAGCCAAAATTCACATAATGCCACACGGATTGAGACAAAATTCACATAATGCCACATGGATTGAGCCAAAATTCACATAATGTCACATGGATTGAGCCAAAATTCACATAATGCCACATGGATTGAGCCAAAATTCACATAATGCCACATGGATTGAGCCAAAATTCACATAATGCCACATGGATTGAGCCAAAATTCACATAATGCCACACGGATTGAGCCAAAATTCACATAATGTCACATGGATTGAGCCAAAATTCACATAATGTCACATGGATTGAGCCAAAATTCACATAATGCCACATGGATTGAGCCAAAATTCACATAATGCCACATGGATTGAGCCAAAATTCACATAATGCCACACGGATTGAGCCAGAATTCACATAATGCCACACAGATTAAGCCAAAATTCACAATACGCTTCATAAACAGGGACATTGTCCACCAAAGGCGCGCATTAAACATTTACACCATAATGTCCATTACACGTTAAGTTACACGCCATTATGTCCATTGTGTATTATGCCAAACACCATAATGCCTATTAAAAATTATGCTACATAAGTGCTGATTATCTACATGCTCATTGCCAAGGTTTCATGCTCATTGCCAGAGGTTAAATGCTCGTTGCCATGTGGGATTACATGCTCATTGCCAATTGGGAATAGATGCTCGTGGTAAATGGGGACAGCCGCTGCCAGGCAGAAGTGATAGCCATTGACAGTTGCAGAGCCTGGCTGTATTCAGAGCACTGCAGGTCCCGGCTATTTGAAATAATACCCCTTTCACACCAGAAAATG
The DNA here is from genome assembly GCF_055691185.1 of Crinia signifera. NCBI lineage: Eukaryota > Metazoa > Chordata > Amphibia > Anura > Myobatrachidae > Crinia > Crinia signifera. Next base: position 46,905,800 of record NC_139217.1, read on the forward strand.
CATTCCCGGGTTGGCCCCTTTTACACCAGCCTAGTCCCTGCATTTTCTGGTGTGAGGATGAGAGAAAACCACCCCTCCCCCTCTTTAACCAGTTATCTCATTTAACCAACTGACCAATTTACATGAGACAAGTATCATATTGAAGAACATTTGAGTGGGCTTTAAATGATTTTGGTCCAGTGAAACTGGAACGTTTGGTTCCAGAGTAATCTGCCCTCAAAGAACATGAACAGCCATGAAATTACATCTCAAATATAACAAAAATCGGTTTACATGCAATATCTCTGGAACCGATTGACCGATATGGACCAGCCTGGTACCATATTGAAGGCCCAGCTTCTGTGATGCCAGGGGGGGAACTGGCAGCCATCGGAACATGGTGGGGGTCGGAATTGATGGGTCCCGTATTATCCTATGGGGAAAAGCGTTACAACTTTGCCAGGCGATATCTCCGGTTCCCAGGGGGCTAGACACACGGGGCTGGGCTCGTTGGAAAGCCCTGGTCCTCAGCTACAAAATAAATGACAGGGGGCACGTGCCCGGGTGCCCCTCCCCTGAATCCGCCACTGAAGTAAGCTAAAGAAACCTATAAACTCATCTGGAATCCGGGTGTCCGAAACAACCCGATAAAAGCAATTTATAAGGCGGAATCTCGGAGAAAGAAAGCGAAAGGAGAAGAAGCCTTTGTAAATAATCAATGTCAACTGTTTGGGCCTCGCAGTGTGAAATACATTATATCTGACATCTCTCCGCTGAGCGGGCTGGAGATTAGGACATCCCATCAGTGCTTCCAACTAATTGATCCATTTGCCGGAAAATGGTTTGACAGCAGGCACCGTCACATACATTCGCCCGAGGGCAAACGTCAATGGAAATGTCAGCGGCCTCCTGAGACTGATTGTAGGTAGCAGAACAGCATGTTCTCGGCGCCTGGGCAATGGGTGCGTGGGTACGGGGGGCAGCTGTGTGCACTTACATGAAGATGTGTGTGTGTGAGTGTGTATATACACACACTAATAAATCCTGTGCAGGAAGAGCCAGCGCTCAGCTAGCAGCCTGACGGTTTACATCTCAGGGGAAGGAACGGCCTCATATTTTCCACAGATCGCTCCAGGTTACAATCATGTTTGCAGACCGAGCGCGCCATAAGTGCCATTATACCCGGAACGCTGCAATGTAACCACCGCGGATTCTATAGGAAGCCGGGGATGGTGCAAACAACAGACTAGAGGATGGAGGATTATGGACTGTCAGAGGGACTGAACAAAGCTCTGCTTCTCTAATGACTCTGCAATAATGATGACTTGGCAGGAGCGCGGTTTACTTAAAGGAGGGGGGGGGGGAGGAGAAACCCGTAAGGCTGAGTTTATTTTTATAACTTTACTAAGCAGTAGCGTCTGAGCACTGCTCAGAAGTAGGAATACAACGGATTGATTCAGTAAAGCGGCTCTAGAAAAACACCGAGTTCCCCCCGGGCGATTTGGTAAATTAGTAATATGCAAATTAGGAGCACAAAATATAAAGTGTGCGCAGAGGCCGTTGCGGGAATGAGGCCCAGCTGGGACAGGGGGACAAGCTTTGTAGCTGTAAATAATATTGGGGCAATGTATAGAAGCTGGGAGGGAGATAAAGGGGGTGATTCAGGTTGGCTCTTAAAGAGTCTAATTCAGGCCGGGAACTGATGGTGCGGCTCTGCGCATGCGTATAGGTGGATATACGACTTCCACAGTCGCCGAGGCGTTCGCACAGAGGGGGACGGGAAGAAGGCGGACAGGGGGCTGGCATTGGCCCCCATGTGAACGCTGTGGTCACATGACAGTAAGTTCAGACCCGGGGTAAAATCATTTGCTGGTCAGCAGGGACCGGCTGTGTCAGCGTTTACATCAGTTTGCAGAGCGCGTATGCGGTCAGCAGCAGGGGGCGTGTATGCGGTCAGCAGCAGGGGGCGTGTATGCGGTCAGCAGCAGGGAGCGTGTATGCGGTCAGCAGCAGGGGGCGTGTATGCGGTCAGCAGCAGGGGGCGTGTATGCGGTCAGCAGCAGGGGGCGCGTATGCGGTCAGCAGCAGGGGGCGCGTATGCGGTCAGCAGCAGGGGGCGCGTATGCGGTCAGCAGCAGGGGGCGTGTATGCGGTCAGCAGCAGGGGGCGTGTATGCGGTCAGCAGCAGGGGGGCGTGTATGCGGTCAGCAGCAGGGGACGTGTATGCGGTCAGCAGCAGGGGGGCGTGTATGCGGTCAGCAGCAGGGGGGCGTGTATGCGGTCAGCAGCAGGGACCGTGTATGCGGTCAGCAGCAGGGGGTGTATATGCGGTCAGGAGCAGGGGGCGCGTATGCGGTCAGCAGCAGGGACGTGTATGCGGTCAGCAGCAGGGGGGCGTGTATGCGGTCAGCAGCAGGGGGCGTGTATGCGGTCAGCAGCAGGGGGCGTGTATGCGGTCAGCAGCAGGGGGGCGTGTATTCGCCCAGCAGGCGGTTAACCGCTGGATAAGCAGCAAATTTACACTGCTTACCTTACCGAGCCAACCAAAATAACCCCCAAATTCAAGAGGGGTTGAATATGGTACATCGAATGCGGTCCATTTACGTACGATGTGGCACTTTTCACACAATTTATCGGCCTGATGGGTCGGAATTGTTTTAGAAAGGGCCATATCGTACTAGTGCATGGGGGCCTTTAGTTCCATTTTACAGGCCGTGTTTGAAAAATGACAGGAGCTGAATGGCCGGTACTTTATCTCTCGACAATTTATCTCTCCCTCTCTAAACTGTGATAACTGATCCCCCTGTATCAGCTCTTGGTTATTAATAGGCATTTTGTTTGGAACATTGTTTGATTTCTAGGTGTCGGAGGTGATTTTTAGCCACACCCACATGGAGATGTGGCCACGCCCCCAGCCGTGACTCCTAGATCAGAGAATGGTGGGTAGGCAGCTTTACACACATGCGTTAACAAGAGTCCTGAATATCAGAGGCTCTCATGGACGCCTTTGATCATTCTGTTTGTACTGAATTGCATCAGTGTGTCATCAAAAAGGTAGAGATTCATCTGGTTACATCAAAGAATGTACATTATACATAAAATGCCTTCCATGCCCATTGGACAAAATAAGCGACACCCCTGACCAAACCACACCCACTATGGGATGAATCCCCTCCCCTTTCAAGCTCCAGGAATCCAGGACAGTGTGCAAGTCACTAGTGACATCACTAAGGCCTGGGTATACTGTATGTATGCCAATGCACATTGCAGTGTACATCATAGGCTGTCCCAAAAATATACGGACTCCACCCAGAAAGCGGCTGCTTCCACTGAACACGTGTTTATACTTACATTGCACCGTTTCTGTATTGCAAATACATGCACATTGCTTCTCCTTGTTTCATTAGCTCACAGTCAGGAAATGGAAACAGGCCAGTCCATGTCAACCCATTAGTGAGACAGCAACAATGGAAGCAAGGTTATAGATAAAAGCCAGCAAATCACAGCTAGAATATACAATTTATGGCTAGAGAGAGAATCTGCAGTACGGAGCTAAAAGGTATTCATATCGACAGAGCCATTATTTGCTTAAGTGGATTCTTCAGTCTCTTACATCCCCCTCCAGGGTGTAATCCTAGCAGGATACCGCCGGCATGCTTACACACAGATATTTAACCTACAACTCCAATTCAAAGCCTTCCTCTTGAAAGGTCCGCTGTACCGCCGGTGCTACTTTAAAGTATGTAATGTTTAGCATGCAATAAAGGAACATCATTGGAAAGCAGAATACACAGTGCTACTGGTATTACAGGTGCTGCGAGGATCCAGGGATTTGTCTGGGAACCAGAAGTCATTCCCTCTGGTGGGATAGATCAGGCTATAGCTTATGTACAGGTCTTTTTTATGCCAACCTAAGTAGGTGTATCACTAAAGGGTCACATGATGGTGGGTCCAAAGGGATTGGGGAGAACGTAAAGGCGCCAATCATATAAGCAACACTCATTATTACCTTTGTCTGATCATTCTCGCTAATGGTTTGTGCTCGTTAATGAACATGCATCAACTCTAGAAAATAAATACGTCAATCCTTCAATAAAGTGGAGACGTTGCCCGTAGCAACTAACCCACTTCTAACTGTGATTTTAAAGACTGTGCTAGATAAATTATACATAGACGCTGATTCAGGGAGACAAAGTGCCGTTGCCCATAGCAACCAATAAGCTTTATATACATATCTCTCAGTGCAAAGCTATTCCTTGGGTACAGCTGAAATTTAGAGCAGGGTTCCAGGGACAAATAAATGCAAAAGGCTGTTTCTGACAGAGGGCTCGTTCAAGCCAACAACTGTTTTTGAATGCAGTGATCCACCCAGTAAGAGGACATGATGAGAAGCTGGAAAAAAGTATGGCCATAGCACAGGTGAGCAATCTGATCAGACCACAAGACCAAATCTGTAGGAGATAGAAGTTATAATAGATGTAGATACGTTTAAACATACTTACCAACTCCCAGAATGTTGTAGACCAGGGGTGGCCAAACCTTTCCTCAAGGTCTACCAACAGTCCATGTATATAAGGCCACCTGGGGATCTATAGTAGGAATGAATGCAGCATGTATAAAAATGTGACAGTTAGTAATGACTACAGCTGTGCACCAGCTAGGTGATCTGGGTCATGTGACAGTTAGTAATGACTTCAGCTGTGCACCAGCTAGGGAGTCTGGCGAATGTGACCGTTAGTAATGACTACAGCTGTGCACCAGCTAGGTGATGGGGGTCATGTGACAGTTAGTAATGACTACAGCTGTGCACTGGGCCGTTGCTAGACAATTTAGCTCCCAGGGCGAAGAAATAAAAATGCCCCCCCCCCCCCCCCCCGAACAAATACATAATATGGTATCAAAGAAATTGTGTGCGCCTAAGGCGCGCGCCGAAATAGGGAGTGTGGCTTAATTTAAAAAAGGGTGTGGCCTAATATAAGGGCGTGGTCTCGCAGGAAAACAATTACCTTACATCACACTTTTGCATCCTGCATGACCAGACATTGGTTACCGCAGGAATTGTCATTGTCCTCCCGCACTTAAGTTGGCCGGCTGAAGGCCACACAGTGACCTAGTACGCCTCACAGATCAAGGCCAAACAATGACAGGCTACTTAAATCATTAAAACACTATTTATCCGTGATGACAATTACACATTACGCCGCACACTGTGATGACAATTACATATTACACCGCACACCGTGATGACAATTATACATTATGTCGCACACCGTGATGACAATTACACATTATGTCGCACACCGTGACGACAATTACACATTATGTCGCACACCGTGATGCCCATTAGACCCCACACTGTGATGCCCATTACACATTATGCCCCACATGCCGCTGACACACAACTGATGCCATTTACTAATATGCCCCCACAGTGCCACATATGCCCCCACAGTGCCACAAATATATACCCCCACAGTGCCACACAGATGCCCCCACAGTGCCAGATATGCCCCCACAGCGCCACAAATATATGCCCCCACAGTGCCGCACATGCCCCCACAGTGCCACATTTATGCCCCCACAGTGCCACACATATGCCCCCACAGTGACAAAAATGCCCCCACAGCACCACACAGATATGCCCCCACAGTGCCAAACTCACTCTGGGTGTCCCCTGCTCCCATCGCCCCTGCCGAGTCTGCCTCTGCTGCTGCTGTTGCTTCCTTGGGAGGGGAGCAGAGCACATTGCGCCGCTGTCCTTCCCCTTCACTGGGTACCTGAGCAGTCAGCCATTCATACCTCGCGGGCTGGCTCCTTATTGGCTGCCAGCCCGCGAGCTCTGATAGGCTGACAGCTGAGCCCAGTGACAGTGTGAGCGAGGAAGAAGGAGAGACGCGCGATGCGTTCCCCTCCCTGTCTCTTCCCTCTCAACCGCTGCTTGTGTGTGGATATGGACGCCGGGGAGGAGGGGGGAGGAGGCTGCGGCGGCGGCATTGGGGGAGCTGCAGGGCGCCCTGGCTGTTACACAGAGGCGGACAAGCCGTGCGGCGCCCCGGGCTGCTGCACGGCGTGTCCGCCTTTAGAAACGGCCCTGGCTGTGCACCAGCTAGGTGATCTGGGTCATGTGACAGTTAGTAATGGACTACAGCTGTGCAACAGCTAGGGGGTTTGGAAAAAGTGTACCGTTGGGCCACCCCTGTCATAGAGGTTTCCTGTTTTACAGTGGGTGTCCCCCAGTGGCGGTGCTGCAGTACAGATTAACATTCAAATAGGGAAGCCACACCAACTGCCTGTGAGTCGGTGATGTGTGGCAGTTGGTGTGGCTACCCTTTATGAATTTTGAATGGTGCGGTGACCCTTTCTCTGCAACTGCCACTGGTGGCCTCACATATTGGCCGGGCGCTGAGCCAAACAGAGGAGCAGTGGGCGGAGTTACAACTTCATGATAAGGCGATTTGCATTTTACAGTGGTGGGCTGGGTGTTGCAGCACAAGTTCTGCCCATCCCTAGCATCCTGGAGCTACCTTTGGCACCTCCAGAAGGGTGCATTTAACACTGGCGCCGCATACAGTATTTGGTTTTCCCGTGTAAAGAACTACCAGGCTCTTGCCAAGCTAAAGCGGTGAAGTAGGCTCTACCTGAAGACTCGTTACTACATTTGGACATTTAAACATGAATTCCCTCAAGAAAACAGAAATATAATTGGATTACTTAAATGGAAGAGAACATGAATTTTCTGCCTATGAAACACATCTTTTCCTTTTCATTTTGAGGATTAGGATATAGGATATGGGAAGCGGTTCACACTAGGGTCTTTAGGGGAATCTTCTAAAATGCAGAACCCGGCAGTACGACTCTCTGAGGCAGCCCAGTGATCCTAGCCTGGAGAGGTAAGGGTTAAAGGCAGATTTAAAAAAAAAAAAATTTAAAACCAGTAATAAAAGTTTTCGCCAGTGGTAAAAAAAATGCTTTATGTAAATAGCAAAGTATTTTTATTATTAATTTGCTTCTATATAACATTACATGTATTGTCACGGGACATGTTCTGCCCATTGTATCCAACTAATGGATGTACCCTATACCATAGTTGCCTACCCTCTTGCATTCTGCAGGAGACTCCCTGAAATAGGAGCAATCTCCCACTCTCCCTCATTAGTCTAGCAATCTCCCTCATGTCACCTAGCCCACATTACACTGTTACATCATAGTTACCTCCCCATCTGCATTCTGCAGGAGACACCCTGAAATAGCAGCAATCCCCCTCTCTCCCTCATTAGTCTAGCAATCTCCCTCATTTCACCTAGCACACATTGTACTGTTACATCATAGTTACCTCCCCTCCTCCATTCTGCAGGAGACTCCCTGACATAACAGCAATCTCCCTCTCTCCCTCATTAGTCTAGCCATCTCCCTCATGTCACCTAGCCCACATTACACTGTTATATTTTTTGGGGAAAAGGAATGAGATAAAGATACATTTACATTGAATCATCAGCACCATTTCCCAGCACTTTACCAAGTATAGTATCTCTTACTAACTGCTTTGGGGCTCATCTACATTTGGATAGAAGTAATTTTAAAACATTCCTGTCAGATGTAGCAGTACACACCCACGCTTCTAGGTGCCACATTCACAATCTCTCCATATATGGAACTAGACACGCCCTTTGAGTGGAGCATGACACGCCCCCTCAATGGGGCGCTGTGAAAAATTCTATTACCAACTATAATCTCCCTGAAACTAGTTTTTCAAAAGCAGGCAAGTATGATCTATACTAGTCTGGGCCAGGATGGAAATGCTTCCAGAATGTGCGTGTTTAGAAAGATACCTTAATTAGTTAATTAATCAGAAGAGCTCCGTGTACTAAAGTAAACCAATTACAACAAAGCAATTAGGAAAGGATTGTAAAGAACCATGAATGAGCTTATTATAGCATCTGGCAAATGAATCTTCATGGTAACTTCAGCGTAATATTTATCAAAGTCTTACTACAGAAGTAATGCTATGCGTTCTCGCACTGTCCAATCAGCTGGAGCATTGTATAATGTACCGGGCGACTAATTCGCATTGCTACTGATGTATATGGGTCAGGTTATAAACGGTACAGTGTATGGGGGGCGTTCCTGTCCGGTCACTGGACGTTATTACTGTGATCCTTTATTTATATGGCACTACAGGGTTCCGTAGCAGCTTACAAACTACATAAACAATATGAACAACAGAAGAAGAAAAAAAATGACGTATGTGCGCGATTTAACAGCAGTGGCCATTTTGGCGGTCCAGTGCAGGACTCCGGAGACGCGAGTATTTAAAAATGTGTGCAGAGGCCTGTGTTCACCTCATACATTGCGACATTATAGAAAAACTCCCATACAGTACAGAACATTGCAGATCCCGGACATGGGTGATAAACATCTCTGCATCAGCGATCATAGTACTGAAGTAAGCTGCAGGGCGGCAGAGCCAAAAGTTTAGGTGCCACTGAAGGCAGTGGGGAGAAATTGACGGTATCAGAAAAACTCATGGGGGCAGAGGGCCCTGCTCGTTTGATTTTACTTTCTAAATGGTAGAACGTCACCAAACAATTCTGGCATCTATAAATAGAAGCTTCAGGTTAGCATCTGTGTTCAAGCATGGAAATACCTCATGCGTAATGGTGGAGTTTAATACATTAGTACTTGTACAAATGAAAGCAGCCATAGCTGACTAGCTTTTTTTTGTGTGCAGAAGAACCACAGCTGTATGAGGAATCCACATTTAATGCAGTGTTTTGGACTGATTTAAAGATATAAAACTGAAAAAGTTTAGGAAGTTCAAGAAGCACCACACACACACACACGTTGTCCAGAACTTACTGGGACGGTTGTCCCTGACCTGGCAGCACATACACTGGGGCCCAACAGCCGCCCAGGGGGAACTGTGGAACAGGAATTTAGAAGGAGAAAACATAAATAGCCAGACAAGGCAAAGGTTAAGATTAAAATGGGATCAGTGAGAAAGGCTGAAAAGAATGGAACTCTGTGGAAAGCGTATCTGCGGAGTGAAAAGTTCATGGCTGTTAACTGGCGGTAAATCCCGGCTTAATAATCCCAGGTCACAGAGGAACGTGCCCGCCTGCAGCGGGGGCGCAGAAAGCTGAACGAGCTTCCACAGTTGGGGCCTACAACTTTTATCCAGGGTTTGTGCAGCATTGGCATGTAAAGGCTGGGGTCTGGTCTTCAACGGAAAAAGAAGGAAAGATTTGGAAGGGCCGAGAGTGAAGGGTTAGTACCCGGTTGCGGTCTCATTTCAGCTGGTCTGGCACAGGGCCTTACATTCGGTCATATATAGCTGCCGGCACCGGCATTTCTGCTTGTAGCCCCCTGAGCTGGTGAGCTGAAATGGGCAAACAACTGGCACTTTTCAGTCAAGCCCAGAACTTTAGTTGGGTTTAGCCATTTTACATGCACTGCCCTAAAAAAAAAAAAAACACTTGAAAAACACACCCCAATATCCCTTCATTTTAGACAGATTGGGAAAACAACATTTTAATTGCCCCCGATGATGGGATACGGTCACTAAGTCTACAACAACTAGGTCAACATGACTGAAGGTCGACAGGGTCATTAGGTCGACATGGGGAAAGTTGACAATCAAAAGGTCGACATGGGGTTTTTCACCTTTTTTTTTGAGCCGACATGTGCCGACAGGCGGTTATTTCATGCCCTACCATCCACCAGGGCGTGGTGGGAGAATAAAATAGTGTGCAGAGCCATGCGAGGGGACGAGGTGCACTTTTTAGTGTCCATGTAGATTGTGTCGACATTCGGGACAAAAAATGGTGAAAAAACCCTATGTCGACCTTCCCCAGGTCTAAGATATCAAAAAGAAGTCCATAAAACACCACTCACCTTGCATGGAGGTTGGCATGAGATTCTTGTCTTGGCGTCAGAATGTTTTTAGGTTGGGCGGCCATATTGTAATTTTGGCACCCCTAAATCACTGAAGGTCACCATATCAGGGGTAGCTGGAGTACTGGAGGCACCTTTGAAAAGACTGGCCAGATGCGGATTGGCTGAGAGAATTCAGCCAATCAGCGTCGGGCCAGTCTTTTCAAATTCAGCAGCTCTTACCTCCCGCTGCCCGGCAAATAGCACTACAAGCTCTCTGCCCCCCCCCTGCCCGGACACCGCTGCCTGCATCTAGGCAAGGTGAGGAGGGGGAGAGGGAGAGAGGGGGCCCACTGAATTATTTTGCCCAGGGGTCCGGGCAAATGTTAAGACGGCCCTGGTCTAACCAGCAGGATGAATTGCATCATAGACTCCAGAGTTCCCAGACTTTTTTGTTTCTTGTTTAAGTTTGGTCGTCTACAGAAGTGGTTCTCAACCTTGGTCCTCAAGGACCCCAACAGTGCACATTTTCCAGGTCTCCTGGCAGTTGCACAGGTGCACTCATTATTCAATGACACATATTAAAAGATCACTAATTATTTCACCTGTGATTGTGTGTGGAGACCTGGAAAACGTGCACTGTTGGGGGTCCTTGAGGACCAAGGATGAGAACCACTGCTCTACAGCAGCGTTCCCAACTTCAACCCTCAGGGACCCCTAACAGTGAACTCCTTACAGCTCTCCTGGTTGGTACGCAGGTATATCCATTACCAGCTGGCACATTTTACAAGAGCCACAGGTGGTGCTTATTATGTAACTTGTGAGGAGCTCTGTAATACATGCTGTTAGGGGACCCTGAGGACCGGGGCCGGGAGACACTGATTCCATTGTTTTGTGATTCTGCAAAAGGAAAAAAAAAACCCATACATGTGCAATATCCCATAGTTTAATAAGGCAGCCGCCCCAATGGGCGAGATTCTGCTGCACAATCCTGATCCTTGGAGTTCAAAGGGGAAATAATTTACCGTCCAAAAGATAAAACCGTACAATGAAATAGGCACCGCACAGTTTTGGTTTGTATGGATATGTGGCATATTATAAGTTGGTTTGATTTTCCAATAAGGCCGGCTGTAAGATATGCATTACAACGCTGTTAAGTATCTCTGAGAACTGCACATTGAGATCAGATCAGATTATATATATATAGATATATATATATATCTATATATATATAGTAGGAGGTCCGGCACTCCTCACCTGCCCCTGCTTCACTGGATAGCTTGACCTGGGTGCCCGCTGATCGCTGGCTGCACCAGCGCTTGTCAGATAGCGTGTAAGAAAAAGCGTCACTCCAGGTACTAGTTCAAAATAGTAGTTTACTGCGCGTTTCGCTGTGTTGGCCCACAGCTTTATCAAGCTTTATCACCTTGATAAAGCTGTGGGCCAACACAGCGAAACGCATTGGTGTTTATTGGACCACCTTTGGAGAGAGGGATTCACCCTGAAGATTGGTTGACCACCTGCTGCATCATTTATCTGATCCTGTCCAAAGCATTTGCTACACTGGAACCGTAAGAGGCCTACTCATCCTGAACGCCATTTCAATCTATGGATACCCCGGGCTGGCTATAACAAATCTATTGCCAACGGGTGGACTTCCAAGGCAACATACAGGACTTACTAACTTGCAAACGGCCCTATTAATACGGACGTTCCTATACCATCTTATGGACACAAGCCCCTGGATCAGAGCAGGTCATATCAACTATTATTGGTGACTATACTAAAACCCTCCATAACAGGTCCATTGCTCTTAATTAATTACTTATGTGTTTTTTATATTTTTTTATTGTCTATTTTGATTATATTGTGAGGAATTAATTATGTATATTTTCTATTAAATATTTTAAATTGATGCAAGCACTTAAATTTGTATTTCTTTGAGCGCCGATTCATTTTGTCTTGTTGTTTTCGGATGAATAACAATGTTTGCTTGGCAATTGTCACACCTATTTTGACAAATTCAATTGGCACTCGAAGGGTTAAACAAACTAGGCTGGGATCAAGTTTAAAAAAAAAAGTAAGTTATTTGCAGATTAAGGGGTCAATCCTACTGCAGCCGACACACAAAAATATTCAGAGAATTATGGGGCATTTTTGTGCGAATCTCGGACGCCGTATATTGCATCCACGATGATTCTCATCTGCAAAATCGTCACGGCTAATTGGACTAACGGCCCCCATACTCACTATCACCGTTCGCTTTCACAAACCGCAGGTTAGTAGATCACCCTCTTATATTTGAAGGGAAATTTAAATAAAAAAGTTAATATGAAGCTGTCCAGCATTTGTGGGCTACATGCAAAATCAGGCAGCATTTACCCTGCATGCAAATAAATAAACGAATGTGTTTGCAGGATGTTTCGTTACAGGAGGAAAGTTACTTGCTTCGTTTAGTTTTCTTAGTTCCCAACTGAAAATCAGCCCCTAGAACTGGGCCAGGTGGGAAACCAATGTACTGTATAACTCAGATCTATAATGCATTGAACAGAATCCCTGTAAATGTAAAACTGGGGAAAGGGGTTTGACAGCTTTTTAAAGGTACTTAATGTTAGTAACCACGCAAAGCTTTTATACGCACCATTTGTGGACTTTTTCCTGTATGGACACTGCAGAGTAACAGAAACCCCATTTAGCGGACCTGGCTCAATCAGTCTCATTTCTAATAATACCCCCGCCATCTCATGTAACCTCCGTATGCCCTCCGGAGAGCTAAGTAAATTGCTCCACTGACATAGTCATGAACCTTTATGTCAAAAGCCGCAATGTTTTTACTACTTAATCGCTGGTTAAGCACCGCAGTGCTGAGCTGTATCCTACACAAAGTCATCCTTATAAAGTATAAGAGTGCTCATCCCCCTTCACAATTTCCCAATTTGAAAAAAATAAAATTCTATCAGGAAATCCTTTGATGGTGACGAATGGATTTGCAGCTAATCGCAGACCTTGCACAGGGTGGCATTTCTCTCTGGCTGGGCAAGGTATACCTGATTGCAGGGCTCTACAAAGTAGCGGCCGTGCGATCAGGTCTGAATAACCCTCTCTATCGCTAACCATGCATGCGCCCGTGGGAAGTTAGCGATCCCCCCCAGTCCTAATAATAATACATGAAATCAGACTATGGGCGGGATGTATTAACATACATCACCGCCCTTCGCACTGCAGCCGCCGCGATGCTGCTGCATATTTACTAACATATGCAGCCAGCATCGGGTTGCGGTGACCGAGACCCCCGCGATACCTGTGATGTGGGCTGCGGGGGTCTCCGTCACCTCCCGGCGGCTGGCAGCGTCCCCCTGCGTCTCCTCCTCCCCCCTGAAGCCGGATGTCCTCCCGGCTGTCACACCAGGGGGAGGAGGAGATTTTGGAGGACGGGAGGGGGGGGGGCGCGGATGTTGTACGGCGGGAGGCGAAAGAAGCCCATAGGCTTCTATAGGGTATCGCCACCCAGGGGGTGGCGATACCCAGCCTTGCGAAAACGGGGCGGACGGGGATTGATACATAGGAAAATGCCGTAAAACGAGGGTTTTACGGCATTTTCCCTTTAGTAAATCTCGCCCTATATCATCAGCGACTGCATGTTCAGCGGGAGCGCGGGTGACGTCACTGAGCGTTATCGTTCAGTGTGCTAGTGCTACATCGTTCATCCGGTCGCACCACCGATATCATTAATTCATAATTGCTGTTCTCTGATCTAACAGATCCCTTTATCTGGCCCAGAACAAGACATCGTGGGCATCCCTGCTTAGAGTCTTAAGCACCCCCCCCCCATACACTGAGCCAATTTGGTCCGATTTTCGGCCAACTGCGACCAATCGGGCCATTAAATCTGACCAAATCGGCTGCCCCTGACATGCAGTCGGGTCCGAAGCGCATCCACTACCGGGAACGTACTTATTATGTGAAATATGTTTTTTTTTTATACAAGGCAGCACCTTAAAAAGCGACATGGATATCGGTAGAAACCCTTATCCAAAAGATAGGGTGCACAGAATGTTATTTAAATGCAACACATACAGAAGGCCTCTGAACAAGCTGGTGTTCCAGAGAACAAATCTAGCGATACAATAATGATTATTTTAGCATTTAACTGACCCTATGACATTTAACTAGCATGAATAAATAGGTTTGAATAAATTACTGCTGGATATGTCCCTATGTAATGAGAAAATGCAAATCAAACTTGCAGAAGAAGAACAGTTGGGACTTTGGAAATGCAAAAAAAAATTTTTATCAAGCTACATAATCTCTAAATATCTACCAATGCGTCTCTCTTCTGCACGAATCACTAGCTCCCATTCACTATTACAGGACTTTCATCGGGCTGCTCCCATCCTATGGAATGCCCTTCCACGCACAATAAGACTCTCCGCTAGCCTCCAAACTTTCAAGCGTTCCCTGAAAACTCACCTCTTCAGGCAAGCCTATCATATTTAAGTTCTACACCAGTGGTTCCCAAACTGTGTGCCGTGGCTCCCTGGGGTGCCGTGGGACACTTGCAGGGGTGCCACGGGTTGGTGGTCCAGGACCAATTCAAGTTATTTATTATCAATTATTTATGGACAAAACCAGAGCTGGTGGCTGCCAATAATAAAATATGTGTACAAACAGAAGCACATTCTGCCCTTTACCACATAATGGAACCTAAAAATAACAAATAAACACAGTCTACTTCATTTTATATTTATTTTTCTGCATTTTTGGGGGCCTAGGGGTGCCCTGGAAAAATTCTGATGCTCTAGGGTGCCGTGATTCAAAAAAGATTGGGAACCCCTGTTCTACACGCATAACCCTCAGAGGCACTTATGTATTATATAGCTTCCCTTCTGGACTTGTAACTTGGTGGGACTGCTATGCTATTACTGGGGCCTGTCCTTGTGTTTCCCTACTGTATCCCTATAGACTGTAAGCTTGCAGCAAGGCCCTCCAACCTCCAAGTCTGTCTGTTGTTACCCAGTTTATTCTATCACTGTCTACTATTGTAAAGCTCAACGGAATCTGCTGCGCTATATAAGAAACTGGAAATAAATAAATTACAGTTCCAAATTTCTACTTATTTACGGGTGGGAGCAATGGTTTCCAAACTGGGTGCCTTAGGTTGACTAGACTAGGATCAATTCAAATGATGGTCAGTATAATAGGCAAAACCAGTGCTGGTGGGTTCCATATGTGGACAAACAGAAGTCAATCCTAACCCTCACCACATAACTGACCCTAACAATGGCCTATAACACAATATTTATTTATTACCAGTTTCTTATATAGCGCACACATATTCCGCAGCACTTTACAGAGTACAGTTGAACATTCACATCAGTCCCTGCCCCAGTGGAGCTTACAATCTATATTCCCTACCACATGTACATGCACACACAGACATTCTAGGGTTAATTTAGTTGGGAACCAATTAACCTACCTGTATATTTTTGGATTGTGGGAGGAAGCCGGAGTACCCATAGGAAACCCACGCAAGTACGGGGAGAATATACAAACTCTGCACAGTTAGGGCCATGGTGGGAATAGAACCCATGACCTCAGCGCTGTGAGGCAGTAATGCTAACCATTACACCCTCCGTACGCCCCAATATATTCACTTTAGATTTTATTCTTAATTTGTCAATACAAAACCTTTGGCTTAGGGGCGCCGAGAAAAAAATCCTGATACTGTAGGGCGCCGTGTTTCAAAAAAGTTTGGGAACCTCTGCATTGGAGTGATCTTATAATGGAATGTATATGATGGTCAGATGCTTAGCTACTGTTCTCCTACGGTCCTAGAACCGCTTGGTGGAATCGTCTCTAAAGTTCTGGATAAACAGAAGACCAGTCCAGAACTCCGACACCGCTAACAATGTGGTTCCAGCTGATATATCTACAGAGATTACAGTGTTCCAGTTGATAGATCTACCCCAAAAACCTGGCATGCAATAGGTTGACAGCGTCAAAAGGTCGACAGGGTCAAAAGTTCAACATGCAATAGGTCAAGAGGAGTTTCATGCTTTTTTTTTCTTTTCTTTTTTTTTTACCGGCTTGTACTTTCTTCACCATCGATGTCGGCATAGAGCTTGCTGACCATGCGAGAGTACGCGTTTCACTAATTGGGGCTCCATTTCGACATGGACACCCCAAATTTTTTTTTCAATCATGTCGACCATTTTATGTGTGTTTTTTCATGTTGACAAAGTCGGCAGCCATTCCATTTAAATTGTACAGCATATAGCCCAGATCAAGACCGTCCGCTGCAAGAAAAATCATGGCGATTGTAGGTACAGTAAAAAAAAAAAGAATAGTAATAATAAAAACAAACTGAATATTTTGCAGCTAGCTTTTATGGAGGGCATGCTGGTTCTAGTAGTGCCATATGGAGAGTCTAGGGGCGACTACAGGCGAGTTGGCTTTCCATATAGATCTATTTTTGTATGTGCTATTATCATGTAGAATAACAGCATGAAATGTTATGTCTCGGATTGTGTGCAGCCACCATGCAGAGTTAGGGACCACCAGTACCAGGAAATCCTTACCGAGACCTGGTGGTCTACGCAAATATATGTAACTAAAGCCCCTAACAAACTAGAGGAGGCATGTCCAAACTATAGCCCTCCAGCTGTTGTGAAACTACCAAGTCCCATCATGCCTTGCCACAGTTTTGCCATTAGAGAATGCTAAAAATGTGGCAAGGCATGCTGGGATGTGTAGTTTCACAACAGCTGGAGGGCCACAGTTTGGACATGCCTAATACTGTCACTCAGAAAGGGACTTTGGAGCGATATTTATCACAGTGTTGCCGAGTGTGCACACTCAATATCGGTAATAACCCCAGCTGTATGCTGAACATGTAGGTCAATGTGGCTATATAGCCAACAACCTCATGTTCAGCAGGTCCCAGCAACGTCACTGAATGATATCAATTACCGATATCGATACATCATGGTAGCCATTTTGACAGTGAATAAATGGCGTTTATGGCTACGCTTGGGGGTTTGTCACAATATTATTGTACAAAAATAAACAGTATTTTATGTAAATTCTGCTGGAAGTCCGGTAGTACTGTTGTCCCATCGCCAATTTAAAAAAAATCTGCTCATTCAGCTCCGGGGACACTGAGGAGAAATGTAGGCGGAGCTCAGCTTCACGAGGATAGTCTCTGCCACCCGCGACTGTGTTACTATGCAACGTAGTCGCAGATTCAGACCCAGGGATACAGAATGAAGATGTATGCCGAGCTTAGCCCACCCCTTAAGCTGGCCACACGCTACGGCAGGGCTGGGCAATTGCGGCCCTCCAGATGTTGATGAACTACACATCCCAGGATGCTTTGCATTAGTTTTGCTATGTGGCCATGCTGAAACTGATGCAAGGCATGCTGGGATGTGTAGTTCATCAACATCTGGAGGGCCACAATTGCCCAGCCCTGCGCTACGGTGATACATCACAGCAGTGTATGGGCCAGCCAATCCCCAGCAAGCCGCCCGGGACCTTCCCAGGCGGCACGATCTCATGCGAGCCATGTTCCCTGCCGCTGGGAGGAGGGTTCGAGGTTGGACTCAGGGCCGATGCCCACGGGACCGAACATTTGACCCAATGGGTCATCAAAGACATCCAATTTGGGCCGATTTCATGGCCCGATCCGTCGGGACTGGGTGAAATCGGCCCAAATCGCGGTACTGTATGGTGGCCTTTACAGATCTATGCTCAGCATACTGTTCCTGATCTGTATTCATCGATAATGTAGCCCAGTACTGTACATTAATTCATTATTATATTTTGTTATTTTACCTTATATTGTACATGACCTTTATCTAATTTCCACTGGACCGTTTTTTGTTTTTTTTTGTATACTTGTTCTTTATTTGTTATCTTGTACACACAAACATACATTTACTAAAGCTTCTAAAAATGTAAAAAGTTGATGTTGCCCATAGCAACCAATCAGATTCTATCATTTTCTAGGCGGCAATGGAGATATGATAGAACGGATCTGATTGGTTGGCTATGGGAACATCCCCTCTTTTCATTTTTAGAAGCTTTTTAGTACATTTACCACACAATGTATGTCTTTGGAAACCACTATGAATTGTTTATTGTATATTGTTTTCCAATACGATTGCTGGTCAGAACGTTTGACTCATATGCATATGGATTGCTACTTTGCTAACAGTGCTTTGTTTCAATAAAGTAAAAAAAAAAAAATAAGGAGCTTGCAAGTCATCACTTTTATGCTTTTTTATTTTATATTTCAGAAGACAAAAGCAAGTTATGTAGTGTGACCACGCGTAGTACAATGTGATGCATTGTGTGTGTCAGATGCTGATACGTTACAGGAAGTTACCCCAAAAAAAGTTTGGATCTGTAGAAGATCTGCAACCTCAGATGACAGATGAGGAGCCGTCGTTTGCCAAAATACTCAAAAGAACCATTATCTTCGCCTGCACAGCTGCATCCACACCCTGCCTGACAACACCGGCTGGCAATATAACAGGGAAAACGGAAATGCTGAAATATCTTTAGGCCGTAGAGAACCTGAATTTTTGCTTAGCCAGGCGTGCCTGCTAAAAACAAACACTACACAACTCCAGTGTGTCATGCGAACGGACACAGACAAAATATCCATTGTATGGTAAAAGTTTTCTGCCCTCTCCTGGTCTAAATTGAAATGTGCTACTATTATTTTTACAAATATACAAATTATTTTTACAAACTATACAAATATTAAGGCCAGTCCGACGGAGGGGCGAAAGTTTACGCGTATGCAATTCTTGTTCCACCTAACCTTCCCAACCACAGCAGGGCAGGAGCTGCTGCAGCAGCCAGAGCAAGTCTCCAACTATCCACCTTCCCTTCCCAACCACAGCAGGAGCTGCTGCAGCAGCCAGAGCAAGTCTCCAACTATTCACCCACCCTACCCAACCACAGCAGGGCAGAAGCTGCTGCAGCAGCCAGAGCAAGTCTCCAACTATCCACCTTCCCTTCCCAACCACAGCAGGGCAGAAGCTGCTGCAGCAGCCAGAGCAAGTCTCCAACTATCCACCTTCCCAACCACAGCCGGGCAGAAGCTGCTGCAGCAGCCACAGCATGTCTCTAACTATACACCTTCCCTCTCCAACCACATTAGGGCAGGAGCTGCTGCAGCAGCCAGAGCAAGTCTCCAACTATCCACCTTCCCTTCCCAACCACAGCAGGGCAGAAGCTGCTGCAGCAGCCAGAGCAAGTGTCCAACTATCCACCTTCCCTTCCCAACCACAGCAGGGCAGGAGCTGCTGCAGCAGCCAGAGCAAGTCTCCAACTATCCACCTTCCCTTCCCAACCACAGCAGGGCAGGAGCTGCTGCAGCAGCCAGAGCAAGTGTCCAACTATCCACCTTCCCTTCCCAACCACAGCAGGGCAGAAGCTGCTGCAGCAGCCAGAGCAAGTGTCCAACTATCCACCTTCCCTTCCCAAACACAGCAGGGCAGGAGCTGCTGCAGCAGCCAGAGCAAGTCTCCAACTATCCACCTTCCCTTCCCAACCACAGCAGGGCAGGAGCTGCTGCAGCAGCCAGAGCAAGTCTCCAACTATCCACCTTCCCTTCCCAACCACAGCAGGGCAGAAGCTGCTGCAGCAGCCAGAGCAAGTCTCCAACTATCCACCTTCCCTTCCCAACCACAGCAGGGCAGAAGTTGCTGCAGCAGCCAGAGCAGGTCTCCAACGATCAACCTTACCTTCCTAACCACAGCAGGGCAGGAGCTGCTGCAGCAGCCAGAGCAAGTCTCCAACTATCCACCTTCCCTTCCCAACCACAGCAGGGCAGGTGCTGCTGCAGCAGGTACAGAAGATCCCAAAACTCTCAATAAATAAGCAAACAAGAGAAAAAATTACTGACTGGGGGATCGATCTCACATGGATATCACAACGCTATATACAGTGTTCCCGTCACAGACCACTCTGCCAATGAGTCACTTATCAATTTCAGTTTGTCAAAAAGTTTTGTAAAGTGAAAATTTTTAAGGGTCTACTTAAAGTTACAGAAGGAGCCCCTCTCTTTTTTGACCGGCGCTCGCCAGAACGCCCCCGCTGGCGAGAGACTCCATCAGCCGCACATGCGTCTTAATCTCTCGGCACTGGGACCCTGCCTGTCTCTGCTCAAGGGAGACGGGCAGGGTTTAGGGGGGGGATGTCAGGGCGGTGGTGGGGACCGGCGATGGTGGCGGGGAAGAGCTCCGTTGCTACGGGGCACGCGAGCATCTCGTGCGCAAGCCCTCCGGGCGACGGCTGGCGATTGCAAACACAAAAGGGGCTCAATCTGTAGTCTGTTTTATTCCAAAAAATCAAAAGATTTCCAATGACCTATCACAGTGCATGACCCTTATGACAACACCCTTAAGGGCTCGTCCGATGAAACCCATCTTCGAACTTCGATCGTCCCTTTAAGTTGATAAGGTAGTGTGCAAAGTTTGAAGATAATGAGTTAAATCGTTCTAGAGTTATCGTGGAACATCAATCCATCCATACACACACACAGACACACTCAAACATCATTCAATTATACTTATGTAGATTAGACAAAGGGGGTGATTCATTAGTGATAGTAAGCGGCCAAATGCTCCTGCAATTCCCCGCATGGCGGCAGGGTCTGCCGGTCAAATGATGTGAATCGCATCTATTTAGCCCTACCCTACACCTTTCAGCTCCGTCACCCAGTATGTATGGGCCTTTAGCGTTTGTCTTCAAATCTGTTTTGGTCCTTCATTAAGAACGTCCATGGTATGTTCCAAAATCGCTGAACACCAATAGACTGCTGGCACACAAGGCGTTAATCTCTGGATGAAAGTGTATATTTTTGTTTATTTGTTTTGGAGGTTTTTTTTTTTTTGTTTTTTTTTAAGCAATTAGGCCAGCAATCTGCGCCTAATGCTTCTATGGCTTATTTTTTTTTTTTGCAGAGAACTAGGTCATTCCTAATTATCCCCAGGCTAGGGCAGCCTTACGCTGAAGAAAGGGTTAGCGAGAGGTAATATTACAAAAGACTTAAGACAGTTATTTTTTGTTTTGTTTGTTTAAATAAAAATAGAAATAAAGTATCAAATATACCCCTTTTACACCAAAAATCCTGGTCCGACCCTGGTCTTTGAACGCTGGAGTTTCCAGGGTCTGACCCTGGTTTATACCCCATTTACACAAAACTTCGACCTGGGTCTGCACCATTTATACTGAACCTGGGTCAGCACTGCCTTTCCTTGTGGATGTCATAAAAAATGCTTGCTTGTTGCCAAGGCATCGGTCCTATGTAGAGATGCAATGTTTTGATTTTATTAATTCAAAATCCCTGATGACGATTTTGATAAAATCGAAACGTTGCAAGTTTCCTGTCGGAGTTTGATTTATCCACCGTGTGCTGCCTTCTCGCCTCTGAGAATTCATCTCTATATCTATATATCTCTTATATATTTAGCCAGATCTG
Organism: Crinia signifera; assembly: GCF_055691185.1. Taxonomy (NCBI): domain Eukaryota; kingdom Metazoa; phylum Chordata; class Amphibia; order Anura; family Myobatrachidae; genus Crinia; species Crinia signifera. The sequence goes on from NC_139217.1 coordinate 46,927,143, forward strand.
TCACTCAACCCCTGTGGAGAACGTTCCTGTGTAGAACAGTTTCACTTTCATGTGTCTGACGTTCCACCCCCTTGACATCACCTCCCCCCGCCCAGCCAGGGCTACAGTACACGCCCACCATCCACCATTACTCCACAGCCACCATCCACCATCCACCATCCACCATTACTCCTGCACATCCCTACCCTCTGCCAGGACCCCCGCGACCCCCCTCCCGCGATTCGCGGGACCCCCCCCTCCCGCGATTTGCGCGACCCCCCCTCCCGAGAATCGCGGGACCCCCGCGACCCCCCTCCCGCGATTCGCGGGACCCCCGCGACCCCCCCCTCCCGCGATTCGCGGGACCCCCGCGACCCCCCCTCCCGCGATTCGCGGGACCCCCCGCGACCCCCCCCTCCCGCGATTCGCGGGACCCCCCGCGACCCCCCCTCCCGCGATTCGCGGGACCCCCGCGACCCCCCCTCCCGCGATTCGCGGGACCCCCGCGACCACCCCGGTATCCGGACTATTGTAAGACAGCACTTACATCGACAGCCATTACATCGACACCATTAGTTCGACACCTCAATAGGTCGACATGGTTTTAGGTCGACATACCATTAGGTCGACATGTCATTATGTCGATAGCTCATTAGGTCGACTGCTCATTAGGTCGACATGTTTTAGGTCGACACTGCCATTAGGTCGACAGTGTCTATGTCGACAGTCAAAAGGAATAGAATAAAATAGTGTGCCGAGCGCAGCGAGGCACCGTGCCCGAAGCATAGCGAGCGGCTGCGGTACACTTCAAACTGTGTCCATGTCGACTGTGTCGACATTTCGGCCAAAAAACAGTGAAAAAACCCATGTCTACCTTTTGACTGTCGACATAGACTCTGTCGACCTAATGGCAGTGTCGACCTAAAAACATGTCGACCTAATGAGCTGTCGACCTAATGGTATGTCGACATAATGACATGTCGACCTAATGGTATGTCGACCTAAAACCATGTCGACCTATTGAGCTGTCGAACTAATGGTGTCGATGTAATGGCTGTCGATGTAAGTGCTGTCTAATATCCGTCCCAGACCAGACCACCCCCTCCCGCGATTCGCTGGACCTCCGCGACCACCCTCTCCCGCGAAACGCGGGACCCCCGCGACCCTCCCGCAAATCGCGGGACACCAGCGACCCCTCCCTCCCGCGAGCCCCCTCCCGCGATTCGCAGGACCCCTGCATCCTCCCCTCCCGCGATTCGCGGGACCCCTGCGACCCCCCCTCCCGGCATTAAAAGGGCCCCCCGCGACCCTCCCCCCCCCTACTGTGATTTGCGACCCCCCTCCCGCAATTCGCGCCGCCCCCTCCCGCGATTCACGGAACCCCCCGTAGCGCCCCCCTCCCGCGATTTGCGGGCCCCCTCGGCACTTCTCGCGATTTGCGACCGCCCCCTAATTCACACATTCGGGGACCCCACCTCCCGCGATTCATGCCCCCCTCACGCAATTCACGGCACCCCCCACACCCCCCTTCCTGCGATTCGCAACCCCCCACGACCCCCCCTCCCGCGATTCACGAAACCCCCCGTAGCGCCCCCCTCCCGCGATTTGCGGGCCCCCTCGGCACCTCTCGCGATTTGCGACCGCCCCGTAATTCACACATTCGGGGACCCCCCCTCCCGCGATTCGGAACCCCCCACGACCCCCCCTCCCGCGATTCACGGACCCTCGCACCACCCCCCTGCGCCCACCCTCCCTTGATTCACGCCCCCTCATGCAATTCACGGCAACCCCCCACACCCCCCCTCCTGCGATTCGCAGCCCCCCCACGACCCCCGCCTCCTGCGATTCATGACCCCTCCCGTGATTCACGGACCCCCGCACCACCCCCCCTTGACTCACGGCACCCCACGCGCCCCTCCCGCAATTCACGGACCTCCGCAACCCCCCCTCCCGCAATTCACTAACCCCGACAACCCCCCTCCCGCAATTTGCGGACCCCCCTTCCCACGATTCAAGCCCCCCCGCACCCCCGCCCACGATTTGCGGACCCCCGCCCCCTCCCGCTAACCGCGGATCCCCAAACACCACCCCCCCTCCCGCAATTTGCAGACCCCCCAGACCCCCTTCCGGCAATTCCACCCCCCAGCGGACCACCGCGGCCCCGCTCCCGCATTTCACATACCCCCGTGACAATAGGGGATCCTGTACCACCACAAGCAGGTACCGCCCCTAGGTGGGAAATCCGGCCCTGGCTGCCGCACTGCAGGTTTCCCCACTGCCCTCTGCACCAGCGCCACAACTTTTATCAATGTCTTGCCCACATACCACTTTTATACAGCCTCCTGCTCTCATGCACGCTCACTCCCTCCCAGTGGGAGGAGACGCTCACCCACTGCCGGGAGCTGCATACTGTCCCCCACCCTCCTCCAGTTCTAGGGATGCCCATCGACCATCAATGATTTTCAAATAATCGATGGTTTATGGCCGATGTTGAATACTTTTGCCATCAATGTGGGAGGACACTGCCCTGCCTCCTGTTCTCCTGCCCCGTAACTTCCGCCAGTGGAGACCCGCTCACCCTGTGTTGCCCACATTCCCCTATCATGCTTTACCGCCCAGCCTCCTGCTCTCATGCACCCTAACTCCCACCCAGTCGGAGGAGACACTGACTCCTGTATTTCTGTGCTGCCACGCTGGACCCTCACCCACTGGCAGAAGCTGCACAGTGTCCACCACCCTCTTTAGTCCCCCGTATGCCCACACACCCCTATCACTACCCAGCTTCCTGCTCTCCTGAACCGTAACTTCCACCACTGGGGAGTCGCTGACGCTGTGTTGCCCACATGCCCCTATCATGCCTCATATCCCAGCCTCCTGCTCTCATGCACCCTAACTCCCACCCAGTAGGAGGAGACACTGACTCAGGGCCACCGTCCGGTACTCCTGTGCTGCCACGCTGGACCCTCACCCACTGCCAGAAGCTGCAATACAGGGCATCTTTCATACAATTCTAACCATATTTCTCACAATACAAATGTTCACAAATTAAGGGGCGTAGCCCCTTACGCCGGTGTGAAGAGCGCCCGTAGGGCCCGATGAATCACCTAGTATATACATATATATATATATATATATATATATATATATATATATATATCTATATATCTATATATCTATATATCTATATCTATATCTATATATATATATGTGTACAGTACTTGGATTCTGTTGCGCTGATGCTATTATATGTCCAGCAAAAACCACGGTGTCGACACACACTGAGGTCGATGGCACCAAAGTCTGTTAATGAGACTGCAGTTCAATCCTCCAAAGATGATGTAGCTCCCGGGTTCACAGGAGATGGCAATCTAGGTAGAACAGAGGAAAGGAAGAAGGCGCTTCCTGGTGCATTAAAAGAGAATTATTTAAGAAAAAGCGGAGTGACAAACTCCAAGGTACTTCAAAGGTATGCTCGTACCTATCATAAAAGCTCTGTGGGCTGGTTACCACACGGTTAAAACACAATCACAAGGCAATAACAGCTCACGCGATCCGTGCTGATGTCTGTCGGGACGCTGTAGGTGCGCACGCTGGATTGCGTCGCATAGACAGGGAATCCCGGGACAGGTAACTTTGCCTACGTGTGGATTATTTCTGAGTGCCGCTGTACCCCCCAGGACTCTACATTGATACAGCACACACTATCTGCATTGGATGGCACCAGTTTATTACCTTAGGAACCATTTGCCTTTCAATTTGGAGTGCCGCCAAAGGACTATATATATATATATATATATATATATATATATATATATATATATATATATATATATATATATATATATATATATACATACACACACACACACACACACACACACACACACACACACATACACACATACATACATACATACATACTACTTAAATAAAAATTCTGAAGGGGTAGAGGGGGGAAGCTGTCCCCGGGTGCTGGGAGAAGGGGGGTTTCTGCGGCTGCTGAGGGGAGGTGGGGGTACCTGGCTGTCAGCCTGAGGTCAGAGCCGTAGAGCATGATGTGCGCCGCCGCTGCTGCTGAATCAGGCCCGATATCATACAACTGCGGTCGATGATGGTCGGAGCCGGAGGGGATGATGTGTGCCACTGCTGGCGGGGGTCCCTCCGGCGCATGGGAACTAGTACTAGTTCCCATGCACCGGAGGGACCCCCGATGCCGACTGTCCATTCGCCGCAGGAACTTCGCGGCTGCGGGGGGAGGTACAGCAGCAGCGGCGCACATCATCCCCTCCGGCTCCGACCTCAGGCTCCGACCATCATCCCCCGCAGCCCGCAGTTGTATGCTATATGGCCTGATTCACCAGCAGCAGCGGCGGCGGCGCACATCATCCCCTCCGGCTCCGACCTCAGGCTGACAGGTACCCCCACCTCCCCTCAGCAGCCACAGACACCCCCCTTCTCCCAGCACCTGGGGACAGCTTCCCCAGTGCTACACGCTGTGTACCCGCTACGGGTGCCTGCACCCGCAGCGGGACCATTTACACCGGCCTTTACACGGGTCCTATCCGGGTTCTACCCAGGTCAGGACCTGGGTAGAGGACCCGTGTAAATGGACACGGATATACCCCATTTAAACCGCCGATGATCCGGGTCTGACCCGCTGCTGACCCGGATTTTTTGGCGGTGTAAAAGGGGTATTATTTATTCCTTTTTGAAAGGACTTTGGTCCCCCCACTAGGACAGTATCACACCTGTCCTCTATTTTCGATTTACATTCAATGTCCTGCATTCTTTTCTGCATTCATAGAGTAGCAAGTCAAAATATAATAATACATAAAAAATAAACAAACAAACAAATAACCAAACAAATAAAGAAAATAGACAAATAACCAAACAAATAAAGAAAATAAACAAACAAATAACCAAACAAATAAAGAAAAAAAACAAATAGGTTGTCAGACTGGACTTTAAACATACCTCCCAACAGTCCTGATTTTATCGGGACAGTCCCGATTGTCAGGGCCTGTCCCGCTGTCCCACCCACGGGCGGCAGTGTCCCACGGTGTGGGGGGGCTGTTGGGAGTCCCCAGTCAGATGCTAAGCAGCGGGGAATAAACGCTGTGCGCATGCGCACAGCGTCTATTCCCGCAGCCAGGGGGGCTGGGGGCATGGCTAGAGGCTCACAGAGCCTCTGGGTCATGCCCCCATAGCGGCAAAATGGGGGCGTGGCCTCACGGGAGAGCCGTGAGTATAGGCCACACCCCCAAATTAGGCCACGTCCCCGAAAATTTCGGCGCGCCTGCTGACCGGCCAAAGTTGGGAGGTATGCTTTAAATTGTCTTCTACATCTAAGCAAGCACTGTATAAAGCAGACTGCAATATACAATAAATCCGATGTTTTATTTTTTGCTAAAGGGACTTTCCATCTGCACATGGTTTTTGCGCCTCTACAACCTACTGACCTTCTGTTTTGTATGGTGTTTGAGTGTTCAGCAGTAACCATATGCTAGACAAAGTCCTATCGTGTCCCTCTGTATGCGTACTGCCACGCTTTTGCCTGTGCTGTCCCAATTTTCGGGAGTTGCCACCAACTTAATGACATACCAAAGCTCATTGATGTTAAAGCCACTCCTGACACGTCTCTGTACTGTGAAGAAAAATAAAAATCACATCAATAGGACTGGCAGGAGGGCCTTTCAGAAGACCTACAAATGAATATTGGGCAGCTAAAGCCGTGTTTGGGCAGGCTCGTCCTACCCTAATGACGTCTTTATAGAAGTTAGGCCCAACTCCTGCCTCCCCCGCCGTTCGCAACAGGAAGGGATGGGGCGGTGGTAGCGCTGGGCCATGGGAATGCCGAGCATTTACTGGGCATTCCAATGGGTATGCAGGCGGGCGGATGATGTGAGCCGCCCGCCCTGTCTCTGTCCCAGCACACACAAAGAAAAATCAGTTGAGACTGACTTATTTGTCAAGGCATGGTTGCGAGGGGAAACAGCGGCAGGGGGGGTGAGTATTCGGCGGGGAGACCTCTCTGGTAAGCTGCGAGCTGAATCAGGCCCTTATCATCTGATTAACACAAGGCAACTAAAGGTGCATACACACTAGACGATGTATGCAATAAAAGATATTAGTGACCAATTTCCCTTGAACCTCCCCAGTGTCCTGGACGAACGATATTGTGCGTACACAACAAACGATGTGAGGAACGACGAACGATCTAGGTAGACTCTATGGCAGGGGTGGCCAAACCTGTCCTCAAGATCTACCAACGGTGCATGTTTTCCAGGCAACCTGCAGATCTATAGTAGGAATTAGGGTGGCCAATCCCGGGATTGGGATCGGCGGGATTTGGCCCCTAAAACGCCGCGGGATTTCGGCGCGGGATTTCGGGGTTAGACTGCGCATGCGCAGTCTAATGCCGGGCAGCGTCTGAGCAAGTGCTCAGACGCTGCCCGGCTACTCCCGTCCCGGCATTGTGGCTCTGCACAGCGTGACGAGGCCAGAGGTCACACTGCGCAGGCCAAGCAGCTCCACAGCCCCGTCCTGGGCATGCAGCATGATGATGTTATCGCCTGCGCTGCCCGGCCGCCCGCACAGCTCCCTGCCCGACTCCTGCTGTTGGCTCTACAGCTGTGCACCAGCTAGGGAGTCTGGGACATGTGACAGTTAGTAATGACTACAGCTGCGCACCAGCTAGGGAGTCTGGGAAATGTGGCAGTTAGTAATGACTACAGCTGCGCACCAGCTAGGTAACCTGGAAAACGTGGACCGTTGGTAGATCTCGAGGACCGATTTGGCCAGCCCTGCTCTATATCTTTTTGTGAAAGATATCCGAAATTGACCCGCCTGCACAGTCCATAAACAACCTTGATGACCGAGCGGTTGGACCACACATGGTCGTTCGTTGCTCGTAGCATACACACTGGACGATATTTTGTCCAATCTCGTTCCGAAAGGCCAAAATGAAGGACATTGGTCAAAAAAATTGTCTAGTGCCTATGGACCTTTATTTCTTTCGCTGGTTGTAGAACGGCACTTCTCCGCATTACCTCAGATGGCATTGGCAGGGCATATGCCCAACAACAAGTGTAGAACTAATGGTCAAATCTTTAAAGCCTGCCTATTTACAAACCATAAAAGCAGCAGAACTCATCCGACTCCGTCGTGTGATAAGCAGAAGGCTGATAATCTGCAAATAAAATGATCTGTGACAATGGAACGGGTGCTGGGCTGCGTTCTGTGCCAGCTCCGCAGCAAGGTCGTCCAATTCAGCAGGACTTCCTCCAGCCCCTTCACAGCAAGAAGGGCCAATGGATTTGGCATCTTGCAGGACTTTTAATAACTTGGAGTCCAGCAATTGCTCATTTTCTCCCTTCCCGGATAAATCTTGGATAGCGCGCACACACACACACACACACACAGCTTCATAGAGGCTATAGAAATTCCTGCAACCCTCTTCGGATACAGCATCTATACAGACACCTTGGATATCGCATTGGCCCGACGGAAAAATGCATTTAATTCATTTTCTAACTATTGTCGTTATAAAAAAGGTGTAGGATCATTGTTCATATATTTCTGGAGCTGGGGGGAGGGATCAACATTATATAGATCTATATTTACTTATCCCAGTCAAAAATCCGATTTATCTCGTTTTACGATACTGCTCAAATTGGATACATTTTACCTGATTTCAGTTAAAAATTAAGGGTTTAAGATTTTTAAAACCAGCTTTACTTAATGACACACAAATCCAGTGCTTAAAACCGCCTCTTCAAGGCCATGGGGCCAATTACACTGAAGTGGGTGGAGCCAAAATGCCACCACTCCTGGTACCACACCCAATGCTCCTCCCACCCGGACCTCCTTTTGACAAATCTCCTGGTTGTCATCTTAAAGAAAGTCACTAAGTACGACAAATATTAATCAGTTATTAGCTCCATGTTCCCGGCCTCACAGGGTCTACAAAATGGCCCCATTGCTGCCATCAGTAGTTGGTTGGAGGGAAGTTCTACAAACTAATATAGTGCTCATTCTAGCATCTGCTATCTTTGAAAACCCATGCAGTTCCTCTTCCCTGCCTGGGGTGTCGCTGTCTGCTGTAGTGCTTCCAGCACAGTGTGGTCCTGTCTATCAGCACTGATATGCAAACCAGACCTGTGCTAGAAACACCACAGCAGACAGCGACACCCCAGGCAGTGAAGAGTAACTGCATGGGTTTTCAAAGATAGCGGGTGCTAGAATGAACACTACTAATATTCTCACCTGCGGCCAACACTATGCACCAATAGACCACACCCCTTATTCCTGATACCTTGGCAACATAGCTGAAGAGACTTCCCGAACAGAGTGTTCAGAACAACATCCTCAGTGCTTATGTTCTAGCAGCCGGATTCCTTTTACATAAAAATGCCTGAACCTGCATCTATGACACTTTCTGCAATCTGGTGCATACAGCGCACAATCCATCTAGTCAGGGAGCAGGGGCGAGAGTCAGGAAGATAAGGTGTATTAGGTAGCGTCTGGTAAGCGGGAGCCAGGAAAGGATGAACGCTCCAAGTCCACAGCTCAGGATAAGTGGGATTTTGTTTTAAATCCAGTAGAACCAGGACATTTTATAAAATGGAAATGCAAACTGCATCCCGTAGAAGGCAACTTTTCAATGTAGCAGGGGGGTAGGGGGGGATGGAGGATGCAGGGAGCCGGGCAGGGGAGGAAGCCGCTGTCTTCAGAGCACCAGCGGGAGCAGGGGGGGCGGCGGCGTAGGGAACCAGGGAGCCAGGCAGGAGAAGACACTGCCATCCCCACTCCATGGTCCCCTCGCCGGCGTCCGGCGCCTGCAGCTCCCTGGGAGTTGCATGTGATAGGCAAGGCAAGCGAAATAGCCTACATCCTGTTGCCAACATCCCTGTACAAGGCTAAGTAGTTCATTACATCTTAAGGCCCATACACACTGGGCGATTATGAGCTGAAAGCCGCTCAAAACAACAAGTTTGATCGTCTTTCATCTCAAAGCCGCCCAGTGTGTACGGCCCGGCGGTGATGCACGCTCCCACATCATCATCAGGACAGCGGCTCATCTGCTGGTATTACCTTTAAGGACGGCTTTGAATAGCTCTGCGCTATGAAAAGCCGTCCGCTCCCCCTGCTGACAGCACCGGGCAGGGGTAAAGCCGCTCAGTGTGTATGGACCTTAAGTGAGCCATTTGCCTAATGACTCATTTATGAAATACTGGGAGAAATCCAAATGATTTTTAATAAAGTGATCTAATGTGCCGGGAGAGGTACATACATAGAAAACTAGCAGCGTTTACACGATGGATACATTGGGTGAGCACACAATACAGAACGTATGTTTTACTAGCTTATGTCACACCAGAACAGGTAAAGGAGGGCCATATACAGTGTCCTATGTTCTGGGGATAGGATTGCTCAACACTGAGTAAGGTCATCACAGATGGCGCACGTCTGTTTTCTAGTTACCCACTAATCAAAACCAAAGAGAGCATCCTTATCAGATGACCATCACCTAGAGGTTTCCTTCTACCTGGGGAACCCCAAGTCTACTGTTGGCGTTTCACATAATAATGCCTAAAGTCTGACTTTATAACCCCCCCCCCCCCCCCCCAACCACTCTCTACACAAACACAATAGATCATAGCAACATTATAAAACATACTGGTGGAATGTCCAGACGGGTCCTGAACTAGGGAATCAGACAACAACCACACACCAGAGAGGACAGTCCACCCCCCGCCCAAGGCAAGAAAGATTTGCCGTGTTAATGCAAATGGTGCCGAGTCGCATCCAGTCTTCGTTTTCCTCCTCCGCATCTTCTGTAGGGCACAGAGTCATTCTAGGTCTCAACAAGTTCAAGAGGTGTATCCCTCATTCCGGGAAACCTGGTGGAGACCCCACCAAAAACTGGGAGAAGTAGAAGGAACAGCACATGAGCAATTAAGCAGCAGAGAACCACTTAAAACCGTACCCAGCGACATCGGTAACTGAGCCGACTTGTGCCAACAGGCGGTATTTCATTCCCTACCATCCACTAGGGAATGGAGGGAGAATACAACAGCGTGCATGAAGCATGGCAAGATCAATCTTTTGACTGTTGACCTTTCGGCCCTGTCAACCTCTAGTGGTTGACCTAATGTATGTCGACCCTATGACCCATACCCATAACCACCACACCACAACATAACTAAGCAAAGAGAATGGGTTAAAGTAATATAAAGCAGAGACTGACATTATTAGCGTTATACGCTGCACAATCAAAGCAATTTTAATAACGCATCTAAAATTAGAGAACGGACGTGAACAGAAAATACAGGAAATGAGACAACGAATGTCGGAGGAGAGAGAAAAAAAAAACTAAAAAGTTTCTGTTAAGTATAGTAAAAAAAAAACATACAAAATCAGAGGTCAGTTCACAACCTAAAAAAAAAAAAAGTGCTTTTAGCAAGAAGATGACAAAACGTTTGTCAAGAGCAGAACGCAATCTCTTTCCTGATAATACATTGACAATCTCATTGAATATTCATAGGTCCCGGACGAAGCTGAGTGACAGAACGGTGGTCTGAACAGACAACTGTATCTTGGTTATGAGGATGCCATGCCGGCTTAGCAGTCTTCCCGTCACTCAACCAGGCCAGCGGTTTCCAGGCAGCAAGTCTACCTAATGAAATGCACACAATGCAAGGATCCAAAACAGCCTTCAGCACAGAAACATGGCTCATCCCTAGCGCTCAGTCATGCGGAACTCTGCGCTCCACAAAGCAAGAGGCACCTTCAGGTCATGATACATGAATTACCGAGCACGTGTGGACTTCCTCTACAATGGGAGGACTGCCCGTACAATAAAGGCTGGCAACACTGTTCCGTTACATCCGGTATTTGGCCAGGCCAGTGGTTTGATGGGTAGGATTCATTTTTTAGGCTTGGTTAGTAGAAAGACGGGTCAGGAGATGGCAAGCTGAGATGGCGAGCACAAATGCACACAAAGGCAGTCTTCTGGCCTTCCATACACAGTGAGGCCAGCAGACATGAAGTGTTCATGTTTTTTTTTTATCCCGGATGTCGACATGGACGCCATCAATTTGTACCACGTCCGCACGCCATGCTTCTGGCACGCTATTCTATTCTCCCTCCAAGCCCTAGTGGATGGTAGGGCGTGAAATACCGCTCATGTCGACATTTTGACTGTCGATCTAGCCATTGTCGGCCTAATGATTGCGTTGACCTTCCAACTCTTAGCTATGTCAATCGTCTGTGGTCCACCGAATGCATGTTGACCTAATATGGATCAACTGAATGACTCTACTGTATATCTCTCACATAGAGTTAGCAGCTAAGCAGGAAAAGCCAGTAACTTTGCATTGGGGTAAAATCATGCTGCACTGCAGGTGGGGTAGATGTGACGTGCAGACAGATTTAGATTTTGGAGAGGAGTGCCCAAACTTTAAACTCTATCGTGCAGTGTAAGCATTTCTGGGCTGCATTCAAAAGCAGTCAGTATATACCCTGCACGCAAATATTATTATTATTATTATCATTATCATTATTAATAATAATAATAATAATAATATAATTGCACCATTGTCAGCGGTTCGCTCCAAATACAAAGATACTTGCTCTTTTTTAAACTTTGCTGCCAACTCAGAATCAGTCTCTGAGGCCAGAACTGTCGCCCCATAGGTGCAATACAGAAATAACAAGCATCACTGCAGAGGCCGGAACTTCCCCCATAACCACTTACAAGTCCATCCTTTGCGACTGCACCATACGTGCCAGCTATCTGGAGCATGTCGGTCTGTTGTGGCGTAGCACTCCGACGCCGTCACCTGTCCCAATACTAAAGGGGCTCTGGGAGACCTTATCTAGGTCATTTTAGGCTGACATCGAATGACTGCTAAGCGCACAGCGTAAAGGACGGCTTTTTACGCTGGAATTCTTTACACAAAAATGTAAAAACGTCATGCTGATATAATGAAATAATAGCCAACCTTAAAATATACTTACCAACAGTGTATTACAGACAGTCCCAGCATTTATGGACATACCTTTGGTGTCATTACTGAGCAGCACAGTGGTCAGCATTGCTTCAGCACAACCAATGGGTTTCAGTTATTCAAAACTCTGACAGTTGAATAAAGGAAGGATGTTACCCTGTCACAGAAGCTTTGTTTACAAGTTACTGCTTGGTATAGCGAACTGGTCCATGCAAATCTATTAATGGTATTGCATAGCCCTGAAAAGCCAGCCAGGCAATTACCAAAACGAATTAAATAAATGAAGAGAGAATAAAAAACAAGAGGAGTGTTATTTATTGCAGTTGCAAATAGAACATAAAGCAGGTAGGAGGAAGGGAAGAAAGGGGATTATGTTCAGCAGAGGTTTGGCCTGCACTTGCTGCAGTAATGCCATTGTATTAGGTACAACAACTCCGACAGGAGCAGAATACAGAGTTATTAATAGGCTGCAGCTTATACTAAAACACGGAATACACCAATATCATACACAAGAAGTGATACTGTGCAGTTATCCATACTGAGTAACAAGGATACATGCAGATGACTACACACAAAATAACATATCCAGAATGTAGCACAGCCTAATATTATAATAAAGGCACTTGGCAAATGCAAGGTCACCGGGGTGCTGCCCTGGGCCCGTCTAGCCTTCGTCTGGACCCATCCAGCCACCACCACCACTACCATCCTTAAAGCCCCACCCCCTTCCTCACTGCTCCTCCCCCCATACTGTGCACTCATTCATTTTCCCCTCCCCTAACTGCATATTTACTTCACAGCAGGACCCCCTTATTCTCCCTAGGGACGGCCATTGGTGCAGTCACCATCGATGGCAATACTGCAACTGGCCATCTATAGTAATGAACTATGCGATGGATGAATATCAATAGATAAAACTATACTTTGACTGACTGGCCCCGTGGGCCAATCAGAACATGTGGGTGAGGCTTCATGGTTGTCAGGGGGATATACAGAACCTTTTTAGAGTGATTACACAGACAGAGAGAGAGAGAGAGAGAGAGAGAGAGAGAGAGAGAGAGAGAGAGAGAGAGAGAGAGAGAGAGAGAGAGAGAGAGAGAGAGAGAGAGAGAGAGAGAGAGAGAGAGAGAGAGAGAGAGAGAGATAAACTACCAACCAATTAGCTTCTTGCTACCATGCTACAGTCTGGGTTTGAAAATGACAGTTAGGAGCAGGTTGGACTTATCACTCTCCAAGACTTTGTACATCCCCCCTATATCAGAGCACGAGGCCATTACACTGCACGTTTTATACAGGTCACCAAAATGCAAGATGACCGTAATACACTATGGGGTGCGTAATATCTGAGAACTCCCAAGCGTTCCGAATAAACACTGAAGTGATGACATCAGAGCTCACCAGATTCTAACTGAATAATATCAGAATTCATCATTGATTGTGACACGCGAATCAATGGACGGATTTTTGCCCCCCACACCCCAATGGGACTCTTCCAAAATGAAAGTGGACAATTTACTGTACAACTGTTCTCCCTTTCATATGCATAATTTGTCCCCCCTCTTAAATGTCAGGCTGATGGACGCAAATTACCTCCAGGACGACCTAAAGTATCGTCGGTTTGAGAGGAGAAAGGACTTAATGACATTGAGTAAGCGTGACATGACCGAGCAGAAATTGTACCCATTTATTTACAGGATGGCAGCAGAAAAATAGAAGATTGGTCCTTCAAGTGACTTTAACATTTGCAGTTATGACCTGCGCATAATAAATCATTAAGCGGGGATTAAATTATGTGGAATGTGTCCGTGCAGAATGTATTGGGACAGCTCTGAGACATTCAAATGGAAGCAGGAGAAAATATTAAACTGCAGTCAAGAATAATAACCATAACGCGCCGTGACTTAAATTATGCATCTGTCTACAGCACTGACAGTGCGCGGATCTGCATAGGACAGTCGGAGAGGTGAAATATGCTAATGAATATCCAATCTAGTAATCTACTAACCACACGCACATTGCTCCAGGGAATACAGTATACACATATACACACACAATGAGCAATCATCGGATGACACTTTCTCAATAAAGCAAATATTTAGCGACTCCTTGCATAAAAAGCATGCTGACATGGTCAAGAGGTTCAGCTGTTGTACATTAAAAAGTCAAAAGGTCGACATGGGGTTTTTCGCTGTTTTTTACCTGAATGTCAACACAGTTAACATGGACACAGTTAAAAGTGCACCGCATCCCCTCGCATCGCTTGCTGTGCGTTGGGCACGGTGCCTCGCTGCGTTGGGCACACTATTTTATTCTCCCACCACACCCTAGTGGATGGTAGGGCATTAAAAACATGTTGGCTCAAAAAACAGTGAAGAACTCCATGTCGACCTTTTGACTGTCAACATAGACAATGTCAAACTAATGACCTTTCAACCTAGAACCATGTTGACCTTTTCCCATGTCGACCTAGACCCATGTCAACCTTTTCCCATGTTGACCTAATGGTGTCAACCTAATGACTGTCGACCAAATGACCGCATTCCCCAGAGGAGTTGGGTTTGAATATCTCAGAAACTTCCGGTCCACTAGAATTTTCCTGCATAACAGTCTCAATATCACGGTACATGTGTCAGATGATATGATTGGATGTTTGTATTAAGCCATTTTATTTATAGAGCGTCCTTTTTCCCCAATTGGACTCTAGGCACTTAACAGATAAAACGAACATTATACACTACAGAAACAATGAAGCACAGAAAATACAGACAGCATGGAGATATTAAAGGGACAATTACGGAAATGCTGAGTAGACAGGAAAAAGCCTTGAGTTTCTTTTTGAAGGATACTAGAGTGGGGGGCCCCGTGGCCACTGTGGGGGGGTCGGAGTCGCATTGGCTAAAAGCTCGACCCCCAGAGGAATTATGGGCGATTCTATGTACAGCTAAGAGTTCATCATCTACAGTAAAGCCCCACATACATTATACTATCCTCGCCGACCCTGATATCGACAGTGGTGGGGACTTGGGAGGGTGCAGACATCCGCAAGAGCATACACACTTGCCAATTCCGGCGGGGAGTGAGCACCATGGTTAATAAGGACCTCCCTTGTTTGTACATGCAAGGCAAGGGAGGGGGGCGTTAATGATGTCCGGGAGTGCAGCTTATTTACGCTATTGCGTGTACACACTAGATGAGATAGTAAAATATATCGCTCACAAGGCTCCCGTTTTGTCTAGCGCAGGGGGGTCCTCAAACAATTCTGCTCTGGGACCCCATGAAACAATCAAAATAATGACAGGACCCCAGCAAGGTACTGCAGAAGGCCATCACATCACACGTGTAGTCAGCAGACAGCACATACATGGCAGCATTGTGGAGGCACAGAGTGATGGGAGGAGTCTAATATACCATAACCCATTACATCACATGGGTAGTCAGCACATACATGGCAGCAGTGTGGAGGCACAGAATGATGGGAGGAGTCTAATATACCAGACAACTCAACAGATGTTTCAGACTGAGGGGGAGATTCTCTAAACAAGAAATGCGGTAAAAACCCCGTTATCGGGGTTTTTATCGCATTTTGGGATGCTGTAAGCATCCCCCGCCGGGTTAACGCGGCGGGGGGCATCGCCAGAAAAATCTGGCGATGCCCCATAGAAGCCAATGGGCTTTTACCGCATACCTCCGCCGCCCCGCGCTGACCCCCCGCCGCCCCGCATCGCCCCCTCCCCCCTCACCTGTGTCCGGGCAGCACAGCGCAGTGCTGCCCGGACCTGTGACCTCCTCCCTGCACTGATCTTCTTCCGGGTGCAGGGAGGAGGAGAGCCCGGCGCAGCAGCAGCAGCGCCGGGTGTGTGAGGGAGGGGGGGGCCGCCGGGACCTGCTGGGACCCGGCGACTCCCACCGCAAAGGACAGCTCTTAACGCAAGAGCTGTCCTTTGCCTTAATTATCGCATATGTTACAGCATATGCGATAATTAAATATGCGATGGGCGGCGAAGGGGGGCGGAGATTCTTAGAGAATCTCCCCCCTAATTACTTACTGAGATTAGAAAAGTCATCAGCCTGATGGTCAGTAACCTGGGTCGCGACCCCATGTTGAGAAGTTCAAAACCCACTTTGGGGTCAGGACCCAGAGTTTGAGATTCGCTGGTCTTGGGTGTATGGGGCTTAAGCGAGCAAGGCTGTAAGGGGTCAGAAATGGCTTCAGATACCTTGGGCCCTGGTCATGAAAGTGAGTAATCCAATCTTGAGGACAATTTGTCATCTTACAGGCGGCCAGTGGAGGGAGAAAAGAATGGGTGGTACAAATGGAGCCCCTTTTGTCTTTGCCCGTTGCTCGCCAGAACATCCCCTCTGGCAAACGCCGGCGGAGAGGTACTTCATTAAACTGGGATGCGCATCCCAGTCTTTTGGTGGCTGGGCAGCAGGTTCCTGCCCGTCTCCGCTTCAGGGAGATGGGCAGGGTTAGAAGGGGATCGGGACGCAGTGAGGACCGGCTCTGGCGGTGGCAGACGGCATCGGGGAGCTACGTCACCACGGGGTGCGCAAGCATCTCATGCACGCGCACCCCCTGGCGGGGGCTGGTGGCTGGCAATAGTTTTGCCAGCCCCTGCAAAGATGGGGCACGCTCCATCTGTACCATCTAGAAATGGGGTAATTCTTTTGCTATTTAGGGAAAAAACAATATATATTATTTTGTTGGGTGTTGGTGAGGGGATAGGGAGAGTACACATTGGATGGTTGGGGGGGGGGGTTTAATCAAGAAGATATAGCTCCCGGAACAAGTGCCCGCCCCAGCGACCAGAGGATTCTGCTTAAACCTCAGCACTAGTCGCGGTTACGTCCCGCGCATTAGTCACAATACCCTGCATTCCCCACCACGGAACAGCCCCAGGAGTTACATCCCCTGGCATCTAACGGAGTCCCAGTCAATGATGGGGATTCGCACATGGGTCCATTACATGATGCAGGCCTTTCAGATGCTGCTCAGATCATTACCCAATGTTCCAGCGGTTCCACGCGTGTAACCCAGCTAGAAGCACGCCTGTGTAACACACCAAGTAGCGCAGTGGTACAGGGTTCCCCTCAGGCCCACTCGCCATTATATACCTCCATTTGCCTATTGGAGCGGGAAAGGACAACCCAGTGGGAACGTCAGAGAAACCTTTCTGCTGGCAAAACCATAATATAAAAAAAAAAAAGGGTCCTAAGTATTCATATGGTGCACAGATATTATGCAGCGGGTTGCAGAGAATAGCTCAGTCATTCACTCCAGTTCCTGACCCAGTGAGCTTACACTCCATACACATTATAATATCAACACACATATTACTTGTACTACATTCATATAAGTTAATAATAAATCATTCAAAATGACGCCAGTGTTGTGTTTTATGGATGAAATCAAGGATTTATGGAATCTATTAAAGGTAATTGAATGCTGCATATCCCATCTGCCTATTGTTAAGTGGATAGTGTGAGGGAAGGAAGTCATACTCCTATCCAGCACTGGCAAGCAGGCCACAGACTTCATTCCTAGCTGTATATTACTTTCACTGAGAAACCATTACACCCAACTGCTGCAGTGAGGTGGTGCTATAAGTGAGGCGGTGTAATAGTAAAACAGTGCTACTAACACACTCCGGGCCAGATGCACTAAGCTTCAAAAGTGATAAAATGGAGAGTGCTAAACAGCCAGCCAATCAATCAGCTCCTACCTGCCATGTCACAGACTGTGGGGGAGATTCTTTAAAATTATCCACCCCCCTTCGCAATTATAATTATCGCATATGTTCAAACATATGTGATAATTATAACAAAGGACAGCTCTTGCGTTTAGAGCTGTCCTTTGCGGTGAGAGTCGCCGGGTCCCGGTGGCTCCCCTCCCCTCCCACAACCGGTGCTGCTGCTGCTGCACCCGGAAAAAGATCAGTGCAGGGAGGAGGTCACAGGTCCGGGCAGCACAGCTCTGTGCTGCCCGGACACAGGTGAGGGGGCGATGCGGGGCGGCGGGGGGTCGTTGCGGGGTAAGATGCGGTAGAAGCCCATTGGCTTCTATGGGGCATCGCCAGATTTTTCTGGCGATGACCCCCGCCGGCGGGGGATGCTTACAGCATCTCAAAATGCAGTAAAAACCTCGATAACGGGGGTTTTACCGCATTTTCACCTTAGAGAATCTCCCCCTGTGTTTGAAAATGTCAGGCAGGAGCTGGTTGGTTGTAGGGATGCCAATCCCGGGGCATTTTTTCAATCCTGGGATTCCTGGGATTAGCATCCCTAAAAGAAAAAACGCATCCCCGTCACCCACATTAACTTACTTGGAGGAGCGGGGATCAGGGCAGGCGGCAGTTATCTGGTATGGTGCCGCAGCGGGCAACGAGAGATTTCCAGCGACGGAGATACAGCAGTGCAGCATGACCTATGACCTTGTCACGCTGCGCAGGCCGCACGACGGGGTTGGGAACAGCATCTCTGCGCATGCACAGTCTAATCCCGGGATTGGAAATGCCAATCCCAGGATTGAAATCACAGACATTTTGAGTCTAAATCCCGGGATCCAGCCGATCCCAGGATTGGCCGCCCTAGGTGATTGTTTATCACTCTCCATTTTATCACTTTTGAAGCTTAGTGCTTCTGGCCCAGAGTGCGCCTCCAACAACCACACTAGGACATGGGGAGAAGCAGTGAGCAGACACTATTGCTGTTCAGTTACAAAACTGTGAATAAATTACCAATGTAAATATCCTCTTGTGTGGTTGCCTTTAGTAACGAATAGGCCTCAGTGCAGTGACCACAGGCTCCTTTTATACAGATCATATGGGGGAGAGTGGCTGTGTGTGTGTGTGGGGGGGGGGGGGGAGAGGGAATTTGTCTTCCTGACACAAGTCCAATTAATGTCACATTTAGAATGACAAAAGAAAAAATATGAAGTAGGGGTTCCTGCCCACAGCACACTACAAGTTCAATGCTCTCATCTTAGCAGCACCATTCAGCCTCAAACTAGCGGATGGAGCTGTGACAGGCAGCCATTGTTCTCAGACTATTAATATGAATATGCAAATTTGTCCACAAACATGTAGCCTCAATACCCCGTGCAGCGTGAGATGCCTGGCATGAGTGGGCAGCCAGGACCCGAGCAACTCCAATGCTGCCCATCTTTTTGGACTGAAAATGCATCTTAGTCACAGTGTATTGTGACTAGGACAACATTGATTAATGCGATATATGACACTTGTATACTGAGTGTGATGGAGTCTGTATACAAAGCAGAATAGTGTGTGTGTGGGGGGGGGGGGGTTATTAGGGATATGAGGGGCATGAATGAGGAAGGCAAATATGGTGCTAAGGATGGTTTCAAGATGGGGGCCCTAAACTGGTATCTTGCCTAGGGTAACATGAGGTCCAATATGGCTCTGGCACACAAACAGATAAACACGCCATTTCTGCTGTATCATCCTGGAGAGCCGTACAATTCCCTAAATTCCAGCACCCGCCAGTTGCTGTATACGTGACGACCGAATACCCCACCCTGCGCGCCCATGTAATACAGCCCTGGTGTCCGTCATTTGCACGGCTTTCAACTACTTTCCGCATAATTTACAAATAATATTTTTTTAGCTTTGAGGGAATACAGCCTCCACAGTACAGGAGACCTTAAAATGTGACCGGAATTTAAAATGTAGAAGAAATGTACCATAACTTCAACTAAGAGATCGTGTATAGATCCTCTAGATCAGGGGTGGCCAAACGGGTCCTCGAGATCTACCAACGGTCTACGTTTTCCAGGTTACCCATCTGGTGCACAGCTGTAGTCATTACTGTCACATTTTAAAACCTGCTGCATTCATTCCTACTATAGATCCACAGGTTGCCTGGAAAACATGCACCGTTGGTAGATCTTGAGGACAGGTTTGGCCACCCCTGCTCTAGATATTCTGGAAAAGTTTTGGTGATTTACTTAACAATGTTGCTAAAATGCAAAGTATTTAGATTTAGTATACTAGTATAAGTTCACACTGCTCCATGCGAATGGCCCACCGACAATGTAAATGTGTGCATCTGTTCGCACAGTGGACTTGTACATGTGAATAAAAGACCGTGTGCATGGGCAGTCCATCAACCATCGGAACGGCTCCGAAGAGATCAGAATGACGCCCAAAGTGCCAAGTGAGACTGCTCTAGTAATAGAAGAAGTCCTAGGGAGATAAAACACGTATGGACTCTTCCTCAAAAAAGCTATATCCCTTATATTCATGTGAGTGATAAAGAAATACATTTCTGCACACGAAATAGCGGAGGACCACAATAGGAGAACTTTCATTTTGTTATTTGGTACGCAGATTAATAGCTGTGACACACATGCAAGTTGCTCACCACATTCCCCATATCGTATTGTGGTATGCTATTATTTTCTTTTATGTCTTTAAAATATTTCCTATTCTGGGTGAGCTAGGAGAGACAATGCTTTCATATTATAAAAACAAGGAACTGACTTATCAGTAGACAGAAAAGCATATTACAATGAAGTTTCTGGTACGCATGCACGTGGCACTAGAGATCACTGTATACTACCACTGCCACGCACTTGTCTTTTCCATTGCCATAAATACATAAAGGATATATTGTTATATATGCATGAATACACAAACACACACACACACACCCCTATGTTCCATTTCTAGATTTCTTTTGCCCATTATCACGTGACCCCCCCTCGCACCATTAGAAAGGTTAATGAGCTTTCATTCACACATTCAGTTCTACAAGCCAGCGGTCCCGGCAGTAATATACTTAGTGCGCTATACATTGTGCAGGAACAGCAGATTAAAGAGACAAGTAAGGTCAGAGGATTCGTAATTCAATAACAGACTGTATTTAGTTACCAACTTCAAACACCGATGAAGACGCTTGTTAATCATAGTTTAGCAGTCATGTTGTCGGATCTATGCATTATAAATCAGGGATATCTATAAACTCCACAGATCGAACAGCATTTGCAGCAATTCCTATAGGCCAGTAGGAAGCAGATTAAATATCCAGAATTTGTCTCTTCCAAAGTTCCCATCGAAGTCAAGAGGCGGATTTACCAATAATGCAGAAAGCCTGCACGTACAGTAATAGTAAGCTGTATGGTGGGAGCTCCAGGATTTGCTGCAATGATCGCAGAGTGAGCGAGGTTAGTAAATAGCCCCAGTTACCAAATCACAGATTTTATGTTGATCTGACGGTCCATACTTTAGTTTAACCTCAGACTTTATAATGGTGTCATCTTTTATGCATTGTATTAGTCCAGTGGTTCCCAAACTGTGTGCCGTGGCACCCTGGGGTGCCTTGAGGAACTTGCATGGGTTCCTTGGGTTGGTGTTCCAGAAATTAATTCTAAATATTGACGGTTAGTGTAAAAAGCAAAATCAGAACTTGTGGTTGCCAATTAATGATGGGCAAAACGGGTCACAAGCGAGAGCTGGGATCCAGTAGATTAGTCGGTGAAAAGATCCGTATCTTTTAGGCAAATCAACGGTCCGCTTTGAAAGAAGGGGTAATGTGATAATAACGAAGCATAATTTGTTTTACAATCATTTATTGCCATTTTGTTTTTTTTAAACATTGAGCTGAACAAATAAGAACATACATAACCGAACAAAACACTGAGTCGATGGCTGGGTGCAGAATCGCCATTGATGGCAACCATCGATGGCGTCTGCACCGATGGCCATCCCTAGCAGCAGCAGCCTTATTATTCTTTCTTTTAATTGCTGTCGCAGCACTGTACTCAGTCTCCTGAGTTAGTACATCTCAGCTGCCACAGGTGGCAGTGCTGAGCTCAGGCAAATGCATTGTAATGAAAAACGAAACTGAAACTAAAAGAACGACGGATCACCTTTTTGGGATCAGCGGCTTCCTCAGTCTTTTTTGGGATCTGTTCAAAAGACCCGCTTCATTCACGAACGACCCATCTCTATTGCCAATCGTAAACTATGGGGTATATGCCTTCATAGCCCTAAGCAGTATTCAACCTACCCCCCTTTACTCACCGTTTCCACCTCACGGTTTCTAAAAAGCAAGGTGGAAACTGGGAAAGTGGCCGTCAAAATGGCGAGGCTCGCGGCTATATTTTTTGAGCCAACATGTGCCGACAGGTGGTATTTCAACTGTGTGGACACAGGTATACATGGCAAAAAAGGGAAACCTGTGTCGACATAATGTTTGTGTCAACCTAATGACATGTCGATATTTCTATGTTTCTACCTTGGCTCATGTTAACCTTCAGTGGTCAAGTCAATGCATATCGACCTTAGTGCTGTTAACCCTATGACCCCTACCCATCTGTTTTATAGGCTAACTTTCCTTTCGTGCAACTTATATAGGATATATGGCGGGGGG
Organism: Crinia signifera; assembly: GCF_055691185.1. Classification (NCBI taxonomy): domain Eukaryota; kingdom Metazoa; phylum Chordata; class Amphibia; order Anura; family Myobatrachidae; genus Crinia; species Crinia signifera. The sequence continues at coordinate 46,949,522 of NC_139217.1, forward strand.
GGGGGGTACAAATTGCTGAAAGAAAAGAGAGAGAGATCTGCATCTCCGTCCTAAGAGGGTCTCCAGGAGGGAGACGAGTAAGGGAAGAACATTTGGACTTTACATGCATCATGTAAGATAGAGAAGGATTAGGCCCTCAGGCGGCTCCAGATGAACCGTGTATACTCCGATGGTCACCGCTATGAACGTGAAGATTACAATTACTTGGATAAAAAAGAAAGAAAGAAATAATCACAGCTTTAATTCATGACAAAGTCACTAAAAGACTGGCACTTATACATACTTGTACCATTACATTCCTCGGTCTTATGCACCTGCCTTATGGTCATAGGGAAAGCTCTGGAAAAAGGTTTTGCAAATAAGCGGTGTTCATATGTGTGACACAGGGCCAGATGCACTAAGCTTCAAAAGTGCTAAAATGGAGAGTGGTAAACAGCCAGCCAATCAACTTCTACCTGCCATGTCACAGACTGTGTTTGAAAAATGTCAGGCAGGAGTTGGTTGGTTGGTTGGTTATCAGTCTCCATTTTATCACTTTTGAAGCTTCATGCATCTGGCCCTTAATGAGGTAAAAGTCTAAAAAAAATAATTTTATGTATAAAAATAAAAGGTCATATTTTTTTTTTTTTTTTTACAGCCATCAGTACAAAGGGATATTCAGGGTTAAATTTACTAAAATGTGAGCTTTTAGAAGTGAGAGATGTTGCCGATAGCTACCTACTTTTCCTAGCACCTTCTAGAGAAGGCATTTCAAACTATTGCCCTCCAGTTGTTGTGAAACTACAAGTCCCATCATGCATTGCCACAGTTTTGCTATGAGGGAGTGCTAAAACTTTTTCAGGGCAGGCTGGGATGTGTAGTTTCAGAGCTGGAGGGCCGCCGGTTGGACATGCCTGTTCTAGAGGATAATAGGTAGAATCTGATTGGTTACTATAGGCAACATCTCTCACACTTTAGTAAATTTACTGCACCTCATCCCCCTTCCTATGGCCCCTTCCAATCCTCGCCACCACAAACTCATGCAGACCCAATCCCCTGGGAGTAGTAAATGTGGCATACCTCGCTATCGTCACCAAGTACACAAAGCATTGAAGGGATGGAAGCTCAGCGCATCAGAAACGCAAGGTATTCCCTGACGCAGGCGCACAGACTCCCTTCATGGGTGTGAGACACTGCAAAGAGGCACCGGACGCACACAGTCACAAATGCCCAATGATTATTCTGTGCGGGTATGCAACATGGAGGAAGAAATACATATAAGGCCAAAGAGTGATTAAGTACCAGGGAAGTCGCTCCTGTTACTTGAAAAATGACAATTAGGAGACAGCCAATTGGTTGGTACTTTATCTGTCTCCACTTGATCTCTTTCTATCATTTCCTGTACAGCAAGATAAATATAGAATATGCCATATAGACTGGATGGTATATCTCCAGGGACCATATGTCACAGAACTGTAAGGTGGGTGTGTCCCTACCACACCCCACCCCGGCCACCACCTCCATCCTTCTGTCAGTCTGTAAGTGCCCAATCTCTAGTATAACTTGTGGTGGCATCCCCCTAACCCCAGCAGATGGGTCATCCTGATTAACAACAGAGCAGCAAGTAATCTCCTCCTTTCCCAACGTGCAGGGTGCGGGACTGAGATCCGATCACGGCAGTCTACATGCCTGCGAGTCTCCATCAGCTGCTGCAGATCCACAATGGGACAGAAAGTGCTGACTCTCACAATCTCCTTCATTTGCTGTCAGAAATCCTTCACCGTAGCTCCGTGATAAAGCAGCACTTACTGTAGGTCTGCTCTGCAGCACATTCCCAGCCACTAGCTATTTATTTTATTTATTTATTAACAGTTTCTTATATAGCGCAGCATATTCCATTGCGATTTACAAAGGAGACAGTGATACAACAAACAGAATTTACAGAGAGTCAAAAGGTAGGAGGGCCCTGCTCGCAAGCTTATTTTATCAATTTAGCATTGATTCCATGGTGATTAAATAGAAGCCTGTTGCCGTGTTTTCATCCTAACTTATATAAGGAAAATAAACGACAAAAGACAAATGTCCACAACATCATTAGCCGTTGTTTACAAATGTACACAGCTAAACGATCATCGCCCATGTGCGTAGGCCGCACTGCGAATGTGCCACAACGATCTTGCGATGACCGTCAGAGAGGATTTATTGGCAAAGTGAGCGACAGTCGGCGCATTTGGGTCGAGGTAAAGGGGAACGGCGGTAAAAACGCAGACGTTCTCGCGGCATCTAGGCCTACGACTGCCATCCTGTATGCAGCTGCAATGAGTTATTAGGTAAAACGTCCGGCAGCGGTACAGCCAATCAGAATTTCTGACTGTCCACAATGGACGGTGTCTATGTACACATCCGCTAATATGCACATAGCGGCTGAAGCATTCCCAGCGTACAAATTTGCAGCTGCGGTAGCCCCCAACTCTGAACCAGGCCTAACATGTACATTAATGTGCATTATTCACTCAAGATTAAATTGGTGTGTAACAAGTGAAGCAGGGGAGATGCCACGGAAGGCGGTATAATTCTTGCTGACTGCAGTTTGCCGTGTAATGATTCAGGTCAGGTTATCTCCCCCCTCCCACTTACCAACACCCTCCCCTCCCACCCTTGCACCTACTGTAGGAGGTAAAGTTCAATGAGCTCTTCATTAATAATGAGCCAGGAGAGGAAGTTTGCTAAGCGAAACAAATGTTCTTATCTGTTCGATCACAATTCATTAAAACTGCCAGGAAACCAAATATCACCATCTGTCTGATGGCTTCGCAGTCGCTAGGAACAAGCTCTGGGGATGCAGGTTAGCGATTTATAAACTGTACATCGCCAAAGGTTAAATCTTCCTCACCGAGAGGAAGGATCCAAGGCCTTTACTATAGATTCCCAGCTGCAGGAACCCCAAATCAGCAGGGGGGTGGTAAAGTAAAAATGCCGGCACAGGTGTAATGTTCTTTGAAGCATTTTAAAAGTGTCAACTCTCCAACTTAAACAGGAGCCTTTATGATGGGAGAATGCCGACACGGCATTAGTGTGTTGACCACATGCTACCACGAGAACAACTCAACACTGATTGTGATTGTTTGAAGTGGGCATACACTTCTTGTTTTATACCAGTTATTTATATAGCACACATACTGTATTCTGCAGCGCTGTACAGAGAATATTTGAACACTCACATCAGTCCCTGCCCCAGTGGAGCTTACAATCTATATTCCCTACCACATGTACACGCACACACAGACATTCAAGGGTTAATTTGATGGAAGCCAATTAACCTACCAGTAGATTTTTGGAGTGTGGGAGGAAACCGGAGTACCCGGGGGAAACCCACGCAAGCAGGGGGAGAATATACAAACTCCGCACAGTTGGAGCCATGGTGGGACTAGAACCCATGACCTCAGTGCTGTGAAGCAGTAATGCTAACCATTACAACATAAGCATTAGGTTGACAGTGTCTAGGTCAACAATCAAAAGGTCGACATGGGTTTTTCACTTTTTTGGGGGGGTCCCGAATGTGGACATGCATCAGTGCACCACTGCGCTCGCCATGCTTTGGGCATGGTGCCTTGCTCACTCTATTCTCCCTCCACGCCCTAGTGCAGTGGTTCCCAACCTGGGTACTAGTACCCCTGGGGGTACTCTGCAGACCAGTTGGGGGTACTTAGAAATAATATTGGTAATGGCGGTAGACGAAAAAGTCTCCCAATGGCAAAAGAAGTCTACCACCGACATGGAGATGAACCACGTTGTATCATTTCCAGTTCCATCTGCAGCGTCATCAGCGTCTCCGTGCTTTTGCCCAACCAGCAATTCACTGAGAGCTACCTGTGTACATCTGCCCCGCACTGACATGGGTGGAAGAAGCATTAATCCTACAGGCGTTAGCAGGAACTCTGGAGACAATTCACAGCCAGCGGCCAGACAAAGACGGACCTGATTCCTGACCATGGGCCTTATTCTAGTTCACTCTTTCTGACAAAATCCTTCTTAGATGGACAAAACCATGTGCACTGCAGGGGGCAGATGTAAAATGTGTAGAGAGAATTAGATTTGGGTGGGGTTTTACTTCAAAGTGAGATCTATATTGCAGTGTAAAAATAAAGCAGCCAGTATTTACCTTGCACAGAAACAAAATAACTCACCCAAATCTAACTGTCTCTGCACATTTTACATCTGTCCCCCTGCAGTGCACATGGTTTTTTCCATCTAAGAAGGATTTTGTCAGAAAGAGTGAACTAGAATAAAGCCCCATATGCTAGTCCACAGATACTCCTTAATATTAGGACACGCATACTGCTCACTTCCAGGGCCGGCGCCACCACTAGGCAAATCTAGACATTTGCCTAGGGCGCCGGCCACTGGAGGGCGGCATTTTGTGCCGCCCGGGTACCTGTCCTACGGCGCTGTGTATTTAAATCTGGCGGCGGAGGCAGCGGGAGTCCCTGCAGTACATTAAAAATCACGAGCGCTATCCGCCGGGCTATGCGGAAGCGCTTCTAGTGTGAAAACTCTGGCAGCACGGCGCACGCTGATCTCAGCCAATCAGCGTGCTGCCAGTGTTTTCACACTAGAAGCGCTTCCGCATAGCCCGGCGGATAGCGCTCGTGATTTCTAATGGACTGCAGGGACCCCCGCTGCCTCCGCCTCCAGATTTAAATACACAGCGCCGCAGGACAGGTACCCCCCCCCCCCCCCCGGCACCCGGGCGCCCCCACCCCGACTCGCCTGGGGCGCTCCGGTGCCTTGCACCGGCCCTGCTCACTTCCACTCATAAGTACTGTAGAAATTTCAAATTGAGAGGAGGGGTACTTATAAATGAAAAGCCTAATCAAGGGGTACGGGAGAGGAAAAAGGTTGGGAACCACTGCCCTATTGGATGGAAGGGCATGAAATACCGCCTGTCGGCACATGTCGGCTCAATACAAAAGTGAAAAACCGAAGTCTACAGAATGCTTGTGTCAACCTTATGCATGTTGACATTTAATGTGTTGACTCCGTTCGCAGGTGCCACCGCTGCTTGGTTTAGGATTTTGCATACGATAGATCTCAAGCCTGTTTGGCCAATCTCTTCTGCAGCCAGCGTGAGTCGCAGGCTCCGGTGTGATGCGCACAGGACTAAGCATCACATCTGCTGCAAAATACATGCCATTTGGATGCTTTGTATGTGATTGATTGCCACAATCGCACAAGTGACCAAATTGCATGTATATCGCCTACTGTAGTGGAGACCTTAACTGCTTTGCTTTTCTTATCGTGTAGTTACTTGCCTGAGAAGATTTTTGTTTTATTTTTCTATAATACTCCAGTCTTTTGGAAAAAGCGTCAAAATAGTCATTTTCTCACAACTTTTTGTGGTCTCTTCAAGAGGTACAGTTATCACAGTATGACACCATCGCAACATTGACAATATTCAGGCACAGGTTCCTCAGCTGGAATATATGGTAGAACTTGACGCCCTCATACTGCTTAAACTTTCATTTCATGACCACAAAGCTGGTTCAGCTCTGCCTGTCCTCATCAATCAACCTGCTACGTCCTACCTCAGCAGTAAAGGATCCATTTTCATTTGTTTCCTAGTTATCACAAATCAATTGATCACTATTGACATGCGTCAGTATTTCAATCATCCATGATAACACATTCCTTAATTGTTTTCGACAGCTGTGGTATCCTTTCATTTCTAATGCGTTAAGGTGCCCATACACGGTGCCATCAACTCCATGCTTTTAGTACTAGATTGCATTGTATCTGGTACAAAAAGCATACAATGTGCTACAGCACCGGGCTTTTTGTACTAGATGCGATGCAATCTAGTACTAAAAGCATGGGCTGCATAGACGTTCTGTGCTGTGCGATGGGATGTACACGGGAGTGTGCATCTTATCATACTGCCCTTTCCCACCTTTAAAGCACTGGGGGCCGCATTTACTAATACTAGGTACACACCAGAACGATGCAGATCGTGAGACGATCTTACAATCGTCTCATGATCTGTTGGAGCCAGTGGTGTAGCTAGGTGCCACGGTGCAAGGGCATGTTCGCTCCCCCCCCCCCCAATTTGTAGTAGGTGAGGCTCCTGCGCAGTGAAGAGTGGGCACGGCCCAACATTATACCACACACCGTAATGCCCATTGCACATTTTAGCAAACTTTGTAATACCAGTTACACATAAAGCCACATGCCATAATGCCAATTACACATAAAGCCACACATGATGCCCATTACATACTATATAACACACCGAAATGCCCATCACATACTATTTAACAAACCGTAATGCCCATTACAGATTTAACACATAAGTGCCCCTTACCTACATGCGCCATGCCAGGGGCTTCATGCTACATGCCAAGGGGGACTGAAATTGCTCGCAGCGAGGGAAGGTGGGAGTAATAGTGTAGATCAGGGAGGGTGGGAGTGATAGTACAGAGCAGGGAGGGAGGGAGGGAGTGACAGTGCAGAGCAGGTGGGAGTAGTAGTGCGGAGCAGGGAGGGAGGGTGGGAGTAGTAGTGTGGAGTGAGGGTGGGAGTAGTAGTGTGGAGTGAGGGTGGGAGTAGTAGTGGGGAGTGAGGGTGGGAGGGAGTAGTGCGGAGCCCCCCCCCCCAGCTGTCAGGGGAAGTGTGCGGTCGGCACAGCAGTAGTACTTGCAGTCGCATGGCCAACAGTGCACCACCTCCCCCCTGTACCCGGGAGACGTGCACTGTGCTGCCATTTAAAATTCACATCTCCCGCTTGACCACGCTAGCCAATAGGCCCTCGCGGTCCAGCAGCCACCAGTTGATTGGCTAGCGGGAGACGTGAATTTTAAATAGCACTACGTCACCCGGACACAGCGGGGAGCCGGGAGATAGCAGGGGGAGACGGAGTAGGCACTAGGCAGATGAGATTGCAGGGGAACGGGCGAGCTGGATGTGCTGGCAAGGCTCTGGCGCCCCGATAGCTTCCGGCGTCCAGAGCTTGTTCTCCACCGGCACCGCCCTTGCTACGCCTCTGGTTGGAGCACATGATCTGCATACGATCCGATCTCAATCCGTACCCAGTTAAAGGGGTCATTTTCAAATGCGACCTGCTGCAGGTAGGATCTGAAAAACGACCAAATGACCAGCGGGGATGCGCATCAGATCGGAGTCGGATCAGAAATCCCAATTTACATACAATAATTCACGATTGTTTCGAAATTGGGTGAATTGAGGCCAAATCGTTCTGGTGTGTACCCTGCATAAGCCTTGAGAAGTGATAAAATGGAGAGTGATAAACCAACTAATCAGCTCCAACCTGTCATTTTTCAAACACAGCCTGTTGCATGGCAGTTAGGAGCGGATTGGCAGGTGGTGTATCACTCTCCATTGTATATTTTTTTAAGCTTAGTACATCAGGCCCTGAGTCTTAATGTCATTTTTACCCATTGGTCTTGAGCAGGGTACATACTAGACCAGTGATGGGGAACCTTTGGCCCTCTAGCTGTTGTTGAACTACACATCCCAGCATGCCCTGCAACAATTGTAGGATGGCCACATAGCAAAACTGTAACAAGTCATGGTGGGATGTGTAGTTCCACAACAGCTGGAGGGCCAAAGGTTCCTCATCCCTATACTAGACAATACATCGTCTGACACGGCAGATTGGACCAACGCGTTTAGTGTGTACCCGATACGTCGTTGACTATGCGCACTCCTGCACATTGTCTGCGGCACCCAGCTTTAGGGCCTTATTCATTCCCAGATCTCCAAAAACCGCAGACTCACAATTGCTGATTGGATTCCAAAGTTTCACAAAAGTACAACTGACTCTGAATCAGACGGAGAAGAACACAGAGAGAGACATAAGACAAGTATGATATTACCAGGTGCATGGTTACTGCAAGAAGGGTTTAATTCCAATACTTAATATTTATTTTTATGGTGCCCATACACTAGGGCGATACTGCATACAATCCTTCGATTTCGCCTGCATCTGTGCGATAAATCGAAGAAGGATTATATGCACGTTGAATGTGTCACCCGACGCAAAGCGTGGGCCTGCCGGTCGAATGGCGCGTCGATAGATATTATGTGCTGCACTTAACATTTATCGAATAGTTTTCAACCACATGCGATTGTTTGCAATGCAATTGGCAGCGGGCGGCAGGAGTGCTGGCGGCAGTGTAGCGGAGCGCTGTGCATGAGGGTTGGCGTAAAACGGTGGTCTTTTGAAAGTTTTTTCGGTACTTCTTTACTTTCACGGCGCCACTAGATTAGATATCGCGGTCATCGCGGGCATTGAATGCACTAAAAAATCGGGTGCGACGCGATGCCCGCGATTTCCCATAGGGACCAATGTTAAATTTCTCAATTGACCCGATTTTTATGTTCAATGCCTCAATTGACACGATTTTTCCATAGGAATCAATGTTAAATGGCCCACAGAGGCCAAATAGACACCCTGAAGTGTGAAATGGCCCCCACAATTGTTAACGCCACCCCACGATCAACGTGAACCCGAAGCGTGGCGAGCGCAGCGAGCCCGCGAGGGGCGGCGGTACGCGTCCTACGACCTTTTCATACCCCCACTATCCACGTCGGCGTGGAGTTGAGAATAGAATAGTGTGGCGAGCGCAGCGAGCCACCGAGCCCGAAGCGTGGCGAGCGCAGCGAGCCCCGCGAGGGGACGAGGATACCTGTGAAGCCCGCGAAGGGACGCGTTTACCTGCGAAGGTATCCGCGTCCGCTCGCCACGCTTCGGGCTCGGTGGCTCGCTGCGCTCGCCACACTATTCTATTCTCAACTCCACGCCGACGTGGATAGTGGGGGTATGAAAAGGTCGGAGGACGCGTACCGCTGCGCTCGCCACGCTTCGGGTTCACGTTGATCGTGGGGTGGCGTTAACAATTGTGGGGGCCATTTCACACTTCAGGGTGGCTATTTGGCCTCTGTGGGCCATTTAACATTGTTTCCTATGGAAAAATCGTGTCAATTGAGGCATTGAACAGTAAAATCGGGTCAATTGAGAAATTTAACATTGGTCCCTATGGGAAATCGCGGGCATCGCGTCGCACCCGATTTTTAGTGCATTCAATGCCCGCGATGCCCGCGATTTCTAGTGGCGCCGTGAAAGTACAGAAGTACCGTTTTTTCAAATTCTGCTGCATGCGCTGACCCCCGCCGCACGAGCTCTCCTGCACAGCGCTCCGCTGCACCGCCGCCAGCACCCAATGTGGCATGCGACATAAGGGCACCATAAGTTGCAATCGGATGTGATGGGCACCATTACTCCTCTTCCCAAAATGAAATGTATTAAAGAGCGATTGTATGTATTTAACTGTGTAACTTTATGTACAAATCAAATTAAGGTGTTTTTTTTTAGATATTCAAGGTTAAAAGTCACATCATGTGACCTTGAAATGTAAAAGTCAATACTTATATTAAATATGAAAACAAGTTTCTATGAAAACTGGGGTATCTTTAGCTTCAAAGCAAAACCAACATGAAAGTTATACTGCTTTCACATTGCAGAAATGGGTAATGACACGGTATTCTTAAATGGGACTTTAAAACGGGTCTGAGCCTTGAGACCTATCACATTGCAGGTGAAAACCGTTTTAAAAATCATTTAATACCATTCAAACATTCAACCCGTTTAACCCCCAAGGAACACGTTTCAAGCCATTGAAATAGAGCCATTCACACTGCCTAAAAAACGGCTTTAAAACGTGTAGGACTCTGCTTTTTAACCGTGTTGAAATACCGGTTAACTTTAACCGGTAAATCAACTCTGGCACTTTCACATTGCAGCCTTAAACGTTTTAAAATGGAAAAAAAACGGCAATATACCGTTTTAAAAGTGCGATGTGAAAGGGGTATTATACCACAACCAGAACCAAAGTTATGATTCACATTAGTTGTCATGTGTGCAACCCTGTTCCATGAACCCCGTGTATCACTGATGGCTAGAATGATATGTCATCTATCAACCTCAAATTTACTGAAAATCTGAACTGGACTGGTTGGAAGCTATGATGATCTGTAATGGAATGACCCTAAACCTCTGAATATGTTTTGGGTATGGGATCAGATATAGGTACAAAGTATAGAAAGACATTAGGCAGGTATCAAAGTTACTGTGACATCGCAAGCCCTGTCACTCCGCACAAACTGACCAATCAAATGGCAGACTTCTGTATAGCAAGTCTACAAAGCTGTCACTCAAACTCTGCCTGCTCAGAAAACTTCTTCCTAATTACACAGCAACCCAACTGCAGAGGAGAGGAGAGCAGGCGGATCAGATTACATCAAGTATAGAAACTCCAGTGGTGTACAGTTTATTATTTGGTACAGTATACATAATAATGTGAAACGCTTGCCATTTTTGTGGAGTTTCGCTGAAGTCTCCTTGTGTCACCTTGGGCTGAAAACACTATTTTTGCACTGTGTAGATCTATTTACCAAATGCTATAGTCATTAGGAATCACACTGGAAACCGCAGTCCCAAAATTGCGGATATGAGTCTGAATAGGGGCTTATCTGCCAGCATGTATAGGCCCGAGTGTAAGGTGGCAAACCAGACCCACATACAACCTGACCGCCTACTGAATGTATGCAGCCATTGAGTACCACTGACAGGTGACATAGCAGCGCAATCTGCAGAACACAGACGAGTCGTTTACAGATAAACATAATCACAAATACTCCAAACTAGGGCCCTTATTCTGATCGGTGCGGCCGGAGCCGCATATGCGGCTCCGACCGCACAGACGAATCCCCGCCTTGCGTACGGATCGCCACCTCCGTCCGTACGCGGATATGTGGCGATCCGTATGAAAGTGGACGGGGATACGCCTCCTCCACCTTGGGAGCTGCCCCTGCATTCGATGGTCGCTGAACATCGAATGCAGGGCCGCACGCTCCACCAGGTCCCGCAACACAAGACCACACGGACACTTGTCCGTGTGAAATCTTGTATTGGGGCGGGCAGCTGACATCCGGCGATGTCAGCTGCCCGCCCCCTACACGCGCGTCATGGCCTCATTACCATGCATACGCCCCGCGTTTGCATGGGAACGCCCATGAAACGCGGGGCGTATGCATAGGGAAATGAGGCTAAGTAGCCCCTCACGCCCCTATCCGCCCCCTTTGCGGCGGTCAAAAGAAGTGTGCGGCGATTTCGCCTGCACATGCGCAGAGTGCCCTCTGCACATGCGCAGAGCGAAAACATCGGCGGAACGGCCGCATGCGGCCGTTTCCGAACCGATCAGAATAAGGGCCATGGTGAGGAGGAGGTGTGAGGAGGTGGTGGTTCTCTCTAGTGCCAGAGTGGAGGGAAGTGTCCATGGCTCAGAGGCAAAGCAAGAGTTATGGGAAATCATTGATGGTAGCAAATCAGTCTTCACACATGCGGAATGGCCTAAGAGATTAACTCGCTTGCTGCCAGAATAAATCCCATCACACAGCACAAAGCTGAAGCCCCTTTAGGCAGGCAGGGAATGCGTTTCCATAGCTTGCAGTGCCCAGAATGAAGCTCCAGGTTGGGCATTGCAATCCTCTATAATGGCCTAGGACTAGAAGAGTTCACAACAATCTGACACATAGAAGATATACAATAACACAAGCAAAGTGACACATGTAACACCTATTGCATTCTATCATCTGCACAGCATTGGGGAATACAGGTAGAAAGTCCATTATGGAGCATCATAAGGCGGTGCAGGGAAATAGGGATGTGCTGCCAGTCCCTGTAAGCTGAGTTGGCAGCAGCAGCCTCTCTCCCTGCCCCCTGCCATGCCCACCAACACTCTGCAGCCATTCCTGTATGCCAAAACTTCTGCTGGACAAGACCCTCCCTAGCAGCACCCAGCAATGCCACCCCCCGCCTGTGATTCCAGCATGCACCCACCCCTCATGTTGGAGACATGATGAGGAGTGAAAGACCCCCTGCAGCCAGCACACACCCTCCTCCTCCTCTTACAAGAAACACACAAACAGCATGGGATCAAAGCCACCCCGCCCAAATCCCCATCCACAGGCTGACACCCCACCGCCTCATCCTCCTCCCCCTCTCAACAGCGGCGGCACACAGCCCTGCAACAATGTATCAAGATGGAAACAGACCTTGCATCTCCACCTTCTGGGGCTTATCCAGGCTGCTGTATTATGCTGGGCTGCTGCTTGTGCAAGTGTGCAGCAGCAGCAGAGAAGCCCACCAATCAGCGCGTACACGCATTCACGGGCAGCCAATCGCGGGTAAGCAGTGCTGCAGGGCGGCCAATCGAAGCACAGCTGGAGTGTAGAAGAGGAGAAACTGTAACATTCTCCTCCCTCCACCCTCAGACATGGCTGAGATGGGAAAGTAACCTGGGGGTGTGGCTGCAGGAGACAGCTGTGGGGACAGCAGGGAGGGGTGAGGGAAATCATCTGCGGGTTACAGTCAATGTAATAGTCCAATAGATCATTTGGGAGTTTTATTATGGGAGAGGATAGAGAGATTCATTGGGCAGCCTAAACAAGGTCAACGTTCCAGGGGAGATGAAGCGGAGAGTTTCCAAATTATAGTGACAGGGTTTAGCAGTGCAGCAGGGAACACATTTCATCACACAGTCTAGGTGGGGAAAATCCAAAATATTGAAATGGATGGTTTTTTTTTCCAACAGAGGATTAAGAATATATATAAATATTACAACCAACCGGGACGGGATGCACTAAAGAAAAAATGCGGTAAACCCCCCATTTTTGGGGGTTTTACCACATTTTCACATACACTAAAGCCCGCAGGCCCGGGGGGTTCCTTGGTAGGGGGTATTGGCAGCACCCTATAATAGGCTTTGGGCTTCTTTCCACAGCTCTGTTTGAGGGATCCCCCCCCCCCCCCCCCGCATCGCAAAGTATTGATCTTATGACAAGAGCTGTCCGCTGTAAGGCCCTTATTCAGATCTAATCGCAGTACAAATTTGTTCTCAAAATGGGCAAAACCATGTGCACTGCAGGTGGGGCAGATGTAACATGTGCAGAGAGAGTTAGATTTGTGTGAGTTATTTTGTTTCTGTGCAGGGTAAATACTGGCTGCATTATTCTTACACTGCAATTTAGATTTCAGTTTCAACACACCCACCCAAATGTAACTCTCTCTATACATGTTACATCTGACCCACCTGCAGTGCACATGGTGTTGCCCATTTTGAGAACAAATTTGTACTGCGATCAGATCTGAATAAGGGCCTTGGTGCATATGCCATTTTTAACTATGCTGTACCCAGCAAATGGCGGCGATGTGGGGTGGCAGATGTTAGTGCACCCCCGCCCCCCTCTCCCCCCCAAAAAAATATTTTACAATACTTCTGTCTAAAAAAAAATTTTAAGCACAAAAAATGTTCCCTTTAAATTTTGTAAAATTTAAGGTCCATTTAATAATGGCGATATTGGACCGTAAGGTGTACATCATACTTGACTACTTTTGAAAACTAGTTTTGGGGAGATTATAGTTGGCAATAGACTTTTACAAAGCTCCTCCCAAAGGGCGTGTCTAGTTCCATATATGGAGAAATTGTAAAAAGAGATTGTGAACATGGTACCTAGAAGCGTGGGTGTGTACTGCTACATCTGAGAGGAATCTTTTAATATGATTTATATCCAAATGTAGATGAGCCCCAAAGCAGTTAGTAAGAGCTAATGTACTTGGTAAAGTGCTGGGGAATGGTGCTGATGATTCAATGTAAATGTATCCGTCTCTCATCCCCTTTTTTCCCAAAAAATGTTACAGTGTAATGTGGGCTAGGTGAAATGATGGAGATTGCTAGACTAATGAGGGCGAGAGGGAGATTGCTGCTATGTCCGGGAGTCTCCTGCAGAATACAGGAGGGGAGGTAACTATGATGTAACAGTGTAATGTGGGTTAGGTGACATGAGGGAGATTGCTAGACTAATGAGGGAGAGAGGGAGATTGATGCTATGTCAGGGAGTCTCCTGCAGAATGCAGGAGGGGAGGTAACTATGATGTACCAGTGTAATGTGGGCTAGGTGACATGAGGGAGATTGCTAGACTAATGAGGGAGAGAGGGAGATTTATGCTATGTCAGGGAGTCTCCTGCAGAATGCAGGAGGGGAGGTAACTATGATGTAACAGTGTAATGTGGGCTAGGTGAAATAAGGGAGATTGCTAGACTAATGAGGGAGAGAGGGAGATTGCTGCTATTTCAGGGAGTCTCCTGCAGAATGCAGGAGGGTAGGTAACTATGATGTAACAGTGTAATGGGGGCTAGGTGACATGAGGGAGCATAGGTGCCGATTTATGTTTTTGCTGGTGGGTGCTCAAGCCAAAACTATAGGGGAGTGGCTTCATGGGGAAGGGGCGTGGCCATAAAATAATATGGATTTATATTACGCTGCACAGTTGTCTCCAATATTCAAATAAACAGCCGAGCAGGGCGGGGGGCTGCAAGCAGGGAGCCTGGCTGGAGAGGCAGTGGACGCACTGTCCTGGGCAGTGAATGCCACAAACAGAGAGCCGGGCAGGGGAGGCAGTGGGCGCACTGGTCCCGGAGGTGAATGCCGCAAGGGGATCAGAGACCGGGTAGCGTAGGGGAAGCTGGGCATATAGAAATGAATGGACAGCCAGTGATTGACTGAGAGCTCTCTGACTGAGAGAGCTCTCAGCCAATCACTGACTGTTCAATCATTTCTATTTCCGCCCGCTGCTGCCCAGCTTCCCCTAAGCTAACCGGTCTCTGGTCCCCTTGCGGCTTTCACCGCCAAACCAGGGTGCCCACTGCCTCCCCTGCCCGGCTCTCGCCATTCACCGCCCAGGACAGTGCACCCACTGCCTCTCCAGCCCGGCTCCCTGCTTGCAGCCCGCCTCCGCCTGCAGCTCCCCGGGGGCTGCATGTGATAAAACGCATGCGATTTATCACATGCAAAACTTGGCACATCAAGTGCCAATCATGATTTGTCAGTATCATTAGGTCCATGTATGGGGGCCTTTAGGGTTATACAACTTTTTATCTGCCAGACTCTCAGACACAGTTTATGAAGAGGAGGTTCTGACCACAATCGCATTAGGGTTACAAAACGCTGTAATATAGAAAATAAAAGGTTGTACAGCAACAGATGCAAAAATGTACTCTGTAATGCCCTGTACACATTATGATTCACACCGTAATGCCCATTACACAACATGCCACACACCATAATGCCCTTTACACATTACATAAAGTACACCGTAATGCCCATGCCGCATTACACCACACACCGTAATGCCCATTACACAACATGGCACATACTGTAATTCCCCAGTACTCCTGCTTATACATAAAATGCCTCCAGAAGTGTCCCTCACACAATTCAAAAAGTAGTGCCCCATATACAATGCCCTTTACACACTGCCCCCCAGTAGTGCATTTCACAAATGCCCAAAGTAGTGCCATTTACAAATAATGCCCCAAAAGTGCCACTTCCATTATAATCTTCACTGCTGCTGTGGGGAGCTGATGCTGCTGATGAAGCCGACAGATGGGGAGATCGCAGAGCATGCTCCTGCTCCCCATCTTAACAGCCGAGAGAGCCGGGGAGCAGGAGCGCTCTCTGTGCTGCGCGCTCCTCCTCTCCCCCTCTCTCCATCTGCCGTCTTCATCACCAGTGGTGGGCAAACAGTGCTGCTAGATGGTGTGCACACAGGGCAAGGCATCACTGGCACACCAGTAGTTACGGCCCTGTGTGTTATACACAAATCAGGCTGCTTCTGCCCACACCCATAGACATTATTATGTTTTTACACTGTCCTTGGTACACTGCCCCCCCCCCCCTAAATCAGCCACTGTCTGGCTGCCAACATGATCTTTCTTTCACTTACCATTTGCTTGGTTTTCTTTCTACTCCTTCTTCTGTCTTTCCTCTCTTTTCTTCTCCTTCTGTCTTCTTTCTTCTAGGGATCCTCTCTGCATGCTCCTCACTGAATGATGGGCAAACTTGATGACATCATGCCCGACATTCAAAGGAGCAGGCGGGAGTGGACTGCGGGGGAGGGGGGAGCACCAAGATAGGGGAAAGGGTGGATAGTGGTGCCAGGGTGCACACACTTTCAGAAAAAGGGCATGGCCTCACAGGATCATGGATGGTGGAAGTATATAGAATGACAGTGACAAGCAGTGGGGATAGGGAGAGAGAGGGTGACAATTAGGAGGTGACTGATAAGCTGTGGAGGACAAAGAGGATAACAGGGAGTGAGAGATGTGACAGAAAGCAAGCAGTGGGTAATATGGAGAGGCAGAGGATGACCAAGAGTGGGAAACAAATGGAAACCAGAAAGAGATGGAGAATGGATGGAGAGAGACAGAAAAGCATAGAAAGAGAGATGGAGAGCATAGAGAGAAATGGATAGTGGATAGCGAGCAGAGAGATAGAGTGCAGAGAGGCGGAGAACAGAGAGAGAGAGTGAAAGAAATGGAGAACAGAGGGATCGAGAGACAGAAAAGGAGAGAGAATTGGAGATCGGAGAGGGAGATATGGAGAACAGAAAGAGAGAAATGGAGAATGGAGGGTGAGAGAGAGAGAGAGAGAGAGACAGAACAGAAAGGGAGAAATGGAGAGCAGAGATCGAGATGGCGTGCGGAAATAGAGATGGAGAGCGTAGAGAAAAATGGAGAACGGAGGGAGAGCGGAGAGAGAGAAATGGAGAACTGAGAGAGAGACAGACAGAAAAGCAGAACAGAAAGAGAGATGGAAAAAGAGATGGAGGGAAAGAGATGCAGAGCAGAGAGAGAGATGGAGAGAAATGGAATGCGAGAGAGATGAAGAGCAGAGAGAGAGATGGAGAGTGGCGAGAGATAGAGAACAGATATAGAAAGAGGGAGAGAGAGAGAAAGATGAGAAAGAGATGGAGAGCGGAGAGATGGAGGTAGAGATGCAGAGAGAGATGAAGAGCAGAGAGAGAGATGAAGAGCGGAGAGAGAGAGAGATGGAGAGCGGAGAGAGATGGAGAGCGGATAGAGAGACGGAGAGCGGATAGAGAGACGGAGAGCGGATAGAGAGACGGAGAGCGGATAGAGAGACGGAGAGCGGATAGAGAGACGGAGAGCGGATAGAGAGACGGAGAGCGGATAGAGAGACGGAGAGCGGATAGAGAGACGGAGAGCGGATAGAGAGACGGAGAGCAGATAGAGAGATGGATAGAGAAAGAGATGGAGATGGGAGAGCGGAGAGAGAGATGAAGATGGATAGCTGAGAAAGATGGAGAACGGATAGAGAGATGGAGAGAGAAAGAGATGGAGGGAGGGAGAGAGAAAGATGAGAGAGAAAGAGATGGAGGGAGGGAGAGAAAGATATGGAGGGAGAGAAAGAGAGAGAGATGCTGAGTGGAGAGATGGAGATGGATAGCTGAGAGAGATGGAGAGCGGATAGAGAGATGGACGGAGGGAGAGAAAGATGAGAGAGAAAGAGATGGAGAGTAGATAGAGAGATGCTGAGTGGAGAGATGGAGAACAGTGAGAGATGGAGAGAGAGATGTAGAGCGGAGAGCAGAGAGATAAAAAGCAGAGAGAGATGGAGAACAGAGAGGAAATGGAAAAAGAGATGGAGGGAGAGAGATCAGAGAAAGAGAGGGAGAGAGAGAGAGAGAGAAAAAGATGGAGGGAGATAGATGGAGAGAGAAACAGAGGGAGGGAGAGAGGTGGAGAGAGAAACAGATAGAAGGGGAGAGAGACAGCGAGGTATCACTGTGCTTATATCTCTCTACCCTATGCCATCCTCAGAGTACATGTGGGTTACTTTGAACCTCCCCACACCGGGCCCCACCCCAGCTACCCTCCTGCCCTGTTGCAATAGAACAGGTACCTAAGGAAGCCAGGAATCCGTCCCATTGTCAGCTGTGGACCTGGCCGTCACCCTTCCATGTGAGTAGCTGGTTTTGGAAGTGACGGGTTATCCTGCACCCCCAGCCGCCGCTCAAGTGTTACGCGCCGGGGCAGTCACTAATTCGTGACAACAAGGCCCGGCAATTAGGGAGTAAAAGCCGGGGATGGGGGGGACTGTCTGGCAGAGCTGGACAGCTTCCAGTTTATTATGGCTCTCTGCGGGCTGCTGCTTCAGTGTGCGGCTGCGAAAAAAGTCAGAGATGACAGGGGGTAGGGGGCACGTGAACTCACAGTAGCCACGGAGGATATTGGAGCACTGTAGTGTTCTCTGACTTTTGCAAAGCGCTGTGTGACAGACGCGTCAGGAGGAGGAAGCAGGAAGGGGGAGGAGGTTGGCCGCGTCGGCGAAGGCGCCAGGCGTGTCATATAGTCATAGTGCGCGGGACGTGGACGCACTGCGCGGAATTGCCCTGTATTAGCCTAGGGTAGCCACGGCAGGTATCTGTTTTATCAATTAAAAATACAGCAGTGCTGCAGCAGGCAGCGGGGGGTGGGGCGGCCGTCAGTGGGTGCTCAGGAATTTCCGTGGGTGCTCAAGCCCTTGAGCACCCACAGAATCGGCGCCTATGTGAGGGAGATTGCTAGACTAATGAGGAAGAGAGGGAGACTGCTGCTATCTTTTATCCCATCTATTAAAGGTTTACTGACATTCTCTCTCTCTCTTTGGCAATTACCGGCTGCTGCGCGGACTCGGAGCCTTCCCCCCGCTCCAGCCTTTGAGCCCCCAGCATGTTCCCGCATGCCACTGACCGGAAATTTCACGCTGGGTGAGCGCTAGACGGCCAATCAGGACCCGACTTTCTCAGCTCCTGATTGGCCGCCTAGCGGGCAAAAGAATCATTCTGATGAGAGGCGTGGAGGATGAAGGATCTCTGCGCCTCTCACAGTCCGACGCGGGGAGCTCCAGGAATCGCCGGCAGCTTGAAGAAGATGGAAGAAGCCCAGGACTATGGCGGATCAAGACTGAAGAACTTCCATGAAGGACCTGGGTGAGTGGATTTCCTTCGACAGGTCCACCATGGATTTCTTTGGACTGTACACCGACCCCAGACCCCGGAGCCAGGGACCCGGGACCTACCGACGGGATCAAGATAGGTAAGTATCAGTATGTGTGTTATGTATGTATTAAAGTTTTATTTTTCTGGTGTGTCAGTGTGTATTTATTTAACTGTGGAACTACAAGAACCCAGCGGGCCCTTTAATGCCCCGCAGGCTGGGACTTGTGGTTCTCCAAGTCCCAGCTTGCGGGGGAGGCTTGCTGGGACTCATAGTTCCACAGTTTAAAACAATAGTTTTTAAATCTATTTTTTTTACACTGAATCAGCCCGGGCCACCAGGGACAGCACCAGGCTTCAGGTCAGGTAAGTCCTGGAGGGGGGGGAACCCTTTATTGGGGGGGTCCCCACTCCCCCAGGGCCCCTGGCCAGGCTGACCGGTCAGGGGGGTTAATGCTTTTGCCGGGGGGATTTGTATAAAAAGTCTCCCCCCCGGATGTGGCATTACCCTGCTGGCTGGTTTGGCCTGGGGCTGGTTCTCAAAATACGGGGGCCCCCTAGTCATTTTGTCCCCCGTATTTTGGGAACCAGCCCCGGACCTGGAGCCTGGGGCTGGTTGTTAAAAATCGGGGAACCCCTATTTGTCGGGTTCCCTGATTTTTAATTACCGACCCCGGCTCTGTCAGCCTGGTGCTGGTTACAGCTGTGGGGGGGACCCCACGCTAATTTTTTTTAAAAATTATTTATTTTACATTTTTTTTTAACACTAAAGCCTGCATGGATCTGACTGATCCGTGCAGGCTTCTACCAAATACGACAGGAAAATTAAGTTTATTTTCCTGCCGTATATTCGTGGCAGTTTTACACTAATTAGCAGCCGTATGTTCAATACGGCTGCTTAGTAAATCAGGAACCACCATTCTTTTGAATGGTGATTCCTGTCGTATTCTATCGATGGTGTAGACATTCATATTTGTAAATACAAATACGAATGTCCCATCAATATGAATACGAATATTTGTATTTTTGGCATAGTAAATACCAAAAATACGAATACACCCCCAAAAATGTGTATTTTCGTAGGAAAATACGATTTTTTTCCTACTAAATCATCTTAGTAAATTTCCCCCAATGTCTTACCTCTCGAGGTGCCTGTTCTGGCTGGTGGGCAGCTCTGACTATTATGGTGCATACACATGATGCAATCTGAGCTTCCAATTTTTGACGACATCAATTACTGAATGCAGGGACAGAATTTTTGGGGAAGAAAAACCCAACTCGGCACCTGGGGATCGGCTACTGCAGTGATGCTGTCATCATGATGGGCCTATTTTTAGGTGGAGGCCTGGAGCTTCAGCTTCATCCACCCTATTGTTAATCTGGCCCTATAACAGCTGTCACGATTATCAGGATTTTTATGCATGCCCAGCGCTAACCAAGTTGTATGACCTATGGATTTATATTGCAGGAGACCAACATCTGCAGAGAATGGGTAAGAGGGCAGGCAAGACAGTGCCAACTGAGGCTGCATAGCAATGTCTGTTACCCACAGCAACCAAACCAATGATTACTCCTTCGGCGGCCAAACATTGCAGGATCTTGCAAACAAAAGCTCACAGGTAACATACAAACCTCCTATCGGCAGATGTGAGACTGAGTGATATCCCCACACATTCAATCTTAAGTACTAATATAATGCAATTCTAATTTATCTCAAAATAACTGAAATGCCATTAAAATCGGTCAACCGATAATTTATTTAACAAAACTATAAATAATTATGGTTGTGTAACGGCCAGATGATCACCGATATTATGTCCTAAAGCTGATCTCATTTATACGACATCATTTTTACATCGTCAAATTGGCCACGCCTATACACTGCTGAGGCTCCAACCCTCCCCCCAATACACCATAATAGGGCTGTACCCCCCAGTAGAGAAGGCAAACTTGCATACTTTTTACTTCTCTCCGGGTGAAACCCAGAGAGGAGACCAGACAGCAGCTTGTAAGGGGGCGGGATGAGGCAGAAGTCACCAAGCCCCACCCCCATAGCAGGCAATTTGCAGGTCTTCTGATTGGGGGAGGGGCTAAAATGACGAGATTCATTTAGCCCCTCCCCCAATCAGGGGTCATTCAGATTCATTTAGCCCCTCCCCCAATTGGGGCAGGGGCTAAAATGAATCTCGTCATTTTAGCCCCTGCCCCTCACCGCAGTTTGTATGTATCGCAGCGGGGATGGGGGGATGGGGGGAAAGGGGACAGTGTGATGGATGCAGGAAACTTGCCCACCTTCCCGGCGGGGCCTGGGAGGGGGACCCAAATTTCGGGAGCCTCCCGACCATTCCAGGACGGTAGGCAATCCTGAGAGAAGGTCAGTGTATTGGGAAGAGAGCGCACCTCCATAAAGCAGCACAATAGCCGCTGCCCTCCGTTCTTTCCCACCGCATATGATTGGTGATTTGGGGAGGGAGGGCAGGTAATCTGGAAAAGAGGCAGGTCCTAACTTGTCCAAGTCACAAGATGGAGAGGAGACTGATAAAGTCGGCAACCCTGTTTTAGACACAGCCCAGTATACTTTTAACTAGGGCAGGTTCATTTGTACGGCAAGAAAAGAAAACAGTGACTTGGCCACTGATGTGATTGTTTTAGGCTCACTCTAGGGGGGTTATTCTGATTCACTCGGAAAGGCACATTCACTCTCTAATGGACAAAATCATATGCCTGGCAGGTGGGGCTGATGTAACATGTGCAGAGAGTTAGATTTGAGAGAGGGGTGTACTTCAAACTGATATCTATATTTCAGTGTAAAAATAAAGCAGCCAGTATTTACCCTGCACAGAAACAATAAAACACCCAAATCTAACTCTCTCTGCACATGTTACATCAGCCCCACCTGCAGTGCACATGGTTTTGTCCATTAGAAAGTGATTGTGCCTTTCCGAGTGAATCAGAATAATCCCCTAGGTGCAAGGTGCCGATCAGTGGGGGTGGGGGGGGGGGGGGGGTGGAGAGAGGGCGCTTGTCAGGATTCTCACAATTTGGTTGTTAGACCCCCGCACCTCCATAAAAGGTGGATGCATTCCCGGTGCTTCCTAGTGAACCAGGCAGAATGGGAAACAATTGTTGGGACCAGGAGCAAGCAGAATCAGAAACAATTGCTAGAATCTCAGGTCTGAGTACAGGGGGCGGGGCTAAGAGGATCTCACCACAGAATAGTCATGGTTACGGCCCAGGAAAAGCAGTAGCCATGGTTAGGACCCAGGAGGAGCTGGAACTGTGGTTACAGCCCAGGAGGAGCAGGAGGTCATGAGGGCAGCCCAGGAGGTGCAGGAGACATGGTTAAGGCCCAGGAGGAACAGGAGTAATGGTTATGTCCCAGGAGGAGCAGGAGCAGTAGTAATGGCCCAGAAGGAGAAGAATCCATGGTTATGGCCCAGAGGAGCAGGAGCTGTGGTTATGACCCAGGAGGAGCAGAAGTCTTGCTTATGGCCCAGGAGGTGCAGGAGCCAAGATTAAGGCCCAGAAGGAGCAGGAGACATTGTTACAATCCAGGAGGAGCAGAAGTCTTGGTTACAACCCAGGAGGAGCAGGAGGTGTGGTTAAGGCTCAGAAGGAGCAGGAGCCAGGGTTATGGCACAGCAGGAGCCATTGTTATGACCCAAGAAGAGCAGGAGCCAGGGTTATGGCACAGCAGGAGCAAGAGCCATAGTTATGGTCCAGGAGGATCAGAATCCATGGTTACAGCCCAGGAGGAGCAGGAGCTGTGGTTACAACCCAGGAGGAGCAGGAGCTATGGTTACAGCCCAGGAGGAGCAGGAGGTCATGAGGGCAGCCCAGGAGGAGCAGGAGACATGGTTAAGGCCCAGGAGGAACAGGAGTGATGGTTATGACCCAGGAGGAGCAGGAGCCATAGTAATGGCCCAGAAAGAGAAGAATCCATGGTTATGGCCCAGAGGAGCAGGAGCCGTGGTTATGACCCAGGATTAGCAGAAGTCTTGCTTATGGCCCAGGATGAACAGGAGCCCAGGTTAAGGCCCAGAAGGAGCAGGAGACATCGTTACAGTCCAGGAGGAGCAGAAGTCTTGCTTACAACCCAGGAGGAGCAGGAGGTGTGGTTAAGGCTCAGAAGGAGCAGGAGCCAGGGTTACGGCACAGCAGGAGCCATTGTTATGACCCAAGAAGAGCAGGAGCCATGGTTATGGCCCAGGAGGAGCAAGAGCCATAGTCATGGTCCAGGAGGATCAGAATCCATGGTTACAGCCCAGGAGGAGCAGGAGCTGTGGTTATGACCCAGGAGGAGCAGAAGTCTTGCTTGTGGCCAAGAAGAAGCAGGAGCCATGGTTAAGGCTCAGAAGAAGCTGGAGCCATGGTTACGGTCCAGGAGGAGTAGGATCCGTTGTTACAATCCAGGAGGAGCAAGAGCTGCGGTTATGGCCTGGAGGATCAGGAGCCGTGGTTACGGCCAGGAGGAGCAGGAGCCCTGGTTACAGCCTAGGAGGAGCGGGAGCCGTGCTTACAGTCCAGGAGGAGCAAGAGCCGCGGTTATGGCGCAGTGGATCAGGAGCCGTGGTTACAGTCCAGGAGGAGCAAGAGCCGTTGTTATGGCGTGAAGGATCAGGAGCCGTGGTTACAGCCCAGGAGTAGTGGGAGCCGTGGTAAAGCTGAGGCTCACAAAACCATCATTGGAAAAGTGAGTCACGATGCACAATGTTACTACATCTCTAAAAAGATTATACACCCCAACGAATGAAGTCATTTTTCAAAAGTTTCATTGTCGACTGATATGAACAGATTAAGAAACATTTACCTATCTGCTCAGGAGGTGTACATAGTGTCCTGCCAATAAATGTAAATATTCAGCTTTTATGGGTCTATTTTAATTTATAAAGACCGCCAGCGAAACGCAAATAAATGTTTCCTCTGCTGGTTCCCAGATCAGGTAAGAATTATTTGCAAGGTGCCCTCAAAACTCCACGTTCTGGACTGCTAGTAAAACCTGACACTCCGCCAATGACTGTGACAAATTATATATTCATAGCATCTGCGACAATCGATAAAGCAGCTCACCAAATTAATAAAATATAGATCACATGGCACACATTTTTATTAAATAATAATTTTGTGATAACCACGTAATGGGGATGCTTTGGAGCATAAGATTAAATTACATGCTAAGCAAACCTGGCTTTGCGTGATAAAGCGTAGGAGTATTCTGCAATGGAAACCGGGGTATGTAACGCGGCTGACAGTCCATAAACTAACATTACAAAGCCCCCACCATAGCAGGAACCACAAAATGCACTCAAACACCATTTGTAAGAATACGCTATTGCATCTGCATTAACGAATTATTGTTTCCCCAGATTTCCACTTCACCCCCTGTAATATATTTCTTCCATCTCAAACACCTCGTTAGCTTTAGTATTTGTTAAACTCAGTTTTTAAATCACTTTCCAAATAGGAACTGCTATTATTTCCAAACATTACATTAGCATGACCCTTATTGTAACAGCAGCTGGGAGATTACTACTAATCATTTTTATTATATAAAACTATTATTTAGGTGGACGAGGATATTGCAGTACTACGCTCAGGATTAATTTAGGACTGTGAGCCAAGTAATATCACCGAGCGGAGTAGGGGGCTATACAAGGATGCTTGGCTGCATACGGTAACATTTAAGTGCGGATATGTCCTACATTATTTAGAGGTCGAGGTAAAGAAATGGTTTGGTGGAAGCTGAGGCTGCTCTGTTTGTAGGATGGTACCTGATAACTTTCATTTAGAACCGGTTATTCATTCCAAATCTGCTCCGGGTTCCCAGAGAAGAAAATCCCTGTGTGCAGATTTCTCCCATACCAGTCTTTGTGGTTGTGATATATATACAGCCATAGTGGGGATTTGGGTATCACTGGACAGAGGGTTTTCATGTCAGAGTACAATAATACCCCTTTCACACCGCACTTGTTAAACGGTATATTGACGTTTTTTTTCCCATTTCTAAATGTTTAAGGCTGCAGTGGGCAAGTGCCAGAGTTGTTTTACCGGTAAAAGATAACCGGGATTTCAAAACGTTTAAAAAGCAGAGTCCTACACGTTTCAGAGCCGCTTTTTATGCAGTGAGAATGGCTCTGAAACGGTATTTAGTAAAAACAACAGATTACAGACCTGTGATAGGCTGTCCACTGCATTCTGCCTTGAAACGTGTTCAGGGGATTAAACGGGTTGACTGATGTGAATGGTACTTAAACGGTATTTGGTACTTGTGTATTATCACGGCGCCCCCGATTTCCAACGTAGGGCATTGTATCGGTCGCATGCGATGCGATGCGACTCAATTTTTAATTGTACAGGTACCCTGATGGGTGATTCCTATGTTAAATGCACACCCAGACCCGATTTTTAATTGTACAGCCACCCTGATGGGTGATTACTATGTTAAATGCACCCCCATTTTTAACGCCACCCCACTATCAACGCCAACCCGAAGCGTGGCAAGCACAGCGAGCCCGCGAGGGGCGGCGGTACGCGTCCGACCTTTTCATACCCCCACTATCCACGTCGGCGTGGAGTTGATTTCATATAGTGTGGCGAGCCCAAAGCGTGGCCAGCGGACGCGGATTACTTCACATGTATACCGCGTCCCCTCGCCACGCTCCGGCCACACTATATAAAATCAACTCCACGCCAACGTGGATAGTGGGGGTATGAAAAGGTCGGAGGATGCGTACCGCCGCCGCTCGTGGGCTCGCTGCACTCGCCACACTTCGGGTTGGCATTGATAGTGGGGTGGCGTTAACAATGGGGGGGCATTTAACATAGTAATCACCCATCAGGGTGGCAGTACAATTAAAAATTGGGTCTGGGGGTGCATTTAACATAGGAATCAGCCATCAGGGTGGCTGTACAATGTAAAATTGGCTATGATCACGTCGCATCACATTCCATTATAATAGCATGCAATGCAATGCGATATTAAAATTGTACAGTCAGCCCTTAAAACCCTGAAATCGGGTCCCATCGCATACCTTAATTAGTGGTATGCGATGCGATGGGTGCCGTGATAATACACAAGTACCCGGTATTTAAAACGGTAATCTACTGCAATGTGAAGGCTCAGACCCGTTTTAAATACAGTTTAAAAATACCGTTTTTAAAAACGTTTTGGCAGTGTGAAAGCAGTATTAGAATAGAATAGAATATAGGATTACTGGGGAGGTCTATTGCCAATACTGGGTTTGAAGTTATTTTACAATGGGGGCCTATGGACCCAAGGGAAGTGTGGGGTGCAACATACCCTCTACATATACACAGTATATTTTTAAATAAAATATTTCTGTCCGAATCTACAAAAAAATAAGATGTACAAATGTGAGCCCGATGAGAATGAAGCTTAATGGTTTATTGTGAGCCCAATGCGAATAAAACTTAATATGCTAGCTAGTCCGGACTTTATGGATGCCTAAAAAGGGGATATGACCTGTCAAACAGAGGGTGCACCTGCGTTTTGTCGGTCAGTACTCCCGGAGATGCTGGGCAGCCACCAGGCTCTCCGTTAACTGTGAAGAAATCAGTTTACACGCTGCAGTACTGGTGATTGAGTGATTTCCCCCCACCTGTGGGACATTGCCGCCCCCAGATGAGACTGCAGGACTGCCCTGCTGAAATCAGGAATTATCATCATCATCATCATCCATGCAGACTATTCCTGTGACCTTTGTACATTTTTTTTATTTTACCTGTAACAACTGCTCATGGCTAGCAAAACATATATCATGCTGCCTACTCTCCCAGACCTACTGGTTGGCTCCCGAAAATATAGTGACCCAAATGCCTACCCCAGAAGGTTCCCAGCCACCCACTTTGTGAGTAAAGTGGGCGGTCCTGCCTGCTGATTATGTGATTCTTCCAGCAACGCTCTGGCTGTATAATGCATACAGTAATCTCAGCCACTATGGCACCCTGTACCACTCCCCTCTCCTCCAGACCCTTCCCCTGTGATATGTGACCCCCGGCCTACACACCGCCCCCTTCACTAAGCTATCTGGGCTGCTTTGACTTAAATATTTGTTTCAAAGCATAGGCCCCTGTTATGCGTCATGTCTCCCATTGTGCATGTCAGAGGCATGGCATACTATCTATCTATCTAAATTACTTTTTAGCAGGCGTGGTCTAATCCTGGAAGGCGTGTCCATGCACCCTTAGAATAAACTACAGAAACAAATAGCATGTTAAGCACCTCCCTGGCCACACTGCAGCCCAGCACAGAGCAGAATATTCCCTGGCCACACTGCAGCCCAGCACACAGCAGTATTCCCTCGCCACACTGCAGCCCAGCACACAGCAGTATTTCCTGGCCACACTGCAGCTCAGCACAAAGCAGTATTCCCTGGCCACACTGCAGCCCAGCACACAGCTGTATTCCCTGGCCACACTGCAGCCCAGCACACAGGAGTATTCCCTGGCCACACTGCAGCCCAGCACACAGCACTATTCCCTGGCCACACTGCAGCCCAGCACACAGCAGTATTCCCTGGCCACACTGCAGCCCAGCACACAGCAGTATTCCCTGGCTACACTGCAGCCCAGCACACAGCCGTATTCCCTGGCCACACTGCAGCCTAGCACACAGCAGTATATTCCCTGGCCACACTGCAGCCCAGCACACAGCCGTATTCCCTGGCCACACTGCAGCCCAGCACACAGCCGTATTCCCTGGCCACACTGCAGCCCAGCACACAGCAGTATTCCCTGGCCACACTGCAGCCCAGCATACAGCAGTATTCCCTGGCCACACTGCAGCCCAGCACACAGCAGTATTCCCTGGCCACACTGCAGCCCAGCACACAGCAGTATATTCCCTGGCCACACTGCAGCCCAGCACACAGCAGTATTCCCTGGCCACACTGCAGCCCAGCACACAGCAGTTTTCCCTGGCGTCACTGCAGCCCAGCACACAGCAGTATTCCCTGGCCACACTGCAGCCCAGCACACAGCAGTATTCCCTGGCCACACTGCAGCCCAGCACACAGCAGTATATTCCCTGGCCACACTGCAGCCCAGCACACAGCCGTATTCCCTGGCCACACTGCAGCCCAGCACACAGCAGTATTCCCTGGCGTCACTGCAGCCCAGCACACAGCAGTATTCCCTGGCCACACTGCAGCCCAGCACACAGCAGTATTCCCTGGCCACACTGCAGCCCAGCACACAGCAGTATTCCCTGGCGTCACTGCAGCCCAGCACACAGCAGTATTCCCTGGCCACACTGCAGCCCAGCACATAGCAGTATGTACTGGGGTGAGAAGAACTTCTGCAGCTGCTGAATACTTTCCTACCCTCCCGATAAGGTTGTGAAGTTCTCGAAAATCGGGTCCCCCTCCTGGCCCCCCGGAAGGTTGGGAAAGCCTTGCACATTTACATGGAACCCCCCATATCTGCCCCTCTTTGGGAAGGGGTGGAGCTAAAATGATGCAAATTGCGTCATGTTAGCTCCTCCCTGGAGACCATGAATTGCGGAATTCATCGTAATCTAGGAAATACTGTTAAGAGTCTCCACTCCCGGCTTCTCCCAGAGGGTAGATACAATAAGCAGGCAATTATGAACTGCTGCTTCACCCTGGCAACGGTGGCCCTGCTGGGCCCCTCCATCAGACCTGGGCCTGGGTAATTTGTACACCCCCCCCCCCCCCTCTCGGCGGCCCCTGCGAATACAGCCTGGCTCTGCCCTGAATGCTCTACACTACACACATCTGATCGCAATGGAACTTTGTGCAGATTTCAGCCATGTAATGAGGCTCTGAATGGAATTTCTCGTAGCTGCGCTGTATACAGCTAAACCAAACGCTATGCGTTCCTGCAAACACATGAAATGAAACAGAAGCACTGTAATACTAAAGTGTCATTGTGAAAATTCCCATTGTTGCGGAGTCTCTCATCTGGAGAAGAGACTTTACACAGTTGTTATTATCTGTGCAGGCATCTGATGCCATTCTCCTGTTCTAGGCTGGGAGGCGGAACACTTTCATTCACCATCTTCAGCGTGTCAGTAACACAGAGATAACAGCTATGATTGCAAAGGCTGCTTACACTCCGCAGAGAGAAGGAAACAAAAATTAACAAGTGCTGTGATTTTCATGCTCTGTTCATTCATTAGCTACTTCAGACAATTTAGTGGAGTGAAAATGACAAACACTTCTCAGCGTTTCTTCTGGCCCTCCTCATCTACAGTGATGAATGCGTTTACTGACCTTTAAAAGGAAACATCATCCACTTTTGTAAATCCTGTTCTTTGCTTCCTAATTGTGCTGGAATACATATATCAATGGTTTATTATTTGCTGTATTGTTTCGTATTGTTGATGGTTATTCTGAAATTTAACGATGAACAACTATAAGCTTTGGGCCTTTGCTGTTCATAGTTTAAACCAGCGGTTCTCAAACTGTCGGTGCTGACCCCAAAGTGGGTCCCGACCACCTCAGCATGGGGTCACGACTCTATGTTGCTGATCATCAGGCTAATGTGTCTGTGGAGGGGGGACAGGGTATACCCAAGGTTGCCGACTTTCTGGCTGCCCTCTCTGGGAGAGAGCAGCCAGCTCAGTATGTCAGGGGGGCGGGGACTAATCCGGGAGCAAAAAGTGGTGGTGCTGGGGCGGAGCCACGGGCAGGATAAATGGTTCGGGGTGTGTGGCTAGAGTGTCATTTTAGCCACGCCCCCACCATGCAATGCCAGTTTTATGCATACCTTCATTTGACCAACGGACCCCTGCTACTTGAGGCCTTTGTATTTCATTGGGTGTAGCTATTCCACTGGTACTGCAGCGCCTCAGCCCAGAGCCGCACATCCCCACAGTATTATTCAAACGTTTCAGTTTACAAAATAAACTTTATTCAGGGATTAAAAAAAAAATGGCAAGCAGGGGAACAGGTAAGACGGGGGTGACCAGAGAGTGCCCAAGATGGGGACAGCCACAGAGCAAGGTGAGACAGAGGCAGATTCCAAGTCTATAACTACTAAAGTTTTAAAGATATCCATGCTTCAGCACTGGTGACTGAATTAGTACCTCATTAAAACCTGATGTGGAACCGATGCTGCACACGCCCGGTTACAGTGCATAAATCTGCAAGATCTGCCCACGAAAGGGACTTCCACACCTCAGCATTGGCCCCTTAATGATTAGATACATGGATGTACTATCATGGAACACAGCATCGCTTATGTTGTATGTAAATATTTAAAAGACAGTAAAACAGGTTGTCGAGTGGTAATTGTATCCCAGAATTTCCATGACTGTGGGAATGTGAGAATACGAGTCCTCGGCATTAATAACCACAAAACACATTCTCAATATGCAATATGCGCCTCCTATCATGCCCAGGATAAATAGGGCTCCATCTGCCAAACCAGGTGGATGAGCCCAGTATGGGAGCGGTGACAGCCAGAGATCTGTGTGAGCCAGCGTGGACGAGGAAGGAGCAGTGAATGAGTAATGTGCTCTATATGAACAAGGAAACCAGAGGAAAATGAGACAGAGAGAGCAAGTTATATGATATCCTGTACAAAATAGATGCTCCGCAAAGCTCTGCAGCATCAGCCGTTCCAGCATCCACTCCAGAGGTCAGCTGCTGGGACACTGCTGTGCGGATCGGAACACCCAGGGCCGGATTATAATGGGGGCACAAGGGGTCAGTGCCCCTGGGCCCCTCTCTAGGTAGGGGCCCCTTGTGGTTGGCATGTATTTTTTTTTTTTAAATTGGTACTTGTTTCCTAGAACGGCGCCCACGATTTTGATCTTAGGCATTGCAAGGAAAAAAAATTGCGTCGGTCGCATCGCATGCGGCCAAAAAAATCGCATGCGATGCGACCGACGCGATTACCGCGATTTTACATAGGGAACAATGTTAAATGGCCCTATTGACCCGATTTCACATAGGGAATGTTAAAGTCGAGTTACACACACGCCATTTTAGGATAGTATGGCCGCCATTTTGGTTCGCAGAGTTGCGCAAATAAAGTATACATACCCGAGTCTGTGTGACAAAGTGGACCAGAAGCGCAGCCATACTATTACACATAAATTCATAATACCATACTTACACCAAATAAAATATAGTTAATTAAAGGATTAGTGCACTACACATAGTTTAATTAGAAATACACGATTGTTTCTGTACATGTTTGGTATCTTTATGTTCAGTGTCCCGTGTGCAGCATTCCGGTCGCAGCCAAATATTCGCAAGTCCTATGGTCTGATAATTAGACAAAATACCTATTATATGTACTTTTATCATGTGTCCTGTGTGAGACAAAGGAATGCAGTTGTAACCAGTTCTTGTTGCTGCTTACGACCCCCGACGACGATGCCAGCAAACAAAAGGACACCAAAGTACCCTTCCCCCCTTCACTTCTCCAAGCCAGATGTAATACCTTGCCCCAATCACTGAGGACTGGACATTTGAACCCTTAACCAATCGTAAGGGCCTTTGACCCCCCCTTCCTGGACCCTATAAGATAGCCATCCCTGAGCTGGCTCGCTCTCTCTCACTTTGGCACTGCTGATAATCAGCTGTATCCCCTCACCATTGACCCGGGCTATAGTTAAATTTGAATATAGCGAGCTCCGACCGGACTGCGCTGCGCATATTCCATGACGGTAACATTTGTGTTCCCCTTCTGTGTAACGTGGCTGATTATAATTGTATTCTGTATATGTTACTGTTCCCCTGTTTAGTTTAGAGTATATTAGTATTGTTATATAATTGTATCACGTGTTGTCCTGTATTTTCTTCTTTCTGTAATCCCCTTTTGTCCGCTAGGGACTAAATACACTATATTAGAGAATCTATCTCCTCAATTGTCATATCATGGTCTCGTCTATTATTCGCATCTAGCGATAACGTATATTACGGACATTGTCCTTAAAAGGTATTCGCAGATTAGAGACTAAGTACTGCGAAGGGATTTCCCATTACTGTTATTGATTCAGCATGTACAATACACGGAAAAGGTACGCTACGCTGCCCTACGTTTTGTTCGCACGTAGCTAGGAATAAAGGGTACGCAAGTTACGGAATAAGTACGTAAACTGCACATTTCACTTATTGTTCTTTGGCTATATAAATATCAACATTGATAGGAACAATGTTAAATTGCCCACAGACCCCAAATACCCACCCTGAAGTGTGAAATGGCCCCCCAATTGTTAACGCCACCCCACGATCAACGTCAACCCGTAGCGTGGCGAGCGCAGCGAGCCCGTGAGGGGCGGCGGTACGCGTCCTCCGACCTTTTCATACCCCCACTAGCCACGCTTCGGGCTCGTATTCCACGTCCGCTCGCCGCGCTTCGGGCTCGGTGGCTTGCTGCGCTCGCCACACTTTCTATTCTCAACTCCACGCCGACGTGGATAGTGGGGGTATGAAAAGGCCACGCTTCGGGTTGACATTGATCGTGGGGTGGCGTTAACAATTGGGGGGGCCATTTCACACTTCAGGGTGGCTATTTGGGGTCTGTGGGCCATTTAACATTGTTCCCTATGTAAAAACGGTAATCACGTCGGTCGCATCGCATGCGATTTTTTGGCCGCATGCCATGCGACCGACGCGATTTACATTTTACCATGCATTTCTATGTAAAATCGCGGCCATTGAATCGGTCGCATCGCATGCCATTATAATGGCATGCGATGTACATGCGATGCCCGTGATGGGCGCCGTTCTAGGAAACAAGTACCAAAAAATTTTTTTTAGATAAAGGTTTTGTGCATGGAAGTGGGGTAGTGCTGCAGCTTCACCTATCTGCCAATGTGACAATGATTATTGGTGCTGAGCATCGGGAGCCAAGGCACAATGGGAGTTGCATTACTGGGAGTTGACTAAGTCCCATGACACTTTGCACCAGAGGACAGAGGCTGAGAGGTTTGTGCTGAGCTCTGATTGGTGGAGCTCATTACATGCTTCTCAGGCCCATGGATAACAGCAGCAGCAGCCTAGTCATGGGAGGGTTTTTAATCAGAGGCAGCACTGGGACAAACACAGGCTTTTCATGTGGTATGTATGTATGTATGTATGTATGTATGTGTGTATATGTATATATATATAAATAGATACGTGGTTACCGGCACTCCAAGATACACATGACAACTGCCCGGGTGCTGCACTCAAAGAAATGGTTCTGTCCTTGAAAACTGAGTAAAATGTGAAATGTTGGAGCTGATTGTGTTTGCGTAGTCATTTTTGTAAAGTCTGAAGGAGTGCCACTTACCACACATCTCTCTCTCTATATATATCTATAATATATATTTACCTAAATCTACTGTATATATCTTCTGCAGTTACCCATTGACCAAGTTTATACTGCCTTTACTCTGTGTTTTGACAGTGTAATATTCTCCTATGCAGTTTGCAGCCAGTAATGACAAGTACAAGGGGCCCCCCTGTCTAAAGTGCCCCGGGTCCCCCGAAGGCTTAATCTGGCACTGGGAACACCTGTCCCAAGAGCACATTATAATGGAACACACATCAAGTGAAAGGAGAAACATATATACTGGGTAGGCTCTAGGTACAGTACCATTTCAGCCCCCTCCCCCATCTGCCTAAAGATCACAAAATATGGGCTGGAGTAACAATTGCATAAGATAAACAGTGAATCAGTCAAGTAAAGAACAGCAGAGATTACATTTATATCCACTGGATTCCCCTCATTTGGTCTACAGCATGATGGTAGACAGTCATTAGGTCGACACCATTAGACCGACATGGGAAAAGGTCGACATAGGAAAAGGTCGACATGGTTCTAGGTCGACAGGTCATTAGTTTGACAGCTCGTTAGTTCAACAGGTCATTCGTTCGACAGTGTCTAGGTCGACAGTCAAAAGGACGACATGGGGTTTTTCGAACGATGCGAGGGATGCGGTGCACTTTAAACTGTGTCCATGTCGACTGTGTTGACATTCAGTTAAAAAACCAGTGAAAAAACCCAAGTCGACCTAGACATTGTCGAACTAATGACCTGTCGAACTAATGACCTTTCGACCTAGAACCATGTCGACCTTTTCCCATGTCGACCTAGACAAATGTCGACCTAATGGTGTCGACCTAATGACTGTCAACCATCATGCTGTCGACCAAATGATCCCAAACCCCCGTGAGACGCAATGCTTAATAAAGACAGGGGTCCTTATTAAGACGGAGGTGACATGAAGTAAATCTTCGTTTAAGACAATATAGCAAAGAAACATCACAGTGACAGCGGAATGATGCTCTGTTCCCCGCAGCAGCAGGAACCACCTTACAATAAATTGCTGATGAACCAACCAACTTACCTGCTCTGCCATACACTGGAACTAAAAATAACGGTATACAGTAGTTGTGTCGACACATATAATGTCATGCATTGGTTCGACCACTGAAGGCTGACATTGCTTTGGTCAACACATGATATATGTCGAAACGGCAAAGGTCGACATAGTTGGAAGGTGGACACAAGCATAAAGTCGACAATGGCTAGGTCGACAGTGAAAATGTCTACATGGGGTTTTCACTCTTTTTTTAGTCGACATGTGCTGACAGGTGGTATTTCATTATCTACTATCCACTAGGACTTGGAGGGAGAATAGAATAGTGTGCCATACCCCAAAAATATTAAATGTAAAAATATTAAATGTTGTTTCATTAAAAAAAAAAAAAAAACATACAACTTAAGGGGCATACACACATAGAGATCTGTGCTAAGCAATTTTGCTAAGCTATTTTGCTAAGCAATTTTGCTGGTGTCAAGATCTCCCATGGGGAGCACATACACATGCAGAGATTTGTGCTAAGTGATTTTGCTAAGTGATTTTGCTAAGTGATTTTGCTAAGTGATTTTGCTAAGTGATTTTGCTAAGTGATTTTGCTAAGTGATTTTGCTAAGTGATTTTGCTAAGTGATTTTGCTAAGTGATTTTGCTAAGTGATTTTGCTAAGTGATTTTGCTAAGTGATTTTGCTAAGCAATTTTGCTTAAGCAAAAAAAGTCAGGGTAATGGTTCAGAATGAGAGATTGTGATCAGTATCTCGCATTCTGTACACACAGAGAGATTTGCAGTCATTTGCTAAGCAATCTGACTAGATTGTGACTGCATGCACTGACTTAGTTAGCAAGAGATATTTAATCTCTCGGAGCATACACACGGAGAGATCTGTGCTTACTTTCTAAGCAATCTAGTCAGATTGCTTAGAAAATAGCACAAATTTGCTCCGTGTGTACACCCCTTTAGGTCTGTCTGTCTGTCTGTCTGTCTGTCTGTCTGTCTGTCTGTCTGTCTGTCTGTCTGTCTGTCTGTCTGTCTGTCATGTACATTTTTTTTTTAATAACACAGCATTATATTCCATGGTGCCCAACAGCTAATGATATTCTGAGGTGGCATTATTTATCACAGGACAGTAGCCATCATAATGTCACCATTGTGAATGTCAACAAGAAGAATGTCGACAGTGAATTTTAGGGTTAGGTATAGGCTGTGGGTAGAGTTGGGGATAAAATCTGCTCAATACGCAATGATGTTGATATTAGTCTTGTTGACATAGCATCAATGCCGACATTGTGGTGTCAACATTGCGACTCTCTATTCATAGCATGAGTGTATTTTTTTTTTCATTGTTTTATTAAGTGTGTTAAAAATCCTTGGATCGGTCGCACCTGTCTTATGCGGGGAACACAGAACTTGATTTGGAACAAACATTGCTTATGGAGAAGATCTGGTCTGGGCCGGTTGACCTTTGCTAATGACACTAGAGACAGGATTATATGCATTTGCATATTTTGCCCATTCTCACTGGTTATTGCATATTTTACCTAAAATCTAGTGATGGTGCATATTCACAGCACTGCTTTGCCCTGTTGCTGCTGGCCAGGTAGTGGTAGAGTGTGCAGGCTGGGGCAATATGTGTGCACTGTGGGGAACCTTGGATGTACGCTATGGGCGGTATTCAATGTGAATACCGGCGATGTGCAGCGAATCCTGTTTAGGATTCGCTGCACATTCGCCACTGCTCGCTGCGTTCCGGAGCCTCGCCGGCTCAGGTATTCAACGAGTCAGGGGCTCGCTGCCCCTGACTGGCGAATTTGAGCTCCTGCGGCGGACGCCGCAGGGAGCCTGAGGACGGCGGCAGGCAGGGAGATGGAAGTCGTTTGTGGGGGGAAGGTGGGCTCCCCGGGTGCCAGGCAGCACAGGCTGCCCCTCCGGGGGTGCCAGCAGGGGACAGGGTATATTCACTACACCCGATCATGCATATGTAATGATTGGGTAAAGTGAATATATGAATATCTAATGAGCGGCTCGGCTCCGGCCCCCTGCTGGCTGGTCTGTGTAAAAAAAAACCCCATAAAACATTGAATAAAAATAGCATGCCCCTCCTCAGAATAAAATTCCTGATTTTTTTACACCAATTGTAAAAAACAAAACACTTTATTTTAAAAGTTCACCTTCCACTTCACCATAAAAAGATAGCGATTGCTACTCGGTGAATCATGGCGAAAAAAACCTTGAAATGTATTCGCCATCTGGTCATTGAATAGGATGATTCACCGTTTTAGTCAGAAATTCGCCTTACAGCACAAAATCGCCATAAAAACCTGGCGAATCAGCCTCATTGAATACCGCCCTATGTCTGACACTGCTCTAGGCTGTCAATCCATGTTGATAAAAGTCAGTCAGGGCGGATGCCATTACGAAGCTCCTGAACCTTTGCCCTCCCCTGGGCTGGGATTTTACACCAAGAGACAAACTTCTGCCGCAGAGGAGGCGGGGAGAAGGGTTGTGACATCACGCGGCGCGGAGAAAATGCTGTGTCACAGTGAGTATGCGGCACAGGGAGTAAGCCTTCCACTGCGCCGCCCTCACACGCTATGCTGACATTTGATCCATCTGCGCTGGAGATGAGGGTCCATGTAGTTGATGCAAGAAGAGCTTTGGACACTGCAGTCTGCTGTAGCAGCCAGGAAGAAAAAAAATCCTGTGTACAGCACGATACATCTGCAGATGCTGTGGGCCTATTTTTGAAGTTTATTTGCAACTAATTGTATGCTGGTTTTTAAATAAATAAGTTAAAAATTAGTTTTTTTTTATTATTTAATGTAGCATATTTTAACACTTTTCATGCATATTTTAAGTATTTTTCATGCATATTTCAAGCTTTTTTTGTTGCATATAATCCTGTCTCTACTAATGACACAACCAGAAGTGCTCTTGAAAACAATAATTTCAGAGGCCAATCCCTGTAGGCTTTGTAGTCCACCATCATCACCAGGTTAATTTGACTTTTATCTGAGTCTCTCCTTTGGCAATTCCTGTGGATAGAGGAACCCTCCCCTTTCAGATCACAAAAATAATCCGTGTAATTGCCGGGTCAGTGCTGGGTCGACCAACTCAGCAATTCGACCCAGGTTATAAAAAGGGTTGAACCCAGGTCACCCTCTGTATAATGGGCAACCCGGTTTTAAGGGTTGAATTTGACCCTGTTTTCGATGATGGGGGGTCTGTGCATGCAGGTATATGTGAGTACACAGCCCAGCGAACAGGTCTGAATGAGGTCCTTAGTGTGAAAATGCTAGACCCGGTTCGTAGCCGGGTCGGACCTGGGATCAAGGTCTTGGGTCCGACCCGGCATTGCAATCTGAATGCGCTATCATTCAAGTTGACAAGGGAGAGTAAACGATGCTTTGAATATAACAATTGGTTACGGTGGTCTTTCATTGTCGGCTTCCTGATGGTTAGTTATGGAGAGCAGAAGTAGAGTCCCGAAGAGTCCTCCAACGTTCTAGCTGGAGGTGGATCACGGAAGTTCTTCTTCTGTGGGTACTCTGTGATTTTATACCTCACTCTTCTTAACGTTAGCTGAAACTCCAGTGAGGCAGCTGCTTGGAAATGTATTTCATGAATAATACATAGCGTACACAGAAGGGAAACTGCGTGATCATTGGAAGACTAGAGGTTTGGCTGCAAAACACAGCACCGACGTCCAAAGTTCCCAACACGAGCTCAACAATACAGATCATACCCTTCCATCAAACACGCAATTGCTTTCTATCTAAACAAGTATATTCTGAGGCTGTATCCTTATAGGTTAATGAAAATGTCACCTACGCCTCTGTTTTTATCCACTTTTCAAAGATAAATGAATGAAGAGCTGGTTAGTAACGTCAGGGTTGGAGATCGGATAATGCTTAATTGCATGTATAATGATTTTTGTTCTATCGTTAAGGGGTAATTAAACTCCGAACATGTTACTTTTTCGTGATTTCCGCATAACAGTATATTTGGCAGCAGGTGTGTGATTTTTATTGTGTTTATGCAGATTAATTTACTCTCACTGGAGATTCTGGGCCTTATTCTGGTTGGTGCGGCCGGGCCGTACGCGTACGTTCCGGGGTTTTTCATGATCTGCGCATGCGTACATTCGCTAATGCGCAGGCGCGAACACTCCACAACGCTTACGGACGGGTCTCTCCGTGCGAAAAAACCTGTACGCGAGAGTACGGGCATTGGGGGCGGCATAGGGGCGTGTTGAGGGGAGCGGCCGAAATAATGAGGGAAAATGGGCGTAAACATGGGCGTACACGGGGGTGTGCACCAAAAATGAACGGTGCTACTACCGCATGATCGCCTAAAGCACCGTTCATTTCGGACACAAAACAGGCGGCCGCCAACCGCCACCTCAGACCACCCCTACAGATACCGCATGCCAGCGTGCGCCTGGGTTTGCTAATTTACGCTGATTACTACTCAAACACATACACCTGAATGTAATAAGCAATGCTGCAGTCTATTAAGTCCAAACCATGATTTTACTACCTGCAAGCCACACACAGCACTCAAACACATTGGAAGCTTATCTTTCTATACTTCTCTACATTTAAAGGTTTGTTTAATTTAAGGTAAGAATCTTTTTAAGACCTGCTTATATATGCTAAGGTAGGTATTTGTTAAACAGTTATACACATTCACTACGTGCTTTCATAGACTTTACACAGTAGCACACTCAATCTACACAAGTCGACATGTGTCAACGTGTTCACTCTAATACAAACATAGGTTTTGTATTTATGATACAATAACATAAACCACATCTAACACCTACAAAGGATGTTTCAGCAATGTTTTAAGCCCATGCCCACTATTTTGCACATTAATTAATTCAATCAATTAATTAATTTTCATAATTATAGTTGAAAGGCAAGATTTGCAGGTCCATATATGTGAAGGGTATGCCAGCGTACACGGACGTACGCTCACTCTCACGAGCGGTGACATAAGCTGAGTTTTCTATTGAAAACAATAGGGACCCGTCCGTGCAAGCTGGCGTACGCTCAGATAGCCGCAAGAAGTCGGTGGGAAGACGGACGAGAGACGTCCGTAAACGGTGGCGTACGCTCAATTGTACGCCAGTTGTCGGAGTGTAAGGGCTGGTCCGTCCGTGTACGTTGGCGTACGCTCAATTGTACGCCACTCCCCTTCGACGTTGTTTCTGCCCGTACGTATGCGGCTGATTTGTGGGTGGACTTAACCCCAACGGCCGCGTACGGATAGCGTACGTTAATAGCGAACGTACGCACGTTTGGCCGCTACGATCAGAATAACCTCCTCTGTTTCATGCAGTCATGTGACACACTGGATTCTATACTGATTGGCTAGCAGAGATAACTGGTGGACCCATGGTGGTTTCATTGGAAATGTGAACTTTTCTGTCAAGAGCGGCTTATTTATAACTTAAGATCCAGAAGGTGAGACAACAAATATCTGACAGCATTTACCACGTCCTATATGTTGACACTACCTATGTCATCTTCTATACATAAACACTCGGCACTTCAAGAGTTGCTTTCTACCACTGGCTGCGACTGCACACAGTCTTTCCCTGATAATAGAGGAGGAGCACTTAATCAGAATGCCACCATGCTGATGTTCCTCAACCAGGGAACCTCCATCGTTGGCGAGGCAAATAGAAAATGCTTGACCATTGATGGTTGATGGCCATCTGTCCATGCAGTTGGCATGCCGCCGCTGTACCAGACTTTTCATTCTACAAACTAAACACTCCGGTAAAAGCACACTCATTGTTATGAATGATTGTCTCAATTCCCATACAAGTAATTATTCCAGATGCCCCAAGTTTACTAATAAGCTGCTCATATATATGCTTTAAATATATATTTAAAATATCTGCTCAATGTTCTTTCATTTAAATGGATGCATATTCTAAGGTGCATACACACTGTACAATTTTTTTGACCAATTTCATTGAAAGACATTTTCCTTGAACCCAGTGTCCTGAACGAAAGATGTTGGCGAAAGATATTGACGAAAGACGAAAGATCTAGCTACAGTTTATAGGCTCTTTTTGAAAGATATCTAAATTGAGCTGCATGCACAGTTGACGAACAACCTTGATGAACAACTGGCGGGTATGCGCATCATCATTCGTCGTTCGTCGCCGTCAAACTGAAAGATATTTTGACCAATTTTGTTCAGAATGGCTGAAATTAGTCAAAAAAATTGCACACAAAAAAATTGTAAAGTTTGTATGCACCTTTAGAGTTAGACAAATTATGTATACAGCACTGGTTATTTACATTTTTTTTATTGATGCTATTTTTATATTTGGTAGTTTATTCTGGTCTATGGGTGTGTGTGTTTAGATATATATTATAAAGTAGAAAGATAGATATTTATTATATCATTTTTATAAGGTGCCACAAGCGGTATTCATCTCCGTACATATGGGTGATAGACAGACAGACGTGTCTACATCCTGCAGTGGCCTAGTTACGACCCTACAGCCGCTAATAGAGATGTATATAATTTCTAGTTGCATTTGGTGCATGCCCAGAGAAAAAAAATATGGGTTGGGATCAGTCATTAGGTCCACACCATTAGGTCTACATGGGAAAAGATCGACATTTGTCTATGTCGACATGGGAAAAGGTCGACATGATTCTAGGTTGAAAGGTCATTAGTTCGACAGGTCGTTAGTTCGACAGGTCATTAGTTCGACATTGTATAGGTTGACAGTCAAAAGGTCGACATGGGGTTTTTCACTGTTTTTTGACCTGAAGGTCAACACAGTCAACATGGACACAGTTTAAAGTGCACCACATCCGCTCGCTATGCGTCGGGCACGGTACCTCGCTACACTCGGCACACTATTTTATTCTCCCACCACACCCTAGTGGATGGTAGGGCATGAAATACCGCCTGTCGGCTCAAAAACAGTGAAAAACCCCATGTCGACCTTTTGACTGTCGACCTAGACAATGTCAAACTAACGACCTGTCAAACTAATGACCTGTCGAACTAATGACCTTTCGACCTTTTCTCATGTCGACCTTTCCCCATGTCGACCTAATGGTGTCGACCTAATGACTGTCGACCATAATGCTGTAGACCAAATGACCGCATCCCAAAAAAATATACGTTCCACAAAAGAACTTGCATTTAACTTTCGGTACTCTTTACCTAGAAGGGCGCCAGCGATTGAAATCGCGGTCGTCGTGGGTAAAAATCGCGGTGATCGCGGTCATCGCGGGTAAATCGGGATGGCCGCGATGCCCGCGATCACCGCGATTTTCCCATAGGGAACAATGTTAAAACGGCAGATTGACCGCGATTTTACTGTTAAATGCCTCAATGCACCCGATTTGGGGCCAAATAGGCCAAATTAACCCTTAAATGTCCCCCCAAATTTTTAACGCCACCCCACGATCCACGCCAACCCGAAGCGTGGCGAGCGCAGCGAGCCCGCGAGGGGCGGCGGTACGCGTCCTCCGACCTTTTCATGCCCTACTATCCACTAGGGCGTGGTGTGAGAATATAATAGTGTGGCGAGCGCAGCGAGCCACCGAGCCCGAAGCGTGGCGAGCGCAGCGAGCCCCGCGAGGGGACGCGGATACCTTCACAGGTAGACGCGTCCCCTCGCGGGCTTCACAGGTGTCCGCCTCGCCACGGACACCTGTGAAGCCCGCGAGGGGACGCGCATAACTGTGAAGGTATCCGCGTCCCCTCGCGGGGCTCGCTGCGCTCGCCACGCTTCGGGCTCGGTGGCTCGCTGCGCTCGCCACACTATTATATTCTCACACCACGCCCTAGTGGATAGTAGGGCATGAAAAGGTCGGAGGACGCGTACCGCCGCCCCTCGCGGGCTCGCTGCGCTCGCCACGCTTCGGGTTGGCGTGGATCGTGGGGTGGCGTTAAAAATTTGGGGGGACATTTAAGGGTTAATGGGCTCTGTGGCCCATTTAACATTGATTCCTATGGCCAAATCGGGTGGATTGAGCCATTTAACAGTAAAATCGGGTCCATCGCGACTTTTAACATTGATTCCTATGGGAAATCGGGAGCATCGCGTCGCGGCCATCGCGGGTACATTTATGGCCGGCCGCGACGCGACCGACACGATTTTCATGTTTAACATTGGTTTCAATGGGAAATCGCGGGCATCGAGTCGGTCGCGTCGCGGCCATACATAAATGTACCCGCGATGCCCGCGACGGGCGCCCTTCTAGGTAAAGAGTACCCAACTTTCTACCCGACCCTTAATCACTCCAATAGGATGTAGCTGACATCTCAGTGAAAAGGATCTTGGCGGTTAGATTACCGGCGCCAGAATCTGGACACGTGTCAGAATGCAGACACCGGAATCCTGATGGTAAGTCCCGGGGAGGGTTATTATTATTATTATTATGTGACAGATTAAGGGGGTGATTCAGGACCCCGTTCCGATGGTGGGGGGTCTGCACATGCGCGTGCAGACCCCCGGGAGCGAAAGGCTTTGGTGAGTTTCACAATCGCTGAGCCGTTTGCTCCAGAGGGGGCGGGCGTGGGCGGACACCGGGCCGGAGCAGGGGAATGCCTGATGTCTCCCAGGGGCGGGTAGCTGACGTCACATGACATCAACACCCTTGCGGAGGCTGACTATGATTTCCGAAGGGGAGAGAAATAATTCGCTGCGAGGGAATGTTTTTGCGTACATCCCCTCCCATGTCGCAGAGGGGATTTGGTGGTGGTGGTGGGGGGTTAGGCTGGGGGGCATTAAGCCGCTCGCTAAACAGCGAACGACCACTGCCTAGCGAGCAGTCCTGAATCACCCCATAAGTTTCAGACAATAAAGGTGACGTTTTCCTGTAAGACCTTTAATATGACCCTGGCTGAACACTTTAGTGTCCCATTTATTTCCAGTGTGCATGGCTGGAGACACTGAGTATGGTGACTGATTACACTGTGACATCACAATGGGAGACTGTCACTGGCACTAATAGAAATGGCCGGTGACTATAATATAACATTTGTGCTATTCTATAAATACAGAGATGCAGTGTACATGCAGCAGGAGATATATATATATATATATATATATATATATGTGTGTGTGTGTGCGTGCGTAGCTAGTTAGTGTAGGGGTGTGACCTGATGATCATGGTATTTTTAGGGTTTACTGTTTGGACCCCTACTTGGTGGGAATGTAAAAGGTTTAGCAAGTCATGCAAACAAATTGCCACTTTTTCAATATCCCCCATTGGGTTGAGCTTTGTGACCTGTTAAGGGTTCTCCGTAAAGCACTTTGTACCGCCCCGTTGTTGCAGATAAACGTTCCTCTTATGCTGCAAACACTGAGTCCTGTAACGATCACATATTTTCCATTCCACAGGAAACCAAGTCTTATGTTATTTGGCATTATGTTCTTCTGCAGGTTCCAGTGCTCACACACCTCATTTGTGGGGATTACTGTACCATAGCTATTTAATAGCTACAAAGCCCCAATGATCTCCGACTAAATA
This sequence comes from Crinia signifera, assembly GCF_055691185.1. Taxonomy (NCBI): domain Eukaryota; kingdom Metazoa; phylum Chordata; class Amphibia; order Anura; family Myobatrachidae; genus Crinia; species Crinia signifera. The sequence goes on from NC_139217.1 coordinate 46,993,231, forward strand.
TTGCAATTGCTGGATTTTTGTTCTATACCAGGGCTGGGCAACACCGGCCCTCCAGATGTTGATGAACTACACATCCCAGCATGCCTTGCATCAGTTTCAGCATGGCCACATAGCAAAACTAATGCAAAGCATCCTGGGATGTGTAGTGCATCAACATCTGCAGTGCCGATGTTGCCCAGGCCTGTTCTATACAAATCACAAACCCTTCTGACCCAGGATTTTGAATACGGTTCCAAACCGGGTCAGACCCGAGACAAACCCCTCTTACACAGCACGCATGTACAGTGGGACTATTCTAACAGCTAGTTTACCCGTTCGTTACATGGGTTGGATTGCTGGATTTTTACCTAGGGTTATTTACAGTGTCTTATATAGCGCAGCAGATTCTGTTACAGTGTCTTATATAGCGCAGCAGATTCCGTTACAGTGTCTTATATAGCGCAGCAGATTCCGTTACAGTGTCTTATATAGCGCAGCAGATTCCGTTACAGAGTCTTATATAGCGCAGCAGATTCTGTTACAGCGTCTTATATAGCGCAGCAGATTCCGTTACAGTGTCTTATATAGCGCAGCAGATTCCGTTACAGTGTCTTATATAGCGCAGCAGATTCCGTTACAGTGTCTTATATATGCAGCAGATTACGTTACAGTGTCTTATATAGTGCAGCAGATTCCGTTTCAGTTTCTTATAGAGCGCAGCAGATTCCGTTACAGTTTCTTATATAGCACAGCAGATTCCGTTACAGTTTCTTATATAGCACAGCAGATTCCGTTACAGTTTCTTATATAGTGCGGCAGATTCCGTTACAGTTTCTTATATAGCGCAGCAGATTCCATTACAGTTTCTTATATAGTGCGGCAGATTCCGTTACAGTTTCTGATATAGCGCGGCAGATTCCGTTACAGTGTCTTATATACGCAGCAGATTCCGTTACAGTGTGTTATATACGCAGCAGATCCCGTTACAGTGTCTTATATAGGCAGCAGATTCCATTACAGTGTCTTATATACGCAGCAGATTCTGTTACAGTGTCTTATATAGCGCAGCAGATTCCGTTCCAGTGTCTTATATAGCGCAGCAGATTCCGTTACAGTTTCTTATATAGCACAGCAGATTCCGTCACAGTTTCTTATTCAGTGCGATAGATTCTGTTACAGTTTCTTATATAGCACAGCAGATTCCGGTACAGTGTCTTATATAGCGCAGCAGATTCCATTACAGTGTCTTATATAGCGCAGCAGATTCTGTTACAGTGTCTTACATAGCGCAGCAGTTTCCGTTACAGTTTCTTATATAGTGCGGCAGATTCCGTTACAGTTTCTTATAAAGCGCGGCAGATTCCGTTACAGTGTCTTATATAGCGCGGCAGATTCCGTTACAGTGTCTTATATAGCGCAGCAGATTCCATTACAGTGTCTTATATATGCAGCAGATTCCGTTACAGTGTCTTATATATGCAGCAGATTCCGTTACAGTGTCTTATATAGCGCAGCAGATTCCGTTACAGTGTCTTATAAAGCGCAGCAGATTCCGTTACAGTGTCTTATATAGCGCAGCAGATTCCGTTACAGTGTCTTATATAGCGCAGCAGATTCCGTTACAGTGTCTTATATAGCGCAGCAGATTCCGTTACAGTGTCTTATATAGCGCAGCAGATTCCGTTACAGTGTCTTATATAGCGCAGCAGATTCCGTTACAGTGTCTTATATAGCGCAGCAGATTCCGTTACAGTTTCTTATATAGCTCAGCAGATTCCGTTACAGTGTCTTATATAGCGCAGCAGATTCCGTTACAGCGTCTTATATAGCGCAGCAGATTCCGTTACAGCGTCTTATATAGCGCAGCAGATTCCGTTACAGTTTCTTATATAGCTCAGCAGATTCCGTTACAGTGTCTTATATAGCGCAGCAGATTCCGTTACAGGGTCTTATATAGCGCAGCAGATTCCGTTACAGTGTCTTATATAGCGCAGCAGATTCCGTTACAGTGTCTTATATAGCGCAGCAGATTCTGTTACAGTGTCTTATATAGCTCAGCAGATTCCGTTACAGTGTCTTATATAGCGCAGCAGATTCCGTTGCGCTTTACAATAGTAGACAGTGATAAAACAAACTGGGTAACAACAGACAGACTTGGGGGTTAGAGGGCCCTGCTGCAAGCTTACAATCTATAGGGACATAGGAGGGAAACACAAGGACAGGCACCAGTAATAGCAGTCCCACCAAGTTACAAGTCCAGAAGGGAAGCTGTATAATACATAAGTGCCTCAGAGTCTACTCCCGTCCCACGACTAATAGCACCCTAATAAAAAACTGATGGCGTGCTAAACCAGCCCCACCCCTCGCCGCCTGCTCCCAGCGTGAAACGGCGTCCAATCACAGGAATTTTTACATGGAATCCAAAACACATACGATCCGACTTCGGTATAGTTACATTTTGCCTCGTTCTGGGATCCGGATATGGCTGTGCCTGGAAGCACGATTTCATTGCATAGAGAACAATTACTTTGCATAGAACAGATCCCATCCATCTAACCAACACGAGTTAAAAAACCATGAATTAACTACGTCATAGTGTGGAAACTACCACTGACATTTATATATCCTCTAAAATATCGTACAATGGGTCTAATTCAGCATCAGTTGCCGTTTGGGATTAGGGTTACCCCTGCCTCCGCAGGCTCGCTGCAAAGGCAAGCGCACCGCCGTCATGGTTTGGAACACAGCGGCTGCGTGTGTCATATGGTCTGGACATCGGCTGTGTTGTTTGGACCACGCCCCCTATACGGAGCATCGTAAACCCTCGGTGCCTAGCGCTGTCACTCGAACTTGAAGTGCGAAAATTGGCTGTGTGTTTTAATGTATATATATATCTATCTATATATATATATATATATATATATAGATAGATATATATATACATACACATTATTATTTTTAGTATCCAGTGACTTTTATTACAGAAGAGGAGAAAAATCATTTGATGGTCAGAGACCATGTGAGTAACCCGAGTAAGGGACAGCCAATCGATCAATCAATAAAATCCCTATTGTTTCCTCCTGTACGCTCAGTAGCGTCTGACAATAACCCAGTCAACTGCTGCATTATTATCGATGTAAATGGACAAGTCATTCTGCGCAGAGAAGATATATCTGGATCTAATCAGGTCTTTTACAAAGTCGTGATGAATACCTGAGAGCCCATTCAGCCTCACTGATTGTTCCTTGTTTCCCGGCATTAAGCTGCAGACCACGGGGAGACTCGTTTTCAGAACTGACCATTAAAGCATCAGATAATGACAGCACATTTACATCTCATCAACGTCTACCAGGGAACTGAGAATAGACCAGGAGAATGTAACCGAGGGGGGGCTGGAAACATTCCACCTGTGGCTATCCACGTGACTTTAGTATGTTATTAGCAATCTATGGGAATACGTGCGGAATATGTATATATATACATATATATATCTAGAGAAATAAAGACGGGCGCTTCATAGTGCATAAATGTCGTTTTTTTTTTTTTAATTTATTCAGACATATAAAAACATGAAACATAGGAATGGGTAAACGTACCAACGGTGGCGGTTCTTAATCACCGCGGTCAAACAGCTTATGAGTGGTGCATGCAAGCACCCACAGACTGGAGCCGGTTACCTCCGTTCCCGGACATACAGCAAATATATATATATATTAATATATAGCAAAATAAGGATGAGCCTTCAGTGGTTAGCAACCATCGATGGTCTGTGGCCAATCATTTTTTTGATCAATGGGGAAGGTACAATGGAATACAACATAGTGATGGACGTCCAATGGTGAAGGGCTGTGATTGCTGGCTCATTAATGACCATCATCTGTCATTGGGAGGTACAAGTGTATACATTGCTATGGATATCCAATATTGGAAGTTCATGCATATTCTGTGGCCAACTATTGCTGGATCATTATTGACCATCAATGGTGTGAGGCCTGGATGAACCACCGTACTGCAGAACAGGCCAGCAGTCCTGTGTTCTAATAGGGGGATACAAATAATGAGGTGCGTTCTGTGGCAGGACAGGAACTCTGCCGGGAAGGGTAAGGGCGGGATGTACTAAAGGGAAAATGCGGTAATACGGGGGTTTTACAGCATTTTCCTATGTACCATTACCCGTCCGCCCCGTTTATGCTTGGCAGGGTATCGCCACCCATAGGGTGGCGATACCCTATAGAAGCCTATGGCCTTCTATCGCCGCCTGACGTCCGCCGTCCGCGCGCCCCCCCCCCCCCTCCCGTCCTCCTCCTCCCCCAGCAGGTGTCACAGCCGGGAGGACATCCAGCTGCAGGGGAGAGGAGGAGACGCAGGGGGACACTGGCAGCCGCCGGGATGTGACGGAGAGACCCCCGCAGACCACATCAAAGGTATCGCGGGGGTCTCCGTCACCACAACCCGATGCTAGCCGCATATGTTAGCACGTATGCGGAAGCATCGCGGCGGCTGCCAGGCGAAGGGCGGCGATGTATATTAATACATCCCGCCCTTAATGCTTCTCATAGAGGGCCAGATGTACTAAGCTTGAAAAGTGATAAAATGGAGAGTGATAAACCACCAGCCAATCAGCTCCTAGCTGCCATATCACAAGCTGTGTTTAAAATATGACAGTGGGAGCTGATTGGTTGTTGGTTTATCACTCTCCATTTTATCACTTTTCAAGCTTTGTACATCTCGCCCAGGGTCCAATTCCAAGGCTCCTTAGTGAGGAGGTTTAGCAGGGAATGGGGGCAAAAATAATAAAATAAGTCTCCTACAAAATAAGCAAGGATAGCCTTAAAACCTGGAACGAAATTGCTAAATTTGGGACCCTCTGCTCTAATGATTATCTTAAAACACCTTACATTTCATTCGGTGAAAAGACGCATGGATATCTGTACTGAAGCACAGACCCACATTATTATTTTATATTATTTGTAAATTAGTATTATTTCCAGTAAATACACATTAACTTATACGTAGTACTAAAAAAACATTTAGGATTAGGATATCAAGTTTCAAATAATTTTGATATTTTTTTAATAAAATTATTAATTTTCAAATACTCTATATATTTTACTTCAGGTGTGTGTGTCAGGGGGGGGGAAGGAAGCCGACGGAGGAAAATTACATGTCCAAGGGGTCAAAATGGCTGCTTGCATGAGGCCCAGTACAGCTCGTAGTTACCATGGTTACTGGACCTCAGAGATTAAGAAAACAATAATGTCAAGCCTTTTTATTTTAAAAAGTACGTCGTCCACAGGGACCCCAGGATAACATTAATAGAGTCACGGTCACAGTGGCCTTCAGGGAGGAATTGCTACGTTTAATAAGCTGTTAATGTTATTGCTATTATACTTGCATTTATCTATGTCTTGTTACCAAATGGACTGGAATATTGACCCTTTAAGATAGTCCGGAGAATAAATATACTTTGCTGTCATGGCCACAACTGTATGTTGGCCCATCTGGAATAATAGCAGGGCTCTACCAGATATGATATAAATGGAAGTGGCAGGGTTTGCTCCTGGGTAGTGCAAAGAGGCCATCTGCCCTGAGGGGGGGGGGGTGTACCGATATACCATATTTCTGCTTATATCAATTTCACCTACTCCTGCAGTGATCATGAGCTTTAAGCCTTGGCCAGTGCCAGATTAAGCCTTCAGGGGGCCCGGGGCACATTAGACGGGGGGGGGGGGTCCCCTTGCACTTGTTATTACTGGCCGCAAGCTGCACGGGAGAATATTACACTGTCAAAACACAGAGTAAAGGCATAAACTTGGTCAATGGGTAACTGCAGGGGGGGGGGGCATATATATATATATATACTGTATATACATACCCTCCAACTTTACCGATTTAGCCGGTACAGTACCGTTTTTTCACGGTCTGTACCGGCTAAATAAATGTGTACCGAATGTACCTTTTTGTGTGATCAGGAACCCGATCAGGAATCGAAGTGCAGCGGGCCACTGCTCTCAAGGGCGACTAGCAGCGCGGCAGCAGAAGAACGGAGGTGGTGGTGCAGGGAACCGGGAAGGAGAAGACGCTGCAGCGGCGCAGCGCCAGCGGCGGGAGAAATAAAAAGCCCATACAAATGAATGGGAAGCCATTCATTGGCTGAGACCTCTCTCAGCCAATCAGCGATTGGCTGAGAGAGGTCTCAGCCAATCAGTGGCTGCCCATTCACTATGGGCTTTTTAAAAAAAAAAGTCCTGTTCTCCTGCCGCTGGCGCTGCGCCGCTGCAGCGTCTTCTCCTGCCCGGTTCTCCTGCCCAGTGCCCTAATGTAAGGGGGCCTTAACTGCAGCCCAGCCTCCAATGGAGGGAGTGACAGATCCGATGGCCAAATCCTCACTCCACCCACCCTGCCTCTCAACAGCGAACCTGTGCATTCTCTGTACCAACACCGCAGGCACCTGTGAACTGACGTCAGCGGCAGCCGGAGCTAGCGGGTGACCGGCTGGTCCGGATTGCTGCAGAATGCAAGCCCAGTTTGAGAAGTCGAGGACATTTAAGGAAAGCAGCAGCTCTCTGGTCAGTGTTAAAACATGCCCATTTTACACATAACCACTCCCCTTTTTCTTGTGGCCACCCCCTTCCAAATGTGTACCAATTTTTGGCCATCAGATGTTGGAGGGTATGTATATATATACCACATGAAAAGCCTATGTTTGTCCCTCTGCACCTTACTCTGTAGGAGACCTCACAGACTCGGTGCTGCCTCTGATTAAAAACCCTCCCATGACTAGGCTGCTGCTGGTACTCTCCATGGGCCTGAGAAGCATGTAATGAGCTCCACCAATCAGAGCTCAGCACAAACCTCTCAGCCTCTGCCCTCTTGTGCAAAGTGTCATGGGACTTAAGTCAACTCAGTAACCACTAACCAGTAATGCACTGCCCAGCAACCAGTAATGCACTGCCCACTTGTGCAATCAGTGTGCTTTGGCACCCGATGCTCAACACAATGCATTGTCACATTGGCAGATAGGTGAAGCTGCAGCACTACTCCACTGCCATGCACAAAAACTTTAGCTAAAAAAGAAAAACATAAAAAAAAATTCATGCCAACCAAAGGGGGCCCCTAGCTAGAGGAGGGCCCAGGGGTACTGACCCCCTTTGCCCCCCCCCCCTTCCTATAATCCGGAACTGGCCTTGGCACAAAATAATGGTGCTCTATGGGAGCAGTAATTACTCTGTGCCGTGACTCCTTGAGAACTCATTTTTGGCCAAGGCAGAGATCGTTCAATAATGTAGTTTAATACCCAAATTATTCTGCAAACCATAGTTTCCAGATTGTGCCTTTTTTTTGGGGGGGGGGGGGTTGAGATTGTACACAAATTTTGTTTCATGTTTAAGACCTGGTTTCATGCACACATAAAATATGTTTGTGCGTATTTCTTGTGTTTGATGTGCTTAGATGTTCCAAATACGGAATAATCTGCTAAATAAAATGATTCTGGTACCGAGCTATTTGGATAAGGAATAATCAACCTGTATATCAATCTGGAAGACACAAGAAAAGGAATTCCCGCACCAGTAATTGTAATTTTTATTCTTCAGATTCTCCTCCCCCAGTTATTTTCAAAAATTTAGGTGAGAACAAGTCTTCTCCTAAAATGATCTGGGGGTGCTACCCACTACTTAAAGTTTAACCTATACACCCACAAAGAAAAAGAAGTATTTTGTAGGGTGCACTGAGAATCAAATATTCATTAATTATTTATCATAAAAAATAACTTTTATTTATTCACTTAAAAAGGGTCTCTCAATTCAGAGGAGACCATATTACCTTGTCTCAGAGTGAAATATTAAAAAATAGAAAGAGTGATAAAGAATGAAAAGAAATGTGTACAAATTTTAAAATCAAAAGAAAAGGATGAACATGTGTATGTCAGGTTATTACTCAATTCTTGGCTACAATTGCCTTTTTTTTGTAACTGTTATCTATTATTGTTATTATGTTGCAATTGTGCAAACAAATATGTTATCCATGTAGTTCATAGGATTTTACTAAAAGTACAGAGGCATTGTGCTATTGTCAATATTCCTCTTGTGAACCACGTTATTCTGTCCAGGGATATGATAGTGTTCACTAATCGGTAGTGATTTTACACCTCTGTACTGAATCGGTATGGGGAGGACCTTTATGACTTCATTTGAAGCGAGGGGTATCCTTTGTATATATGTTATCAAACCTGCATATCTCTGTATCTGTATTTAAGCGGATTAACCGCCAGAACAGGTGCAGTTGGATACTGAGAGTTTATTACTAATACCTCTCCTTATATATAGAAAATTAATTCTTGTCATGCAGCCCGTATGTATAAAGTCTCTGTTACCCAGAAATAAGCGGAATTCTCGCTGGGATCAGAGTGGCTGTGTCGTTATATGACAGATGAAACTGGAGTGGTTTGTACTAGCACCCCATTTGGTGCTCCCCACCTCTTCTAAATACCCGATAGTAAGCGGTTTTACCGCCGGGAAGTGCAGTGATAAATATTTTCAGCGTATTATTTTATTCGTCTAGTGTAAACACCCAATTCATACAGATTTCAAACGTGCCTCAGGTCGGCGAACTTTGTTTAGTGTTTTAGTTCTCACACACACATCTTTGCCACCGAACAGTAAATATTCTATATAGGTACAAAACAAATAAAAATCTCCCTTATTGTTGTGTCTGTATATACTGTATCATTGTTTCAGTGCTTATTTATATTATAAGGTGCACACACAACACACTTTTATTGTATTGTTTATATATGTCCCGTTGGGATCTCAGGGTCTGTGTGTGCATACACACTATTCCCTCTCCCAATCTTGGACTACAGGGATTGTTATAATCTTTGTACCTTTTATAGGATTGCGCTGTGCGCGACTCCTGATTTAAGCAGTGTTCTCTTGCAGTTATATGTCATATATACGTGATAGTGTCATTTAGTGCCCTCAGTGTTATCTGGGGGTCCCCGTGTTTAACAGATAGGGACTACCCTCTTAACATGGGCTGTTAGAAATAGACATTTCGCGGTCGCATATACACTCGCGTTACCGCTTTATCAGCACAAGTCCTGGGTAGCACAGTATGTGTGCTCCCAGCGCTGTCCGTCAGGGTTACTCCCGGGCAGCGTTTTGCTGTGCTCCCGACTGTATCATGAACTGCGGTCGCACTTAGTTTTGCGCCGCTATTAAGGCAGGCAGGTCCCGGGTAGCGCTATGTCAGTGCTCCCGGCGTTCACTGCCCGCTAGTGCCACTGTCAGTAACTAAACACGGATAATGTTTGATTCTAACAATGAACTATGCTTTAACCTAACGTGGTACACATCCTAAATCCTACATATAACAGTTACAATAGCTAACTACACATGTTCACCCTATTCTAACTACCAACGACCGTTTCACTAAAGCTTCCTCAAGGTATATCAATCTGGTTACTTTTAAGAAAACATTTTTCAACTCAGGCTGCCATGGCAACCACAGTGACAAGACATTATGAAATACTGAGGAATGCCCCTTGTCCAGCATGCATATTCATACCAGAGCATTTCTCTTTCCTCTGCAGTCACATGACTATTGAGTTCATTCATGACTGACATGGGTGTAACTCCCAGAGACAATGGAGACGCCTGACTCTGGGCTCCAAGCCCTGAAGGGGCACATTCATGTACAGTAGCACATCTGAGGTTCATAGCACTATCCTCTGCTCTTATATTGAAGCCTCTGCTCTTCTATTGAAGCCCTGAGAGGAGACTTTCAGCAGGACTTCAGGGGCGGGGCTTGAGTGTGACGTCATTAAGCCCTGCCTCCGAGATGGAAAATGACCCGATTTGCCAATCTCTGTGTAGGGGACGGGCTAAAATGACATGATTATTACACTTTATCACCCTCCTTGGAGATCGACAGATAGGGTTATTTAAATGCCGCGGTAAGGGGGAGGAAGTGTCGATCAGGGGGCCCCCCAGAATCAGGGAGGGTTGCCCACCTTTCCGGGGGGCCGGGAGGGGGACCATATTTTCGGGATCCTCCCGGGCATTCCGGGAAGGTAAGCAACCCTGAAGTAGTATGTATGGCAATCTTAACAGTTGAATACAATAGAGGACAAGTACAGGGTACATACACATAGCTGCATCAGCAGAGGACACTGGAATAAGTATCAGCGTGGCAGAAAACCACAGGATTTGGTGCCATCAGAGATAGTTTATGTAAGAGAAGGAAAAACACATGAGGGGAGAGGGCCCTGCTCAGTTATGTGTCTTAGTACCTAGGCTTTACTGGAATTGTACCCATAGCTGAGATGTCTATGCTCCTCCAGACCAGAGTCCAGGGCGAGAGTAGGTAAATTACCCCACCGTGGCTAATTTAATTAACTGCTAATATTGCTATGGCATATATCGGTGCATTACTGATACCCAGAATCCACCGCTCTGGATCAGACACACTAAGGGCCAGATGTATCAAGCTTCAAAAAGTAATAAAATGGAGAGTGATAAACAACCAGCCAATCAGCTCCTACCTGTCATTTTTCAAACCCAGTCTGTAACATGGCAGGCAAGAGCTGATTGGCTGGTTGATTATCACTCTCCATTTTATCACTTTTTGAAGCTTAGTGCCCCCGGCCCTGAGGAAGGGCTGTGTAAGCAATTGGGGTGTCTGTTATCTCACATACGTTGTCTAGGTAGACAGACATTTGGTCAACACGCACTTCGTCGACAGCGACAAAAGGTCCACACTGAAAAGGTCGGCACACAAAACGATTTCAGTTTTTTTGGCGGTCAATGTTGACAACTTTTGGAGTTGACTTAATGATTGTTTACCTAGACATTGGCTGTGATCTGTTTGGATACCAAGCAGTTGCAAACCCCCCCCCTTACTGGGCCTCATGCAACCCTAGGACAGAACGCAGCGCAGGGATGGCCATCGACGCTATCCCCATCGATGGAAATAATGCAACCTGCCATCGATGGCAGCATTCTATGCGATGTATAACCATCGACGGTTTTAATCGATGTCCATCCTATTATTTGTCTGATTGGCCTCTTGGCCAATCAGAACCTGGGGGCTGGGCTTTACAGGTGTCGGGGGTGGAGCTATGCTCCCTGTCTCTGCCCCTGGGATAAGAAAAAAAAAAAGGTTATGCTTTGACATCGATGGAGGAAACAATCTGGTTCCCCCCCCCCCCCCATCGATGGCAAAGCTATTGCCCATCGGTCATAAACCATTGATGATTTTGAGCCATCCCTAACACAGCAATGTCATCTGACCACTCCCAACAAATCATATTAAATGATAGCCTGTGCCTGGCATTTGTCATTAACGAAATCTTCCGAAATTGTGAATCATTTGTCCTAAGTGCTAAGTGTGGCTTTGTTTTCGGTGGCAGAGGAGCGTCTGCAGATTGGGAAGGTTTCCCTGCGTTTCCTAGTGTGACCGTTCCCGGCTTATACACACAGTGATACCAGTACACAATGCAGCTATTGTTGCGGTGGAATCTGATGCTAAACACATTTTTCATATTATCTCCTTGAGGTCTTGGCAATATGTAATGGCTGACCTTGCAGGGCAACGCTAAAACAAACCACGGAAGTATATTTGAACAAACATTTTTCTCTGCATGGATGCAACTTAGGCTCTGCGGGATTAGCGATGCTGCATCCACCAATAAATATACAGCGTGTGATCCCAAAATACACTTATGTATTACATGTTACAGTGCAGACTGAGGGCGCGTGTTCCATCACATTGTAATCTGAATAAAGTCAGTGATTGTGGTTAGCATACCTCCACACAATTCAACGTCAACAATGGCGGCAAGGCATACTTGCCTACTTTTGATTTCACCTCTCTGGGAGAAGCACGTCAGGGGGGGCGGGGGGCAAGGTTGACATCACTTGGCCCCGCCCCCAATGCAGAGAAACCGCTGTGATTCGTGGGCCGCGGAGAGGGGGCGGGGCTTAAATGCCGCAAAATGCAGTGATCGCGTCATTTAAGCCCTGCCCCTTCACCGCGGACCCGCGATTTATGGTAATTAAACCAGCAGGCAAGGGGGGAGCGGGGGCTATCACTAGAAAGCAGGAGACTTGCCCACCTTATGGGGGCCCGGGAAAAGGACCCGATTTTCGGGAGGCTCCCGGCCATTCCGGGAGGGTAGGCAAGCCTGCGGCAAAGCCATTTGTCAACATCATCAACCGCATTAGCGGCGGGGTGATGATTATTCCCTCGCAATGTGTTCCTGTATATGGCAGCAGGTATTTATTACTATTGGAGCAGTGGGACAGAGCTTCTGAAAAAGCTGCAGGCCTAAGGGGGCCAACACTACACACACTGCACCCATGTTTTAATACTTACATTCCGGAGCCGCGCAATGAAGGCGGCAGCAATGTCGGAATCGCCAGAAAAGGGTGGCCATGCCATTTTCCTGGAGGTCTGCGTACACGCAATAGAGTCTGAGCGGAGGGGGCCTGGCAGCACACGGGCCTCCTCCTCTCTGTAAGGGCTTCTGTATACACCACAGGCTTCCAGCTCCCCTGGAAACGCAGGCGGGTCTATGCCTGCTGGGGGTGGGCGGGTGAAGTCACAAGATGTCAGCGCCCGCCTCCTCTTCGATGGGGCGGGCGTTAAGCCGCTCGCTACAAAGCTACACAACTTCTAAAAATGAATAGAGGTGATTTTACCTATAGCAACAATTCAGATTCTGTCTATCATTTCTCTATTGCATCCTAGAAAGCAGTGGCGGATTCAGGGGGGGGGGCACCCGGGCACGTGCCCCCCCTGTCATTCATTTTGTAGATGAGGACCAGAGCTTTCCAACGAGCCCAGCCCCATGTCTCTAGCCCCCCGGGAACCGGAGATATCGCCTGGCAAAGCTGTAACATTTTTTTTCCCCATAGAATAATATGGGACCCGTCAATTCCGACCCCCACCCAGTTCCGACGGCTGCCAGTTCCCCCCCTGGCATCACAGGAGCTTGGGGTTGATGTCATTCAATTCCAAATCGCTGGGCCTTCAATATGATACCAGGATGGTCCATATCGGTCAATCGGTTCCAGAGATATAGCGTGTAAATCAATTTTTTATTTTTGAAATGTAATTTCATGGCTGTTCATGTTCTTTGAGGGCAGATTACTCTGGAACCAAACGTTCCAGTTTCACTGGACCAAAATCATTAAAAGCCCGCTCAAAAGTTCTTCAATATGATACTTGTCTCATGTAAATGGGTCAGTTAGTTCCGAAGATATAGCCGGTTACATGAGATAACTGGTTAAGGGGGGAGGGGTGGTTTTCTCTCCCCCTCACACCAGAAAATGCAGGGACTAGGCTGGTGTAAAAGGGGCCAACCTGGGGATGCATTTTCTGGTGTGAAATGGGTATTATTTCAATTAGCTGGGACCTGCAGTGCTCGCAATACAGCCAGGCTCTGCCACTGTCAGTGGCTATCACTTCTGCCTGGCGGCGGCTGTCCCCCATTTACCAAGAGCATGTATTCCCCATTGGCAATGAGCATGTAATCCCACATGGCAACGAGCATGGAACCTCTGGCAATGAGCATGGAACCCTTGGCAATGAGCATGTATATAAGCAGCACTTACTGTATGTAGCATAATTTTTGGTACTTGTTTCCTAGCACGGCCACACCGATTAAGATCGGGGTGGTCGTGCTGAAAAAAATCGGGTCGATCGCATCGCATGCGATTTGGTCGCATGCGATGCGATCGACGCGACCGACCGATTTTTGACCCGATTTTTTCATTAAATCCAATGTAAATTGGGTCCCTGGGACCCAATTTTACATTGGATTGAATGAAAAAAATTCCAAACCCCCCCAAATTGAAGCGCGTACACAGCGCCCCACGATAGACGGCAACCCGAAGCGTGGCGAGCGCAGCGAGCCCGCGAGGGTCGGCGGTACGCGTCCTCCGACCTTTTCATGCCCTACTATCCACTAGGGCGTGGAGTGAGAATAGAATAGTGTGGCGAGCGCAGCGAGCCACCGAGCCCGAAGCGTGGCGAGCGCAGCGAGCCCCGCGAGGGGCCGCGGATACCTTCACAGGTAATCGCGTCCCTTCGCGGGCTTCACAGGTGTCCGCGTCGCCACGGACACCTGTGAAGCCCGCGAAGGGACGCGTTTACCTGTGAAGGTATCCGCGTCCCCTCGCGGGGCTCGCTGCGCTCGCCACGCTTCGGGCTCGGTGGCTCGCTGCGCTCGCCACACTATTCTATTCTCACTCCACGCCCTAGTGGATAGTAGGGCATGAAAAGGTCGGAGGACGCGTACCGCCGCCCCTCGCGGGCTCGCTGCGCTCGCCACGCTTCGGGTTGGCGTCTATCGTGGGGCGACGACGGGGACATTTATAATGTGAAATGGGTCATATTGACCCATTTCACATTTTTTTACATTTTTACACCATTTCAATGTTAAAAATTTTTTTAACATTAAATCCTATGTAAAAATCGGGTGCATCGCGTCGCATCGCGTCGGGACCAATGTTAATGGTCCCGACCGACGCGATGCCCCCGATATTTTACCGTTCCCGACAAGATTTCAATGTTAAAAAATTTTTTAACATTGAAGTCAATGCAAATATCGGGGGCATCGCGTCGGTCGCGTCGGGACCAATGTTAATGGTCCCGACCGACGCGATGCCCCCGATTTTTGTTTCCTAGCCGGCAAAATGGACCTGATTTCAAAAGAAATCGGGTCCATCGGGGTAATCGTGTCCCTTAATTAAGGGATACGATTACTTACGATTGTGGCCGTGCTAGGAAACAAGTACCTAATTTTTAATAGGCATTATGGTGTTTGGCATAATACATAATGGACATCATGCCGTGTAACTTAGCGTGCAATGGACATTATGGTGTAAATGTTTAATGCGCTCCTTTGGTGGACAATGTCCCTGTTTATGAAGCGTATTGTGAATTTTGTCTTAATCTTTGTGGCATTATGTGAATTTTGGCTCAATCCATATGGCATTATGTGAATTTTGTCTCAATCCATATGGCATCTTATGAATTTGGCTCAATCCTTGTGGCATTATGTGAATTTTGACACAATCCATGTGGCATTATGTGAATTTTGGCTCAATCCATTTGGCATTATGTGTAAGGGGCAAGTATAATGGGGTGTAGTATTTTGTTGCATAATGTGTAGAAGTTGTATATGGTGTTGTACACTACACTCAAGGACATGCCCCCTGTTGAGTGGCCACACCCCCTTTTCCAGAGCGCACCTTCGGCGCGCGCACAACTACATCCTTCACTTTTGTCGCCATGGTGGGCCTGCGTACTTTAAATGCCAGGGCCTATTTTTAATCCCATTCCCACCCTCTCTCTGCCGCTCTCTTAGCATGTACACTGGCACCACTAACACTGGCCCTCCCCCACCTAAACCCTCTTTTATCATGGTGCCCCCCCTGTCATTTTATCCTGGATCCGCCCCTGCTAGAAAGTGATAGAATCTGAATGGTTGCTACGGGCAACATCTGCTCTATTCATTTTTAGAAGCTTTCGTTAATTTACCCCTGCAACTTCTTCAGAGGGTGTTTAGCCTGTAATAGCCTAAAGCCCCGTACACACGGGGCGATGTCAGCCATAAGACGCTGAGCGCCCATATCCCCGTGCATACAGGGGAAACTGTTGCCGCGGGCGAGCTCCCGCGACCAGCCCTGCAGCGGCTTCCCCCGGCAGAGTGTCCCATTTTCATCGCTGATAAAAACGGGACACTGAGCAATTGCTCCGTGCACATGGAGCTTAAGAATGCCCCACCGTTGGTGCCGGCTTGCGCATTTGCCGATGTCACAACATGGCTGCCCTGTGTGTAGGCAATGGATCACCCCATTATAATACTACTTCCTGCTGCTCAGAAAGCTGATAGAATCAGCGTTTATTCTCACATGAATATTAATAGAATTGAAATGTGCAGACCACATATATTACTGAAATAACTCCGGCACAAGCTGTTATTGTACACTGATGCTGTCACAGGCATAGAAGGCAGAAGGCTCTATCTGTGCCATGTGCATTCATTTCAATCTGCTTCACGCTCGCTGCTATTGCGAAACTACAGTGAGCGGGAACATTGCAGTGTGAGCAGAAAGCAGTGTTGTGCAGCCCGGCATTCTGCAAGTAATGAGCGCTACCCATTGGCCCGGCACATTTTGTGCTAATAAAGCTGGGTACGTACTACGTACTATCGTATGGCACCGCCGACATCTTCATCAACATTCGCTGTGATCCCAAAGGAATCTAGCGCTTAAACACTGAACGATAGGGCTAATTCAGGATGGATCATAAAAGCTACTCAGCCTGCATTATGGGCTTACGTATCCATACGTACAGCGAAAGCATAGAAGTCACAGTTTGATTGACAGGAAGTTGGCATTTAGGGGGGTGGAAACATGGCATTCTCTGGGTGTGTTCGTGAAAACGCAGGTATGCTTAAGGATTGCCTGTGCTAAACTGCTGCGTTCCACCCCCCCCCCCCCCCACGCTGTACATGCAGTTGACTGCAGGGTCAGACAACAGGGGGGGGGGGTCTATAACGGCCAGTGGGAGCATGCATTGTTAACAGTATAGTGGTTTCACATTAGAAGATATGCAAAATACAATATCATTATTGATATCGTCGTTGCATACCTCCCAACATCTGTGTGTAGCCAACCGGGACACCCAAAAAGGGATGTGGCCTATTGAAATGGGGCGTGGCCTCACCGGATGTCGTGTCCTCAGGCCACGCCCCCATTTACCACCTATAGCTGAATAGACTCTGTGCACAGCTCCTAACTGTCATGAAGCATGCTGTGTTTACAAAATGACAGTTTGGTGCTGGCTGGCAGGTATTTTTTATTATAGTACAGTGTTGTGCGTCCCCTTAGTGGGCGATTGGGCTCAGCAGCAAAGTGTCCCTGGAAACTAATCTAAAATGTTGGTAACTGTTCTCACCTAAGTCACTGCCCATCACAGAAGGGTCGTATATTATATCCTGAAGGCCAGAGCAGGCTCCTGTGCTGACACATCATTATGATGCCAGATTTTGGAAGTGGAAATTGTAAACAGATCTTAAATGTTATTGACTGTTTTAGGGTGAGATTAACCTCACTAGGGGATGGTAGCAGCAGTCAGACATAATAAATGACAGCTCAGGATGGGTCTTTTATATTTGTACAGATGCACAGTAACTCCAACAGTCACTGTGTGCAGTGACTGTTGGAGTCATATTAAGGGGCCCATTTATTAACCGTATTTTTACTAAAATAATGTAAAGAAGAGTATTTTCATGAAAACCATCCCAATATGGCTCTATCCCAATATGGCTGCAGAACTAGGAAGCTCTGTCCCTGCATGTAATAATTAATTCATCTGTGCGATGTAATCAATTATCACATTGCAAATTGGGACGATGTTATCATCACAGCACACCTGTGAAGGGGCATTTGTTTCCACAACAGCTGCAGCAAACAAGCCCAGGCCTGGGGTAATTAGTACCTGATCCCTCCCCCGCTTGGTGGCCATGGATGACCAATGCAGACTAATCTCCTGCAAATAGTATAGGGTAGGTGACCGTGTAAGCACATATAATAATGATGATGACTAGGGGTGCCGACAGGTCCCAGTAAAATTAACGGGCCTGGTGATCGGAGAGGGCTTGACCGCCAGGGAGGCTTGGCCACGTGTCTTTGAAAAAAACTTTGTTTGGCCAGGCGCCAGTAGGGGTGCAGGTAAAGATATCAGGTTGCCGCTGCATCTGCCCATCTCTCTCCCAAGCTCAGCACACAGCAGTGTTGAGCAACTGCTGAGCTGTCGAGAGAGGCAGTGCTGCTGCTTGTAACGAGGGAAGGGGAGTGGGACCCGACCCCTCCATCAGACCTGGGTAAAAAGTACCCCCCGTCTCTGCGCCACTGATGAGGACACCTAGTGTGAATGTAGCAGTGGATGTGTCTATGCAAAGATGTGGACGACTCGATGGTCGTGAGCATCTACAAGCATCTATTCTGTGAAACAGAGGGGCATGGCCAGCAGCTCACACAGTGCTGGCCATGCAACCATAGTTACAACCTTTTCATTTTGGATATCAGGACGTCAGGAAAGGGGGTGTGGCCTCTGTCAAAGGGGGTGTGGCCTCATGGGGATGCTGTGAGGGCAAGCCTCCCCCCGTTTTTATGTCACTATGGTTACATGGCCAGATGCTGTACGCATGTGTATAGCGTCTATTTCCAGCTGCTCTGTTATATGCAAATCAGAGGGGGAATGTCATTACATTCCCTTATACCAAGCGGCACCTTATAAAGGTGGACAAGTCCCCCCAGTCCCCGCAACTTCCTTTTTGGTGGGGACCAGGTGGCAACGAGATTCATGTTGAACCACATCATTGTGGCCACGCCCCCCCCACTGAGCAATGTCTGTAATACTGATCGCATTTACCAATCCGCCTGAACAACCACCTCATGTGAGCCCCGCCCATATCCACATCACGCCCCCCTAGCCCCACCCCCTGCTTTGCCGAGCTGGCAGACAGAAAGTCGCACTATATTCCCCCTTGAAACAACTCTAAGGGGTAGTAGATGGGAGTTCTAATGAAGATGGGATGTAGCCACCAATCAGACTCTAAGTATTATCTTCTAGATGGTGCTAAATAAATAATAAGCAGAATATGATTGGTTGCTATGGGCAACATCCCATATTTAATAGAGCCCCCATCTTAGTAAATGTAGAACTGAGAATCCAACAGTCAAGCAGTGGACTAGTGAGCGAGTATCGGCCAATCATAACAGGACACTGAGATCCATAACCAACTGCAAAACATGGCATGGAGTTCCCAACTGGAACCTACTGAAATGTTATTGCATTTCCACAAAGTATACATGGAGAGGCAATGTACGGAACATGCCGGCTAATTTCTCCAATTCACAAGGAAGAGCCAGAGAACATAAACTTTTTCATGCTGAATGACTGATTATTACCATGTGGGCTGGAAATAACCAATCTCATTAAATCATTAAATGTAAGTGGAGATTTCACCTAAAGCTCATTACTCGTTTACATTTTACAAACATACTTTGCAAAGGTTGCTTTATAGATTTACATCATATGATCGTGCTGCGTCCTACTATGCTAGCCTTTTGTATTGTGAATAGTCAGTAAAGTATTTGAGTGCTTCTTCTCTGAATTCCGATAGACCTTTCTATAAAGTAAAAGTGGCAACAAGATCACATACAAGCAGAAAAGTATCAACAAGATCACATACAAGCAGAAAAGTATAAACAAGATCACATACAAGCAGAAAAGTAACAACAAGATCACGTACAAGCAGAAAAGTGGTTACAAAATCATGTACAAGAAGAAAAGTAACAACAAGATCACATAAAAGCAGAAAAGTAACAACAAGATCACATACAAGCAGAAAAGTAACAACAAGATTACATACAAGCAGAAAAGTAACAACAAGATTACATACAAGCAGAAAAGTAACAACAAGATTACATACAAGCAGAAAAGTAACAACAAGATTACATACAAGCAGAAAAGTAACAACAAGATTACATACAAGCAGAAAAGTAACAACAAGATCACATACAAGATACAAGCAGAAAAGTAACAACAAGATCACATACAAGCAGAAAAGTAACAACAAGATCACATACAAGCAGAAAAGTAACAACAAGATTACATACAAGCAGAAAAGTAACAACAAGATTACATACAAGCAGAAAAGTAACAACAAGATCACATACAAGATACAAGCAGAAAAGTTGCAACAAGATCACATACAAGATACAAGCAGAAAAGTGGCAACAAGATCACATACAAGATACAATCAGAATCAGAATCTTTATTTGTCATAAAATGGCCACACGCAGTGAACATTAAACGAAAATAAATAGCATACAGCACATATATACAAGCAAAAGCATAAAAAGACAGTGATAACAAACAGCCAAATCGTACATGCCTACATTATTTAACCCTAGGATTTACAACTATTTAAAATCCGAACAGCTGTTGGGAAAAAACTCTCTCTAAATCTCTTTGTCTTACATAAAACTGATCGATAACGCCTATGAGATGGAAGTAAGGAGAAAAAATCATTGTATGGGTGGGTTAAGTCACTCAGAATACATTTTGTCTTCAAAGAAAGTCGACTCAAAAAGATGTCATGCAGGTTCGGCAGAACAACACCCACTGCCCTTCCCGCAATTGACACAACCCTCTGAAGGGACTTTAGATCTGTAACCGAGCAGGGACCGAACCAAGCCAATAACCCATAAGTGAGGCTACTCTCAATTACACAAGAATAAAAATTAATCAGGGTCTTCTCACTCAGACCAGCCAGTCGCAGTTTCCTCAGGAAATACATGCGCTGGTTGGCCTTCTTAATAATGATGTTAATATGGGTATTCCATGAAAGGTCATTAGCAATATTGATACCCAAAAACTTGAAAGTATCAACAATCTCCACCTGTTGACCATTTAAAAACAACGGACAACACACAGTCTTTTTATACCTCCTAAAATCTAAAATCATTTCTTTTGTCTTGCTCACGTTAAGGACCAAACTATTCCCTCTGCTCCAGGACTCTAATTTCGAAACTTCTGATCTGTAAGCCGACTCATCGTCATTGGTGATAAGACCCACAATGGCGATGTCGTCTGCAAATTTAATAAGACGGACAGAATCTGAGCTGGAAAAACAGTGAAACGTAAATAATGAATACAATAAAGGACTCAAAACGCACCCTTGAGGGACTCCAGTATTAACTACAAGTGTAGTGGAGACCTGATTACCTATCTTGACGGCCTGAGGCCTATCCGACAGGAAATCCAGAATCCAGCTACAAATGGACCCACTCAGACCTATACCAGAAAGTTTTTTTACCAATAGTAATAGCGGCACGGTGTTAAACGCCGAGCTATAATCGACAAACAAAATCCGGGCAGACGAACCCTTGGATTCCAGGTGGGCAGAAAGCTCATGAACTAACATGAGCATTGCATCATCCGTAGATCTATTTGCTTTATAAGCAAACTGAAAGGAGTCAAAGCCAGGGGGAATGCACTCCTTAACATGAGCAAGAACCAATCTCTCAAAACTTTTCATAATCAATGACGTCAAGGCAATTGGTCGAAAGTCATTAAGACTTTCGGTTTTGCCTTTCTTAGGGACAGGTACAATAGTAGTAAATTTAAAACATTTGGGCACGTAACAAGCTCTAAGGGATAAATTAAAAATAAATGTAAAAATTCCTGCAAGCTGGGCAGCGCACTTTTTCAAAACCTTGCCTTGTATGCCATCTGCACCAGCAGCCTTCCCAACCTTAGTGCGGAGGAAACATTTCCTTACTGACTCCTCATCTACTTCAAGGTAGGCCCCTGTGTCCCAATGGCTTGTAGAAGGAGGGGAAAATGAAATTGATTTGTCAAAACGAGCATAAAAAATATTCAGATCTTCTACCAATGATGTATCCACGCTAAAGTTTTTATTTGCCTTATAATCAACAATATTCTGAACCCCCCTCCAAAGACACTTTGCATCATTGCTCTGGGAAACCATATGCTCTAATTTAGTTGAATACAACTTTTTAGCTTTCACGATCCCCTTTTTCAAATTCAGCCGGGCAGCCCTAAAAGCAAGTAGATCACCTGATTTAAAGGCCTTGTCCCTCACTGCCAACAGGGAGCGAACCTCACCATTTATCCAAGGTTTATCGTTTGGAAAAGAGCGCACCTGCTTCTTAACCGTCACGCTATCAATGTAGCAGTTTAAATATCCTAGCACCATACAAGCAGAAAAGTATCAACAAGATCACATACAAGCAGAAAAGTATCAACAAGATCACATACAAGCAGAAAAGTAACAACATTACATACAAGATACAAGCAGAAAAGTAACAACAAGATCACATACAAGCAGAAAAGTAACAACAAGATCACATACAAGATATAAGCAGAAAAGTAACAACAAGATCACAGACAAGATACAAGCAGAAAAGTGGTAACAAGATCACGTACAAGCAGAAAAGTCTTTTGTAGACTTGAGTCACATTTATATGTGTGCACCTTCTACATCTTTCGATGTAACATCCATTCGCAAGCCCCTGCGTGCGAATCGCCCTTGTGAATGGTTGGCCCCCTCCAACCATATTCGCAAGGCGGTGTTTGGAGGACTCGCAAGGCTGCAAATCCGCATCTGAGCGAATCAACCAGAATAAGCCCCACAGTGTGCAGGAGTGCTCCTCATAGTGCACAGTACAGATACAGTGTACAGAAGTGCTACTCATAGTGCACAGTACAGATACAGTGTACAGAAGTGCTCCTCATAGTGCACAGTACAGATACAGTGTACAGAAGTGCTACTCATAGTGCACAGTACAGATACAGTGTACAGAAGTGCTCCTCATAGTGCACAGTACAGATACAATGTACAGAAGTGCTCCTCATAGTGCACAGTACAGATACAGTGTACAGAAGTGCTACTCATAGTACACAGTACAGATACAATGTACAGAAGTGCTCCTCATAGTGCACAGCACAGATACAGTGTACAGAAGTGTTCCTTATAGTGCACAGTACAGATACAATGTACAGAAGTGCTCCTCATAGTGCACAGTACAGATACAGTGTACAGAAGTGTTCCTTATAGTGCACAGTACAGATACAATGTACAGAAGTGCTCCTCATAGTGCACAGTACAGATACAGTGTACAGAAGTGCTACTCATAGTACACAGTACAGATACAATGTACAGAAGTGCTCCTCATAGTGCACAGCACAGATACAGTGTACAGAAGTGTTCCTCATAGTGCACAGGACAGATACAGTGTACATAAGTGCTCCTCAAAGTGCATAGTGCAGGGTTGCCGACTTTCTTATTCTCCTCTCCGGGAGAAGCCCGGGGAGGAGAGATTCAGTAGCCGCTCAGGGGGCGGGGCTTATGCATGACATCACTAAGCCCCGCCCCCATGCTGGTAAACCAGCAAATTCAGGGATCTCCGTGGAGGGGGCGGGGCTAAAATGACATGATTGCGCCCCCACCCCGGATCCCCTCACAACCATGCGAGGGCATGTGTCACGAATACACATCCCCTCGCATGTGGCCGCAGCAGGAGAAATCATTTGATGCTGTCGCATGGGAACTCCCAGTGCTTCTTGGGCATGCCCACAACAATGCTGGACATCCACATGCAAACGCAGGTGTGTCGGAGCCTGCACGTCACATGACAACGCCCGCCTCATATTCGTCCATATCTGAGCCTTAACTGACTTTTATTTTCGAACGGGTAAAATAAACGGTCGGCTGTGATTGTAAAAAATGACAGGAGCTGATTGGATGGTGCTTTATCTCTGTCCAAGATTTGACACATCTCCCCCATTTCTCCTGGAAATGTGACATTCTGTCAATGTTGACATTTTGCAAGTGATACCATTCATTTTAACCCTATGAACATGATGAATGTGCACTTCCTACAGTGTGACTATGGCCATCTGGAAGCAGCACATAGTGACTGCGTATATGTTATGTACATTCCACCTGATACCCGTCCCTGACCCCGCACCTATACAGAAGGTGCATGGGTTAAACACAATGACAAATGAACATAAAATCACAATCAGAATATGCAAAGTACAATCATCCCCCCATCCCCCATTCCTCCTCCATTAAGAACAGGAAAGATAATAATGTTGTGTTTTGCCCTGAGGGCAGCGGAATGAGACGTGTTGTGTGGCAGCGGGAATTATTCCGGAATGATTGGCCAGGTGCAGACAAATCCCTGTGGCTTAGATGAAGGATCTTCATTTGTGTGATATCAGTAACAATTGCATTTCCTAGTATTGTATGACGGCTTTACACCCTGCTAGTACCTAGTGCCTCTGTATTTCTCTATGCAGGTGTATCATAGTGCCAGCCTAGCTACAGTATATATGCCACCAAACTGCTGACACTTTTCCCAGCCACAATACAGGTCATTTATTACTATTTTGTGCCTTTATTTCATATCCTACTAGTCTCAAGGCCTGTCCGACAGACGGGGGAAAGTGTATGCTTATGCAATTCTTGTTCCACCATCCCATGATGCAGCAGGCACAGCAAGTCTCCAACTATCCACCTTCCCTTCCCAACCACAGCAGGGCAGAAGCTGCTGCAGCAGGTACAGCAAGTCTCCCCACTATCCACCTTCCCTTCCCAACCACAGCAGGGCAGAAGCTGCTGCAGCAAGTCTCCAACTATCCACCCACCCTACCCAGCCACAGCAGGGCAGAAGCTACTGCAGTAGCCAGAGCAGGTCTCCAACTATCCACCTTACCTACCCAACCACAGCAGGGCAGAAGCTCTTGCAGCACACAGAGCAGGTCTCCAACTATCCACCTTACCCCTGCCAACCACAGCAGGGCAGAAGCTCTTGCAGCAGCCAGAGCAGGTCTCCAACTATCCACCTTCCCTTCCCAACCACAGCAGGGCAGAAGCTCTTGCAGCAGCCAGAGCTGTTCTCCAACTATCCACCTTCCCTTCCCAACCACAGCAGGGCAGAAGCTGCTGCAGCAGCCAGAGCAGGTCTCCAACTATCCACCTTCCCTTCCCAACCACAGCAGGGCAGAAGCTGCTGCAGCAGCCAGAGCAAGTCTCCAACTATCTGTACCTGCTGTACCTGAAGATCCCAAAAACCCTCAATGAACAAGCAAACAATAAAGAGAAACAATAACTGACTGGGGACCGATCTCACATGGATTACTAAATACCCAGGCCAAGGCTTGCTGGAGGGGCCCTGGTCTGCCCACCCCCCACTTCCCCTCCGTCCCTTCTGGGCAGCAGCAGCACACACCTCTACAGCATGTGCTGTGCTGACAGCAGGCTCAGCATGAGCGAGTCATTGACAGCGTGAGAGCTTATGCTGAGCCTGCTTTCAGCTCAGCACATGCAGTAGGTATGTGCTGCTGCTGGGGGGGGGGAGAATACCAACAATACCCCCTCGACTTTAGACCGGTTTTTCACCCCCTTTAAAAAATTTGGGGCGTGGTCTAATTGCGTTAGGTGGCCATGCCTCCCGTGATTTGGCCTTGCCCCAAAATTTTACCGGAGCGTGTCAAACCTCATTTGCATTACATACCACCGCCACCCCCTTACCCCAAGCATTACATACAACCGAGACTACACAATTTTAGGGAATTCACCCAAATTTCAGGAATATCAGGCCATTTACTTACCAGTGCCCTGGTCAGCTTGTCTCTAAACATCCTGAGAGCGATCCTGCTCTCCAGTCATTTGTGCACCCATAATCTTTTGGTGTATCCCTTGCCATCACTTGGTGCCACCAAGTCGGCCAGGATCAACTGAATACTGCCTCAAGGCCAGAATCACTCAGCTGACTCTCTCCACCAATCACAATGCAGAAGGGGGGATAAATGGACTTGCCAGTTCACCAGCAAGTCGCCAGAACAACTTTGCAGCTTCTCTAGTCTACGGAGTTCAGTATCTACTCCCGGAGGCATACATAGGTACAGTATGACCGGCAGACAGAGGAATTCCTGACAGGCATCCAGCAAGTATACTTACCTTCCTCCTGCCCCCCCTAACCTTCCCTTCTTGCAGCCTATTCCTAAACCTCCAACCCATAGCCAAACCCTAACCCTCCCTGCTAGCACCTAACCCTCCCGCCATGCAGCCTAAACCTAACCACCTATTAGCATGGACTGCCAGCAGTGTACCCAACCAGTCCCATCAAACAGTCCTTTCTTTTGCCACCACTGCCATTTCGCTTCGCGATCCCACCTGCCCTGCAGGAAATCTCAGCGCACACGTGTAACTGAAGGCAAACAATGGCGCCGAAAGGGAACTCTGCTCGTAGCCTGACACTGCTTTAAATCCCTTTCGGGAAAATTCATAATCATATTTCAATGCTTGCGAAAACTTGATGCTGAAAGTCATGTGATGATAATTAAAAAAAGAATAATCCTAATGATTTTAAAAACAAGAGCTCAAAATGCAAACAAAAAGCGCGGCTTACAGCTACGCAATTATGCAATATTTGTACAATGTGCGATGTAAACAGAATAAAGTGAAGATAAAAGATGTGTTGGAGAAGCATAATGACATATCTGTCTGTGTCACAGTCTGCGGATGGGGTACGGAGACGCTCTCTTTCAGCGCCGTAGAATGTAAACTAGAAAATAAAAAAAGGGGATTTAGGCGACTGTAGAAGACTGATTATTATAATCATTTGTTTAATAGTGCCAGATTATTCTGAAAGACAATAAATCATTTGTTAGATACATGCCGTGAATGTTTAACTCGCTGGTGCTCAGAGACAAGATTGCTAATTAGCTATCTGTTTGTATCGCAGCGAGAGACAACATCGGGAGAGTGCTGTAATGTATTTAATTAGGTTTCTGTAACGATACTCTCTATGTACAGGAAGTCAGCTATGTCAGGGGTGAAACACAGCTAATACGCTTTTACTAACAAGACGACATTTGTTTGAAGTGTAGGGTATGTTCTAAATCACGGATGGGGAACTTTTGGCCCCCAGCTGTTGTTGAACTACGCATCCCAGCATGCCCTGCGACAGTTTTAGCATGGCCAAATAGCAAAACGGTAAAAGGGCATGCTGGGATGTGTAGTAGGCTTGCCTACCCTCCCGGAATGGCCGGGAGCCTCCCGGAAATTGGCTCCTTCTCCCGGCCCCCCGGGAAGGTGGGCAAGTCTCCCGCATTCTGTTAATTGCCCTCGATCGTGCAAGGGGGCCGGCCGGTGTAATTACCTGAAATTGCGGGTCCACAGAGAGGGCGGGGCTAAAATGACGCGATTGCAGCATTTAAGCCCTGCCCCCTCTCCGCGGCCCGCGAATCGATGAGTTTTCCGGCACGGGGGGCGGGGCCAAGTGATGTCAGACTTGCTCCCGCCCCCCTGACGTGTTGCCTCTCTGGGCTTCTCCCGGAGAGATTAAATTAAAAGTAGGCAAGTATGATGTGTAGTAACAGCTGGGAGCCAAAAGTTCCCCATTCCTGTTCTAAACGATGAGTGGGTGTGTTGAGTTATATATAAGCTCATACAACTGCAAACAGTTTACTTAGCCAGCGGTGTTTGTTTATTGATAGATAGGAGGTGCAGCTGTACTCACTGTTACATGCACACTGGTGATGAAGCATAGCTTGAGAAGGGCAGGTTGTCATACACAGCTCACCAGTCAGTGTTTGTATAGGCATTGCGTACAGGTGCAGGAATACTGGAATTGTGGATTGCAGGCAGTGCCAGATTAAGGTCCACATGGGCCTGGAGCTGAAATTCACAGAGACCTACAGTAACCCCCATACTGTCTAAAGGAACATTGCACGCCAAAGACCCAGGCCACATGCAGTAGCAGTAGATCTTCATGTAGTCTGGGGGTCGGGCTTGTAACTGAGTGGCAGGCTCGGTTGCAAGTAGTCCCTTTATTGCTCCGCACATGCTCAGTAGACATTCCAGTGGCCATCTTGGAATAGTACATGAAGGCTCCCTGAAAAACATAGTCTTCTTTCAATAGAAAAAAAAAAACATTATACTTTGTCCTGGCTTTAAGGAAACGTCACAACTTATTCCTTAACTCATACTAAAGCTTCCCAGTGGTATAGTGTCCTAGTTACATTGTAAGTGACCCCACAGATCTACAGTGTAGGGAAGGCCATCAGAAACTGATCTACAATGCTGATTCGCTGGGATTGCGGTGGATGGTGCCACTTCATGTTTCTTTCCAATGGCTGATGTCCAATCAGCTGCTTGCATCAGTAAGGAGTGTCTGCAACAACGTTCAGTCATACAAGTTCAAGCTTCCGAGGTTGACTGTGCTTGCGCACTAACCATCAATGGTTAAACCTTCAAAAGATTACTTTGCAATGACTACATGACATCACAAGGAGTGTTGTGATGGCGGCGACGAGCCACTATTTGATGGCAAACTTGTGATGCTACATTGTATTGTCACAAGTATGAATACTTTTGCATACCTCCCAACATTTCCAATCAAGGAATCGTAACTGGGGGGCAGGGCCTGGCCACAAGCCATGGGGGTGTGGCTGTGACATCATTGGGGAGTGTCCCTTAAACACCTCCCAGCATCCTGTATTACCATGGTTACGCTCAAGCAAGTTAACAGTATTTATAGATGAAGGCAATACGTATTTTTCGGGATGCAGTCACTGGGTCTACAAGCATTAGGTCAACACCACTAGATCGACATGCATTAAGGTCGACATGACTGAAGGTCAACATGCAGGAAGGTCGACATGACTGTAGGTTGACATGGGTTAGGTCGACACAAACATTATGTCGACATAGGGAAGGTTGACAGTCAAAAGGTCGACATGGGGTTTTTCACGTTTTTTTTTGTTTGAGCTGACATGTGCCGACAGGCGGTATTTCATGCCCTACCATCCACTAGGGCGTGGTGGGAGAATAAAATAAGTGTGCTAAAGCCTGTCGACCTAGTGGTGTCGACCTAATGCTTGTTGTCCTAGTTGCTGTCTATCATACTCGTATATTTCTACTATTTTGGTCTCCTTTGTTTTGCATTAAAATGTATTTTACATTTTTTTTATTTTGTCTTTTACATTTGTAGTTTTCTCTCATTATAATGTGATCTTTTTATTTGTTACCTACAAACTCATTCAACAAGTGACAATATTTAAACAAGTTCTATTTAATAAGCGGTGGAAGATGAGAGAAGGTCACCTTTACAATAAGGCGTCACAGTGTAATAAATGTGAATTACTCACCACCAGATGGTTGTAGTGAGCTACCAGTGTGAGGCATAACTGCAAATAAATAAACTTTGTGGCCCTGTGACTCGTCTCCATCTGTAAAGGTCTCACTGGGCGTGGCGCTAAGATGCACTGATGTCATCGGTAAGGCAGGATCCAGACATGTTTTCTGGCATAGGATTTAGCAATGTAGACACAACATATTTAGGGAAGTAAATATGTAAGAACCACCCAATGGTTGCAGGCTATCTTCTGCGTACCTCTGTCATTTTAATTATGCGCCGTCTCAAAAAAAAATGTTTAAGGCGTTTTTAAAATCATTTGGATTGTTCTTCGTACAGTATGTCTGTGACTTTGAATGTCGATATGAAACTTAATTGGTCTTTTCATGGCAACCTCCTGATTGGGATAATGATCTGCGATGGTGCGTGGATCAGTTGTCTGGCCCCCACGGACTACAATACGAAAAAATAAAATTGTATTTAGTTTTGTTCAGTGTTATTATGGGTAAGGCGTCAACTGCATTATTGGGATGAACCTTTTCTTTCAATTTAAACCTTGATTACCCTTAGAAGTAAATCACACGGACACATGACCTGAAATAACTCACACGGACACGTGACCTGAAATAACGACATGGACAACCACTGCATAAGTTTAAAAGGTCAAGGGTATTTATTGTGGTATGACCCTATTGAAAAGGAATGGCCTGGAGAGCGCTTGGAGACCAGCAAGTCATAAAACGTTAACAATGGCGGCGACTACAACGCCCCAACTTGTAACCAGGGCGATGAACCGCCCCCATTGAATTCAAAGCCAGCCTGCGCTGTGACTATCTTGCCGCCCCTCCTAGGGCATGATGAGGACAGTTCTAAAAGTGTCCTGCGTCCCCCCTCGGGGGCAGAACTCACCAGCCTTCCTGGCAGAGGGTGGCAATACCTCACAGTGACCTCCTGTACTTCAAACTGGACTGCTGATCGAGAGCGCCCTCCCGCCAATTATATTAAATTGATGAGAGCCAAATTTGGGTGAAGGCCGAAAGGCCATGAGGTAGATTAGCACAAGGGAGGGAGGGTGGGAATCCAGACTCAAGAGGAAGATGGATCACCTGACTACCTCCTATATACCTCCACCTAAGCTACCACCCCTTCTACACCTGATTGGCTACCCCATCTACACTGCACCTCTATGGGTAAGTGACACTCTGATTTCTAGCTTTTGTCATACCATCCCAAACTGCACAGACTCTTATATTCCCTCATGCCTAGGCAGCCCTCGCTTTCTCTTTTCTGTATCAAGGGGCAACATGTCCCAAAGTTGGTGACACTGTTATTTTGCCCGCAACAGAGCAATATCATAATGACTCTTGCCTATCATAGGGCCTGGCTCTAATTCATACTTCAGTATAAAATTGTTCTCAAAATGGGCAAGACCATGCTACACTGCAGTTGAGGCAGATGTAACATGTGCAGAAAGAGTTAGATTTGGGTTGGTTATTATGTTTCTGTGCAGGGTAAATAATACTGGCTGCTTTATTCTTGCACTGCAATTTAGATTTCAATTAGAACACACCCCAAATCTAACTCTCTCTGCACAAGTTGGGAGTCCCCCTTATCAGAGCAACGGTGAATAGATGGATGTGCAAATGCGCAAAGCATCTATTCACAGGAGACAGAGGGACTGGGGCAGGGCTGCCTATCCTCCCGGATTGGCCGTGAGGGTCCCAGAAATCGGGTCCCAGAAATCGGGTCCCCCTCCCGCCCCCCGAAAAGACGGGCAATACTCTTGGATTCTGCTGGACCCCCCGCATCTCCCCAGCTGCAGTGTTTAATTACTGTGATTTGCGGCTTTTTGCAGGGTAGAGCAGGAGAGGGAGAATCAGCAAGCACGCAGCCTGATACAGTGTTCTACCAGGAATTACCGCCTCCTTATAAATGACACCCCCTGTCCCATTGCAGCTATGTAAATAACATATGTAAAACACTCAGAAACATAAGTGGAAAGTCTATTGACATCCCAGCTCTGATTACCTATTAGTCCTTTCTCTTTTACAAGTACGGAGCTGCTCTGTATTGATCCAGAGCGGTTTATATCCATTAATAGGCTAAATCTAGCACAGAGACTTTCCAAAATGTGGCTCCTGTTAACTCAAGTGCAAAAAAAAAAAATGGTTAAATGATAGCAAAGAAATTGGGTTCCCCTCCCGCCCCCCCGGAAATACCGCGACAGGGTGTTTAAATACCGCAATTCACAGCTTACATCATTTTAACCCTGCCTCCTCATCAGACTGGGGGCGGGGCTTGATGATGACAATATCAGGCTCCGCCCCAGCAGTTCTGCTGACAGTCTCCTCTCCGGGCTTCTCTCGCAGAAGAGACTGTAAAAGTATCTATACCGGGGGTGGACAAACTACGGCCTGCGGGCCACACCGATCTGGACTGGCCCGCTGCCCTCCACCTGTGCGCTATGACCAGGGCTGGCTCTAGGCACGCTCGATAGGAGCGGCCGCGCCGGGTGCCTGCCCTAAGGAACGCATTGCTGTATCTCCCCAGCCGTCAATGCACAGTCAGCGGTGCACTGCCCGGACTGCACACAGCCAGCGCAGCCTGCTTCAAGCCTCAGCCAGCCTGCTTCCTCCTCCTGGTGAGCTCCATCCCCTGGCTAAGCACCAGGCCAGCGTGCGACATGTCATTATGTCACGCACTGCGGACCCGGCGCACTCTCAGGGGACAGAAGGAGTCAGAGAACGACTGTGGGCTGCCTGTTTACTTTAGCCCTCTCGCATGTGCAGTGGCGATTTCCGGACGCCACGTGCAGCAGACAAAGGCTGAGGCGGCGCAGACAGGGGTGCGGTGGGCGGCCATATGTCTGTGTGCAGCACTGCAGGCTGGGGTCAGGTGAACGCATTGGGCCTTGGCAATGAACAGACTTTTAAACTTCTTTATTTAATTATTTTTTTAAACTTTTGATTACCAGCAGCATCTTATCAAAATATATAATTTGCTGCTTTTTATAATGGGAGAAAATTAATATTGAGCATAATTAAGTTCAAGTTACCATTGGTTCGGCCCTCCGACACAGGTCAGATTTTTCATGTGGCCCCCGATAGAAATGAATTGCCCACCCCTGATCTATACTGTATGTTCAAGCACATTAAGCACCCACAGCGGGTCTCCTACTACCTCCGCTCCTCCCCTTTTGGGCCTGTTAATAGGGTCTTTGCAGCCTTCCAGATAGGTTTATATAGGTCCTACATCCAAAGCATTCACTTCATGTGTCACTGTTGGTTGTACAATAACATGTAACATTTGCCCCAACAGCAGTGCGCATGGTTTGTCCATTTGAGAAAAAATGTGCTTTGTGATCAAGTCTGAATTAGTCCCTAAGGCCATACTTTTGCTTATACATATATGTAGGAGTTGAATAATTGAGTCCTTACCACCCTCATATATGTACAGTATGGCCACTTTTGTTTGGCCTAGATCTGGGGTGGCCAAAGCCTTTCTCGAGATCTACTAGCAGACCACATTTTACAGGCCACCTGTGTATCTGGACAATCTGTTGGTAAAGAAGAATGCAGCACAAGTTTGAAAATGTGACAGTTACAGTAGTAATGACTACACCTGTGCACCAGCTAGGGGGTCTGGGAAATGTGACAGTTAGTAATGTGCACCAGCTAGGTGGTCTGGAAAATGTGACAGTTAGTAATGACTACACCAGTGCACCAGCTAGGTGGTCTGGAAAATGTGAGTGATGGTAATGACTGCACCTGTGTACCAGCTAAGTGGTCTGGGAAATGTGACAGTTAGTAATGACTGCACCTGTGCATCAGCTAAGTGGTCTGGGAAATGTAACAGTTAGTAATGACTGCACCTGTGCACCAGCTAAGTGGTCTGGGAAATGTGAGTTAGTAATGACTACACCTATACTCCAGTTAGGAGGTCTGGGAAATGTGACAGTTAGTAATGACTACACCAGTGCGCCAGCTAGGTGGTCCGCAAAATGTGAAAGAGTGGTAGATCTGGAGGATCTACTAGCAGACCACATTTTACAGGCCACCTGTGTATCTGGACAATCTGTTGGTAAAGAAGAATGCAGCACAAGTTTGAAAATGTGACAGTTACAGTAGTAATGACTACACCTGTGCACCAGCTAGGGGGTCTGGGAAATGTGACAGTTAGTAATGACTACACCTGTGCACCAGCTAGGTGGTCTGGGAAATGTGACAGTTAGTAATGACTACACCTGTGCACCAGCTAGGTGGTCTGGTAAATGTTACAGTTAGTAATGACTACACCTGTGCACCAGCTAGGTGGTCTGGAAAATGTGACAGTTAGTAATGACTACACCAGTGCACCAGCTAGGTGGTCTGGAAAATGTGAGTGATGGTAATGACTGCACCTGTGCACCAGCTAAGTGGTCTGGGAAATGTGACAGTTAGTAATGACTGCACCTGTGCATCAGCTAAGTGGTCTGGGAAATGTAACAGTTAGTAATGACTGCACCTGTGCACCAGCTAAGTGGTCTGGGAAATGTGAGTTAGTAATGACTACACCTATACTCCAGTTAGGAGGTCTGGGAAATGTGACAGTTAGTAATGACTACACCAGTGCGCCAGCTAGGTGGTCCGCAAAATGTGAAAGAGTGGTTGATCTGGAGGATCGGTTTGGCCACCTCTGGCCTAGAGCAAAGAAGGGTTATCTGGGCCTTCTGACAAACTTAAACATGTCCACTACTTTATTGTCTGTGGAATCGGATTCACCTATTGGTGCCAGCCAGGGATTAATAACCTATAGAAGAACTACATTCAGAACAGTCAAATAATAGATTCTCTAGTTAAGATACCAAGGGGCATACAGTATCATTCATGCTAAGTGTGTTACACTGTTAGGAGAGGCCGCAGACAATATCACTGACATCTGCCATTGTCCCTCCAAAAGCGGACCCTATAGGTTTCCATGGGGACGGATATAGTCAAATTTACCGAAAACATTCTGCAGCTTGTCCACGGCCTCTGAATGACAAAAGTCCTACATAGGCAGGTCCCATACCCATAGTACCACTACCTACGTGAGGTAATATCATATCGTCCAGCAGTAGATGAATATGCAGGAACCTCGCATGTCATAGATGTGCACCACCCGAAAAGGGGGGTTATTCATTTATAGGGCGTGCTTTTTGGCGCACCTCTCTGCGAATGGCATCTATTCTGGGGTCACCTGCTCCTTTTCTGTGCAGAGCAGCGATAATCAAAGGCTTCCAACGCCCCTACCTCTCCCCCTCCCCACGCCCCTTGGACAATGTGGCCCAGAGGTGGGACAGCTTGACAG
The DNA here is from genome assembly GCF_055691185.1 of Crinia signifera. Lineage (NCBI taxonomy): Eukaryota > Metazoa > Chordata > Amphibia > Anura > Myobatrachidae > Crinia > Crinia signifera. The sequence goes on from NC_139217.1 coordinate 47,027,292, forward strand.
TCTCCAAACATAGGGACAGTTGGGAGCTTTGTCATATATTGATTAGGTAACGTCAGGGGCGTAAGTTCATCTCAGTCGCCCGGAGGCAAGTTGGAGTTTGGTGCCCCCCACCCATAGTCTGTGTCAACATTCACCTGTGAGTATCATCTTAGAGTCCAGCAGCTTTGCTTGCCCCAGCATGATGCCAGGCAGGAGCCATCCTGACCCCTATTGCAGAGGTATAGAGCCAATTAGCTACAAGTGCACCACAAAGCTCCACTGCACGAGCATTGGTTACACTTGTATCCCGCTGTGAACCACACAGATGCTGCTGTACATGGCTTGGAGAACAGAGGATGGAGCCTCCATTGCTTCTGGTTAGCATAGTGTACCTTCTCCCCACCCCAACAGGCTTCATACATCTATGCATGTGAATGTTATTCTGATATGCTCTGCAGTTTGTAACTCTGATCACTGGATGTTTTCCATGCAATTGTTTGTATCATGTGTAAAATAGTTACCTCCCCTCCTGCATTCTTCAGGAGACTCCCTGAAATAGCAGCAATCTCCCTCTCTCCCTCATTAGTCCAGCAATTTCCCTCATGTCACCTAGCCCACATTACACTGTTACATCATAGTTACCTCCCCTCCTGCATTCTTCAGGAGACTCCCTGAAATAGCAGCAATCTCCCTCATTAATCTGGCAATCTCCCTCATGTCCCCTAGCCCACATTACACTGTTACATCATAGTGACCTCCCTTCCTGCATTCTGCAGGAGACTCTCTGAAATAGCAGCAATCTCCCTCTCTCCCTCAGTAGTCTAGCAATCTCCCTCATGTCACCTTGCCCACATTACACTGTTTTTTGAGAAAAAAAGGAATGAGAGACAGATACATTTACATTGAATCATCAGCACCATTTCCCAGCACTTTACCAAGTATAGTATCTCTTACTAACTGCTATGGGGCTCATCTACATTTGGATATAAGTCATTTTAAAAGATTCCTCTCGGATGTAGCAGTACACACTCACGCTTCTAGGTGCCACGTTCACAATCTCTCTTCACAATCCCTCCATATATGGAACCAGACACACCTTTTGGGTGGAGCATGACACGCCCCCTCAATTCTACTACCAACTATTATCTCCCTGAAACTAGTTTTCAAAAGTAGGCAAGTAAGATGTGTAACTGTATTTGTACCATATGTTTGTATCATGTGTAACTGTATATGTACCATATGTTGTCACAGATTATACTTTGTTTGGAAATAAAACAATTCTTTAAGTTGAAGTCTGAAAAACAAATCTGGAGGCTCCTGGTGTGTAGACTGCCTTCAGCATGTGAAGGATGCAGAAGCACCCAGCTAGACAATCATCAACAGAACAGAAAGTGAAGAACACACACAGAGCACAGGAAACAATTATCAGTTTAAGGCCCACATACACTAGGCCTGACTTCCCCTGAGCTCCCCCCGGAAGCTCCCCGGGAGAGCATGATAAGATTTGGCACTTGATGTGCCATTTTTCACAATCGGATCCGATTTATCACATGTAATAACCCAGGAAAGCAGCAGACGGGTTGCAGCAGGAGAGCAGGGTCTGGGGTAGTAGCAGGCAGGGGGCAGGGACCAGAGAGCAGGATCCGGGGTAGCGGGTGAGAATAGAAAAAAATCCTATTCAAAAGACTGGGCGGCCGCTGATTGGCTTGGCTGCTGATTGTGCAGATCGTCTGACCTCCGGATCTGATCCGATGTGCACTGGACCATGCATCGGATTAAATCGGATAGTATACACTACGCAATATGGGCTATTTCACCCAATTTAGCGTCCCGATCCTCCAGAATCGGGTGAAATCGGCCCAAATACCGTAGTGTATGGGACTTTAGTACACAATACAGCTGGGATGAAAAAAATAATAATAATAAAAAAAAACGTTATCCTGTGGATTTAACAAGGCACATCATGAACTGTATGTGGATTTTCCAGCAGATAAGGAACACTGACTGGCTCCAGATGTACGGGCTCCTGCAATCTGTTTGTTTTTGGCACAATGAATATGGTTGAAATTGCTACTTTATATAAACACAGCAGCGCTCTTCCTGACCATGATATAGGTCTGTTCCTTGCCAAATGCGTAGGCGCAGCATAAAATCTTGAAGCCAACTATGCAATGTACTTGTCTATATATTTTAAATCTATTATGATTTAAAAAGAGTAAACACAGTTATTTGACAATAAATGGCTTCACCCAACCACTAACCATGAGTGAAAGAAAAGTCTGTGAGTTGTCATTCAAATGGCCAGAAAATCACAAATTCTGCTAGGGTATGTAAACTGTATATGCTATGTATAGCGGGACACCCCCGTGCAAGCAAAATGGTGTGCTCCTGCAGCCGACATGTTTTCGTGAAGGTATAAATAGGAAAAAGGGCACTGATTAGATCACAAAATGGCTTTACGTTTGAAACGGCAACATCGTAGGCTGCTCAGTCGGCGGTATGAGTGCGAGAAGCTTTGCAGATGTTAGGAACATCCCTAAATCCACTGTGTCTAATAATAATGGTGCCCCTTCTTCCTTCAACACCAACACCATTGCAGTCTGGCCAAATTAAGGATCACATGGCCACATATGAACACATGCAAATCCGCATACACAGCCTCATATACACACACACACACACACACACAGCCACATATACACACACACAGCCTCATATACACACACACACAGCCACATATGCACACACACACACATACCTCCCAACTTTTGTGACTTTTTCCTGCCCACGGCAGACTTCCTGTAATAGCCGTAAATGGCTGATACCAGAGAAGAATAGCTCGCACAACAAATGTAAGTACATTAAACCTCCTGCTGCTTTATATTAGGTTATCATGCTGTAAGTAACGAGACCAGAAGCTGCTCTCTAAGTAAAACAGACATAAAACTGAGCAGACAACACCGCGGACAATAGTCCCCCCCAAAGTTAGAGGTGTATTTAACATAATTGCTTTGGAAGTCATTGTGCGTCTTCAGTGAAAACGAATTTGGGCATTTCCTGTGTCTGCTCCAATGAACAATAAGCCACATTTTCTGTGCCGTTAATGCCCATTTCTCAAAGTACAGCATTAAGGCGCCGGCTGTCGGCAGCCCAACGCACCCATTAATCGCTCGCTAGACAAAACTTGATTCGCGTTCTCCATTTACCACACAACGAAAGTTAATTTCACTTTTAATAAACAGCCATTCACAACCATCCAGTGCGTAATTAACGCTCCCTTTTAATTCCGTTTGCCGGGGCGAGATTCACTGTCGGAGCGAATTTAAAACACAAAGCAGTTGTTATGGAAACAAACTCGGCATTCTGAACGATAATATTCTAAGCAGGGCCGTTCGGAGCACTTGCCCTAAATTCTTCCCTTTATTTACTATTGTAAATATTATGCCGTGCAAAATCAAAAAGGACCGCGTACGGAGAGGAGGACGCACTGTGTGCATCCATGCTGATAAGGAACGAAAAGACTACAGCTGCTTTTGTTTTTTAAGGACGCGATGGCTGCTGCTAGATGGTTTGAATTTGATAAATGACTTGAGCTGAAATAGAAGTGTAAAACAGCACTTAGGAGCACAGGGGCTGGGAGCTTCTGGGTAAGCAAACATGACCATCTGCAGGCTGGGAGGGAGGACAAGAAAGCGGGGCCGGTCTCTGCTGGCAGATGTTGTAGAGTCATAAAACACCTGCCCAGGCAGCAGCTGACTCGCAGCCCAGTTACAGGACTGCCCCGGTGGTCATTATGCAGGGCAGGGACACCAGGGTAGTATCACACACAGTTGTTTTTTTTTTAAATCCCTCTATGCAATGCACAGAAATCAGAATGAGGACACTGGGCCCAATTCAGTGATGGGCCCCCATGCCGATGTTTGCGCAGTTTTGCAACTTATGTTCTGAGGTCACGCAGCGATTGGCTAAAGAATTTGTTTGCAAAGTAAGTGACAGGTAGGAGTAAATTTACTAAGATGAGAGTTCTATTGAAGATGAGATGTTGTCCATAGCAACCATTTATATTCTAGTACTTAGAAGATAATTTATAGAATCTGATTGTTGCCCATAGCAATATTCCATCTTTACTAGAACCCCCATCTAAGAAAAGTGACTCCATAGTGACCGTTTGTGGTAGGTCACAGGGGTAGGGATTGCCATCGACCATCGATGATTCAAAATCATCAATGGTTTATGGCCGATGTCAAATACTTTTGCCATTGATGGGGGGGATGGTTTCCCTTCATAAATTTTTTTTTAATTGCTGGACACAGAGCATAGCCCGCCCCCGTGTTTTGATTGGCCACAGGCCAATCAGGCAAACACAATGGATGACCATTGATAGGTAAAAATATCAATTGCATAGTTTAGCACTATCGATGGTCAGTTGCATTATTGCCATTGATGTCAAGCATTGATGGCAATGGCAATGATGGCCATGGGGGTGTGGCTACAAAACTGCAAGTGTGACACGACCGTTTGAGGGACGTGTCCGAGCCTGTGACTGCAAAATCATACACAGCTGTAAAGGCTCCGTCAGGTAACTTGTGATGGGCATTCTGAGCAGGCATAGGGATGGTTTGACCGATGGTAAGTCTCAGTGCGCAAGCGGTGGATCGGAGATGCCATCAGTCGGTGCCTCTGTGCAAACATTCGCAGCAGCATCGTTAGAATATTTCCAAGTTGTAGATTCAACCGCGCCCACCGGGTAATAATAATAATAATAATAGTATTTTTGTATAGCAGCAGTGTAAATCCTAGAGGAATACATAGAGACTTTGTGCTACAAGTGAAATCCTTGCTAGAAAACCATTATTTCTTCCCCTGTAAGTAATGCAGAAACATCTGACATGATAATGGCTCCACCTACTGTTACATTGTTTCTGCCGGATTGATTTTCTGTCCAGGCTGAGGATGCAAATAAATCGCTTTAATGTTCTAGTTGTGAGAACCAGCAGAGCTGGGAAAGGGCCATTTGTTCTATGTGTATTTAGTAATGTAACTTAACTAAAGAAAAGGGGAAAGCGAGTGAGAGAGAGAGAGCGTGAAAGAGAGAGAGAGAGAATAATTCAAGGACTGGAAGAGAGAGGAAAGAATGAACGTAATAGAGAAAGGAGAGATAAAGAGAAAAAGGGGACAGCATGCATGAACTGAAAGATGCAAATGGAGAAGTAGGAGAGGGATAAAAAATAAGAAAAGCAGGAGAGGTAACAGAGGAGAGGAAGAGAGGGATAGAGAGAGGAGAGGACGAAACAGGTAAAGAGTGACCAAAAACAGAGGAGGGAAAGGAGAAGTGTGTGATAGAAAGTAAGATGGAGATAAGAAAAGGAAGAGAGAGAAATAAAAAAAAAGCATTCAAAGGAATGGGCGGACGCTGATCAGTTGCTGCCAGTTTGAATTTTCTTTTTTTCAAAATGTTCTGCCCGCCTGCCGCTCGGACCTGCAGATCGGTGTGAGCCGGCACCGCTGGCACAAGCCCACAGGCGGAATTGGATGCAATACATCTGACACTGATGGGTCCGATTCCGATTTATCGTATGTTCTGCAGGTCCGATCTCTAACTCCGACCCGATGTGAATGGGACCGTGCATGAAATCGGATGTCATACACATGCGATTTGGGCTGATTTTACCCAATTTCTTGGCCTGATCTGCCAGAATCAGTTGTAATCGGGCCCAAGTCGTACAGTGTATGGTGGCCTTTACACTGCTTCCAGCTCCCCCCCCCCCCCCCCCGGGACAGGCTCCTATTGGACTCATAATACAACTTTATTTCTTGCCATACTACTTTATGACTCGCCATACATCTTAATTACTTGCTATACTACTTTATCACTCACCATACTACTGTATCACGCACCATAGTACTTTATTACTCACCATACCACTGTATTACTTGCTATACTACTTTATTACTCACCATAGTACTGTATCACGCACCATAGTAATTTATTACTCACCATACTACTGTATTACTCACCATACTACTGTATTACTCGCTATACTACTTTATTGCTCACCATACTACTGTATTACTCACCATAGTACTGTATAACTCACCATAGTAATTTATTACTCACCATACTACTGTATTACTCACCATACTACTGTATTACTCACCATAGTACTGTATAACTCACTATAGTAATTTATTACTCACCATACTACTGTATTACTCACCATAGTAATTTATTACTCACCATACTACTGTATTACTCACCATACTACTGTATTACTCACCATAGTAATTTATTACTCACCATACTACTGTATTACTCACCATACTACTGTATTACTTGCTATACTACTTTATTACTCACCATACTACTGTATAACTCGTCATAGTACTTTATTATTCACCAGGAGGAGGCTTAGCTGAGCTGCCTTATTTCAAATAGAGCGCCTGGCTCTTACCTGATGTATCATCAGGCGCTGCGGGGATTCGTTCCGTATACTGCCCTGTCCCTGATGCGGGTCTCCAGCCTTGTAATGTTCCATGCCGATTGCTGGTCTTCGGCGTCTTCAAATTAAAACAGCGCATGCGCCAGTAACGCACTTCCATATCGGATGCAGCAGGAATGATACATTCAGCCGGTAAAAGGACCCGCTTCACCACGATAATGTGGTGAAACGGTTCCTGATACTTTAGCAATTATGAGGCTGCATTGACCTATGTCAAAGCACCTATGTAATATCAGCTGGAAGGTACATATGTATTATATATACATGTGCCAGGGGGCAGCACAATGCATAGTGAGCAGTTCGGTTCTACCTTTGGGTGCCGGATGCTGGCCCGACAATTGTGATCCTAGCTGACAGGGGGTGTTTTCCCTCATGGGGGACCACATCCCCCGTACAGGGAGAATAGAACCTGTGGCAAGCCCCCCTGTTGGAGTAGCGGTGGTCGGAATTCCGATGTCGGTATACCAACCATCAGAATCCCGACTGTCGGCCTGTCATACCACACCCCTACCCATACTTGCCTACTTTTGAAAGCTAGTTTGAGGGAGATTATAGTTGGCAGTAGAATTTTGCACAGTGCCCCATTGAGGGGGCGTGTCATGCTCCACCCAAAGGGCGTGTCTAGTTCCATATATGGAGAGATTGTGAAGAGAGATTGTGAACGTGGCACCTAGAAGCGGGAGTGTGTACTGCTACATCTGAGAGGAATCTTTTAAAATGACTTATATACAAATGTGGATAAGCCCCAAAGCAGTTAGTAAGAGCTACTGTACTTGGTAAAGTGCTGGGGAATGGTGCTGAGGATTCAATGTAACTATATCTGTACCAAAAATGTAGCCGTGTAATGTGGGCTAGGTAAAATGAGGGAGATTGTTAGACTAATGAGGGAGAGAGGGATATTGCTGCTATTTCAGGGAGTCTCCTGCAGAATGCAGGAGGGGAGGCAACTATGCCCCTACCTTTATAGTAGCATCAATACAGTCTCTGCACTCATTTATCAGGCTGGAACATGGATTCAAACAATTCATAATTAATGTGTTGTTAGAAGCAGAAGTTATTTTAAAAGCGGTAAACTCTGCAGAACTGCCTGCTCCAGTGTCCTGCATTATATCCATATCCCTGCAACTAACATCAGCAACGTCTGTGTAATCCGATGACACAATTGTGCCAGCGGCAGTACTCAGGCAATGGCAAATAGGGTTTGACAATTCTGCATGTTTTACATAGAGAATCTCTCCCTCTGTTACACAGTGTTATTTATTATCAGTAATAACCATGTTTCTGCTTGCTGAATGCTTGTCTTTATCACTGTGACTGGGCTGGCTATTTATGGGACTCATTTTACTGAAAATCAGTAAAACAGCATCCCATGTGGGGCCTGCGGTATCGCAAGATTTCCCAAGCTCTGGAATGGGTGGCATTAGCCATTGTGGCTTTAACGCAGCGGCGAGGCTAAGCTCCCTCTCTCCTGCACCAGTCTGCAAGTCCCGTCATTGTCTCACCATACTATCCATAATTATATTCAAGCATCTTACGCTCATCTATGACCAACACTTCCACTCTATACATCCTGACTCATCATGAAATATATCCCAGCTCACCCTCTGTGCCCAGCCGCTTACCTGCGCCTCTCCTACCTCTTACGCCTACTCACATACTGCTATCTACCTACCTATGGAACCAGAGAGGAACTACTATTGGTGCAGAATGTGCAGTGCACCAGGGCCCCTGAGGACCACTGCTGCCCCTGTCACCCTCCGCCTCCCCCTGCCTCTCCCTGTCACCCTCTGCCTCTCACTGTCACCCACTGCTGTGTTGCATATTGTGAACTTGGGTTGTGGTGGAGGAAGGGACCCAAATTATATTTTTGCACCTGGGCACACAACCCCCAAGTTCTGCCACTATATGGAACTACCTCCCCCTCTTTTTCGATGGACTTGACCAGGCTCATTAGGGATCTTACCAAGTGGCACTGATACATTTCAGATGCCTTTTCTCAGATTTGTTTATTCTCCGATTTTCATGATGAAGCTCCTGTTTTGGAATGCTGTAACAAACTATTAAAAAAAACCTCTCCCAGACAGTTATATATAAATGAATGTAGTAACGCTTATAAGTAGACTCCAATCAATTCTGTGACCTTTACAAACAACTGGTTGCCCCAGGAGTGTAATGTCAACATTTTAGTGGCCATATTATGCATGTCGACATGGTTACTGTAGACACTGTGAACAATGTGACAAGGAAACACATACACTGGATAACATGAAGAAGATTAACAGCATACCAGGTAAACAGCATAGGCAAGCATGTTTACAGCAATGCAGGTGTCACAGCATAGTACAAACTCCTTACAATGTTCCAGTGGTCGCTACGGTAGCCCACACCCCCCAGCCTATCACATGGAAGACTATTCCATCATCAAGAACATTGTCCTTCTGCCCTGGAAACACTTGTATCAGGAGAGCACAGGTTCTGCTTATCAGCAAAACCCTGATCACATCAGTTTTCCTGATGCTAATGCTCCAAAACATGGACTGGATCCTCCAGATTACCTTCATGTGACAGTATGCTGTCGCTGCCACACCAGATACTCAAACACACCACCCGCTACCGGGCAGCTACAGAACTTCCTGTGTACCATAGCAAAAAGGTGAAATACAGTTAAAGACACAATAAAGCTGAAATAAACATGAACGGCAATGTGCCCAGTGACACGACTGTACTGTTCCAATTGATGGCTGCCAAGAAGAGTCTGCACCGCACGCTCTACCTCCGCTCAGAGATAATTATGGCTTTCTCAGTGACTGGCAGAAAGCAGGTTTTACACTGACATTTTCAGTGCTGTTGTCTGATTCATTTATTCAGATTTAATTTCAGCTGTATGATTGAAAGTAATTTATTATTTATCTAATTTATATCATTTCAAAATACAGTTTAATATTAATAATTCATATTGAGCCAAACTTTCCCAAATATTTTATTTCAGCACATACGATGTTTCTCCAGCACTTTTTATATTTGAAATCTGCACTAGAGATTAAATAAAGGTTGGTGTATACCATCTACAAGGTGAGGAATAACAATATCACATTTGTTATTCCTGCAAATAAAATTAGCAGGGGAGAATTAACAGAGAGGAAAGTCCATGTACCACCTCTGTGCATCCCCCCCATCCTTCTAGATAGTGTATCATCTCCCTGTGTTTTTTGTTGTTGTTGTTGTTGTTGTTGCTATCAATGATTTATAATTCTTGATTACCATGGCAACCACAATCACATGGCACTTGATGAATTGAGCAGAGAGGCTTTAAAGTGCCCCTCTGAGCTCTGTTGGCACGGTCGGTCTGATTCAGGTATGGATAGGGCAGATTTTGCTGCTGCTTACATGTAACTTGTGGAAAGCCCAGTCCATAGAATGATTCGTAAGCTCCCGGATCGGAGCAGGGTCTCAGCTCTGTACTCTCCTCTCCTCACCTTCTCCGGCACGGATCAGCTGAACGCCCTTAGAGCTAGGTGGGTGGTGGACATAGGACCTATTGAGGATGAGGATTGGTCCCATATACTGAGCTCCCCCAGGGATGCCACAGCGTCTGCCAGGTTCCAACAGATCCAGCTGTATATCCTGCACCGAGTCTACTGGACTCCCCATCGGCTAATGCAGATGGGTGGCACTGGGTCGGACGCCTGTCCTAAATGTCAGGAACCTGGCGCAGACTTCTGGCATCTGCTGTGGCGTTGCCCGCGGGTGCATTCCTTTTGGGAAACTGTCCTGGCTAATATTCGGGATACGGGTATGCAGACCCCACTCAATGACCCCCGCATTTGTATTTTTGGCCTAGAATTGGAAGAGCTACTTTCTAGGCACCAGAGGATATATGTAAATAACCTTCTTACCCTGGCCCGTGTATGCATTGCTAGAGCCTGGATGAGCCCCGCATCCCCATCCTCCAATATGTGGGTTGCACTTGTGAATACCACTATATCGCATGAGCGATTTATGTACACTAAACGGAACTGCCTGGGGAAATTTGGCAAGGTATGGGGCCAGTGGCAGGCCTCTGCATTGTATTTACAAGACCCCAACACGTAATTCGTTAGTGTTACCTATTTGTGTAATAAATATAGCCTAGAGTCTATGACCAGAACCAGCTCGCATGCCCCCAGGAGCGCACCCCCCAATCTATCTATACCTTGTGATCACAAATGCCTATGAACCTGCTAATTAATACTAGATCCTAAATGTATATAAGCGACTATAATATGATACAATATCTTTTGAATGATGCAGCACACATATAATGTTTAATTGTCTTTATTGTTAATTATTTATCACAATTTCCATTTTTTCTTTCTTTTTTCATTTATTTTTCTTTTATATGTTAGTAAAGTTAATGTATAAACTGTATGTGTAAACTTGAAAATTCAATAAAAACACATGATTCAAAAAAAAAAAAAAAAGATGCCGAAGAGAAGACTAGCAAGCAGCGCGGACCATTACAAGGCAGGAGACACAGCGCACAGTCAATATGGGGGGACGCGTATCCTGGGGGGATAATGTGGTAAATCGGTTCCTGATACTTAAGTTGAATGCTAGCAATTATGAGGCTACATTGACCTATGTCAAAGCACCTATGTAATATCAGCTGGAAGGTACATATGTATTATGTATACATGTGCCATAGGACAGCACAATGCATAGCGAGCAGTTCGGTTCTACCTTTGGGTGGCGATGCTGGCCCGACAATTGTGATCCTAGCTGACAGGGGCTGTTTTCCCTCATGGGGGGACCACATCCCCCATACAGGGAGAATAGAACCTGTGGCAAGCCCACCTGTTGGAGTAGCGGTGGTCGGAATTCCGATGTCGGTATACTGACCATCAGAATCCCGACTGTCGGCCTGTCATACCACACCCCTACCTTTATAGTAGCATCAATACAGTCTCTGCACTCATTTATCAGGCTGGAACATGGATTCAAACAATTCATAATTAATGTGTTGTTAGAAGCAGAAGTTATTTTAAAAGCAGTAAACTCTGCAGAACTGCCTGCTCCAGTGTCCTGCATTATATCCATATCCCTGCAACTAACATCAGCAACGTCTGTGTAATCCGATGACACAATTGTGCCAGCGGCAGTACTCAGGCAAAGGCAAATAGGGTCTGACAATTCTGCATGTTTTACATAGAGAATCTCTCCCTCTGTTACACAGTGTTATTTATTATCAGTAATAACCATGGGGTTTATTCTAGTTCATTCTTTCTGACAAAATCCTTCTTAGATGGACAAAACCATGTGCACTGCAGGGGGGCAGATGTAACATGTGCAGATAGAATTAGATTTGGGTGAGTTATTTTGTTTCTGTGCAGGGAAAATACTGACTGCTTTATTTTACACTGCAATATAGATCTCACTTTGAAGAAAAACCGCACCCAAATCTAATTCTCTCTGCACAAGTAACACCTGCCTCACCTGCAGTGCACATGGTTTTGTCCATCTAAGAAGGATTTTGTCAGAAAGAATGAACTAGAATAACCCCCCATGTTTCTGCTTGCTGAATGCTTGTCTTTATCACTGTGACTGGGCTGGCTATTTATGGGACTCATTTTACTGAAAATCAGTAAAACAGCCATATGAAGAGATTACCAGAAATTGGAAGCATCCCATGTGGGGCCTGCGGTATCATGAGATTTCCCAAGCTCTGGAATGGAATTAGCCATTGTGACTTTAACGCAGCAGCGAGGCTAAGCTCCCTCTCCCCTGCACCAGTCTGCAAGTCCCGTCATTGTCTCACCATACTATCCATAATTCTATTCAAGCAGCTTACGCTCATCTATGACCAACACTTCCACTCTATACATCCTGACTCATCATGAAATATATCCCAGCTCACCCTCTGTGCCCAGCCACTTACCTGCGCCTCTCCCACCTCTTGCGCCTACTCACATACTGCTATCTACCTACCTATGGAACCAGAGAGGAACTACTATTGGTGCAGAATGTGCAGTGCACCAGGGCCCCTGAGGACCACTGCTGCCCCTGTCACCCTCCGCCTCCCCCTGCCTCTCCCTGTCACCCTCTGCCTCTCACTGACACCCACTGTTGCATATTGTGAACTTGGGTTGTGGTGGAGGAAGGGACCCAAATTATATTTTTGCACCTGGGCACACAATCCCCAAGTTCTGCCACTATATGGAACTACCTCCCCCTCTTTTTCGATGGACTTGACCAGGCTCATTAGGGATCTTACCAAGTGGCACTGATACATTTCAGATGCCTTTTCTCAGATTTGTTTATTCTCTGATTTTCATGATGAAGCTCCTGTTTTGGAATGCTGTAACAAACTATAAAAAAACCTCTCCCGGACAGTTATATATAAATGAATGTAGTAACGCTTATAAGTAGACTCCAATCAATTCTGTGACCTTTAAAAAAAAACTGGTTACCCCAGGAGTGTAATGTCAACATTTTAGTGGCCATATTATGCATGTCGACATGGTTACTGTAGACACTGTGAACAATGTGACAAGGAAACACATACACTGGATAACATGAAGAAGATTAACAGCATACCAGGTAAACAGCATAGGCAAGCATGTTTACAGCAATGCAGCATACAGGTGTCACAGCATAGTACAAACTCCTTACAATGTTCCAGTGGTCCCTACGGTAGACCACACCCCCTAGCCTATCACATGGAAGACTATTCCACCATCAAGAACATTGTCCTTCTGCCCTGGAAAAACTTATATCAGGAAACGACATGTGCTGCTAATCAGCAAAACCCTGACCACATCAGTTTTCCTGATGCTAATGCTCCAAAACATGGACTGGATCCTCCAGATTATCCTTCATGTGACAGTATGCTGTCGCTGCCACACCAGATACTCAAACACACCACCCGCTACCGGGCAGCTACAGAACTTCCTGTGTACCATAGCAAAAAGGTGAAATACAGTTAAAGACACAATAAAGCTGAAATAAACATGAACGGCAATGTGCCCAGTGACACGACTGTGCTGTTCCAATTGATGGCTGCCAAGAAGAGTCTGCACCGCGCGCTCTACCTCCGCTCAGAGATAATTATGGCTTTCTCAGTGACTGGCAGAAAGCAGGTTTTACACTGACATTTTCAGTGCTGTTGTCTGATTCATTTATTCAGATTTAATTTCAGCTTTATAATTGAAAGTAATTTATTATTTATCTAATTTATATCATTTCAAAATACAGATTAGTATTAATAATTCATATTCATATTCAGCCAAGCTTTCCCAAATATTTTATTTCAGCACATACAATGTTTCTCCAGCACTTTTTATATTTCAAATCTGCACTAGAGATTGAATAAAGGTTGGTGTATACCATGCACAAGGTGAGGAATAACAATATCACATTTGTTATTCCTTCAAATAAAGTTAGCAGGGGAGAATTAACAGAGAGGAGAGTCCATGTACCACCTCTGTGCACCCCCCCCCCTTCTAGCCAGTGTATCATTTCCCTGTGTTTTTTGTTGTTGTTGTTGCTATCAATGATTTATAATTCTTGATTACCATGGCAACCACAATCACATGGCACTTGATGAATTGAGCAGAGAGGCTTTAAAGTGCCCCTCTGAGCTCTGTCAGCACGGTCGGTCTGATTTAGGTATGGATAGGGCAGATTTTGCTGCTGCTTACATGTAAGCCACAGAAATTTCTCAGGAGGCACCACACCTCATGCATGCGTTATAATGTTCCAAGCTGCATCCCAGGATACAGCATAAAAATCACATGCAACATCATTGACTAGCTACGTTAGCCGTGGAGATGAGCAATCCGACCGCTGCCTCTGCAGCAAAAGAGGCCAGGAAACCTCTGTCCTCAGTCAAAGATACTCACCCTGTCCCTCCCTAACAATAGTAAGCGACACCAGGCAGTCACCACCCCCTCCCAACTCCAAAGGGCATCAGACTGTCAAATGCTGAGAATCTGATGGCGTACTGCAAAAATATGACACATCCTGTATGGCGTATATGCAAAGTACTGTACAGCATGTGACAGTAATGCAACACAGGACATGTGATGTCATTCTCCGCTCTTCCTTTGGCATCACAGGACAAGCTGAGAGCTTTGAGCCTCCCCAGGTGAACTTTGTATAGTGGCCATTGTTGTTGGCCCTCCTGAGAAATTTAGAAAGGAGATAATCATTTGTAGGAGAATATCAGTTGTACACTGAAAAGATACATAACTTGGTATTTAAATAGTTTCAATATGGATTATCACAGTTAATGATAAACATGTCTACAAAAAGTAAAAATTAGGGCATAGGTTAGTTTTTAATGGATCCTACAGTGCAACATGTGACAAAGTCTTAACACAACACAACCGTCAGTCATCTCTGAAGTTCACTGCTCTTTCTTGCAAGCAGTTCTGAACTAGAAGGTGCAAATAACACAAAACAATTGGCAAGGCTGTACTGAATAAACAGGTCAAAACTGGAAAGTTCACCACTGTCATAACCAAGCAGGCAAAGCCAAGAAAGCTAAACACATAGATCAGCATTTAACAGAATAAAAACCAACAAACAATATCAATACTAAGAGAATCATCACAGCTAAAGTACAATGTAACAGTATAACAGGAGTCTGCACCTTACCTGCCTCAGGCGAGCTTCGCATCATTGACCAAGGGTTTGTGTTGCTGCCAGATGAAGGAGCAAGAGCATGTTGTGCCCTCCAGGCTAGCGGGTAGGGTGCTGTAATAAAGAATAGCGCGTGAGATACATAGTGTATGTTGGCATGAAGTGTGGCAGCCATTTATTAACCCTTACAAAGCTCACCGATATAAGGTGACAGTTTGCAATTTAAATTTACATTTATGTTTTCCAAGACAGCTTGTGAGATCATCGTCATCATCATCAACAAAAAAACTGCACCCCCCCTCACGTCCTCGTGTAACGCAGTTACCCCAAAATTTGATGCATCAAAAGGGGTATTTTTAAAAGGATCTATCCCCTTAACGCTAATGCTACCCACGTACTTAAGGGGTGTACACGCGTTTCGATTTACTTTCTATTCCATCTCGATTCAATCGGGATCGAAACGCACGTTGCAGCGTACACATTCGATTAGACCAGTGGTCAGGGAACTCGGTCCTCATTACCCCACACAGTGCATGTTTTGCTGGTAACCCAGCAGGTGCACAGGTGTACTAATTACTCACAGACACATTTTATAAGGTCCGCAGGTGGAGTTAATTATTTCACTTGTGATTCTGTGAGGAGACCTGCAAAACATGCACTGCATGGGGTAATGAGGGCCGAGTTCCCTGACCACTGGATTAGACAATATAGTACAGATCTGTATAGCCTTGCCTGCTCAGTCTATTTTCTATTTGATCTCAATGCCGTGGGATTATAATCAAATAGAACAATAGTTGAAAAATAGATGAAATGGAACCGTGTGTAGGCCCTATTACATTCGACATCCTGGCAGTTGGGATTCCGGCCCTGCCGCAGCATCTCAATCGGATTCAAGTCAGGAATTTGACTAGAACACTCCAAAAGCTTAATTTTGTTTCTTTAGAGACAATCAGAGGTGGACTTGCTCATATGCTTCGTATCGTTGTCTTGCTGCATCACCCAATCGCACTTGAGCCTCAGATTACAGATTTATGACAGGACATTCTCCCTCGGAATTTTCTAGCGGACAGCAGAATTCATGATTTTATGGCAGGTTGCCCAGGCAACAAAGCGTGTACAATATTGTTATTGTGGTGTGCTGTTTTAGCTGCCCGATGTAACAGGATATGTCTTCCAAAAACTTCTTCTCGGCCCAGAGAACATTATCCCAGAAGCTTTGGGGGGTCATCAATGTGGGGGAGTTTGGCCAAATACGGGATTAGTCTTTATGGCCCTCTTGGTTTTCCCAGTGGTTTTCACATAGTCCATTTTTTTCCTGGATGGTTTGTTGTGGTGGGATCATGCGGCTCTTTAGATTTTCATCTGGGTTCTTTTGTGAGTTCCTGGAGCCGTCAATTCGGTTAAAGGAATTTTGGTGGGTCGGCCACTCCTGGGGCGATTCAGTCAACACTGTTTCCAGTTTTCTCCCTTTGGACATTATAACTATCACTGTGGTTCGGTAAAGTCGTAGAGCCTTAGACATGGCTTTGTAACCCATACCATGCTGCTTGCAGAGACCTTTAGCCATTGCTGCAAAGGTTCCATTTAATTCATGTTTAAATTCAACAGGGCTGGCAGCAACCAAGCCTGATTGTATCGAATCTAACTAATCCCACTTCATAATTCAATTTATTTAATTGGTTAAATGAGTAACTAGGAGCCCAATTACTATTTCACGCAGGACCAGTTGGTGTTGGAAACCTTTTCTATATATAAATTATATGTTCATTTAAAACGGTGTCAGGATTCAGCATGGTAATCACCAGACCACTTGCGTGGGTGCTGTGTACCAGCGTCATGTTCCTCTGTCATCTCTCATGGGAAGGTCCTACCGACTCCGGTCTCTGGAGGCTGCCATCTTGGTCCTGATCAGCTGACCTATGACAAACCCATACGATGGCGTTACCTGATAAGCTGACCACGTCAGTGGCGTAACTACTGTAAGGCAGCCCCAGCTGCCACTTGGGGAAGCAAACGGCAGTGGGGTCTGTGTGATGCGGCCATGGCAGAGACGACAAATCTCCCCACTGATTTAATTGACTGTACACAGAGCCGGCTATTGGCTACTGTGTGCAGGATGGGCGGGCGGATGGGCGTGCTAGGGCGGCCTGGGATGCATCGGAGCCAAGGGAAGCAGCAGTGTCTGCTGGTCTCTCTTCCTCTATCCTGCTTCAGCTTCTCCGTTATGTGTGTGATGTCATCACGTCACACGCTGGGGAAACACGCTGGAGAGGAGCCCGGGGGAGGGGGCCACAAACTTTTTGTCTGGGGGAGATAAATTCATAGTTACGCCACTGGACCACATCCATTAATGAGTGAGTAGCAAGGGGAATAAAAGGTGGCTTCTGAAGCCCAAAAGGCGCCAGATGTCCTATTGCTCCAAACAGCAGTTCTCTCTGCATACTTGTCTTACCTAGCATTTTATCTATGCACCAAGCTAGTCTGTATTCCTGTACCAAACAATTCTGTTTCCGGGCTGGATTCCTCTAGAAAATGGTAGACGGAATCTCATTGGTTGCTATGGGTAACATCACTTCTTTACATTTTTGGAAGCATTAGTAAATTTATCCCTAAGTATGACAAATATGCTACAAAATGGAAGCAATCTGGAAGGGACAAAACTTTTGCACATGACTGTATTATATTTATTGTGTAAAAAGTAGTTTTGAAGCTCCTCCCCCTGCCTCTTCCTGCCGCCCTCTGCCTTTCCCTGCCACGCAGCAGGTGACAGGAAGAGGCAGGGAGAGGCAGGGGGAATCAGGGGTGTGACAGGAAATAACAGCTCCAAAACGACTTTTTCAATTAAAATTAATTTGTGCTACAGTATATGAGGTTTTCTTCCTATACAGGTGTACTGTCCTTTAATGTGGGTCCCCTTGGCCCACATTAAAGGACAGTACACCTGTTTAGGAAGAAAACCTCCTATAGCACAAGTTAATTTGACATTTAAAAATGTAAAATTTAAAATGTAAATATTACAGTACAAGTCAGAGTTTTGTGACTTAGAACTTGGTCAGAGAACTTCTCTATGTTCCTTGTCTGACGTCCTCATATATCACTGCATGAAACTCATTATACTGAGGTCATTTCATAAAAAAAAAATGTTTTATATATTTGTAAAGACCGCGCCCTTCAATGTGATTTGTTCGCATTTTTCAAATCATTTAGTACTAAAACGTCCAAGGACGTCCGTCCTCTATATGTTTAGAAGACTTCACCCAGGTAACTTGTGGTGCCTCGTAGAGGATTTATGCCAGCCTGCCGTTATTGCTGGAGGTCTGATTCTGCAGCTGGCGCATCGTTCATTTTCACCACCGGACATTTCACGCCTGATAAACTTCCCGGCAACCAGGATGAAGTTCTGATTGAAAAGAAGAATGCACACTGTCTCTCAGCACGAGGGGAGCCCGGGGCAGGTGAAATATGTCATTTCTTAAAAATGGTTTATTTGCTGTTCACTGGTATTTTGCTGGTTACATGATCGTATTATCGTCTGACGTGATTTATCTTCATTCCAGCCGTTGCATCACAAACAGCTTCAACGTGGTCTCTTTGGGGCCGATTCACAACTGCTCTTAAGTGAACTGCGATTACGTTTGTACAGAACTATGCAGTAAGGGCCCGATTCAGAAATGATCACTGGGCTGCAAATCTTCTGAGACAATTGATCAGGTAAATGCTGCTGCCTCGCACAAGTGAATTCCTGCCGCTATGAGTAAGTCAGAATTTACTTGGCGATGCGATGGCCATGGGGAGGAGGCTGCTGCTGATGTCAGCATCTCTCCCTCCCAACGCCCAGAAAACGCAGCGCTACTGCCCCCAAATGCCCACAGGGTGTCAATCACCCTGTGTGCAACCAGAAGGGCCGCCAATAGGGGAGTGCTGCACCAGCTTTTAAGCAAATCAGAGTTTGTGTGCCATTAGCCAATCAGAGCGACTGCCGGTACATCAGCTCTGATTGGCTCACTAGCCGATGCTGCATTTTAATTGGTCGCAGGCCTCCTGCATTGAAGAAGCCTGTGCTTCGGGACCTGCTGCTTTCAGCAGGAGGGGATGAGGGAGCAGGAGTCGGGCGGTAAGTGAAGGAAGGAAGGGAGGGGGGATGAGGGGGAGCCCAGCAATTCCTAGCGGCAGCCCTGGCAGCCAGCAATGGCTGCTCATCACTGGCTGCCTTCACATGGACGGCTCGCACTGCGTACTGTGCACATGTTCAATCATCTGTTCATATTGGAATCGGGCCCTAAGCCACTGGGAGAGATAAAGTGGACAGAGATAAAATATCATCCAATTAGCTCCTAGCTGTCATGTTACAGATGACAGCTAGGAGCTAATTGGCTGGTACTTTATCTCCACCCAATTTATTCCTATCAAAGGGGTACGTTGACTAAAGGTTCTAAAAATGACAAGAGGTGA
Organism: Crinia signifera; assembly: GCF_055691185.1. Lineage (NCBI taxonomy): Eukaryota > Metazoa > Chordata > Amphibia > Anura > Myobatrachidae > Crinia > Crinia signifera. The sequence continues at coordinate 47,046,842 of NC_139217.1, forward strand.
CAAGAGGTGATGTTGTCAATAGCAACCAATCAGATTCTTTCTGTCATTTCTGTATTGCATCCTAGAAAATAATAGACAGTGTTAGGAGCTGCACGGGCAGCGCCTCCGCTCGCCCGGCAGTCTCCTCTGTTCTTCCGGCGGTTGCCGGGTTACCGCGACGCCGTCGCGTCATCAGCCGGGAGCTTCCGGCAGGCAGTCAGGCTGCCGGCGTACAACCCCTTCCTCCCCTGCCGCAGCGGTTGCCAAGGCGACGGAGGATGCCTGGCGGCCGCAGGGAGGATGGGGTGTGCATGACGCCGCACGCAGCGTCAGGGTAGCGCTTGGCGCGCTATTTAAACCTGGTTGCTGGAACACTCAGGCGCCGGCTATAGCTCTTGATTTGGCGTCCTGAGTGTTTCCGGTTCCAGGCTCCTGCTCACTCGTGGTTCCTGTGTTCCAGTCCCTGTTCCTGGCTGCCTCCAGAATCCTTGCTTGTGTCTGCCTGCCGATCTCTTGGTGTTCAGATAAGTTGGGAGATTCTCCCTCCTTGCCTCTCTTATTGTCATTTATCTTTTGTATCATCATATTGTGTATTGTTACACCCGTCAGCAGTTCTTATTGTGTCAGCATATTGTGTATTGTTACACCCGTCAGCAGTTCTTATTGTGTCAGCATATTGTGTATTGTTACACCCGTCAGCAGTTCTTATTGTGTCAGCATATGGTGTATTGTTACACCCGTCAGCAGGTCGGATTGTGTCAGCATACCGTGTATTGTTACTCTTGCCCATCATCTGGGTACACCTCGTGTATTGTGATACCGGTCAGTTTGGCCACGGTACATGGTCTTGCCTGTTGCCCACAGCATTAGCACCGCGGGTCCCAGCCCAGTCCGCTATCCACTGACACCCCCCTCCCTGGGGCAGGGTGGTTCTCGCCTCTTTGGTTTGTTAGGTAGATTTCCCCTTGTTTACCTCCGGCCTTGGTGGCTGCGTTGTCACTAGTAAGACCAGGTGGCATCGGGGTGGGAGCCTGACTAACGGGCTCCCACGAACGCGGCTATTATTGGTGAAGGTTAGCTCAGCACGCATCCGCCAACTCCAAGGGGTGACAACGGAGTTAGGGTAGGCGAGATCTCCCTGTTCCTAACATTATAGCCGGCCCATACTTCACCCAACTTCCAGTCAGTTATTATGGATCCGGCCCAGCAGGCTGCTAATCACGCTCTGGCGGGGCAGATGCATACTCTTACCCAAGAGCTTCAGAAGTTGACCCTCCGGGTAAACTCACAAGAGGAACGGGTACAGGGGGTCTTATCCTCATCTAGAAACCCCGAACCCAAGTTGAGTCTCCCGGACCGGTTTTCCGGGGAACGTTCCCAGTTTTTTAACTTTAGAGAGTCATGTAAACTTTATTTCAAACTCCGCCCGGCCTCCTCTGGCGTGGAATCCCAGCGTGTGGGAATGGTCATCTCCCTGTTACAAGGAGACCCTCAGACCTGGGCGTTTGGCCTTCCCGCAGGGTCCGAGGCCCTTACCTCTGTGAATGCTTTTTTTTCTGCCATGGGGTTGCTTTACGACGACCCAGACCGTGCTGCCTCAGCCGAAGCCAACCTGAGGGCACTACGGCAGGGTCAGAGTAACGCAGAGGCTTATTGTACCCAATTCAGGAGGTGGGCCATTGACTCTGGTTGGAATGACCCAGCACTCCGTAGCCAGTTTCGCATTGGTTTATCAGAGACGTTAAAAGATGCATTGGTTCACTACCCTACCCCGACCTCCCTGGATGAAATTATGGAGTTAGCCATCAAGGTAGATCGGAGGTTCCGGGAACGCCAGAGGGAAAGGGTCTCTGGGGTATATCCTTCCACATCACCGGGGGAGACCTCGGAGGTTGTCTGTGACGAACCCATGCAAATTGGGGCTACACGTTTATCTGCCGCAGAAAAGAATCGTAGGAGGCTGAAGGGTCTCTGTCTGTATTGTGGAGGTCAGGGTCACCGTGCAGTGGTCTGTCCGTTGAAGGCGGGAAAAGACAGGGCCTAGGTGGGTTTGGGGAAACTCACTTGGGCCTATCTTGTTTTTCTCCCCTAGACTCGATCATTATTCAGGTTTCTGTCACCTGTAATAACTGCACTGTCGCTACCACTGCCTTTGTTGATTGCGGTGCAGCCGGCAATTTTATTGACAAGGGGCTGGTTTGTTCGTTGGGGCTCAAACCCATTTCCCTGGTCAATTCCTTGTCGGTTTGTGGCCTGGATGGTCAGCCACTCGCCAACGGCAGTGTTACCGCGTGCACCCCTTCTCTCCAGCTTTCGGTGGGGGCTCTTCATTCGGAAGAGATTTCTTTTCTGTTGTTTCACTGTCCACTCACGCCACTCGTCCTGGGGTTACCGTGGCTTAGGAAGCACAATCCCAGTATCGACTGGACCACAGGAGAAATCATACGTTGGGGCTCTTCCTGTTCTGATCATTGTCTCTCTCTTCCTCTTCGTCTTGTCCTTCCCGGTTTTTCTTCTTTACCCATACCCTACAGAGACTTTGCCGATGTGTTTTCCAAGAAGGAAGCTGATACGTTGCCCCCTCACCGTCCCTTTGATTGTGCTATAGACTTAGTTCCCAATGCCAGATTGCCCAAGGGACGTCTATATGCCCTCTCAGAACCTGAATCCCAGGCCATGGATTCATACATAAAAGAGAGTCTCGAAAAGGGATTCATTCGTCCTTCTAAATCTCCTGTAGGTGCAGGGTTTTTTTTTGCTGAAAAAAAAGATGGCTCTTTGCGTCCCTGCATAGACTATAGGGCCTTGAACAAAATTACTGTAAAAAATTCCTATCCGTTACCACTCATCTCTGTTTTGTTCGATCAAATCCGGGAAGCGGTGGTGTTTTCCAAGATTGATCTTAGAGGAGCATATAACCTCATCAGGATTAGAAAGGGAGATGAGTGGAAGACAGCCTTTAACACACATTCAGGTCACTACGAATATCTTGTGATGCCGTTCGGCTTGGCCAACGCTCCTGCAGTTTTTCAGGATTTCATCAATGAAGTACTCCGGCCGTTCCTGGGGGTATTTGCTGTGGTTTACTTAGACGACATTTTGATTTTTTCCAAGTCACTTTCTGAACATCGGCAGCACGTCCGCCTGATCCTTCAGAAGTTGCGTGAAAATCAATTATACGCCAAACTCGAAAAGTGTGAATTCGAAATTGCTCAAGTCTCTTTTCTGGGTTATGTCATCTCTCCAAAGGGTTTTTCCATGGACCCCAGCAAGGTTCAAGCCATCATGTCCTGGGCTCGTCCCAACAATCTCAAGGCCATCCAAAGATTCTTAGGATTCTCCAATTATTATCGGAGATTCATCCGGTCCTTTTCTGACATTGTTGCCCCCATTGTGGAACTGACTCGCAAGGGAGCCAATCCTGAGATTTGGTCCCCACAGGCCGTTGAGTCTTTTCATCAGTTAAAAAAGGCCTTCTGCTCAGCTCCTGTCTTACATCACCCTGATCCCAGAATTCCTTTCATTGTGGAGGTTGACGCCTCGGATGTAGGGGCTGGAGCTGTCCTGTCTCAGAAGGACATTCATGATCAGAAGATTCATCCTTGCGCCTTCTTCTCCCGTAAGTTCTCCTCGGCCGAAAGGAACTATGATGTCGGAAATCGTGAATTGTTGGCCATTAAGTGGGCCTTTGAGGAATGGCGTCATTGGTTAGAAGGGGCCAAACACGTCATCACTGTGATTACCGACCATAAAAACTTAGCCTACATCGAGTCTGCTAAACGATTAAACCCACGACAAGCCAGGTTTCAATTCATCATTACATTCAGACCCGGCCCCAAAAATGTCAAAGCTGATGCATTATCTCGTAGTTTCCAGACTTGTCAGAGCACTGGACTCAAAGATACACCCATTGTCCCGTCTTCTGTCATTTTTGCGGGTCTGACTCAGGACTTGGCCTCCCGTGTCCTGGCTTCCCAGCCTTCTGCTCCTCAGGGGACTCCACATAATAGACTGTTTATTCCTAAACACCTCAGAAAATTGGTCCTCAAAGACTTTCATTCCAGTAGGGTCACTGGACACCCTGGCGTTACCAAGACCCTTGAGCACTTGTCTAGGGCGGTTTGGTGGCCCACCATAAAACAGGATGTTGCCCTGTTTATTTCCTCTTGTCCGGTAATCTCCCAGATCATCACCAGTGGGTACGCTCCTGCCGTTGTTCATTCCAGAAAGGCCATGGTCCCAAATTTCTATGGACTTCATTGTCGATCTTCCTTCTTCTTCTCGTTTTACCACCATTTGGGTCACGGTCGACCGCTTTAGCAAGATGGCACATTTTATTCCCTTGCGTAAACTTCCCACTGCTAAAGAGTTGGCACAGCTCTTTATCTCGCATATTTTTAGACTCCATGGCCTTCCCTTGGATATAGTTTCTGACAGGGGATCTCAGTTTGTGGCCAGGTTCTGGAGAAGTTTTTGTTCCGGTTTAGGAATACAGGTCAGTCTTTCCTCCGGGCATCACCCACAGTCCAACGGGCAGACCGAAAGGGTCAATCAGGCATTGGAGCAATATTTACGCTGCTTCGTCTCCAAATGTCAGAGCAATTGGGCCGAACTGGTACCTTTGGCAGAATTTGCTTATAACAACTCGTATCATGCGGCCTCCAAGAGCTCGCCTTTTTTGTGTAATTTCGGGTTCCATCCCAAGTGCAACTCCTTCTTTGTTCCTAGGGATTCCTCTCGGCCGCCCTTTTCCACAGTGTCCTTCCTTAGGAAGTCGTGGCAAAAGGTTCATTTGGCTCTGAGGCAATCTTCAGCACGTTCAAAATTTTTTTTTGACAAACATAGGAGACCATGTTTTTTCCGAGTGGGGCAAAAGGTGTGGTTGTCTACTCGCCACATTAAGCTTCGCCAGAGATGTCCTAAATTAGGGCCCAGGTTCATCGGTCCATTTTTGATCACTGCTCAAGTCAATCCGGTGGCATTTAGGTTGCAGCTCCCCAGAGCACTGCGGATCAATAATGTCTTTCATTGTTCTCTTCTTAAACCAGCCTCGATGGCTTCCCAATCAGGGCCTGCTTCCAACCGCGAACCAGTCCTCATTCAAGGGCACAAAGAATTCATAGTAGAACAGATATTGGATTCCAAGGTTGTTCGGGGTCAACTGAAATTTTTGGTCCATTGGAAGGGGTTCGGAGAAGAGGAGAGGTCTTGGGTGCCTGAGCGATTGTTACATGCGCCCAGGCTCAAAGCAGAGTTCTTTAAGACCTTCCCGTTCAAACCTGGTTCTAAGGGTTCGGTGACCCCTCCTCAAGGGGGGGTACTGTTAGGAGCTGCACGGGCAGCGCCTCCGCTCGCCCGGCAGTCTCCTCTGTTCTTCCGGCGGTTGCCGGGTTACCGCGACGCCGTTGCGTCATCAGCCGGGAGCTTCCGGCAGGCAGTCAGGCTGCCGGCGTACAACCCCTTCCTCCCCTGCCGCAGCGGTTGCCAAGGCGACGGAGGACGCCTGGCGGCCGCAGGGAGGAAGGGGTGTGCATGATGCCGCACGCAGCGTCAGGGTAGCGCTTGGCGCGCTATTTAAACCTGGTTGCTGGAACACTCAGGCGCCGGCTATAGCTCTTGATTTGGCGTCCTGAGTGTTTCCGGTTCCAGGCTCCTGCTCACTCGTGGTTCCTGTGTTCCAGTCCCTGTTCCTGGCTGCCTCCAGAATCCTTGCTTGTGTCTGCCTGCCGATCTCTTGGTGTTCAGATAAGTTGGGAGATTCTCCCTCCTTGCCTCTCTTATTGTCATTTATCTTTTGTATCATCATATTGTGTATTGTTACACCCGTCAGCAGTTCTTATTGTGTCAGCATATTGTGTATTGTTACACCCGTCAGCAGTTCTTATTGTGTCAGCATATTGTGTATTGTTACACCCGTCAGCAGTTCTTATTGTGTCAGCATATGGTGTATTGTTACACCCGTCAGCAGGTCGGATTGTGTCAGCATACCGTGTATTGTTACTCTTGCCCATCATCTGGGTACACCTCGTGTATTGTGATACCGGTCAGTTTGGCCACGGTACATGGTCTTGCCTGTTGCCCACAGCATTAGCACCGCGGGTCCCAGCCCAGTCCGCTATCCACTGACACCCCCCTCCCTGGGGCAGGGTGGTTCTCGCCTCTTTGGTTTGTTAGGTAGATTTCCCCTTGTTTACCTCCGGCCTTGGCGGCTGCGTTGTCACTAGTAAGACCAGGTGGCATCGGGGTGGGAGCCTGACTAACGGGCTCCCACGAACGCGGCTATTATTGGTGAAGGTTAGCTCAGCACGCATCCGCCAACTCCAAGGGGTGACAACGGAGTTAGGGTAGGCGAGATCTCCCTGTTCCTAACAGACAGGACCTTTTTGATTGCTATGGGCAACATCACCTCATTTTTAGCACCTTTAGTAAATATACCCCAAAGTCCTAGCACATAGGGGGTTATTCTGGTTCACTCTTTCTGACTAATTCCTTCTTAGATGGACAAAACCATGTGCACTGCAGGGGGGCAGATTTAAAATGTGCAGAGAGAATTAGATTTGGGTGAGTTATTTTGTTTCTGTGCAGGGTAAATACTGACTGCTTTATTTTTACACTGCAATATAGATCTCACTTTGAAGTAAAACTCCCACCCAAATCTAACTCTCTCTGCACATGTTACATCTGCCCCACCTGCAGTGCACATGGGTTTGTCCATCTAAGAAGGAACTTGTCACAAAGAGTGAACCAAAATAACCCCCTAAATGTGGATATTCCCCTGCATGGTGAGTTGTATGTTTGTGTGCCAACATGCCGCCTCGTGGTAATAATAAAATCCTAATTATCTTGCTACAGCAGTCACACCTGTAGCAAGATAATTAGGATTTTATTATTGCCACGATTTGTAGCAATAAGCAACTTAAATTTTACCCAATGTACTAAAATCACCCGGAACAGCGGCACAGAAAGCAATCATTCCTCTTCTGGGGCCATTCTGCGTATGCTGACCACGCCTGTGCAGTGCCCACAAGTAGCCCATAGGCATTAAGGCCCTTATTCTGATTGACTCTGTCGTTTTTTAGCCCACTGCGCATGCGTACCGACTGCAACCTTCCGGCAGCTGCACTCCACCGTGCACGGACGTAACTCAGCGACCAGAAAAACTCTGCCGTCCATGGTCAGAAACCGTGGGCGTAATCTGGGCGTATCACAGGTGATAAAATGGATTTTGATTATATTAATTATTGCATCAATGTACAAATAATTTATTGTGGAAAACCAGCAAAGACATATCAAATTGTGACTTTGAAAAGCTATTGCAAGCTACTATCATCTGTTGTCATCAATCAAAGACTACCAGCTCAATCTATTTTGAAGCTACTATCACCTGTTGCTGTCAATAGAAGAGATCGTGAAGTGAATGTATAGCTGAAAATGTATACTCTAATTACAACATGTTTACGTCAGAGAGCCAACAAGAACTGCTGACCAATACTAAATATGTTCTTCCATATATGTAATGATTTAAATAAAGGTAGTTAGCATTATCACCATATATGAAATCACCCCCATACTATTGTGGCCAAAAATAGATAGTAAAAAGTATAAATTGTATGATGTGACGACAGCAAAGGAAGGAGGGCTGGGGCCTGCCCCGCCTCCTTCTCACACTCCTTCTCCACACGCCACACTTCATGCTGTGCTGTTCTGCTCTGTCTGTTCGGAATTAAGCAATATTGTATAATATATTATTTTGGATAAATATGTAATTACGTGTCATTTATTTATCCTCGAACTTAACAGTGGATTTATTCCCAACTTATCAATGGTGACTCCGACGGCTGCTGCCTTCTGCATTGGACTGCCTGCTCCATACTTATATGTGACTTTCCACACAAATAAGGTAAGCGTACCTTTTATTTACTGTAATGTGGTTAATAAGTCACGATGTGGGGAGTAGGTGGCCTAATGGAGAACGGTATGTAACACGATATATCTTATGTGATATTGCTTATTCTTAGTCTAAATTGGAAAACTTATTATAAAAACTGTAGTTATTTGCAAAATAATACAAAAATTATAGGCTAATAAGTTTAAATAGATGTAATTTAATCGCAGTGAGTGACGTTAAGTCAGCTCTAGTATGTGATAGGTACAATGACTATTGTGTCATAAAATATAAGCCTTTCATTTGTACGGGTTTTTAAAACCTACAAAACTTCGATGAGATATGTCTGGGACTATCTGCTTGAAGTTTTATTCTAGTTCATATAAGTCTTAGCAAGAGACGTCTTGCTCGGATATTGAACTGGATTGTTCTGAATATAGTAATTCAGTAATCATCTATTAACTAGATCAAAATCATAGCCTATTCGAAATTGAAGTAACATATGGTATACAGTTTTTTTTAATAAAGCAAATTAAACTAAAAAGTAACTTAAGTAGAAGTGTTAAGATAATCATAACAGGTTAGAGATTAACTTAGCTTAAACTTAATAAAATAATGTACACTGAGAGCAATTAAGAATAAAATGAAGTATCTTAAAGACAGACAGTATAAAAATTCATATAAAACATGCCAACTAAAGTAACTAGTTACAATGAAATTAAAGTTTTTAAAATCCTAGGAATACATAAATGTGTGCCCAGATCAAACAACATGATCTGAGAAAGTAAAAATGTCTAATACGCCTTATGTTTGAAGTCTGCAATTTGGTAAAATGGGAAAATGTATCCTGGCCAGGAAAATACATTTATATCTTTATTTAGTTTTTTTCCCTTTACCAATAAACAGTCAAATATATTGAGTTACGCTCATGAGCTCAAAAGTAACAAACTAAAAATTATCTAAGAAATCTTGACATAAGTTTATGTCATGTGTCTAAAGTAATTTGTAAATGTTTCATGTGAATGCCTAATTCTTACGTATGCCTTTGTATGCTCTGCATTTGGTGAATTTTACTACTTCACTGTATTTGAACATTCAGTAAGTGCAATATTTTAACATTTGAGCATGTACTGATCTAACCAACTGCATGTCAGAACTCAGGTCAAACAGGTCACGGTGCTGCACTATTTTTAGTACCAGTGTGTGAATTGAGTAATGTCTCTCTGTGTTAAAGCATGTGACATCCGTAGCAGCTGCTCGTGCACGGAAGCTGAAGCTAGCTACAAGAACATCTTTAAGATCAATAGCGCTAAATTTGAAATTTTTTTTTTCTTTTAGAAATCTGATCAGTATCTAATATTGTATGTTTCATTTGTTTTTGAAACCATTATGTGACAGTAACATTTGTTTTTTCTGTCTCCTCAAGTCAAGTAGAAATACGATCTGACTGCTATTTCTTTTTTTTCAAAGTTCAAAAGCAAAGTACAGTTACATTATGTTTGCAGATAAGATATTTCTTATATTTCATTGATTATTTCTACTAGAATTTTTCCTTAAAGCAAGAAGTATGTGATATGTACACTAACACACATTATGTGTGCATTTAATTAGAACTGACAGTACTTAAAAGTTCAGTGGTATAATTTTAGACTAGCACTAGTGTAATGACTTAGTATACAGATTGCTTAGAATGTAAAAACAAAACACGGATTACTATTGTTTTTCATATGTTATCCTTCATAGCCTAATATGAACACTGATACATTGTTACAAGCCACAGAGTGGCTCATTCCTGTTTTAGGATTTTGTTGAATTTTTATGTTCTGTGTTTAGTTTGTATGTTCTCTCCAGATAAGTTTTCTGGGTTTTGCCTTATTCATTTGTCATTGTCCTTGTATCTGTGAGCACAGCTGCTCAGGTGTAGCTTGTGTGCTTTATAGTCTGTTTTGTATCATTTGTGGGTTAAGTCAATTTTCCAATTATGACCTCATAGCCTCTACGGGTGCCTTGTATATAACGATAAATCCATGCTGCAACGGAGTTTGGGCGAACCTAATTTGCCCTTCCAACCGCGGCGGCCACAGGTGAAGACTAGTACCTTGCAGGCACCGGTGGACCACTATGGGGATATAATATAATATTATTATTATTTTATTTATAAGGTGCCATAAGTGTTTTACAGCACCTCAAAGGGCCCAGTCTAGGGCTTCAGACTAAGTAGAGCTGTTGAAACATCACTACTAATCACAGCTTGACCGTTACTTGTAATACCGCCTCCTAACAAAAGATTGATACTTGAAATTATGTCATAGCCTATATTGACAACTGTGGTATGCAATCTCTTGATTAATTGGTTTATAACTATGCTAGTGGATTAATCTTTTTCCATAGTATGAATAATGCCCAAGTTCCATAATTATTTTCTCCTTTATAATTATATGGTTAGTTAATTATAATTAACTAGGTGATTCATCGCGCCCTACGGGCGCTCTTCACACCGTCGTAAGGGGCTGCGCCCCCTTAATTTGTGAACGTTTGTATATGAGAAATATGGTTAAAATTGTATGAAAGATGCCCTGTATTGCAACTTAGGTGTCCGCGAATCGCGGGAGGGGGGGTCGCGGAGGGTGCCGCGAATTGCAGGAGGGGGGGTCGCGGGGGGTGCCGCGAATTGCAGGAGGGGGGGGTTGTGGGGGGTGGATGCTGCGAATCGCGGGAGGGGAGGGATTGCAGAGAATCGCGGGAGGGGGGTCGCGGGGTGGGTTGCCGCAAATCGCGGGAGGGGGGTTACGGGGGCGGGGGTTGCGGCGAATCATGGTAGGGGGGGTCGCGGGGGTGTGCCGTGAATCACGGGAGGGGGGTTCACGGGGTGGGGTGCCGAGAATCGCGGGGGGGGGGTGTGTGCCGTGAATCGCGGGAGTGGGGGTTGCGGGGGGGGGGGGTGTGACGCGAATCGCCACAAGAAAAAATCAACACAGAAAGGTCAACACATGTAAATGTTGACATAAGTGTGGCACTTCATTGGTGTCCATGTCGACACATGAGAATGAATATGAAAACATTAAAAAAATGAAAAAAAAAACCTTCAAAAACTCATGTCAACCTTTTTCATTGTCGACCATAGCCATGTCAGTGTTTTCCATGTGCAATTTAATTCTGGAGCTGCCGCGAATCGCGCGGGGGTGCCGCGAATAGCGGGAGGGGGGTCGCGGGGGTGGGTGCCGCGAATCGCGGGAGGGGGGGTTAAGGGGCGGGGGTTGCGGCGAATCATGGGAGGGGGGGTCGCGGGGGTGTGCCGTGAATCACGGGAGGGGGGGTCACGGGGTGGGGTGCCGAGAATCGCGGGGGAGGTGTGTGTGTGTGTACCGTGAATCGCGGGAGTGGGGGTTGTGGGGGGGGGGTGACGCAAATCGCCACAAGAAAAAATCAACACAGAAAGGTCAACACATGTAAATGTTGACATAAGTGTGGCACTTCATTGGTGTCCATGTCGACACATGAGAATGAATATGAAAATTTTCAAAAAATGAAATAAATCTTCAAAAACTCATGTCAACCTTTTTCATTGTCGACCATAGCCATGTCAGTGTTTTCCATGTGCAATTTAATTCTGGAGCTGCCGCGAATCACGGGGGGTGCCGCGAATTGCGGGAGGGGGGATCGCGGGGTTGGGTGCCGCGAATCGCGGGAAGGCGGGGTTCACAGGGGTTCCCGCGAATTGCGGGAGGTGGGGGGTCACGGGGGGTGCCGCCAATCGCGCGGGGGGGGGGGTTGCGGGGGGGTGTGACGCGAATCGCCACAAGAAAAAATCAACACAGAAAGGTCAACACATGTAAATGTTGACATAAGTGTGCCACTTCATTGGTGTCCATGTCGACACATGACAATGAATATGAAAACATTCAAAAAATGAAATAAATCTTCAAAAACTCATGTCAACCTTTTTCATTGTCGACCATAGCCGTGCCAGTGTTTTGCATGTGCCATTTAATCCTGGGCCTGCCGCGAATCGCGGGGGGTGCCGCGATTTGCGGGAGGGGGGGGTTGCGGGGGGTGCCGCGAATCGCGGGAGAGCGGGGTTCATGGGGGTTCCGGCGGGGGGTTGCCGCGAATTGCGGGAGGGGGGGGGGGTCGCCGCGAATCGCCGGAGGGGGGGTTGCGGGGGGTGTGACGCGAATCGCCACAAGAAAAAAATCAACACAGAAAGGTCAACACATGTAAATGTTGACATAAGTGTGGCACTTCATTGGTGTCCATGTCGACACATGAGAATGAATATGAAAATATTCAAAAAAACTTCAAAAACTCATGTCAACCTTTTTCATTGTCGACCATAGCCATGTCAGTGTTTTCCATGTGCAATTTAATTCTGGAGCTGCCGCGAATCACGGGGGGGTGCCGCGAATTGCGGGAGGGGGGGTCGCGGGGGTGGGTGCCGCGAATCGCGGGAGGGCGGGGTTCACAGGGGTTCCGGTGGGGGGTTGCCGCGAATTGCGGGAGGTGGGGGGTCACGGGGGGTGCCGCGAATCGCGGGAGGGGGGGGTTGCAGGGGGGTGTGACGCGAATCGCCACAAGAAAAAATCAACACAGAAAGGTCAACACATGTAAATGTTGACATAAGTGTGCCACTTCATTGGTGTCCATGTCGACACATGACAATGAATATGAAAAAATTAAAAAAATTTAAAATAAATCTTCAAAAACTCATGTCAACCTTTTTCATTGTCGACCATAGCCATGTCAGTGTTTTGCATGTGCCATTTAATCCTGGGGGTGCCGCGAATCGCGGGAGGGGGGTCGCAGGGGGGGTGCCGCCAATCGTGCAAGGGGGGGTCGCGGGGGGGGTCTTTTTGCCGCGAATCGCGGGAGGGAGGTCGCGGGGGGGGGTGTTTTTTCCGTGAATCGGGGGGGGGGGTGTCACGGGGGAGGGTTTGCCGCGATTCGCGGGAGGGGGGGGGGGTCGCGGGGTGGTGGTTATGCCGCGAATTGCGGGAGGGGTCGTGGGGGGGTTCTTTTTGCAGCGAATCGCGGGAGGGGGGGTCGCGGGGGTGTTTTTGCTGCGAATCGCGGTAGGGGGGGTCGCGGGGGAGCGGGTGTTTTTGCCGCGAATCGCGGGAGGGGGGGAGGTTTTGCCACAAATCGCGGGAGGGGGGCGCTCACCTGGTGGCTGTGGAGTAGCAGTGCTGGGCAACATGGGAAGGCAGTGGGTGTCTGGCACTGTCTGTGGGCTCACTGGGCTGGTTCTCTGTCACATACCTCCCAACATGACCCTCTCCAGGAGGGACACAATGCTCTGTTTCTAGACTTCCCCTTAATGTATGATTGCCATCACCTGTTTTAAACAGGTTAATTTCTCAGAAAGGTGTTCAGCACAGATGAAGGCAATCACACATTAAGAGGAAAGTCCAGGAACAGAGCGTTATAGACACAGACACCCACTTTGAGTGACAGATGTAGCCAAATATATAGGAGATAATGGCTAATTGTTTTTAAAAAAATATATGTTTCTTACGTGTTTTGTTTGCTCTATGGGTGAACCATTGTGCAAACAAACAGGGGATATATGTAATAAATATATTTTTAGTTTTATAATGACATAACTGCTGCTGTGCAGTTTTCAATATTTTATTTTGTTATACAATAACCATGCACATTCAAATAATGGTTATTTACATAACACCAATGGAAAAATTAATGTCTAAGTGTTATTTAATAAGTATATATGCCTTGATAAGATTCCTTGTTTAGGGCTTATCATGTGTGAGACATTATTGATTATATGTTATTAAATGTTTTATAGATAAAATCCAAAATATGTAAATTATGAAGTTAAATCTACAAAATAGTCAGACAGAAAAGATTTGCCTTATGCTACCTCATAGGAAACATCTAGACTGCTATTGGGGATAAGACAGTAAGTATTTGCACTGTACAGAGACAATTATTAAAAGTTATTCAGTAACAAAAGTATCCATTATGAAATGGAAAATGGATTATCTGCTGATATAAGGATTGCAGAAGTATTTTACATAAAATCTATTGTGTGAAACATTATCCTATGGTCAAAAGGTAGTTGTATATGTACTAAAGAAATATTGTCTTATTTCAGAGCAACTATTGGTAAGTGTGGGGAATTGTGACCTGTTCACAGACTACACCTCAGGACAATAGTGTGTGCCGTGAAGATCACGTGTGCTCACATATAAGGCAGGCCAGAACCCAAATTTGGGTTATCCGTCAAAACAGATGGAAGGTAGAATGGAGAACCGCAACACACAGTAAGTGGAATACCTATCTAGGGTCTTGCAGGAGATCTGAGGTAGGAAACCCAGTACTGTAGCACATTGGAACTCCATGCTCTAAATAAAAATAAAAAATACATGTAGAAAAGGCTGTCCAATCCTGGAGCGTGGTTGTGAGCGATGGATATTCGGTTCAAGTTTCCTGGTATTACCAATAGCTTCTCTAGTCTGTGTTCATTGCACATAGCTAGGGTTACTGACGTAGATAATGTTACACAAAATTAGATTTACTATAGATATAGATTAAATTGCTATAGTTTGAGAATTTACATTGTCTCAATCACACTAAGTGATTATAAGTACAATGGCCTTATTGTCTCTGGAGTGCAACATACTACTGACATTAAATCAAATGAAAAACATCTTTGATTAAGAAAAGCACAATAACTATTCGATATTATAAGTGAATTCACGATTTAAGGTTCAATGAAGAGAAAAGTAATTTAAAGCTAATGACACTGGTTTAATGTGTATAATAGTCTAAGATATTAGTCGACAGTCTATCATATTCGTATTGTTCCTACATATTGACAATATTACTAATATCCATTGATTGACTATATAATTGATATAATGATGAAAAGATAGGGTGATAATTAACAATTTTCTTTTCACTTACACTTAGCTGAACATATGGTATCCATAAGAAAGATGATCATTTATAGAGATAATTCTATATTTTTGAGACCGATAATTATACATTAAGGGATGAAGCTGATTCTACATAAAGAATAACGCATGGGTTTATTCTAAGTAAGATTCTTAGTAAGATTCTAATAAAATGGTTTATGAATCAAGACAATAGGTTACACGATTATTAATGCATTGTGCATCCCTCAAGTGTTGAAATGCTTCCGTTTGTGTGGAAAGAAAATAAATGCAACAGTCACTAATGCGTTCTCTTCTAAGACTGCAGATATCCGTATGATGACAGTGACTAGTCCACCGCCTACTGAAACGTATGCAGCCTTTATTGAAAGACAAAATGGACTCAGAAATGATTTCTAAATTGCTGCAAAAAGTGGGGACTGATAAAATGGATTTTGATTATATTAATTATTGCATCAATGTACAAATAATTTATTGTGGAAAACCAGCAAAGACATATCAAATTGTGACTTTGAAAAGCTATTGCAAGCTACTATCATCTGTTGTCATCAATCAAAGACTACCAGCTCAATCTATTTTGAAGCTACTATCACCTGTTGCTGTCAATAGAAGAGATCGTGAAGTGAATGTATAGCTGAAAATGTATACTCTAATTACAACATGTTTACGTCAGAGAGCCAACAAGAACTGCTGACCAATACTAAATATGTTCTTCCATATATGTAATGATTTAAATAAAGGTAGTTAGCATTATCACCATATATGAAATCACCCCCATACTATTGTGGCCAAAAATAGATAGTAAAAAGTATAAATTGTATGATGTGACGACAGCAAAGGAAGGAGGGCTGGGGCCTGCCCCGCCTCCTTCTCACACTCCTTCTCCACACGCCACACTTCATGCTGTGCTGTTCTGCTCTGTCTGTTCGGAATTAAGCAATATTGTATAATATATTATTTTGGATAAATATGTAATTACGTGTCATTTATTTATCCTCGAACTTAACAGTGGATTTATTCCCAACTTATCACAGGGCACGGCTTCAAAACTAGGCAGTAATCGGGGCGTGCATGTAGGTGGTGACAAGGGTTGGGCGTACGCCCCGCTCGAGTCACCGAGTGCACGGACCCGCTAGGACCTGTTTTCATGAGGGACACTCGGAAGAAACAAGCTTGCATTCGGTCAGCCAATCAACATGCACAATAGCTACATTACTTTCAGCTGCACGCAATACACACCCATGCAGCATAGAGGTTTCTCTCATGTATCAATTAACTACATGGCAGCAGCACGGGAAGCGCACTTTTAAACTTTAACCATTTACACTTCTCTGCATTCGAATTGCTTATAGATTTGATTATTTGACCACACAAAGGCACCACTGTTATTAACTGCTAGTATGTGCCAATTCTCTTACTCAAACCGGAACACAAGTGCTCTTGGCATGTTAGGACAATACTACACACAATTACAACAAGTCCACATGTGTCAACTCACATACAAACCCAACCATGATGCTCTCATCACATCACACACATATGTCTTCTCATGTATTTACCAGTATTAATTGAATGCAATGAACAACATACACTTTGGGTAATTGGTTAATGGATTTGAGCATGAGCTCCGTGGGGAATCGTGCTGGATCATGTTAAACACCAGCAGAGGGCGTTTGGTCGGCTGTCTGGCCGTCCGCACGCAGGAAGATCATGCAAACTTTGTGAGTTCCCGGAGACTCATATACCTCTGGATTGATGTTTATTTGAACCAGCGCAAGCTAAGTGACACCTTTGTAACTTCTCTTTGTGAGTTCCGTCCGCACCCGGTAGCGTACGTGCATTACCACGCAACTCCCTTTTGTGGGTTAGTCCGTCCGAATGGATGCGGTGGCCTTATAGGCGAGTCTTCGCTCACCGTACGGCTTCGCGGTTCGTTCACTCGGATACGCGCGAACACATATCTGAAGGAATGAACCAGAATAAGGGCCTAAGATGGCATTAAGCTGTTGTGGCCACACTCTGGGATACTTGGCATTCTGGGGAGTGGGTAAATCTGACCATTTCGGACCCAGGATTTATCAGCTGCAGTTCCTTCTTCATATACTCGGGGGATCCTTAATATTCACCTGTTTTTGGAGTATATGCCACCATATTCACTAAGAAATAGGTGCCCAAACATAACCTACCTGCAAGTGCTCCAATGCTTATAGCTAGCACCGTTAAATCCTCAGTGCAAAAATACATCTACATTTTTCTTTACATTTGGTTTTCGGGCTGCAGTGTAGCTGCCTCTATACGGGACACCCTCCCCGATCTGCCAATAGCTGCCAAAGACATCTTCTCCAATGCCAACTCATACACTTGGAGACAGAATAGACCAGGGTTGCCTACCCTCCCGGAATAGTCGGGAGGCTACCGAAAATCGGGTCCACCTCCCAGCCCCAGGAAAGTTGGGCAACTCTCCCTGATTCTGGGGGACCCCCACTCCACCTCCCGATTGCGGCATCCTCCCCCCGACCGTGGCATTTTAAATACCGCAATCCGTGGGTCTCCGAGGAGGGGGCGGGGATAATATGTCATAATCGCGTCCTTTTAGCCCCGTCCCCTCCATGACTCTCAGTACCGGAGCCAAATTCAGCTCTTGGGTCTTGGCGGCTCATGAGGGTGCAGAATAATAGCCCCACCCCCTTGCTGTGTAACACTGTGTTCTGCGGATGTAGCGGGAGGTGACTGGCTAATATGATACAATTCTTTTAATCACATAAAAAAAATCTACGATATATGTACAGTAGCTCCTGCATGCAGACACTGAAGGCAGTGCTCAACTCACTACAATCATAGAAATGATGAGAAATCCTATGACATATAATGGGCGCAGTGCGTCGGATCTGTGTCGGCATTCTGACTGTCCCGTACCTGTCAATAATGAGCACGCTGGAGGAAATGTCAACATGTACAAAGTAAAGGTCATTTTATCAGACGAAAGGCCACATTCCGTGAGCTAATTTTAACCAAGACATGAAAACTAACATAAGGTACAGCTGACCTTTTGTATCCTGATACATTTGTGTAGAGAATACACACAGAACTACACTAAATACGGTATACTTTTTTTTGTAACTAATGAAGTTGTTTGTCACAAAGCTGCATAGAAAGTGGACACATAAGGAATAATACCAGCTGCAAGACTGGAAAGAGTCAAAGACATAAGGGCATGGGTAGAAAGGTACTACGGCAAATTAGGAATTGGAACACTCCTTTACTTAAAGACGATCATTTTTTTTTATTCGTTGTCCAGGAGACACGTCAGAGATACAGTGTTCCCAGAGAATGTTAAAATTCTTCATAGGGTGAGCATATTGCTTCTCGTTGGGTCTCGTTGGGTTTTGGCGACGTGTGCTGAACCATTGTAAAAGTTTCAAACTTGACCACTGATCGTGGAAATCCAGAGACCATTAGTATAACTAATATGGGCACTATCGATGTCCAAGTGTAAAGGTTCAAGCTGCAACTGAAATGACTAAGGTCCAATACTTTACTTAACGTCACGTATCAGTTGGGGGTCCTCTACCACAGCCGGTTCTTGATTCACAGAACATAACACCTGTGGTGGGACATATTCAGTGTTCCCCATTATTTCCAATTTTTGGAAATAATGGGACTTGAGTATTTAATCCAGGCAGTTTTCGTCAGGGAAACGGCTGGGATTCGCATCTGCGCAGATCCAGCTCTTTAAAAAGCCAAATCTGCTTTTGCGGAAAAGGCCGCAACATTTTTGAGTTAGCAGCCGTTTCCAATTTTCCTATTGTTTCCAAAAATCCCCAAAAAAACATTGAATGGATGGAATGCGAATTCCATCTATTCTGTATAGAAATGGACAATATTTCGACAATTTTCCTGCAAACACCGACATT
The DNA here is from genome assembly GCF_055691185.1 of Crinia signifera. NCBI lineage: Eukaryota > Metazoa > Chordata > Amphibia > Anura > Myobatrachidae > Crinia > Crinia signifera. Next base: position 47,065,531 of record NC_139217.1, read on the forward strand.
GAATGCCCCCCAAATTGAGATGGTGTTATACATCTCAAACCAATATATTGGTCTCTATCCAACATTATCATACCTTTAATGTTCTATTTCCCAATTAGAGTGAGAAACAAACACAAGCAGCGTGAGACCTCTATAAATAACACAACATTTTGTGTCATCTCATATGTAGGGGTAGCCCACTGCACCAGGGTAATCATATGTAGTGCACTCAAGACAGCCTTCCTGCTACCTTTCATGGGTGTACTATATAGCGCCAATCCCAGGGGATGCAGATAAAATCCTGGCGGTTGGGATGCTGGCTGACACAAGCCTGGTGCCAGATTCCCAACTGCCGCCAGAACTCCGACATGGATTACTCTGCGGACCCATACGCCTGACAGCTGTAATCCCAATAGTAAGTATGCAGGGTCTCACAGAGTAAGGTTAGGGGGGGTAGATACAGTGGGATGCGGTCATTTGGTCTACTGCATTATGGTAGACAGTCATTAGGTCGAATCCATTAGGTCGACATGCTAAAAGATCGACATGACTCTAGGTCGACATGGGAAAAGGTCGACATGATTCTAGGTCGAAAGGTCATTAGTTCGACAGGTCAATAGTTCGACAAGGTCATTAGTTCGACATTGTCTATGTCGACATTCACAAGGTCGACATGGAGTTTTTCACTGTTTTTTTGAGCCACCATGTGCCGACAGGCGGTATTTCATGCCCTACCATCCACTAGGGCGTGGTGGGAGAATAAAATAGTGTGCCGAGCGTAGCGAGGCACCGTGCCCGACGCATAGCGAGCGCAGCGAGCGATGCGAGGGGATGCAGTGCACTTTAAACTGTGTCCATGTCGACTGTGTTGACATTCAGGTAAAAAAACAGTGAAAAACCCCATGTCGACCTTGTGAATGTCGACATAGACAATGTCGAACTAATGACCTTGTCGAACTAATGACCTGCCGAACTAATGACCTTTCGACCTAGAATCATGTCGACCTTTTCCCATGTCGACCTAGAGTCATGTCGACCTTTTAGCATGTCGACCTAATGGATTCGACCTAATGACTTTCGACCATAATGCAATAGACCAAATGATCCCAACCCGATACAGTATAGGCAATAGGGGGAACATAGGGTTAGGATTGGAGAGGGGAAAGATTAGGGTTAGGCTGCAGGGAGGGAGGGTTAGTCACTTAGTAGGGGGGGTGAGAGGGTTAAGGTGCCCATACACTAGTAAGATTTATCTTCTGATCTGGCTGGTTGGAACAAAAACATGGTTATGGATGAGTGACAGTTTGCCAGTTTTCCAGCATTTCCAATCAAATGGTCAACTGTCATTTGCTCTTATCCATAACCATGTTTTCGTTCCAACCAGCCAGATCTGCAGATAAATCTGCGTGTGTATGGCCATCTTTAGACTGCTGCAGGTGGGAGGTTTACGGTTAGGATGCAAGCAGGGAGAGTTAAGGTACTCATGTAGGGTACACACCAGAACGATCATGATCGGGAGGAGGTCGTAAGACGATCATACTGTACGATGGTCACATGATCTGTTAGAACAAACAATCCGATCACGATATGTAGCCAGTTGAAGGGATCGTTTTTAAGCCCTGACTGCAGCAGGTAGGATCTGCAAAAGACCAAACGACCAAATGCCCAATTTACATACAATCGGTCGAGATTGTATTGAAATTGGGGGAATTGAAGCCAAATCGTTCAGGTGTGTGCTCATCATTACAGAGCCCATGTTGGGATCCTCCATATCGGGACACCAGTGTCAGTCTTTTGAACGTCACCATCCACACAGCCGGGAACTCGTATGTACCCCCCTTGCAGTAATCTTATTGTGCTCTCTGCTGCAGGTGTCCCTGAACATCCTCTGAAACGCGTAAGCCTATTGCACCTGACAAGTGTTGGAATACCAGCGGTAAGAAAGCAAACCCGGGAATTAATTGTACAAGTATGTGGCATTATTTTCTGAGGACGGTACTTTATAGTTCCATTGAGAGGAGCCGCGTCTGAAATGATTGCTTCCCCGGCCTTCCACTGTTTATTCTAGAAAATGTATGCCTATTAAATTACATTCTCACCTTCTAGTTGGTATTCATTTTGTTGCAAATACAGCCAATTCAATTACAGTACAGTGATGGATATTACAGACGGAACGTGCAATAAATCTTATATTTGTACAGATTCATTTCAGCTCTATTTTATTACAGAAGATGTGTTAATGGCAATGACTGCATTGTTTAAAGGGAAATGCACCCAAGAATTAAATAACGATCAGGGACATGCCCCCTTGTGGAATATGGTGTGACTACACGGCAGTGGGCACCACATTTCGTCTTCCCTCCAATATAAAACATAAATCAATTTTGGAAGGCCGCGGGGATATTTTTGCAGCAGTGCCAACAAGCGTCTGGGGGCACTGGGGGGGGAAATGTAATCTAGCACTACCATGCCCCCATGATCCAAAGTACTGCTATGGGGCATAAATGAACACATACCCTCCAACTGTACCTTTTTGGCGAGTACAGTCCCGTTTTTTTTTGCCTGTACCGGCCAAAAGGGCTTTGTACCGATTTTCTGGGTCTCCGACTCTCCATTGAAAGTATAGGAAAGGGGGCATGACCGCACCACCTTTATCCAGGTGGGTGGCGATTGTTTTTTTTTTGTACCGGTTTCTGCACTTCAGATGTTGGAGGGTATGTTAACAACCACCTTCAAAATGTTGCAATTGGTCCCATTAAGTTCTAGTAAAGACCTTGACTGGGAGAATGCCCAGGGGTCCTCAGACATGCATTGCTTTTGCCTATAGGAAAAACATTTTAGCCTCCCCCACCTAACACAGCTGCTATCTGTAAGGGTTCCTATTGTATAGTTTGCACTAAACTTGCTCTTACATTTCCGTACAACAGAGGGTTTGATGGCAAATTAGCTAAAAGTTCTAAAAATGAAAAAAAATAAAATATATGTGATGTTGCCCTTAGCAACCATCAGATTCTGTCTATTATTTCCCTATTGCATCCTAGAAAATGATAGACAGAATCATATTGGTTGCTAACTTTAGTAAATGTACCCCCTGAAGAGATGACCGAAAAAATAAGGGCATTCTAAAGTGAAATACGTTTAAGATGGCCACTTAATGCACATGTTTGTAGAGCACACTTGGCTACGTTTGAAAACTAATTACAGGGAGATTATACTTGATAGCAGAATTTTGCACAGCGCCCCATTGAGGGTGTGTGTCATGCTCCACCCAAAGGGCGTGTCTAGTTCCATATATGGAGAGATTGTGAAAAGAGATTGTGAATGTGGCACCTAGAAGCGTGGGTGTGCACTGCTACATCTGAGAGGAATCTTTTAAAGTGACTTATATCCAAATGTAGATGAGCCCCAAAGCAGTTAGTAAGAGATACTATACTTGGTAAAGTGCTGGGAAATGGTGCTGATGATTCAATGTAAATGTATCTGTCTCTCATTCCTTTTTCCCCAAAAAAATGTAACAGTGCAATGTGGGCTAGGGGAAATGAGGGAGATTGCTAGACTAATGAGGGAGAGAGGGAGATTGCTTTTAATTCAGGGAGTCTCCTGCAGAATGCAGGAGGGGAGACATGATTTGGGTATTTCCAAACCTTGGGCTGGTTGCGAAATGATGATGATGGCCGTTGGCTAAGCCTGATTTGCTGAATACATCTAAGACACACCCAAATATGCTAATCTGTCCTGCCCGCATACTTACACTCATTTTCAGTGTCCTGCGGGTTCTCCTCCTCCCCTATATGAGTCCAGCCACTTGGACTGTTGGACTGACTGGCCATTACCCGTTGGCTACCACCGCACGTGTATTTTGGAGACAGTTGAGAGCTTATAGAATTACTATATAGATATCTTCGATCTTAATTTCTGAATACATGTTGTTTACAGCATATCCAGCAACAGTGTGGAATAGGGTGAATTGCTGTCACGCTGGTGTAACATTCAGCAGCGATATCTGATTGTCGGTTGCGGGAGAAAACAACAGAGTAACTCACCTTCAAATATCCGATCTAATCTCTGCCGCTTTACTTTGTGCTTTTCCATCAGAGACATGAGACCTGGGCGCCAACAGTAGTCACCACGCAACTTCTAATAGTGATGCAAGAGTCGCCAACCAGGAGTAAAAGGTCCTTACAGATACAGAATCACCTGCAAAAAAACCACAATAAAAATAGTATCAATGTTACAGCATATTATAAGAAAATACTGATCATAGATAAAGCAATTGGTCTTAATACTCTGTATTGCATAAACTATGTAACATAATCTCTTTTGGTTAAACACTGCCATAGGGCCAGATTCTCTAAGCTTCAGAAGTGATAAAATGGAGAGTGATAAACAGGCAGCCAATCAGCTCCTACCTGCCATGCCACAGACTGTGTTTGAAAAATGTCAGACAGGAGCTGATTGGCTGGCTGTTTATCACTCTCCATTTTATCACTTTTGAAGCTTAGAGAATCTGGCTCTTAGTCTGATATTTATCAAAGCTCAACAGAAATTGTGAGGAAATATTCATTATTTGCGATGCTCCAAATAGACCCATGGCTGCCCCCCAATCCAATCTGCTGCACCCAATATTTTTTCGATGGTCCTCAGCTGCAAACTGTACTGGTACCTTATGGGCAAATTTACTAAGATGGGAGTTCTGGATGTTGCCCATAGCAACCAATCATTTACTACTTCTTATTTAGCACCTTCTAGAACATCGGTTTCCCAACCTAGGGTACTCATACTTCTGGGGGTACTCTGCAGACTGGTTGGGGCGACTTGAAGACTAGAAGAAGAAAAAGTCGCCCGATGGCGGAAGAAGTCTCCCATTGCCATGGAGATGGAACACCTTGCGTCACTTCCGGTTCCATCTGCAGCATCATCAGAGTCTCCTCATGCTTTTGCCTGACCAGCAATCCACTTGGAGCTACCGGCGCTGCCCTCAGACATCAGCGATAATCTACCCCGCGCTGACACGGGTGGAGGAAGCAGCGGCAGTAATCCTACAGGCGTTAGCGGGAACCCTGGAGAGAGAGGGCCTTATTCTGGTTCATTCGCTCGGATGAGAATTAGGATGGGGGAACCGATGTTTTGCGTGTGCGCAGCAGCATTTCTGCGCTGTGTATACGCTGGGTGCGTGCGAACTCGGCAAGAAGTCTGCTCGCTGAGTGCATGCTCCCAGCCTTGCAAACGGGGGTGGAGAGGGGCGTGGGGTGCTGGCTGGGGCATTAGCATATGTGTATGCCCTGCATTTCATGAGCGATCCCATTAAAATAGTCGTCGACTATCAAAAGATGGAGGAGGTTCCCACTGGCGTGTGAATGGATGTTCATGTAAATCATCCATTCATAAGCCTTGTGAACAAATCCGGTGTGCGAATGGGTGGTGCGGGATAACCAATCACAAGGCGGGGTTTGGGGCATTTGCAAGTGTCCGTGCAGGTGTCCAAGTGAATGAACCAGAATAAAGCCCAGAGTACACATCCAATGGACTGACACAGGGGACAGGTAGAAATTGGTTAAATAATTTGAAAAAAATTGATCAAATAAGTCTTAAGCTGCCCATACATCTACAGATCGATTGTCAGATGGGGCTGGTTGGAATAAAAACCTGGTAATATCTGAGTGACAGCTTTTGGCAGTTTTCCAGCATTTCAAAGCAAATGGTCAACTGTCATTTGCTCTCATCCGATACCAGGATTTTGTTCCAACCAGCCCAATCTGACAATCGATCTGTAGATGTATGGCCGGCTTTATCCATAGTATAAAGCAGGCATGTCCAAACGATGGCCCTCCAGCTGTTGTGAAACTACAAGTCCCATCATGCCTAATGCTAAAACTGATGCAAGGCATGCTGGGATGTGTCGTTTCACAACAGCTGGAGGGCCACAATTTGGACATGCCTGGTATAGAAGCTCCTATAAATCTGGGATCCGCTTGGCACTTTCTGCCAGCATTTTGGTGGAAGGAAAGCGCTGATGATATCTGATCATATGGATACAGCAGTTCTGTTTGGCAGTCACTCTGTTTAGTTTGACTTTCGCATAAGACCATTCACTAGTTATAAATCTTAAAATTGCAAGGACAGACCGCATCAGCGTTCAATACATAAAGCTTGTGAGGCCAACGCAAAGAGATCTGATGTAGGATGAAATCAGATACCGTGTGAAGAATCGGGACGTACAGCAGACCTGTTTGACTCTGCTGAAAGAAATCTGGGGTCAGAGATTATTTATAGGTTTATTTAAAACTATCACAGCATTGGCAATACTGCCCCCTACTGGCCTTTCACTTGCTGCACTGGGCTATGGAGAGCTCAACACAAGTCAGACATATTGCCCAGATGTATCAAGCTTCAAAAGTGATAAAATGGAGAGTGATAAACAACCAGCCAATCAGCTCCTACCTGTTATTTTTCAAACCCAGCCTGTGACATGACAGGTAGATGCTGATTGGCTGGCGGATTTATCACTCTCCATTTTATCACTTTTTGAAGCTTGATACTTCTGGCCTCCAATCGCTTACATATGGGCCTAATTCAGCAGATCCCAAATCAGAGATTTCACAATTTGAGTGATTACTGAAAGACTGCGTATGCGCGGGACCAAATAACGGAAATATATGGTTGTCATGGTCAATAATTAATTATAGACGAGAGATAACTCCTGCAACGCCACAGGATTGGAGGTGTGACCAGGATGTGACAGTCACATGACCACCAAGACCCGGGAGACAGACAACACTAGAGCTGGTGCAGCCTCTAGGAGCAGGTAAGTCACCAGAGGTGATCAGGGCTGGCGCCACCACTAGGCAGCTTTAGGCATTTGCCTGTGAGCGCTAGCCACTGGAGGGCAGTACAGAGTTCTAAAGAAACAGGAAAGCACGTGCCCAGCGCGTGATGAGCAGGGAATGGTATGGTCTCCCTCACACTTTCCGCACCCTCCCACTGCCGCCCCCATGGAGCAGGTCAGCGGCGACTGCACACCCACTGACCTGCTACTACTTGCACCCATAACCCCCCTGCAGCAGGTCAGCGGCGGCCGCACCCAAACGACACCGCCCGGAGCAGGTCAGCGACAACCACGGGTGGTGCCCGCTTCCCCAGTGTAGCGAAAACGAGTACTAACAAACCCCCCTCCCCTGTGGTTGAGGTCAGCGGCGGTGGCAGCCACCACGAACCCCCCTGCACGTGGAGCAGGGCAGCAGCAAACATGGTGGAGCAGGAGGGGGCAATTAGGAGCAAATACCCCCCCCCCCTCCCCCTGGAGCATGTTAGCGAATACCACCCTTTCTGGAGCTTGATAATGGACACACCCCTTCATGTGCCAAACTGTATCTGTGCCTGGGGCGCTGAGATTCCTTGTTCCGGCCCTGGGTGTGATACATTAAACATGTCGACATTTCATCACTATCTATTGTACATGTCAACATTATGCATGCCAACATTTTGTACCCAACCCAATATGATTGGTTGCTATGGGCAACACTTTCACTTGTCTACATTATAGGAGTTGCAACCAGTCTTATACACTAACGTTCTCCCCATAGAGTACGTGCTATAGAAACGTGCTCCAGCGGCAATCAGGCAACTGCACTGTAAATTACATTAAACGTTGTGACCTTGAATCGAAGCAATAATGAATAAGTCTGGATATATAAACCATAAGAAATAATCAATGGGGTCAGATGGTGAGGTGTAGAAAACGAACCTTTACTGGTGTAATTACTTTGATTTTGGAGAGTGACATCACTAGAAGCGACTCCGTAAAGTATTGATTTTTCGAAGGGTACAAATGTCAGATATACCGCCCAGCATGGCTGGTGGGGCTGGTATAGAGTTGGGAGGGGCGTTTAAACAGTCTAAAGGTCGACCCCCAAAAGGTTTATGTGTAAGACGTCCATAGGGTCAAAAGGTCAACAGGGTCAAAATGTCGACTTGAGAAAGGTAGACAAATTAAAATGTTGGCATGGGTTTTTAACTTTTTTTTGTGGCAATGTCGACAACTGTCAAATTATATATATTATTCCAAACGGAAACTGGCTTATAGGCATATCTCCCAACCGGTGCAATTTCTTGGCAAGCAAGTGCAGAGCCGCATGCTGAGGTTGCAGGTGTGTATAGCAGCGGTTCTCAAACTATGGGTCCTGACCCCAAAGTGGGTCCCGACCTTCTCAGCATGGGGTTGCGACTCCATGTTGCTGACCGTCAGGCTGATGACTTTTCTAATCAGTGATACAAGGAGTCTGAAAAATCGGTTTAGTTGTCTGTTATGTTAGACCAGGGTTGCCAACCCTCCCGGAATGGCCGAGAGGATCCCGAAAATCGGGTCCCCCTCCTGGCCCCCCGGAAAGGTGGGCAACCCTCCCGGATTCCGGCGGTCCCCTCTCCCCCCCTCATTTGCCTGGGGGCAGAAGCGTGAAATTGCCGCGATTCGCTGTGTTTCGACTAAAGGGGGCGGGGGGCTAAATATTCAAATCTGCATTTTTAGCTCCGCCCCACCCCCAGAAGTGATGCTGACAGTCTCCCCTCCGGGGTTCTCCCGGAGAGGTGACTGTAAAAGTCGGCAACCCTGTGTTAGACTCCTCCCATCATTCTGTACCTCCACAATGCTGCCATGTATGTGCTGCCTGCTGCCTACACATGTGATGTGATCAGGGCCGGTGCCAGGTACAGCAGCGCCCCAGGCAGGGGGAGGGGGGGGAGCGCCCGCATACCCCTTCCCCCCGCCGCTCACCTGTTCCCCTCCCGCCGCTCACCTGTTCCTGGGGGGGGGGGGGGTGGTGGTGGTGAGATGCGGCCGCTGAGTCGCTCATGACAGGGGGGGGGGTTTGCGGCGGGTCGCTCCACCTCCCCTCACACACACGCAAGTGGGAGAATTTACAACCGAGGAAGGGGAGGGAATGCGGCCGCTGCTGCCGAGTCCCTCCATGAGGGGCGGGGGTGTGGGGATGGTGTGGGCGTTTCTAACTCACCAGGCTCCACGGGGGTTTGCGGACGGTGCGGGCGCCGCTGTGCTCACCCGGCTCCACGGGGGGGGGGGGGGGGGGTGGGGATGGTGCGGGCGCCGCTGCGGCACTACCTGTCAACTTGCTCCATGAGGGGGGCTCCCAAGTGCCGCCCTCCAGTGGCCGGCGCCCTAGGCAAATGCCTAAGGCTGCCTAGTGGTGGCGCCGGCCCTGGATGTGATGACCTTCTACAGTAACTTGCTGGGGTCCTATCATTATTTTTATTGTCTAATGGGGTACCAGAGCAAAATAACTCAGGACCCCTGGTCTATAGCATGTTTAACATAAAAATGGGTTATAAAAAACAAACAAAGAGTTCTCTGAGCTGGATAAAAGCCCCCAGGTAAATGGGGGGGTGGACCGCCGGGATGGTTGCCCACCTTTCCGCGGGGCCGGGAGGGGGACCCGATTTTCGGGATCCTCCCGGCCATTCCGGGAGGGTTGGCAACCCTGTTATAATTTACAGTCCACGATACAGTACAAGATACTATATTGCCGATTGTACTCTTTTACTGTAGGTATAGTATAGTCAGTTCAGTTACAGCTTTGCTTATTTTGGGTAAAGCACATTGGATTCCAGGGCTGCATTTACTTTTTCTTTTATATTGTCCATGTTGCTGCCCAAACGCCTCTCAATAGTGACATCCTGACAAATTGCCGACACAATGCTTTGTAATTGGCCGCCCGATTCAATCACTGTGTGGCAGCGGTGTGGACTGAACATCCCTATTTTTATCTGGTTGAACTGCATCCTGTCACTAATATCAATCAGCGCCCCAGAGATTTGCAGCTTCGCCCTGGCCAGGCAAACCTGGGCCGAGTGAACGGAATGTTTGTTTTATTCCCAACACCTTCAGTATTGGCTCCAGGTCCCATTGTACAGTGTTCTATCTAGGGCATCGCTGGCAATGCTTCCTCCTCCATTGTTCGCATGTTTTTCAGGCCGCGCACGTGTCAGACAGAATGTTATGAATTACAATGAAACAAGAACAAGATAGGAGATGCATTCACTGACAAAACAAAGAGACCTATAATTAAACCAACACTAGTTATTGCAATTAGGAGACCACAACCTGAGCAATTATGTGGGAACGCTGGCATATCAGGAAAGCGATAAAGCATCGGCGAGGATTAAACATAGCACAACACCACGGAAATGACTGAGCGTGCAGATGACAATACTATAGTACATCTCCAGGCAACACAAATACACTCTGCTTAGGGCACAGGCTGTGTGATGCTAGAGTAGTGGGGTCTGTGTGATGCTAGAGTAGTGGGGTCACAGCAGTTTAATTACATTGTTCAATTAATTAATATGCCGACTGAAATCTCTGATGTCACCCCACTTATGTATATTTATTGCATAGGTGAAGGAATACCTTTACCTAGAGATACGCTTGTTTTTTATTGGATTCACCTGGTTCTCAAAGTGGGATCTTATTGGCTATTCAAAACATGTGACAGCCGATAGCCAATATGTAGTTCTTTGAGAACCGAGTAAATCCGCGTAAAACCAAACCCGCATATCTATACCTTTACCTATACAATAATTCTGTGAGGTCTGTCCCGCCTCAAACTAGAGATGTGCAGGTTCTGATTTACTCTGATTTCAAAGCACAATCTTATAGGCTATCCCAAATCACATGACAGTTGTTGACAGTTGATAGCCAATAAGATCCTGCTTTGAAATCAGAGTAAATCAGAGCCTGCACATCTCTACCTCAAACATACTAGTACAATAGCATCTCTGCTAAAGGCCTAGCTTAGTAAGAGGACCCAGCCGGTGACAGTATTGGGTAAATATGGGAGTGGGGGGTGGCAAATAGCGATGGGCAGAGCCAGAGGCAGGGATCAGCATGGCTTGTCACCAATCGGCTGATCCGGTTAATGGTGCTGTCAAATCAGGAAAAGGGGGCTGTGATGGGGCCTTCATCATTGATTTCCAATATTTTTTTAAAGCAATCTGTTTTTGGTTCAGTGTACCTGTGCAGCTAAAGTCATGTACACACTATAGGCCTGATTTGCGGATGTTAATTTTTGGAGATTATCGAGCAGATATACGTCGCCTAGTAAATGTGAAATCCCGCCATGTGCAAGCCTGCGAATTGCTTAGCACAAAAATATCGCAGGCCTGGAAATAGCTGAAAATCCACTCACAACTCACTCACCATCTACTGAATTCTCCACAGTGCGCAGTCTGTGCGTAGCCCAGGACTTACTTGGCGGCTGCAATAGAAACAGGTTGATTGGGGCCGGAGCTGACGTCACATGACTTCCCCTCAAACACCTGGGCACGCCTGTGTTTTCCCTGACACTCCCAGAAAACGGCCTGTTACCATTCCCAAACATCGGCGGGTGTGGTATATGGTCCCAACAGTCGGGATCCCGACAGTCATTAGCCCGACGTCGGGATCCTGACTGGCTGGACTCAGACAGCGGGGCAAGCGCAACAAAGCCCCATGCGGGCTCGCTGCGCTCGCCACGCTGCAGGCACAGTGGCTCGCTGCGCTCACCACCTATTCTATTCTCCTTCTATGGGGTTCATGGACCCCCACGAGGGAGAGTAGCGTCAGGGTTTTGACTGTCGGGATCCCGACGTCGGGAAACTGTCCGGCACCCACATCGGGTTCCTGTCAAGCAAAAAAGTTTCAGGAAGGCCTGGCATATGCCTGCTATGGGCATTACCAATGTGCAGTCTATCCATAATGTAATGAGAGCTGATTTTGAGAAATGTCCAGTTTTTCCACTAAAGTCGGACATTTGGCAAAGACGGCCAATGTAGGCATGCTCGAGTTTAATAATAGTCGGATGCTTTTGGCTCAGAATAATAGCAGCCTGTTAAAAGTTGGATCCAGATGTTTTGGCCACGTACAACTGATCCGATGTAACGGACTCTGACTGAGAAAGTCGGACACAAAAAAGTTCTATTAAGTGAGACATAGTTAGAGCTGTTGTTTGGCCGAGATGTATTGGGGATTGCTAGGCAGGGCCTGATTAACCAATAGGCTGATTAGGCTGCAGCTTGGAGCGCTGAGTCCTAGGTTTAGCACCGGCACAATAGATCGCACTGGGATGGGAGAGCTACCTGTTGCCGCTGGATTTGTGGCAGAGCAAGGTCTTGTGAGATCTCCCTGGAAACGGTCAGAGCAGTAGTGCCTGCTGGGATTGCCAGCATCCCTAAAAGGTGCCCATACACGATATGATAACTGCGTGCAATGCGACGTGTTATCGGGCAGATCGCATCGCATGCAATGCGATACAGTCAGTACAAAAAGTATGTGCGGCACATACTTTTTGTACTGTGCGATAGGATGCCCGCGGGAGCGCGCATACCATCGCGTCGCATTGCAGGCTTCTCATCGCAACGTGTATGAAGGCCTTAAGGCAGGGATGACAGGAAGAGGTGATCTTGTGAGAACCATGGCTGGCTCCGTAGCCGAGGCTGTGATTGCTATCACTGCCACCTGCAGTGCTAGGGTGGGAAGTGGCACTATGATTGGAGCTGAAGACATGTGAAGACAGCACACACTGAGCCAGGATTGGCTCAGTGTCTGAGTGCATGCTGATCCGATAATCATCCTGTCTCTGTTGGTGTAACTCTCAATCTGATGACCTCCCTGGTATAATGAAATCACTCCACATCAATTGCAGGAGAAATTATCTGATTTTCCTACTTTACTCTATTGGAGCAGTATGGACGGTGTAATGGTTAGCATTACTTCCTCACAGTGCTGAGGTCATGGGTTTGATTCCCAACACGGCCCTAACTGTGTGGCGTTTGTATATTCTCCCAGTGCTTGCGTGGGTTTCCTCTGGGTGCTCTGGTTTTCTCCCACAATCCGAAAATATACAGGTAGGTTAATTGACTCCCAACAAAATTAACCCTAGAATGTCTGTGTGTGTGTGTACATGTGGTAGGGAATATAGATTGTAAGTTCCACTGGGGCAGGAACTGGTAGAGTAGGTGTGACTGCGAGGTTTAGGAAATCAGATAGAACCGATGGTTGAAGCGTTGGACTGGAACCAGGGGGAGTCAGGTAAGTTTGGTGATGAACACAAAACTGAAGTCTCTAGAACAAGAAATCAGTCCTGAACGATGTTGACCATCGATGGTGGAGGACGACACAGGAGAACACGGCAGGTAAGTATATGGCTCAGGCAAATACCACTAACACAGGCACAGGAGAGGTCCACCGAGGATGACTGCAACCGATGTCAATGCACTGATGGTGGTAAAATGGATGTTGACAATCTGAGAAGGTGGCTGGTATTTTGGGTGGTACTGGGTATACGAGCGGGTGTAGCAAATTAAGTAAGCAGTGATTGGCAAAGGACGCGATGGATGGTATCACGATGGCCAGCGATCATAAACTGGTAACTGACAAAAATAAGCAAATTAATGCTGCTTTCCCACTGCAGACCAGTTTAAAGTACTGGTAATCTTAAATGGTATTTAAAACGGTATTAGCATTCCCACTGCAGCAGATTACCGTTTTAAATACCATTTAAGTACCATTCCCATTGCAGTGAACCGTGTATAACGTAGAGTGCCTAACCCCCCCCCCTTCCCCCAGTGTAAAGAGTGCCTAATCCCCCCCCCCCCCAGTGTAAATAGTGCCTAACCCCCACCCCCGTACCTGCCCTGTGCCCCCACCTCCCCTCCCCTTGTACTTACCTGTGGGCAGTGGGGAGGCAGCGGGGGTCATTGCAGGGTCCATGCGGGGTACAGGCAGTCCCAGTGCCTGATGAGACCTAGTAGTTCTCACTTTTCGCATATGTAATGAGTGCACGTGCATACTAATGAGCCGCTCATTACATATGCGCATATGTAATTAGCGGCTCATTAGTATGCACGTGCACACATTACACATGCACAAAGTGTGAACTACTAGGTTTCATCAGGCACTGGGACTGCCTGGAGGCTAAATAACGTTTAAGAGGCATTCCCACTGCCTCTTAAACGTTATTTAACCGTGTAGGACTCTGCTTTGAAAACGGGTTGAAATACCGTTTAACTTTAAACGGTATTTCAACTCTGGCGCTTTCCCACTGCAGCCTTAAACGGTATTTTGCCCTAAAAAATCGGCAATATACCGTTTTAAGGCTGCAGTGGGAAAGGGGCATCAGCTTGGATGGAACCAAAGACAATTCCCAGTCTGGACACTGGAGGGAGTCAGGCTGCAGCAGGATGGTAAACTGCTCTTGTTGTAGAAAGCAGAATACACTCGAGCAAGCTGGAGACATTGTTACTCAAGAGACACTGCACTGATGATTTGCCAAGCCTTCCCCCCGCATACTTATAGGGAGTGAGTGCAGCGGATTGGTTGTTGCAGGACGATTTCAGAATGGCTTTGACACGATTGGCTGAGAAGCATCATGCGGATGTCTCCAAGATGGCTGCTCCCATCCTGGGAATTGGAGGGAAGCTTGGAATGCATATTAAATAGGTCTGAGGCCTGTAACATGTCAGATGGAGAACATGCCGAGAAGCACAGTCAGCGAGGCCACAGGCCGCATCAGCAGAATGCTGGGATGACGATGTAGAATCTGCCAGTCACCGGGACTTCTGCACCGTGACTGCAGGAGAGAGTTTATGAGCAAGACTAGAGAATGATCAGAACTCAAAAAAATCCATCCCACTCCTCTTTTCCTCTTTTTGGCATATGGACACTGATAAAACAGAAATATATAGACATACCTATTTCTCCAGCAACTCATCAATCAATCTATGTTTTATTATATGTATTTACTTCATGTCCTAATACTGCAGAAGACATTACTTGTTGCACAGGCCCCTTGCTAAGGGTGCGTGTAAGGCCTACCCTTTGCCCCTATTCGCAGGTGTTGGTCTTATGCAGAATCCATTTTGTTTCACAATGACTAAGTAATTATTCTAAAATGGCACATGGACTAAAATGCTATTAAAAAGTGGATTTCTGTTAGAGAATTGTCTTTTGTTGAAATTACGGCAATCAGAAGCCACCAGGAAGTCTGGAGCATTTTGTTGACAAAACTAGATAACATGGGCACGCATAGCCAGTAAATCTTACCCCAGCAACAAGAAGTTGGGTAAGGGGTGAATTATGACAACATTGTGATTGAAGGCAGAGCTGTCCAATGACAATTTGGTGCATATGAATAATTTATTTAATGAAATTAAATAAGGTAAAAATATTGGGAGATAGAGAAGGAGGAAGTAGGCAGTTGAGTAAGAACACATGGAGTGGGGCAGAAGCAGTGGCGTAACTACAGCACCGCAGCCCCCGCGGTCGCGGGGAGGCGCTGGATAAGTGCGGGCGCCGGGGGGCTGCGGTGCTATTATAATGCCCCATCCCCCGCAGCTTTACCTATGTTCGCTGCGGTGGTCCCGGCTCCCCTGGCTTCATTCTGATGCTATTTAGACGGGCTATTATAAAATGTCCGCCCCCATATAGCAAACTGTTCTATGAAACTCTGCTGTATGGGGGTGGCCATGTTGTGATGGTCCGTGTTTAGCATTAGAATGAAGCCAGGAGGGGAACCGGGACCAGGGCAGTGAATACAGGTAAATATGCGGAGGATGGGGGGGCATGGGCGGCCGGGGCGCGTGCTTTATTATCGGCGGGGGGGCGCCCAAATTATAGTTACACCACTGGGCAGGAGGTAACTATGAATGGGTTATCATGGCTGATCACTGTCCTTGTTAGGTTTCCATTTTGATTTAGATTATTCTTGAGGTATTAGCAATCAACTTTATGTTTCTTGTGTTAGACTGCATTTGCCAATACATGTAATCAAGCTATCTTTTAAGTCTTTTTCCCAAGAACAGACTCTCACCACTACAATCCATTTTAAATGCTGCTGCTAGTCTGATGTTCCTTGCAAGACGCTCATCGTCTGCTGATCCGCTCTGCCAGTCCCTCCATTGGTTGCCTGTATCTTACCGTATTCAATATAAAACACTTCTACTAGCATATAAAGCTATTAACCATACTGCACCAGCATACATATCTGCACTTATCACTAAATATCTCCCATCTCAGCCACTCCGCTCTGCACAAGATCTGCGTCTGTCTTCTGCACGGATCACCAGCTCCCATTCACTATTACAGGACTTTCATCGGGCTGCTCCCATCCTATGGAATGCCCTTTCATGCACAATAAGACTCTCCACTAGCCTCCAAACTTTCAAGCGTTCCCTGAAAACTCACCTCTTCAGGCAAGCCTATCATATTTAAGTTCTATACGCATAACCCTCTGATGAACCTATGTATTATATAGCTTCCCTTCTGGACTTGTAACTTGGTGGGACTGCTATGCTATTACTGATGCCTGTCCTTGTGTTTCCCTCCTATGTCCCTATCGATTGTAAGCTTGCAGCAGGGCCCTCCTACCTCCAAGTCTGTCTGTTGTTACCCAGTTTGTTTTATCTCTGTCTACTATTGTAAAGCGCAACGGAATCTGCTGCGCTATATAAGAAATTGTAACGGAATCTGCTGTGCTATATAAGACACTGTAACAGAATCTGCTGAGCTATATAAGACACTGTAACAGAATCTGCTGAGCTATATAAGACGCTGTAACGGAATCTGCTGCGCTATATAAGACACTGTAACGGAATCTGCTGCGCTATATAAGAAACTATAACAGAATCTGCTGAGCTATATAAGACGCTGTAACGGAATCTGCTGCGCTATATAAGACGCTGTAACGGAATCTGCTGCGCTATATAAGACACTGTAACGGAATCTGCTGCATATATAAGACACTGTAACGGAATCTGCTGCGCTATATAAGACACTGTAACGGAATCTGCTGCGCTATATAAGAAACTGTAAATAATAATAATAAGTAGACCATTGTCATTTATTTTTACAAGTTTTTGTTGGCGTGCAATTATTTCAGCGTTTGCCGTTATATAAGGGTTATAGAGTACTTCGATATAAGCACGCTTTTACAACACATACAAACAGGACGGCGTAGAACACCCACAGTCACCCTAGCACTTGGTAAGGTTGTAGGTCTCCAGAATTGACTCTCTAGAATGAATCCTGCTTCCTATTACACCTACTCCGGCAACGGCTGAGGATTCTGATTCAATGCTGTTTATTCACCCAAGGTTACAACAACTGCAACTTATTTATATAAGAGGGAAGAGTTCTACACTTGCGACTAATGCGAGTCCTTGGTCTGCCACGGCAAGGTTTTATTTAAACAACCTTAACTATTACATATTGATTTAAAGGGACGTTTATACATATTGCCTTCAGCATTCATTTAACAGAATATGTGTGCATTAGAAGCAGACAGTCGTTCTATAAAGGACATTAATGAGAGGCGCAGCGAGGTAATGATGCTATAATAGCGCTAGGTAAGGAAAGCAGACGTCCGGGGCAATGTTTAGATCATTTAAAAAATATATTTTTACTTTTCAACAACCGTCATCTTATTCCATCCTTCTTCCGCACTGAGCAAATCGGGGGTGGGGAGGAGACCAATGGGTGACATAGTTGCCTACTTTTGAACTCTCCTCTCTGGGAGAAGCCCGGAGAGGAGACTGACAGCATCACTTCTGGGGGGGCCTGATGTAGATGTCATCAAGCCCCGCCCCCAGCACTGAAAATCCCCTCGATTTGCAGGACCTCGAGGAGGGGGAAGGACTACATGGCACAATTTGCCTATTTAGCCCTGCCCCCTCTCCGCGAAAAGCCACAAATCGCGGTAATTCAAGGAGGCGGCCAGGCAGATTGCGGAGGGAGAATTGTCCACCTTTCCCAGGGGGCCGGGAGGGGGACCCGATTTTCTGGATCCTCCCAGCCAATCCGGGAGGGTAGGCAACCCTGATGGGTGATATTGGATTAAGAAGGGATGTCCAATGGGCTTTTCAGAAGATGTGGGTGGGGGGATTCAATATATCCATAGACTTACATCTCCTGGAAAGATGTGGATGTGGGTGAGGATGCGGACTGCACGCTTGGAATTGGCATAGAACCAGAAGAGAGGAGTGGAATCTAATGTATAAGTGGTCTTTACCAGGGACCCCTGCCAGGGGGCTAGGAATCTGATGCACCCGATACGCAGGTCACAGCTCTCTGACTGGGTTCCAATGCACGGTCTGCTGGGTACGAATGAACTGAGAATACATTGACTTGGCAATACAGTGGACGAGCAGAATCAGGTCAGGGTATAAAAACCAAGGGGTCAATTTACTAAGATGGGATGTTGCCCATAGCAACCAATCAGATTCTATCAATTATCTTCTAGAAGTGGCTAAATAAATAAGACGATTCTGATTGGTTGCTATGGGAAACATTCCGATTGCAATAGAACTCCCATCTTAGTAAATAAACACCCTGTACCTCTACTACCAACCGTTCAGGTGAGGATACTGCCCCCATTAGGGCGATACAACCAACTACCCGTAAATGAAGGGAGCGCATCTCAACTAAGCAATAGCACTCAGACTGGTGACCTGTTATTCTTTCCCGCCACGGTAATGCCAATGCAGAACCGCAACCAAAACTCAAAGAGGAGGGAGGGTGGGAAGGCTGGAAACAAAGAGATGTCATCCTTTATGTCTGGACATTAAATAAGCAATCCCTTTAACCACACCCCCAACCTGCTATAGGCTACTACCTCAGTGATCAGCACCAATCCCTGAGGTTTAAATTTCCTATATTGATGTTTTCATTCCGTTTCTCATATTATGCAATGGACGCAGCTTTTTCCATGCAAAATTTAAATTTTGCTTCATACATGGAATCGGTCGAGCACAGATACATCAGTATCGCATATCAAATGAACCAGCATGGCCGCCCTGTGCGTCCTAGGTGCATCTCATTGCCAGTAAGATGCATATTTCACCGAATAAAGGCCAGCGGAGTTACACGCCATCTATCAGATAGCTCATGCCAGGAATCTCCTGCTGAGTAGCATATTCAGAAGGAGGTATTGCCCCATCCAAGCTTCTGGAGAGACTTGTCTATACCCGTCATCACTATATCTGGGACCTGCTTCACTCAGGATTCCCTGACTGCACTGTATAAGGGCTATTTCACAAGCTCCGGTTCCTGCCGGACGGCGAATCCCTGCATGGCCAAAAAGCTGTGCCGCACTGAGAAGATTACAATGGTGGATGGCCACAGCCCTGCAGCCATCCTTTCCAGCGTTGGGATCCGTCTGCAATAGAATGTCAGTAAGCATGCTTTGAGTAGATTTGGAAGATGTCAACTGGGACTGAACTAGGCTGAATAATAACACACATGGGAGAATGGTGCTGGAGAGACACAGGAGGGATGTACTGGCGATACACAGGATGGATGGTCCTGGAGAGACACAGGAGGGATGTACTGGAGATACACAGGAGTGATGGTACTGGAAGACACAGGAGGGATGGTGCTAAAGAGACACAGGAGGGATGTACTGGTGAGACACAGGAGGGATGGTGCTGGGACATAGGGTGGATGGTGCTGGAGAGACACAGGAGGCATGGTGCTGGATAGACAGGAGGGATGGTGCTGGAGAGGCACAGGAGGGATGATGCTGGAGAGACACAGGAGGGATGGTACTGGAGAGACACAGGAGGGATGGTGTTGGAGAGACACAGAAGGGATGGTCCTGGAGAGACACAGGAGGGATGGTACTGAAGACACACAAGAGGGATGGTGCTGGAGATACACAATAGGGATGGTGCTGAAGATACACAAGAGGGATGGTACTGGAGATACACAATAGGGATGGTGCTGAAGATACACAAGAGGGATGGTACTGTAGAGACACAGGAAAGATGTTATGGGAGAGACACAGGAGGGATGGTGCTGGAGAGACACAGGAGGGATGGTACTGGAGAGACACAGGAGGGATGGTGTTGGAGAGACACAGAAGGGATGGTCCTGGAGAGACACAGGAGGGATGGTACTGAAGACACACAAGAGGGATGGTACTGGAGATACACAATAGGGATGGTACTGGAGAGACACAGGAGGGATGGTGCTGGAGAGACACAGGAGGGATGGTACTGTAGAGACACAGGAGAGATGTTATGGGAGAGACACAGGAGGGATGGTGCTGAAGATACACAAGAGGGATGGTGCTGAAGATACACAAGAGGGATGGTACTGGAGAGACACAGGAGGGATGGTGCTACCCAAAGCAGGTATGTGTTTGCAGAGGTACAGACAGCATTTCCATGAGCGTGCCCACCATTTTTGTGGCCAGTCCCCTGCACGTGCCCCCTGTCCTCCCATCCTGGAGAAAATGCCCCTACGAGTGTAAAATTCACCAAATGTGTTGGCTCCGGGGGTTTGCAAATGCACATATTCGGATGGGGAGAGCAAGTTTGGTCCGCAGCGAGTGGGTCTGAATTCCCCATCCCCCCCCCCAGAATGTGCTGTCACCATTCCCACTGTGCGTTGCTGCTCAGAGGCCTCAACAAATGATCCGGCCTCTTAACAGAATCTCAGGCAGCGCATTTGTGATCACGGCAAACCCCTTGTCTGCCTGATTCAAATGGTCTCTGACAGGAGGCGCAGGAGGAGAACACAGGGAAGTGTGTTTAGATTTGTAGGTCCATCTGTTCCGCTGCGTTTCAGAGCAAATGTCAAACAGCTGGAGGAAACTGTACCGCAGCCAACATCGCACCTTCTGCAGGAGTGCTGGAAATAGGTAAAAGACAGACCGAAAATTATGGCGTTATTTCAGTATCAAAAGGTGCTGCTAGAAAACATGGAAGCGGCCTAATATTTATGCTCTTTTCACTGTATTAAAAGTATGCTAATCTCCAAATCTGCCTACTCAGCGTTAGTTATAATCCGTATACTGTTCCAAATGTTCTACGTGACCCGGCAGATATCAGTGAGATGATTTCACTTATAATTTAAGTACCTAGAAAAAATAAAGACCTTCAGATACTATACACTTAATTTATATATTATACTGTCCATACATATGGGTTTGTTAAATGGCACACATGGGACTTGACAAATCCAACAGTCATATATCAATGTTCCGGTTCCCGTCTTGGTACAGGATGCAGAGGGAGGTGAAACATTCATACGATACCGAAATAAATCACATTTAGATTTTCCATGTTCAATTCTGCACTTTGGCAAATCCATGTTAAGCTGCAGCAGGGACAAATATAAATTGTGCAGACAGATTTAAGGCCCATACACACTGGGCGATATTGAGTTGAAAGCCGCTCAGTTTTACTGTTTGAGCCGCCCAGTGTGTACGGTCCGTCGATAAACGGTATTACCAGCAGATGAGTGACCGGGTGGGTGGTTTTCCATAGCGTCCTGCTATAGAAAGCCACCGATCTCCTGGGAAAATCACTTGGACGGGCATAAACACCAAGTACTGTATGTATTATGCACCTTTATAGTTGTGTGCAGGAAGTGTGTGAGTGTCATGATGCACTCCCGGCATCATGCCTTGATTTGCCCAGATGCAAAATTGCACCTTTCAGCTGTTTAGAGAGGTGTACCATAATGTCAATAGGGTCAATGTCAATAGGGTGTGCCTGTGTCACTGTGGGTGTGGCCATGGTAAAAAGCACTAGGCCGCCCCATTATCCCACTCCTGTGACTCAAGACCTTTACACCGCTGCACACTCTGGGGAATGGTGCTTGCAGCACAGCAGTATAACTGGGTCATACCATCACCCAACTGCCAAGCGGAAAAGGACAGTGAGACAGAACCCTCTTCGGAGGGTTCAAAATAGCCAAGGTAGCCAAGACTGTGAGCGGTCGCAGCCACATAGAGGGTGCGGGTGGTTGGACGGAGGTGGGGATTCAACAAGCCAAGGGCTGGGTTATTAGTACTCACCCCATTTCCCACCACAACTGCAAATAGCCATCACTGCAATGCTCAGAGCAGCACAGATTATTTCAGATGAATATGCTAATCACGTGGGAGCCAGTGAGACCTGTCCACTAATGCAATTGTAGAAGTGAGACCAGGAAAGAAAGTAATAAGGTTGCTACTGTACATACTTCATGACACCAGTGGCAATGAGGTTAGCTGCATAGAGGTACAAATGTCCCCAATGCAACTGACACTGAAGGGGCCCTCTGACTGCAGCCTCCATGGAAACCTATGGAGAGAGTCACTACCAGGTACATAACCACTGTGACATAGCACACTGGTCAACACCCGAATCATGTTGAAATTTTAACAGTGTCGACATGGTGAATGTCAACATGCCAAGCTTGTAAATATTACAACTGCATTGACAATTTTATGTCAATACTAGGTGATTCATCGCGCCCTACGGGCGCTCTTCACACCGGCGTAAGGGGCTGCGCCCCCTTAATTTGTGAACGTTTGTATATGAGAAATATGGATAGAATTGTATGAGAGATGCCTGTATTGCAACTTGAGTTACAGGTGAAATGTGTTAAATAGAGAGCATATGATGTGGAAGGGGGTGTGTATTGTTTTGTTTAATTAAAAAGCGGTTACAGAGTAAGATGTACATTGATAGTGTGGATGGTACAGTGACATTTATGGGTGTGGGGGGGGGGTGGCTGTGTGTGCGTGTTGTTGAGGTGTGTGTGTAATAGTATAGTAGGGTGTTTTTAAATCAGTGGCTCCCCACTGGCGGAGGTCACGACACAGGTAAACAGGAGGCTGGGTAGTGATAGGGGTGTGTGGGCATAAGGGGGACTAAAGAGGAGGGTGGGGGACACTGTGCAGCTTCTGCCAGTGGGTAAGGGTCCAGCGTGGCAGTACAGGAGTACAGGACGGTGGCCCTGAGTCAGTGTCTCCTCCTACTGGGTGGGAGATAGGGTGCATGAGAGCAGGAGGCTGGGCTATGAGGCATGATAGGGGCATGTGGGCAACACAGGGTCAGCGACTCCCCAGTGGTGGAAGTTACGGTTCAGGAGAGCAGGAAGCTGGGTAGTGATAGGGGTGTGTGGGCATACGGGGGACTAAAGAGGGGCGCAGGGGTGCCGTGAATTGTGGGAGCGGTGCGGGGGTGCCGTGAATCAAGGGAGGGAGGGGGGCAGAATTGCGGGAGGAGGCGCAGGTGTCCACGAATCGCGAGAGGGGGTGGGGGTCCACAAAGCGCGGGAGGGGGGCATGAATCGCACGAGGGGGGGGGTTTGCGAATTGCCGGAGGGGGGGTGCGGGGGGGTGCCGTTAATTGCGGGGCGGGGGGGTTGCCTCGAATCGCGGGAGGGTGTGCTGCGAATCGAAGGAGGGGGGGTCGCGGGGTTGTGCCGCGAATTGCGGGAGGTCGCAGGGGGGGTTTGCCGCGAATCGCCACAAGAAAAAATCAACACAGAAAGGTCAACACATGTAAATGTTGACATAAGTGTGGCACTTCATTGGTGTCCATATCGACACAAGAGAATGAATATGAAAACATTTAAAAAATGAAAAATAAATCTTCAAAAACTCATGTCAACCTTTTTCTTTGTCGACCATAGCCATGTCAGTATTTTGCATGTATTGTGGATATATGGCACAGCTTGGCGCAAGTTCATAAATAAAAATTTGAGTTGTTTGAATTTAAAACAACATTTATTGACATCAAATATTTTTTTTTTAAAAACGAATTTTTAAGAACAAATATTTTATACATACAAGGTGCACATGGACATAAAAAAGTTCTTTAGCAGATATGGAAAAAATACCTCACCCTATAGCTGGATTGCGGTGGGCTATGACTTTGGAAATCAAGAGGATTTTAGGGTAGAGGTCCCAGTAGAAAAAGTGCAAATGCGTCCCTTTCCAATGGATGTCCAGGTGTCCAAATTTAGGTGTGTGTACACCAGCGTATAGCAGCAACGCGTTTCGGGGAGCAATCCCCTTCTTCAGGCTGTATCAGTGTGTGTGACACGATTTTCTGGGAATCTCTCAGCCATTCCGGGAGTGTAGGCAAGTAAGTACAGTCACTGTGATTGGCACATTATGGGTTAAAGGCCCACCTGGGGGTTTACCGTAGACAATAAGTGCACTTTATAACATACTTGCCGACATACTTTTCTCTCCGTAAAATGAGAAGCAGGTGGATGGTGATTGGGGCGTGGCAAGATCAGTTGAGTCCTCTGGCTCCGCGCCCTCCCGATGGACTGCTAAACATCTCATATCACTGTGATGCAGCTGAGACTGGTCATACATTGATCTCCATATTTGAATTCATTTCCCCAGAGCAGCACAGACTGAAATGACACAATTACTTGTACTTGACCTATGGGAGGTCCCTTCTGTTCTGAGCAAGAGAGAGGCTTTTCTGGGTAGGTTTCTAAAGAGCTCGATTTCAGAAATGAAAAGGTTACTGCGATCTAACTTCCACCAAGCATCTGTCTTCTGATAGACTTTATTCGTTTAACATTTCCAGCCTAATGCAGTCTTAACACAATTCCACAGGAATGGCAGGAGTAAAATGAAACGGCATAACAAGGGTTGGCCGTGGCACGCGAAGGGCACTGTGGGTGGCACTGTCCCACAGACAGTGTACCTAGCGACAGTAGCAGCGTAATAATTAAAAGCTCCACGCAGGTACCCTGCAGTCTGTAGAGATGCGCCAGGGTGTACTGCCCATGCTGCACTTTAGGCGGGTGACCCCACCCTCTTCATGACATCATTGTTACGGGTATGGTTGGCACAGGGTTCAGTGATAGTAAAAGTGGTAAAAAAAAAACACATTTATTAACTAACGGGCAAATGTGGCTACTGCAAGCTGCACACGGGCCTGCACCAGTAGCAACTTGGTTATACACCCGGCACTCATCACACACACTTCCCATTTGTTTTGCTAATGGTGTGTACACACGGGGAGATTTTTGGCTAGCGATTTTTACCATATAGTCAATATCGATGGCAAGGTAATCAAAATCGCACCTGCGGCATCAGAATCGAAAGTAGAAATAGACTGTGCAGCAGTCAATGCAAACCGGCCCCCCACTCCCCCTGCCGTTTGTCAGATTGCTTAGAAAAGAGCACAAAATCGCTCCATGTGTATGTCCCTTTATGCACAGCTTGCGATGTACATAGAGTTTCACTCCATGCAGAGTTGCCGGATCAGCAGCCTCACTGTCATTACTTCAGCATATTATTAGTTTGAATCTTGATGTGGAACTGGCTGGGCTCCAGTGATCTGCCAGCGCCCTCTGCTGTCCGCTGCGGAAGACAGCGTCTGGCTGAACACACGTCCGCCCTGACAGTAATTACCTGGCTCTGTTAATCTGATAAATTGATTTTGCATTACAGCAGAGGGTGTAACTCTGTAACTATTGAACTGTCACTTCCACAAGTACAATGCATACAGTATATCTTTATTACAGGCAGAAATATATACCGTATGGAAATATTTAGTGTAAGAATACAAACCCTCAAATCTAACATAACACGAAGAGGGGTCGGTAGAAGGGTATTAGGCGGCACTGGTGCAGCAATATGTTTAGTCTATTTTGGTTGTTTATATACTATCACGTGGGATGATTAATGTACCATACTAGGGGGCATGGGTAACAGAGTTTGCAGAGAGATAAAGTGGAGAGAGAAAAAGTACCAACCAATCGTGAGATTGTGATGTCAGATGCCTGCTGCTGGTGGCACGAGCAGTACCACCTGAGGGAGGCTGAGAAGTATAGCCAGGAACTGTGAGAAATGAGGGGTAGAGAGGGGACGGAGGCCCACTTCCTACTCTGCAGGAGTGAAGACAGCCTTTCTGCCACCTGGCCAGTCTCATCACAGCAGCAGTATACCAGTAGATAACAATCACTTTTTTGTATATGACTCATAATACAGACAATGTCAGTCCCAGCAATGTACTATAAAACCGCATTAGTGACCGCCATATAATGCACACAGCATTAGTGACTGCCATATAATGCACACAGCATTAGTGACCGCCATATACTACACACAGCATTAGTGACCATCATATACTGCACACAGCATTAGTGACCGCCATATACTACACACAGCATTAGTGACCGCCATATACTACACACGGCATTAGTGACCGCCATATACTACACACAGCATTAGTGATCGCCATATAATACACACAGCATTAGTGACCGCCATATACTGCACACAGCATTAGTGACCGCCATATAATGCACACAGCATTAGTGACCATCATATACTGCACACAGCATTAGTGACCATCATATACTGCACACAGCATTAGTGACCACCATATAATACACACAGCATTAGTGATCGCCATATAATACACACAGCATTAATGACCGCCATATAATACACACAGCATTAGTGACCACCATATACTACACACAGCATTAGTGACCGCCATATACTACACACAGCATTAGTGACCGCCATATACTACACACAGCATTAGTGACCGCCATATACTACACACAGCATTAGTGACCATCATATACTGCACACAGCATTAGTGACCAAAATATAATGCACACAGCATTAGTGATCGCCATATAATACACACAGCATTAGTGACCACCATATAATACACACAGCATTAGTGACCGCCATATAATACACACAGCATTAGTGACCACCATATAATACACACAGCATTAGTGATCGCCATATAATACACACAGCATTAGTGATCGCCATATAATACACACAGCATTAGTGACCACCATATAATACACACAGCATTAGTGACCGCCATATAATACACACAGCATTAGTGACCGCCATATAATACACACAGCATTAGTGACCGCCATATGGTACACACAGCATTAGTGACCATCATATACTGCACACAGCATTAGTGACCATCATATACTGCACACAGCATTAGTGACCACCATATAATACACACAGCATTAGTGATCGCCATATAATACACACAGCATTAATGACCGCCATATAATACACACAGCATTAGTGACCGCCATATACTACACACAGCATTAGTGACCGCCATATACTACACACAGCATTAGTGACCATCATATACTGCACACAGCATTAGTGACCAAAATATAATACACACAGCATTAGTGATCGCCATATAATACACACAGCATTAGTGACCACCATATAATACACACAGCATTAGTGACCGCCATATAATACACACAGCATTAGTGACCACCATATAATACACACAGCATTAGTGATCGCCATATAATACACACAGCATTAGTGACCACCATATAATACACACAGCATTAGTGACCGCCATATAATACACACAGCATTAGTGACCGCCATATAATACACACAGCATTAGTGACCGCCATACACTACACACAGCATTAGTGACCATCATATACTGCACACAGCATTAGTGACCGCCATATACTACACACAGCATTAGTGACCGCCATATAATACACACAGCATTAGTGACCGCCATATACTGCACACTTAGTGAGCACCATATAATACACACAGCATTAGTGACCGCCATATAATACACACAGCATTAGTGACCACCATATAATACACACAGCATTAGTGACCGCCATATAATACACACAGCATTAGTGACCGCCATATGGTACACACAGCATTAGTGACCATCATATACTGCACACAGCATTAGTGACCGCCATATGGTACACACAGCATTAGTGACCATCATATACTGCACACAGCATTAGTGACCGCCATATACTACACACAGCATTAGTGACCGCCATATAATACACACAGCATTAGTGACCGCCATATAATACACACAGCATTAGTGACCAACATATACTACACACAGCATTAGTGACCACCATATAATACACACAGCATTAGTGACCGCCAAATAATACACACAGCATTAGTGACCACCATATAATACACACAGCATTAGTGACCATCATATACTGCACACAGCATTAGTGACCGCCATATAATACACACAGCATTAGTGACCGCCATATGGTACACACAGCATTAGTGACCGCCATATAATACACACAGCATTAATGACCGCCATACACTACACACAGCATTAGTGACCCCCATATACTACATGCAGCATTAATGACTGCGATATACTAAACACAGCATTAGTGACCGCCATATAATACACACAGCATTAGTGACCACCATATACTGCACACAGCATTAGTGACCACCATATAATACACACAGCATTAGTGACCGCCATATAATACACACAGCATTAATGACCGCCATACACTACACACAGCATTAGTGACCCCCATATACTACATGCAGCATTAATGACTGCGATATACTAAACACAGCATTAGTGACCCGCCATATTCTGCGCGCATCATTAGTGACTGTCAGGGTAGGGGTTTTTTTTGCAGACCCGGCTGGAAGTCTTGAGTACTCCCAGAATTTGGAAGTTGTAATTTTGCAGGCTTAATGATTGCTTGCCCATCAGCATTAGGATTGCCTGTAGCTAGCAAAATAGGTTGATGTAACCTAGGACAGGGGCACAGAGTCTGATACGTCAGGTGGTCTTCACCAAGAATGTAGGAGGTAGAGACTTTATCGGGCCCCGACATGCAGGTCACAACTCCTTGCCTGGGCTCTCCCACTAGACTAACACAGACAACTGAGAAAAGAAGAATATGAGTCCAAAGTATTGGTGGAGTAACTGGCCTGAAGCGGAGTTTTGAGGATGGAGTAATATAGCCAGACAATTACCAGGTGACTGGCCAGGAACTGAAGAACGCAGGCTGAAGAATATTATACTAACTGAAGCCGGAGGAATATTAATTTGGAGAGTTATCAGATGACTGAACCAGAACCAAAGAATAAAGATTGAAGAATATCATCCGGAGAATTACCAGATGAGTGGACCGGAACTGAAAGCGGAGAAATTATCAAACAAACTAAAACTGGTTCCGGAGAAACAAGCTAAATCAGGGTTTGAAGACATTTGAAATGAACTCAGGACATGTCTAATGCAGAGGACAGCAAAGTGTTGTACTGGTGTCTGCTGTATGTGAGGGGACTAGCCTTATACCCCCTGGCCTGCCCTGATTGGTTGTTGGGCTCTGCTGCACAGGATTCGCCCATTGGCCGAGAAGATGGAGGTGCCCAGCAGGGATCCATGACGCCTATCGTACTGAGAGCAGGAGATTCAGCAACCCCCCCACCGGACAACGCGTACCCTGAGCCGCAGGGACTGCTGGACCACCCAGAGAGGTAAGTGTGCAGCATGATGAATCGTGACAGTGACCCACATATACTACACCCAGCATTTGTGACCACCATATACTGTACTCCACGCAGCATTACTGACGGCCATATACTACACCTAGCATTACTGACTGCCATAGACTATATACAGCATTAATGACAGCCTGCCGTATACTACACCTAGCATTACTGACTGCCATATACTACACCTAGCATTACTGACTGCCATATACTACACCTAGCATTACTGACTGCCATATACTACACCTAGCATTACTGACTGCCATAGACTATACACAGCATTAATGACAGCCTGCCGTATACTACAGAAAGCAATAGCGATCATCAATACTTCCCTCAGTCTGTAAAACATATTCAAATATAAAGCAGTGGGGCCGCACTCAATGCCACTAGTAAACATGCAGAGACTCAGAGATAATCCAAAATCATGACAACTATATATGTATATTCACATTAGACAGTACATTATGACAAGATGTCTTAATGAATACTGAAGTGATGACATCACAGCTCACAATTATACAATATAATTTACAGGAGTTTGTGCATACATTAACATCACTTATGTAGTATATATACCCAGTATAACCCATGGTCACATACTATCCTCCCCGGGCCGCTGCGCGGTGGCAGGCGCACAGTGTGATGTATTTGCCTTAGGTATTGAAACAATAAAATACAATTTCAGCTGCAAATGTCTTTCTGCTGATAATCATCATTTAGAACGTAGCCTAGTTGGGGAAATAAGGATAAATGACACTGTGCTGGCATTCTGCACCATGAAGGGAGGATAACAAGTCAGTGATCTTCATATACTAATGACATTGGGCGGTATTCAATGAGCCTGATTCGCCATGTTTTTATGGCGAATTTGTGCTGTTTGGCGAATTTCTGACTAAAACGGTGAATCACCCTATTCAATGACCACATGGCGAATACATTTCAAGGTTTTTTTCACCATGATTCATCGAGTAGCAATCGCTATCTTTTTATGGAGAAGTGGAATGTGAACTTTTAAAATAAAGTGTTTTGTTTTTTGCATTTGGTGTAAAAAAATCAGGAATTTTATTCTGAGGAGGGGCATGCTATTTTTATTGATGTGCTGTAAGCACATGAATATATATTTAATTTAAATTTTTTTTTTTTTTTTTAACAGCAGCCAGCAGGGGGCCCCGGACCCGAGCCGCTCATTACATATTCATATATTCACTGCACCTGATCGTTACGATCGGGTATAGTGAATATACGGTCCCTGCTGGCACCCCCGGGGGGCAGCCTGTGCTGCCTGGCACCCGGGGAGCCCACCTCCCCCCCACAAAGTTCTGGGGCAGGCAGAGAGACTTCCATCTCTCTGCCTGCCACCATCCTCAGGCTCCCTGCGGCAATCGCCGCAGGAGCTCATATTCGCCAGTCAGGGGCAGCGAGCCCCTGACACGTTGAATACCGGAGTCCGCCGGCTCCGGAACGTGGCGAATGTGCAGCGAATCCTAAAAAGGATTCGCTGCACCTCGCAGGTATTCTCATTGAATACCACCCATTGTGTATTATCAGGGTCAGACTGCCCCCCACAAGGGCACAGGGAGTGGAAATTTCCCGGTGGGAACCGTTTGACTGTCGACCTAGACCATGTCGACCTATTGCTTGTGTAGACCTTGTGCCATGTCGACCTAGACCCAGGTCGACCATCTTTAGGTCGACCAACTGACTGTATCCCACAGAGAGCCGATATTAGGGTCTGACATATCCAGACAGCAGTCTCAGACACTGGCCACGGCCGATAAGTTAATATCGTGTGTACTTACTTTTCAGATGGCCGCTGTAGTCCGAAACCATCAGCCGCCCACTCCAGGCAGTCATCGAAACGCCTAC
This sequence comes from Crinia signifera, assembly GCF_055691185.1. Lineage (NCBI taxonomy): Eukaryota > Metazoa > Chordata > Amphibia > Anura > Myobatrachidae > Crinia > Crinia signifera. Next base: position 47,096,493 of record NC_139217.1, read on the forward strand.
GTTCTTAGGGGAATGGCCAGCACTTTATGTGGACGCTCCCCTGCTCAGCCTGCCCGCCCTGGCCCACCCCTTACTATATGAGCACCACGGCGAGTGTGATTCACACCGAAGGTGTTCCCACAGAGGGTTTGCACATGTGCATGCAGAGGGAATGGTATAGGGCTCCGATCCCGTCTGCCGGTGCTCTGCGGAACCGGTGGCTCGCTACAGGTTGTATTCTCCAACAGAGGGAGAATAGCCCCTGTGAGCCGGGATCCCCCTTGTCGGAGCAGCGGCAGTCGGGATCCCGACTTCGGGATACTGACTGTCGGGATCCCCGCTGTCGGAGCGTTATCCGGCACCCCATGCAGAGACCCACAACCACCATCGAAAACGGGTCCAAATCCGGGGCTTATTGAGTGTGCACACTGCACGATATTGTGAATGATATCGCCCAGAAGCCCATTTCTGAGTGACATTGTTCACAATACCGCCAAGTGTCTATGTGGCTATAGTGACTGGCAGCAATAAACCATTCAGGAGATTTTATTTATGATGCAGGGAAGCAGGAGACAAAAACTACAAGGGGACTCTCCAGCAGGTTCCGGGAGGGTAGGCAACTACTGTATTCTTTAGATTCTCACTTAAAAGATACCTACATTAACTTACTAGTTATTTATACAAACCACCTTCTATGTGTGATTACTGCTTTCAGCCAACTTATGTACTCACACACAGCATTAAAACCACTGCATTCGCTGAAAGTTCTGACTTTGGATGAGGGTGTTCTAACACTAGCCAAACCTGACAATGTGCCTGCTCTTCACCAGCATTATTTCATACCATACCCAATTCCATGGAAAGAAAATAAATAATTAACATAACCTTTTTAACTTTCATTTTTCAGCAAAAGGTCAGACCTGTCTGCATTCATAGACTTCTATTTAATCACATCCCCACATGCACGCCCAAGGGGTTATTGAAATCACAGGAAAGAAACAATATGTAGTATTCATTAAAGGGAGACTGCAGACGTTCTGAGCAAACACTTTATGACACTCCGGAGGCAGATCCACGCCCACGGGACCTGAGATTGCGCCCGCATAGCACGCAGTCACGTCTGTGCAATTTTATTGTTATTTAGCCTCTGCGTTTATAGATTGTTATTAGAGGAACATGCTTTAGGTGTAATATAAAACACACACAGTGCAGGAAGAGAATGTCTGATCCACAATACAAACAAAAGGAAATCACAGAATCTGCATTCTCCCCCGGCAACCGGGAACAGGGAAAGTACAGCCAAAATAATGTGTTTTCTTTATCTGTTACATTTGCAATAAATGGTCAGCAGACAAAGCTGCCATCTTGTACCACACATGTTAGGGGGAGTTTGCTGCTTCGTTTATTGCATGGCCTGACAACATGCTCAGGATCCAAGCCGGGACTCCTGCCAGACCCACCATGTGTGGACCAAGAAAGGGGGCGTGGCTGCGAGGCCCACCATGTGTGGAACCGGAAAGGGGGCGTGGCTGCAGACAGAAGTGGCCTGAGTTTGTGGGATGTCTGCAATCGCATAGTCATGCCCCCCTTTCGTCAAGGTGGGGGGATAGATCGCTTAGAAAATTTGCAAGGTCTGCTCCATGTGTATGCCCTGCAGCGATGGGGATGTGCGGTCAAGCGCATCGCTATCACCAGCAGGGAAAGCCAGTGATTACACTGGCTTTCCCTAGATCACGGGGGGCTGTGCAACATTTGGCCTCCCTTAGCCCCACATCGCCGGCTGCTGCATTCAAAACAATCTCATATGCACTAACATATACGATTATTAACCCAAAGGGCAGCTCCTGCGATAAGACCTGTACTTTGCGATGTGGCTCTAGCGCTGGACTTTTGGGTCTAAGACCCGGGAGTACCTCTGTGCATGCGTAGAGTGAAGGCGCCGGCTGCGGGGTATGCTGGGAGGGATCTGTGATGGATCCCTCACACAGCACTGTGGAGAGAAGCCTATAGGCTTTAAAAGGGTACCCCACCGCATCGGTACCCCTTCTATTATTGTTGTACACAATGCACTTGATCAATGTTACTTCGAAGCTGACTGGTTGCTATGGCAACTTCTCCATTCTTTGCACCACTTGATACATCAGTCCCTGACACTCGTAGCTATAGTGAGTATTCCAAAGCCACCAGAAAATGCAGTGATCTATGCAGAACCCATACTCCACGGAACAAGTCAGAAATTCCACGAAAATTTTATTTTCCTATTTACTGATTGGTAAAGATACGGAACGACATATGCTTTATATGTACTGGTCTGATTCTGGAACCCGTCTCCGTCACTGCGGAACATTTGCATTGGCTGACTGAGGTTCTCCAGACTTTTCCGAGGCAGAAAATATATGCTGTGCATAAGTCAGTTCTTTATATAGTCACGATGTAGTCTATGCAGACGGTATATAGAGAAGATGAATATTTCAGTGAAAGGGAGAGATGAAAAACCTGAGAAAATCACAATCTCATCCCTGCCGGCTTATGGCACAAGTTATTCATATAAAATGAAATCTACATATGTATAGAACTCTCTGTACGTAGGATATGAAAGGTGCACATTCGGGTTCACCTTCATAATGGACAGCACTTAGCGCACAAAGCCAGTGCGTTCACCCGTCGCTCTGTACATATGTGCGGGTTTATTCTTACACATACAAAGCAGATAATCACACTGACAAACCTACATGGACCATTACCAAAGCTGCTGTTACTGCTCTGTCTTACACCCGAGCCCTGCAATATAGATGAACTGACTTCCAGCTTGATAATTGTATGCAATATATTTATATTACTAGAGATATGCGGTTCGGATCTCCATAAAACGAAATTTGTGGATCCGAACCCAGCGGCGGCTGCAACGCCAACTTTGTGGTGAATGGCGGGGGAACGCTAAGCACATACAGGGGTGTCGAGAGGGGGGGGGAGCAGGTACTTTTTACCCGGGCACGGGTCTGCAGGAGAAGCACGGGTCCCGATCCCCCCTCCCTCCTTGCAGGAAGCCGGGAAGTTGGGAGAGAGTTGAAATGCTGCCACCGCAGCACAGCCTCTCTCCCCAGCTGAGAACTAAATGATATACCATCCTCTATCTTATTGTCGTCGTCTTCAATAGCTGCAAGAAGTGAACAGTTTAGGCTATGTGCACAAAAAACACTTCAGTAGAAGGCATCTGAAAGGATCTTCCCAGATGCATTCGTCTAAGATGTTGGGAGGAATGTGTATGTATTATATGTGGTTGCTGGATCCTCCGGGGATCAGCAGCACTGTATGTATCGGGGCTGTGCAGCGCTAGGGAATCAGCATAATCCATAACAAACTCTTTCTAAGCCCGCCAAAACTTTAAGCTTTAAAACTAGCCAATGGGAGCCTAGGGGCAGTCTTAGAAAGAGTATGTTTTGGCTTGTGCTGATTCTCGGTTGCCGTGTCCCCAGGCGATCCGTTCACCACATATATTACCTACATGACAACATGTACGTATTTTACTGTATGGGCTTAGTATTCCCTCCCTGCACCACATTTTCTGCACTGCAGCCGCCGCTGTCCTAACCGAATGAAAACCTGGTCTAGATTTCACAGAGAGATCCGTTCTGAACCAAGTCCCGGTTCAGATCTTCCCGCGGTTCAGAATTCAAATTTTAAATTTGAATTTCAGGTTGTGGATTCCAAATGTGGTCGTCGATTCGGCGAGGACTCGGTAAACTGCGAGCTTTGCAGCTTACCGAGTCAACCAGAATGAGGGCCTAAGTATAATCTGATTAGATGCTATAAGAATTTTTCATAAAATCACGAAAATCACAAAATCACATTCTAAATTGAATGTCAGATCAGACTACTCTTTGGGATTATTCAATCCCGGATTCTGACAGTCGGAATCCCTGTCTGTTTTCTTCAGATCCGACAGTAACTTGACAGTCAGAATTCAACGGTCGTATTGTTGAGTGCAGGAAAGCCCATAAAGTGGGTTTCGGAAAACGGACGTAAATTCGATAATCCGCGGCTGTTTCCGACAAAACAGATCCGATTTAAAATTTTTTTTTTAGATCTGACAACCTTCAATGCTGTCGGTAATGGCAGCATTGAATAAGTGAGTAACGATATTTCCCCTATCGGGATCTATCAGCACAGATTGCATACACCCTATGTATAATGTATCGCTTACTTGCCTACTTTCCCAGAATGCCGGGGATACTCCTACCAAAATACGTAGGGCTTGATAACACATTTGGCTGACATTCAGATAATCAGTGGCCTCACAACATGCTGTCTGATGCCGCTAGTGCCCACTGCTGTTAGTCCCCACTGCAGCTAGTCCCCAGTCCCACTGCTATTAGTCCCCACTCCCACTGCTGTTAGTCCCCAGTCCCACTGCCGCTAGTCCCCACTCCCACTGCAGCTAGTCCCCACTGCCGCTAGTCCCCACTCCCACTGCACTTTCCACTTGAACCATCTTTCAGGAATTCCTGGAGCGAAGTTCTCAAAAGTAAAGAAATATGAGTAAAAACTATTTAGGTAATTTACAAAAGGTTCTAAAAATGAAAAGGGGTGATGTTGCCCATACCAACCAATCATTTCTCTAGAGCAGGGGTTCCCAAACTTTTTTGATCACGGCACCCCAAAGCATCAGAATTTTTTTCGCGGCACCCCTAGGCTAAACGTTTCTCATTGATAAAGTCAGAAACAAATATTAAATTAAATAAATTGTGTTTATATCTCATCTTTAGGATCAGTTATGTGGTAATGGACAAAATGTACTTCTGTTTGTCCATAATTTGACTATTATATTAGATATAAATAACTTGAATTGGCCCTGGACCATCAACCCAGGGCACCCCTGCAAGTTCCCCAAGGCACCCCAGGGTGCCGCGGCACACAGTTTGGGAACCACTGCTCTAGAGAATTATAGACGGAATCTTATTAATTGCTATGGGCAACATCAGTTTATTTCATTTTTAGAAGATTTAGTAAATTTACCCCATTGTGTCAACAAAGTGGAGCCAGACATTTTTTTGGGGGAAGCAACACTGTAAGCGTGTCCATCCAATTAGTACTAGTGACACCACGGGGGCAACAACTACCCCAAAGAGAGCAACTGCTTTCTGTAATGTGCCCTATGTCTACAGAGAATTTTTGGGATGTGGTCAGCAGCCCAGAGGCATACCTTCCAACTTTGTGTATGTGCTCGGCGGGACTCCCGTGCAAATTTTCAAAGCTTTGGGGGCATGGCCAGCACTGTGTGAGCTCCTGGCCCTGCCCGCAGCCCCTCTATCTGTGGGAATAGACCTTCACCGCTGTTATTTTGGGCAGAGCAGCGGCAGGCAGGGGGAACTCCCAATTGCCCCTCAACACATTGCAGAACACTGCCAGCCCTGGGCGGGATGCGGAACCATCCCCCCCCCCAAAAAAAACAGGATGGTCCTGTGAAAATCGGGACAGTTGGGAGGTATACCAGAGGTCAGGATGATGGCATTAAGTATACCGCTGTCAGCATCCCAACTGCCTCCAGGAGACCAGCGCCGAAGCTGCAAAAGACTCAGGATGCCGGCACCGGATACCCGATAGCCTGCATCCCAATTGGTAAGTATGTAGTAGGTGTGGGCTAGCCAAGCGGCCAGGGAAGGGGGGATAGGTTTAGGCACTAGTGGGGGGGACTTATGCTGCCCATACACTTATGCGATAGGATGCGATGCAACATCAAAATGCAATGTCCATCGTATCCGATCGCATCTTATGGTGCAGAAAGTGCCCCTTTCAGCACCTAATATAGCATTTCATCTCGCTATGGCACATCAGGTGCTTAAAGAGAGCGGTCAGAGGGCGGCAGAGTAGCGTAGCGCTATGAAGTGGCGCTAGCAGGTGTCAGGGGTCAGCGCGGCGGCATAATTTTATAAAAAATTACCATGCGGGGGGGCCCCCTGATTAGCTGAGAGAGCTCAGCCAATCAGAGGGTCGCCCAGTGTTTTAACTGACTGACCTCCGGGCCCCTCACCCCAAACCTGCTGCCGCTGAAAGCGGTCCCCCCACCCCCCCCCCCCACCTGCGGATTGCATTTTGAGCGATCGTATGTAGTAAAAAACCACATGCGATCGTTCATGCAATTCAGTAGATATTAAGTGCAGCACATACTATCTATCAACGCTAAATCAACCACCGGGCCTGCGTATGGTCCCTAAAGATTGCATACGATCGTTCGATTTACCGAACAGATGTGGTCAAGATCAAATGACTGCATTTAACATAAACAAGTGTATGGGCCACATTAGGGTTAGGTTGTGCAGGGGGAAGGAGAAGGTTAGGGTTAGGCTCAGTGGCGTAACTATACCTCCGCAGCCCCCGCGGTGGCGGGGGGGCGCAGAGAAATTGGGGGCGCCGCCGGGGGCTGCGGAGGTATAGTTACCTGTGGTCTTCGTCTCGCCCGGCTCTCTGCCGGGACCTGCCTGACGTCACGGTCCCGGCCGGCTCCTGCTGCAATGAAAACTGACTATTATAAAATGGCTGCCCCCATACTGCAGACAGTTTTCTGTCTGCAGTATGGGGGCAGCCATTTTCTAAGAGTCAGTTTTCATTGCAGCAGCAGGAGCCGGCCGGGACCGTGACGTCAGGCAGGTCCCGGCAGAGAGCCGGGCGAGATGCAGACTGCGGGGACAGGTAAGTGTAAGAAGGGGGGTCCGGTTAGGTGGCGGGCGGCGGGGAGGGGGGGGTGTTCGAGGGGGGCGCCGAAAAACCATCCGGCGGGGGGGCGCTAAAAACTTAGTTACGCCCCTGGTTAGGCTGCAGAGAGTGGGGGTCAGGCTAAGGTGGTTAAGGTTAAGCTGCAGGGAAGGGGGGGGGGGGGTTAGGCTGCTGCAAAGGCGGGGTAGGGAAAATAGTGAGAGGGTTTGGATACTACGGAGCCCCTGTCGGGATTCTCCAAATCGGGATATTGGTGTCGGTCTTTTAACCGCCAGGGTCCTAAACACCAGGATGTCATATGCATCCCATTATTCACCCTTTCACCGAATACGTTCTGTATAATACAGAACATGCCTTTTACATGCAGATATAAAACAGGGACTGCAGATGAGTCAGTGACCTTTGCCCCCATAGCTTATTATATATCACCGTTCATACCAGAAATGCAGATTACTATCTGACAGCGTAGCAAAGAAAACACTGTACACAGAAGAAATCTCAAGGCTCAGCTCCCGATACACACTGATACAAAAGACATGAACAAAACATTGCAATTAATTCAAACGTGACACAATCAGGGCTAGCAGGGAACTGACTGACAATGAAGGATGACACGCCAACCACACAGCTCCTGACAGACGCTTAATAACCATTTTTATTGTAAATGAAAGACAACCACTAACCAGTACAGAGCCTACTTACAGTATGTAACACACGACAAGAAACGCTGTAACACTTCCATACCCAGCTTAGACCATACTGTACAAACATGTTCACCTATCTGGCTGTAATGAATATCCTGGCATGCTGTACCGTTATGTACCTGCGTATACATTACTGTACTACTTCTAATCCAAGTGGATAGTAATCATCATTTTATTTCTGTGTCTTTGTGCCTAGTTCTACCAAATTTGGCATGGTGGTATGCTTTGACCAGGATTGGGATTTTGCCTAGGGTTGGAGCTTCATCATGGCCAAGCACTGTCACACTATAATACCCCGTTCTCACTGCAAGGCAAATTACCGAGTCTAGCATGTTGACCCGGTAATTTGCCTTTTAACACAGGTTTTTTTGCAGTGTGAACCCTTCTTTTTACCCGTGTTTGAGATCCGGGTATACAGACACGGGTTGACCCATTCACTCTGAAAAAAAAAACCTGTGTTAAAAGGCAAATTACCAGGTAGAATTGCTTAACCCGGGAATTTGCCTTAGCAGTGTGAACGGGGGGTCCGTCGCCGCTGCTCGGTAAATGCTGTGTAGTTCACACACGCAGTGTGGTGAATGCTTTGGCCAGGAAACTTAAGTATAAAAAGTCTCCCCCCCGCTGTGCTATTACCCTGTTGGCTGTTTGGGCCCGGTGCTGGTTCTCAAAATACGGGGGGGACCCCTGCTCATTTTGTCCCTTGTATTTTGGGAACCAGGACTGGCCCTTGAGCCTGGTGCTGGTTATAGAAATTGTGGGGATCCTCTATCTGGTTTGAACCCTGAATTTCTAAACCAGAACCAGGATCTTTGAGCCCGGGGCTGGTAATTGCTGGGAGGGGGGGCCGCATGTCGGGTTTTTAGATTAATGATTTATTTATTTTATCTATTTTTATCTGCCAAATACGGCTGGAAAATTAGGAGTATTTTCAAATACCGGCTGTATGTTACATACGTATGTTAGATATCTGGAGGCTATACCCCTGCGTATTATGAAATCTGCCACTATTGCCGGAGAGTTACTAACCCTGTATACCCACCCGGTAATACTGAAGGTTTTAATGGACCAAGGTATTGCTTTTGTTTCCAAATTTATGAAGGTTGTTACAAGTAGCCAGGATTACCACCTCAGTGTACCACCCGCAAACAGACGGCCTGGTAGAAAGGTTTAATTAAACCCTTAAACAAATGATAAAGAGGGCGGTGTCTCATGAAAAGTGAGATTAAGATCTGCACCTACCTTACTTGATGTTCGCGGTCAGAGAGGTACCCCAATCCTCTACAGGGTTCAGTTCCTTTGAATTCCTCTATGGGAGATAACCCAGAGGGATTCTGGATCTGTTAAAATTAGGGTGGCCCATAGTGCGTTGAGCTTATCTTCTGACGCGGATTAGTGTGATAGTGCAGAGAGATCACGCTATATTCTAATAATGATGTTTTAATCACTAACATAACTTTGTCCAGTTATCAGAATTTGTGTACAGAACATGTGAGAAACATCCTAATAGGCAGGGGTCGTAGTGAGTTTTTAGAGATTCAATTTAAAAGGAGCCGCAATCTTAATTAATTATCACTGTTGCCAGTTGCATTATGGAATACATCATTTATTTTTCCTGGAAATGTTGGCTATTAACAACGAACAGTCAGGTAATTGCATTCAGTGACATTGGTGTAATGAAAGTTTCACTCTGCGGTTTGCTACAGACAGACAATGGTCAGGTCTGAGGTGAGGCTTCCTAGACAATTGCTGCATGTTGATTTAATTGCATAAAAGGCTTTAATATTCAGCGATTTCACACTAGTTATCTACATTTCCAGTCTACATCTATTTTTTTTTTTAAGGTACACCAGAGGGAGCTAAAGGGTTAGACTATACCTAAAATAAATTTATAACAATATGTTTTGGCTGTATCAATTCTGTGTTAATTCCATTTTGAAGACAATTCTGTTTCTTGATGGTCTTGTTCATATAGGAAGATGTGACAGATGTCGACACATGATTTTAGGTTAGGGTTAAATTTTAATTCGAGTTAGGGCTAGCTTTAATGATGTTTAGGGTTAGGTTTAATTTAAGTGACCAAAGAAAATTACAATCTACTGTGACAAGGATCTCAAACACGGGGGGGGGGGGGGGGGGGAGACTTTGTTGTTTATTTTGAACAGCAGGTCATAGCATACCAGGTTAATTCCATATACAATCGTATTTACAGAAAATCTCAGCATAACAGACTCTTGCAAGGCTCCAATGATTCCTACCATAGCCCACCCTCGGCCTATCACTTGGGTAGCTAATCCACCATCAAGAGCAAGCTGACTCTGCCCTGGAAACCCTTATATCAGGAAATCCCAGGTGCTGCTAATTACACACCTGGGATCTACTAGACATGCCTGCCTCCTTTTTTTTCCTCTCCGAGAGAAGCCCAGAGGGAATCTCAGACACTAATTGTCGGGGTGGGGGGGAGACAAGGCTGACATCACCAAGCCTCGCCCCCACGTCAGTCAAACACGGGTCTGTGAATAGCATCATTTTAGTCCCGTTCCCTCGCCGCAGACCCAGTATTTGGTGCAGCAGGAAAGAGGGATGTGTGGGCTATGGGGGAGACTCGCCCCCTTTCCCATGGAGCCGGAAGGGGGACCCGAGTTTCAGGAGCCTCCTGGCCCCGAAAGGGTAGGCAATTATGCACAAGTGCCACCCATCGATATTGCCAGACGTAGAACGCTGACTTGGCATCTGTCCATGACACAGGACAAGAAGAACAATGTTAGAATGCTAAGAGGTACTGGAACATAGTAGCTGTATGGGTCCATCCCTCGGCAGCTGTGAATGGGCTTCTTCAGCAATATAGCGCTATTGGAAGGGTTCCAGCTCTATGACAGTGAATTTATCTTAATGCAGCAGCTTCCTCAGTCACCAGATCACAATCCTATAGAGCACCCGTGGGATAAGATAGAATGAGCTACGTATGTCATAAGGAGGACGGAAGCAGAGATTTATTTTTAGACTCCGATGAATCCCCAAAGTGTTTGTTTGGCACCTAGCAATTTGCAGTAGTATCCCCATTGTACATTATGATATGATTAAGTGTTTGTTGGAGATGGTGTCTCTCTGTAGCCACCGGGGCATTATGATAATTTGTCTCCGCAACAGTGATCTGCCAAATGTTGGGCACCTGCACTGTGAGAACTGTCATATTCATTACACATACAGCACGTAAATCAGACACACTGCACTGGTAGCTCCACACGTTACTGGTTTCCAGGTCCAGCACTGAGAAGACTGAGCCGTTACTGCTTCAACCTTCCAACTGATTATCACCTATCTCTTGCATGGCATCCTTAGGATAGGTCCACAGGTTCAAAATGTCAACATGGCCATGGTCAAAACACAAATAGTGAACATAAGTTTTTATGGGCGGTGCTGATGTCTGCGATGTTCCTCCTCCCTGCTCCCCATCGCCTGTACAATGCGGATGACAGGACTGGCGCATGCGCAGTAATGACCTCACGACTGTGCATGCACATACTTTTCCCCCTTTTGCTGCAGCCCATAGAAACCAAAGAGGCAACCCCAGAGGAAGGGAAAACCTCCCAATGGGACTGCCCTGGGTGACTGGCAGTTCTGACGTCCAATAGGAAGCCACTGCCAGCCACAGTGAAGCCAGTGCAGTCTCTTAGACTGGCTACACTACCCCCACTGGTCACGCCCCATTCCCCACTGTGTGTGCTAAGTATTCCCACTATAACGTTACCATGCCCCTCTCAGCATACTACATGCCTGCCCTGCATCCACACATCTACTAATGTTATATGAGATATGCAAGGTGACTTTAAAGTTCCGGATGTCTCTATTATATTGGGGAAAAGAAAAAACTTTTTAAGTTAGCTATAAGTGAATTTGCTGCTTTTGTCTTTAGGGGAGACTGGAATTCCATCTGTTAGCTGATAATTATACAGCTTCCCAGAGGAAAGTAGTGGCACAGTTAATCCACATGATACAATGAATGTTGCATTGCAACTATAATACATAGTTGCCTACTTTTGAAAACTAGTTTCAGGGAGATTATAGTTGGTAGTGGAATTTTGCAAAGCGCCCCTTTGAGGGGGCATGTCATGCTCCACCCAAAGGGCGTGTCTAGTTCCAGTGTGGCGAGTGCAGCGAGCCACCGAGCCCGAAGCGTGGCGAGCGCAGCGAATCCCGCGAGGGGACGCAGATACCTTCACAGGTATCCGCGTCCCCTCGTGGGCTTCACAGGTATCCTCGTCCCCTCGCGGGGCTCGCTACGCTCGCCACGCTTCGGGCTCGGTGGCTCGCTGCGCTCGCCACACTTTATAAAATCAACTCCACGCCGACGTGGATAGTGGTGGTATGAAAAGGTCGTAGGATGCGTACCGCCGCCCCGCTTCGGGTTCACGTTTATAGTGGGGGGGTGGCGTGGGGGTGCATTTGCACCCATTAGGGTACATTTCAGATTGTAAGCACCCATTACGGTGCTTATACAATTTTTAATCGCATCGCTTCGCATTGTATGGCATTGTATGCCATATACAATGTCATACAATTTTAAAATTGTATGACATTGTACAACATCCCGCGATATCGCGTCGCATCCCATACCTTTTGGTATGCGATGCGATGGATGCCGTGATAATACACAAGTACCCAAATGACAATTAAGTTGGTATTCTCCGGAACCCCAACTGTCATTGGCAGAAGAAGGGCCACGTCTTCTATCGTTCTCATTCATTTATCAAGAGGGTAATACGCAGTGAGACTACACTACAGTCTGAATGGCCATTAAAATTGACATAACTGTACATACAACAAGCTGGGCGTGTGGCCCATCAAGTACCACATAGCAGTGAATACAACCTGAATTACTCTACTATACAGTGTATAAAGAGCCTGATTCATGTTTGTAAGTAAAGTAAAAAAAGACTGTAGGTGGGGTAGATGTAAAATGTGCAGAGAGTTAGATTTGGTTGAGTTATATTTTTTCTGTGCAGGATAAATACTGGCTGCTTTTGAATGTAGACCACAAATGTTAGGCAGCTTTATTTTTACATTGCAACTTAGATTTCAGTTTGGACACATTCCATCCAAATCTAATCTGCATGTTACATCTGCCCCACCGGCAGCGCAGTACCCATTTACTGTCTGTTTTAATGATAACAAAGTTCTAATTGACGTTTGTATCAATGTTATAATGTACAATGTACATTCCATCTGAGGACTTCTGTCAGAGAAAACGGGGGTAAGGCAGAATGGGGCAACACTAGTATAAAGGGTGAAGTAACATGACTCAATGGGCCTTATTCTAGTGCACTCTTTCTGACAAAATCCTTCTTAGATGGACAAAACCATGTGCACTGCAGGGGGGCAGATGTAAAATATGCAGAGAGAATTAGATTTGGGTGAGTTATTTTGTTTCTGTGCAGGGTAAATACTGGCTGCTTTATTTTTACACTGCAATTTAGATCTCACTTTGAAGCAAAACCCCACCCAAATCTAATTCTCTCTGCACAAGTAACATCTGCCCCACCTGCAGTGCACTTTGGGCCTTATTCTAGTTCACTTGTCTGACAAATTCCTTCTTAGATGGACAAAACCATGTGCACTGCAGGTGGGGCAGATGTTATTGTGCAGAGAGAATTAGATTTGGGTGGGGTTTTGCTTCAAAGTGAGATCTAAATTGCAGTGTAAAAATAAAGCAGCCAGTATTTTCCCTGCACAGAAACAAAATAACTCACACAAATCTAATTCTCTCTGCACAAGTTACATCTGCCCCACCTGCAGTGCACATGGTTTTGTCCATCTAAGAAGGAATTTGTCAGAAAGAGTGAACTAGAATAAGGCCCAATATACTGTAGTTCCATTACTTTGCCGTAACAGCCAGCGTTATACCGGAATAAAATATATGTCCCAACAAAATCTAAAACCTAAATGACATTCTACAAAAAAAAAAAAAAGTACAAAATAAATGATATGACGTTTAAATAGGATAACACAGGACACGAGGGCCATTCTTTTTAGATGTATTTGTCACAATGGTGTACTCTAAGCCCCATCTAATTACTCTCCCTGACAGCTATGCGACAGGCTCCACGTCTCACTCGTCAGCCTGTCTCCAGAGTTATTATAACGTTACCACTATTATTCATACCCAATCCTAAAAATCCCCAGAAATACTAGAGAGTGAGCGGCTTGGAAAGAATGGTTGGCGGAACGCTAAGCACAATATTTGTCTCTCTGTCACAGCGGATGGGAGCTGTATTCTTACACAGAGCTACGTTCCCTGCTTAAGATACAGAAATCACATTTCGCTGTGACACGCTTGGTGTATAAGTGTCACTCCGTGTTCCACAGAAACATCCCGCTGTCATCATATCTGTATTGCTGTCAGTCAGGGAGCTAATCTAGGAAGCTGACATTTTAATGACAGCGATGACTGCCTGTTAGTTCCTAGGCTGGAGATTGTTAGGCTGTAACACTGGGAGTGATGTACTAACACTGTGCAAAGATAAGAGTTATACAAAGATAGCAACATAACTGAAAGTTAAAGATGTATGATAAAACTCCCTGGGTTGTGGCATGCTGTTGTATTGTCCAGCAAAGCCCGGGGATATGAGTGATTATGCCCCATGCAGGGCCGGATTAAGCCTTTGGGTGGCCCGGGTCACTTTAGACAAGGAGGCTCCCTCCCACTTGTCATTACTGGCCACAAACTGCACAGGGGAATATTACACTGTCAAAACACAAAAAGCAGTATAAACTTGGTCAATGGGTAACTGCAGGGGGGGGGGGAGATTAATATAAATATATAAATGAAAAGCTTGTGTTTGTCCCTCTGTACCGTACTCTGTAGGAGCCCTGACAGGCTCTGCTCTGCATCTGATTAAAAACCCTCCCATGACGAGGCCGCCGCTGCTGCTGTCCTCCATGGGCCTGAGAAGCATATGATGAGCTCCACCAAGCAGAGGTCAGCACAAGCCTCTCAGCCTCTGACCTCTTGTTCAAAGTCTTAGTCAATTCCCAGTAATGCACTGCGTGTGCCGTCAGTATGCCTTGGCTCCTGATGCTCAGCGCCATTAATCATTATCACATTAGCAGATAGGCGAAGCTGCAGCACTACCCCACTGCCATGCACAAAAAAAAATACATGCCAACCACAGGGGGCTCCTGATCCTCCCCTTAATCCGGCCCTGGCCCCATATGCCTGTTATGCAGTTAACCTGTCACTTGCCCAGAGTTTCGAAGAAACAGTCACGATTTCAGTGGACAATCTTGTCACCGACATGTTTGTCCTGACTGGAGGGAACATGGACGATATGTCCTCGCTCACCACTGTGGGGCATGGGTCATAGGGTCAACACTGAAGGGCAAAATCCATTAGGACCTGGACACCGTATCAGTGTACCACATTACATTTTACACATAGGGTGACATGATGAATACAGCGCACTGGGTGACACTAAGGGGGACATTTTCTAAGATGGGAGTTCTATTTAAGACTAGGTGATTCATCGCGCCCTACGGGCGCTCTTCACACCGTCGTAAGGGGCTGCGCCCCCTTAATTTGTGAACGTTTGTATATGAGAAATATGGTTAGAATTGTATGAAAGATGCCCTGTATTGCAACTTAGGTGTCCGCGAATCGCGGGAGGGGGATTCGCGGGGGGTGCCGCGAATTGCAGGAGGGGGGGGGGTTGTGGGGGGGGTGGATGCTGCGAATCGCGGGAGGGGAGGGATTGCAGAGAATCGCGGGAGGGGGGTCGCGGGGTGGGTTGCCGCAAATCGCGGGAGGGGGGTTACGGGGGCGGGGGTTGCGGCGAATCATGGTAGGGGGGGTCGCGGGGGATGTGCCGTGAATCACGGGAGGGGGGGTCACGGGGTGGGGTGCCGAGAATCGCGGGGGGGTATGTGTGTGCCGTGAATCGCGGGAGTGGGGGTTGCGGGGGGGTGGGGGGGTGTGACGCGAATCGCCACAAGAAAAAATCAACACAGAAAGGTCAACACATGTAAATGTTGACATAAGTGTGGCACTTCATTGGTGTCCATGTCGACACATGAGAATGAATATGAAAACATTCAAAAAATGAAAAAAAAAACTTCAAAAACTCATGTCAACCTTTTTCATTGTCGACCATAGCCATGTCAGTGTTTTCCATGTGCAATTTAATTCTGGAGCTGCCGCGAATCACGGGGGGTGCCGCGAATTGCGGGAGGGGGGGGTCGCGGGGTTGGGTGCCGCGAATCGCGGGAGGGGGGTTTGCGGGGGGGTGTGACGCGAATCGCCACAAGAAAAACTCAACACAGAAAGGTCAACAAATGTAAATGTTGACATAAGTGTGCCACTTCATTGGTGTCCATGTTGACACATGACAATGAATATCAAAACATTAAAAAAATGAAAAAAATCTTCAAAAACTCATGTCAACCTTTTTCATTGTCGACCATAGCCGTGCCAGTGTTTTGCATGTGCCATTTAATCCTGGGGCTGCCGCGAATCGCGGGGGGTGCCGCGATATGCGGGAGGGGGGGTTGCGGGGGGTGGGTGCCGCGAATCGTGGGAGAGCGGGGTTCATGGGGGTTCCGGTGGGGGGTTGCCGCGAATTGCGGGAGGGGGGGGGTCACGGGGGGGTGCCGGGGTGCCGCGAATCGCCGGAGGGGGGGTTGCGGGGGGTGTGACGCGAATCGCCACAAGTAAAAAATCAACACAGAAAGGTCAACACATGTAAATGTTGACATAAGTGTGGCACTTCATTGGTGTCCATGTCGACACATGAGAATGAATATGAAAATATTCAAAAAATGACAAAAAAACTTCAAAAACTCATGTCAACCTTTTTCATTGTCGACCATAGCCATGTCAGTGTTTTCCATGTGCAATTTAATTCTGGAGCTGCCGCGAATCACGGGGGGGTGCCGCGAATTGCGGGAGGGGGGGTCGCGGGGGTGGGTGCCGCGAATCGCGGGAGGGCGGGGTTCCCAGGGGTTCCGGTGGGGGGTTGCCGCGAATTGCGGGAGGTGGGGGGTCACGGGGGGTGCCACGAATCGCGGGAGGGGGGGTTGCGGGGGGTGTGACGCGAATTGCCACAAGAAAAAATCAACACAGAAAGGTCAACACATGTAAATGTTGACATAAGTGTGCCACTTCATTGGTGTCCATGTCGACACATGTAAATGAATATGAAAAAATTAAAAAAATTAAAAATAAATCTTCAAAAACTCATGTCAACCTTTTTCATTGTCGACCATAGCCATGTCAGTGTTTTGCATGTGCCATTTAATCCTGGGGCTGCTGCGAATTGCGGGGGGGGGGGGGGGGTGCCGCCAATCGCGGGAGGGGGGTCGCAGGGGGGGTGCCGCCAATCGTGCAAGGGGGGGTCGTGGGGGGGTTCTTTTTGCCGCGAATCGCGGGAGGGAGGTCGCGGGGGGGGTGTTTTTTCCGCGAATCGGGGGGGGTCACGGGGGGAGGGTTTGCCGCGATTCGCGGGAGGGGGGGGTCGCGGGGTGGTGGTTATGCCGCGAATTGCGGGAGGGGTCGTGGGGGGGTTCTTTTTGCAGCGAATCGCGGGAGGGGGGGTCGCGGGGGTGTTTTTGCTGCGAATCGCGGTAGGGGGGGTCGCGGGGGAGCGGGTATTTTTGCCGCAAATCGCAGGAGGGGGGGGGCGCGCGGGGGGGGAGGTTTTGCCGCAAATCGCGGAAGGGGGCGCTCACCTGGTGGCTATGGAGTAGCAGTGCTGGGCAACATGGGAAGGCAGTGGGTGTCTGGCACTGTCTGTGGGCTCACTGGGCTGGTTCTCTGTCACATACCTCCCAACATGACCCTCTCCAGGAGGGACACAATGCTCTGTTTCTAGACTTCCCCTTAATGTATGATTGCCATCACCTGTTTTAAACAGGTTAATTTCTCAGAAAGGTGTTCAGCACAGATGAAGGCAATCACACATTAAGAGGAAAGTCCAGGAACAGAGCGTTATAGACACAGACACCCACTTTGAGTGACAGATGTAGCCAAATATATAGGAGATGGGATGTTGCTATGGGCAACAAATCAGATACTATCTATTATCTTCTAGAAGGTGCTAAATTAATAAGATGTAGATGCTGATTGGTTGCCTACAGCAACATCCCATGTGAAATAAAATTCCCATCTTAGTAAATATACATCTGTCTAAATCTCTCTCCAGGCTTTGATAAATAGCCACTGAAATGCCCTAAGTGATGACTAGAGAGTGATAAACATGATAAACAGCCAGCCAATCAGCTCGTACCTGCCATGTCACAGACTGTGTTTGAAAAATATCATTCAGGAGCTGATTGGTTGTGTATCACTCTCCATTTTATCACTTTTGAAGCTGAGTGCATCTGGCCCTAGTCTGAGTTTTCAGTTCCCCTGCACATGGCTCCCGATACTGGCCTGATGAAGGTATAATGATCACTCAGCCGCCCGCAGACGATTTTAGCCGATTATTTTATTGCTGCAATGAGCAACAATAACAATTACAAAAAAAATCTATCAAATTAGTAAAATCGATGTTCTGAGTAAATACTGTAGTCCCCTTACTTGTAACTGAGGACAGCTGAAAAACGAATGGCCGACATTCCTGCATTTAAGTCTGTGACAGCTTCTAGCACTTTGCGACTCCACATTGTGTTTTTCTATAAAAGTCTGCATTAGGTTATTGGCAAGTCTCTGGGGAAATGCGATATTAAATCAGTAAATCATTACTGGTAAAAGCCAGGATTAACAGATTCGCTGCTCAGGCGCGGAGTGACACATACTGTAGTGTTATTTTATTATCACATGTAATAAATAGGGCAATTATAATAAAGTTTGTAACAGAAATGAACACAATAACATATTACTATTGTTCTGTGCCATGTGTTTTTGGAATTGATTCAGTTATCGCTGCAAATTAATTTGCCTTTTATGTGTGTGATCATATTCGTACCGATGACTCATTCTGCTGTTTCCTTCCACACAAGCATACGTTAAGGGCCCCATACATCAGCAATTAATTGTGACAATTTTCAGATATAGAGATGATTGCCACAATTAATTTTAGATGTATGGGCTCCCCCTTTTGGCAATCCCAATCAGAATCGCCAATCGATTGCTTAATCAGGTTTTTAAACATGTTTAATAATCTGGTATTATCTGCAGATCTTTTTTAGATGTGTGGGCATTCCCAATTCGTTTTCTTTATCTATTTACATTATGAACAGCTGAAATGACAATCGATTGGGGCAATTTCCAGATATGAAGATGCAATCTTTAGATGGAAAAATCTGCCGATCACTGAAAAAATCTGTAATGTGTGGGCAAAGTCGGATAGATCTGAAAATCCATTTATCTGGCCAAAATATCCCAATATCTGAAAATCCATAAATTGTGATTGCTGATGTATGGGGCCCATTACACCAGTGGTGCCCAAATTGTGTGATGAGGGAAGCACTGCGTCACTCTCCAAGCACCGCAGACCAGCGCCAATCAATAACCAGTGACCTCTCCCCCACATCATTGGCCAAATCACACATACAGTATCCTGGGGCTGCATCGGAGGATTACTGCTGAACCTCTAAACCTGGGTCATATAATATTATAGTTTGAAGAATCTATTTAATTTTTAGCCCGAGTTTGAGCTGATTGCCTTTCTACAACTTATATGTATTCCCTGCATTCACTTCTGCTTGCATATGTGCTTAGTATGTGTTGTATACTTTGTTTAATCACTGTTGTTTCTAATTGTAAAGCGCAATGGAATATGCTGCGCTATATAAGAAACAAATTAAATAAATATTGCATACATAATTGCCAGTTTACTAACCACCCCACTCTATATACTGTACCACGCAACTGTCCTGCCTGGGCAGGGAAGTCACATTTATTTGAGAATGGTCACGATGTTCCATGATCCCCCTGGGATAGTAGTTTACCGCATGCAAAAGAATAAAGGTGTTTTTCTTGTAAAGCCAGATGTGGCCACACCCACTAGGATGCAGCCCCGCCCAGGGCCAGATTAAGCCTTTGGGGGGCCCGGGGCACTTTAGACGGGGGGGCCCCCTCCCACTTGTCATTACTGGCCGCAAACTTCACAGGAGAATATTACACTGCCAAAACACAGAGTAAAGTCAGTATAAACTTGGTTAATGGGTAACTGCAGGGGGAGGGATTAATATAAACATCTCCTATATATTTGGCTACATCTGTCACTCAAAGTGGGTGTCTGTGTCTATAACGCTCTGTTCCTGGACTTTCCTCTTAATGTGTGATTGCCTTCATCTGTGCTGAACACCTTTCAGAGAAATTAACCTGTTTAAAACAGGTGATGGCAATCATACATTAAGGGGAAGTCTAGAAACAGAGCATTGTGTCCCTCCTGGAGAGGGTCATGTTGGGAGGTATGTGACAGAGAACCAGCCCAGTGAGCCCACAGACAGTGCCAGACACCCACTGCCTTCCCATGTTGCCCAGCACTGCTACTCCATAGCCACCAGGTGAGCGCCCCCTTCCGCGATTTGCGGCAAAACCTCCCCCCCCGCGCGCCCCCCCCCTCCTGCGATTTGCGGCAAAAATACCCGCTCCCCCGCGACCCCCCCTACCGCGATTCGCAGCAAAAACACCCCCGCGACCCCCCCTCCCGCGATTCGCTGCAAAAAGAACCCCCCCACGACCCCTCCCGCAATTCGCGGCATAACCACCACCCCGCGACCCCCCCCTCCCGCGAATCGCGGCAAACCCTCCCCCCGTGACCCCCCCCGATTCGCGGAAAAAACACCCCCCCCGCGACCTCCCTCCCGCGATTCGCGGCAAAAAGAACCCCCCCACGACCCCCCCTTGCACGATTGGCGGCACCCCCCCTGCGACCCCCCTCCCGCGATTGGCGGCACCCCCCCCCCCCCCCCCGCAATTCGCAGCAGCCCCAGGATTAAATGGCACATGCAAAACACTGACATGGCTATGGTCGACAATGAAAAAGGTTGACATGAGTTTTTGAAGATTTATTTTTAATTTTTTTAATTTTTTCATATTCATTTACATGTGTCGACATGGACACCAATGAAGTGGCACACTTATGTCAACATTTACATGTGTTGACCTTTCTGTGTTGATTTTTTCTTGTGGCAATTCGCGTCACACCCCCCGCAACCCCCCCTCCCGCGATTCGTGGCACCCCCCGTGACCCCCCACCTCCCGCAATTCGCGGCAACCCCCCACCGGAACCCCTGGGAACCCCGCCCTCCCGCGATTCGCGGCACCCACCCCCGCGACCCCCCCTCCCGCAATTCGCGGCACCCCCCCGTGATTCGCGGCAGCTCCAGAATTAAATTGCACATGGAAAACACTGACATGGCTATGGTCGACAATGAAAAAGGTTGACATGAGTTTTTGAAGTTTTTTTGTCATTTTTTGAATATTTTCATATTCATTCTCATGTGTCGACATGGACACCAATGAAGTGCCACACTTATGTCAACATTTACATGTGTTGACCTTTCTGTGTTGATTTTTTACTTGTGGCGATTCGCGTCACACCCCCCGCAACCCCCCCTCCGGCGATTCGCGGCACCCCGGCACCCCCCCGTGACCCCCCCCCTCCCGCAATTCGCGGCAACCCCCCACCGGAACCCCCATGAACCCCGCTCTCCCACGATTCGCGGCACCCACCCCCCGCAACCCCCCCTCCCGCATATCGCGGCACCCCCCGCGATTCGCGGCAGCCCCAGGATTAAATGGCACATGCAAAACACTGGCACGGCTATGGTCGACAATGAAAAAGGTTGACATGAGTTTTTGAAGATTTTTTTCATTTTTTTAATGTTTTGATATTCATTGTCATGTGTCAACATGGACACCAATGAAGTGGCACACTTATGTCAACATTTACATTTGTTGACCTTTCTGTGTTGAGTTTTTCTTGTGGCGATTCGCGTCACACCCCCCCGCAAACCCCCCTCCCGCGATTCGCGGCACCCAACCCCGCGACCCCCCCCTCCCGCAATTCGCGGCACCCCCCGTGATTCGCGGCAGCTCCAGAATTAAATTGCACATGGAAAACACTGACATGGCTATGGTCGACAATGAAAAAGGTTGACATGAGTTTTTGAAGTTTTTTTTTTCATTTTTTGAATGTTTTCATATTCATTCTCATGTGTCGACATGGACACCAATGAAGTGCCACACTTATGTCAACATTTACATGTGTTGACCTTTCTGTGTTGATTTTTTCTTGTGGCGATTCGCGTCACACCCCCCCACCCCCCCGCAACCCCCACTCCCGCGATTCACGGCACACACATACCCCCCCGCGATTCTCGGCACCCCACCCCGTGACCCCCCCTCCCGTGATTCACGGCACATCCCCCGCGACCCCCCCTACCATGATTCGCCGCAACCCCCGCCCCCGTAACCCCCCTCCCGCGATTTGCGGCAACCCACCCCGCGACCCCCCTCCCGCGATTCTCTGCAATCCCTCCCCTCCCGCGATTCGCAGCATCCACCCCCCCCACAACCCCCCCCCCCTCCTGCAATTCGCGGCACCCCCCGCGAATCCCCCTCCCGCGATTCGCGGACACCTAAGTTGCAATACAGGGCATCTTTCATACAATTCTAACCATATTTCTCATATACAAACGTTCACAAATTAAGGGGGCGCAGCCCCTTACGACGGTGTGAAGAGCGCCCGTAGGGCGCGATGAATCACCTAGTAAATAAATATATAAAATACCACATAAAAAGACTGTATGTCTTTCTGTACCTAACACTGTAAGAGACCTGACAGGCTCAGCGCTGCCTCTGATTAAAAAACCTCCCATGACGAGGCTGCTGCTGCTATCATCAATGGGCCTGAGAAGCATATGATGAGCTTCACCAATTAGAGCTCAGCACAAGCTTCTCAGCCTCTGACCTCTTGTGCAAAGTCTCATGGGACTGTCAACTCCCAGTAAAGCACTGCACAATTGTGCAGTCACTGTGCCTTGGCTCCCGATGCTCAGCGCCATTTATCATTGTCACATTGGCAGATAGATGAAGCTGCAGCACTACCCCACTACCATGCCCAAAACCTTTTGCTAAAAAAAACCCCACAACCACAGGGGGCCCCTAGATAGAGGATGGCCCAGGGGTACTGACCCCCTGTGCCGCCCCCCCCCCTTAATCCGGCCCTGGCCCCACCCCCTCCTGTTATCATAGGGAGATACTATGCTAAAAGAGTGCATTTGGACGGCCTCAGGATAGTGATCTTGGAACAAAAGTGAAACTTTGGATAAAGAATTTTGAGAACCTGTGATCTACAGTGACAAAAGAGGAGAAGCAGGTGGGGCAAGGATGGGGGCAGGGTAGGGTAGGGTTACCACCTCATCCCTTTTTTTTTTTTATTGTCAATTATATATTTTTCCCACTTTTTTAATACTTTAGACAATTTTTTTATTTTAAAAATATTTTTTATTATTATTATTATTATCGTTATAACTTTAAAAACCTGAGACCAGTAGGGGAAAGGCGGGTACTAAGGGGTAAATGTACTATTATGTATATACTATATATTTGTTTTGCACCTGCTAGAAGATAATAAATAGAATCTGATTGGTTGCTATGGGCAACATCCCATCTTTAGTAGAACTACCATCTTAGTAAATTTACCCCTAAGTAGCTGATTCCGCCCAGGACACTGGGAATCTGGGTACTCTTTACTTATCAGGGCGCCCATCGCGGCCATCGCGGGCATTGAATGCACTAAAAAATCGGGTGCGACGCGACCGACGCGATGCCCGCGATTTCCCATAGGGAACAATGTTAAATGTCTCAATTGACCCGATTTTCCTGTTCAATGCCTCAATTGACCCGATTTTTCCATAGGAAACAATGTTAAATGGCCCACAGAGGCCAAATAGGCACCCTGAAGTGTGAAATGGCCCCCACAATTGTTAACGCCACCCCACGGTCAACGTGAACCCGAAGCGTGGCGAGCGCAGCGAGCCCGCAAGGGGCGGCGGTACGCGTCCTCCGACCTTTTCATACCCCCACTATCCACGTCGGCGTGGAGTTGAGAATAGAATAGTGTGGCGAGCGCAGCGAGCCACCGAGCCCGAAGCGTGGCGAGCGCAGCGAGCCCCGCAAGGGGACGTGGATACCTGTGAAGCCCGCGAAGGGACGCGTTTACCTGTGAAGGTATCCGCGTCCGCTCGCCACGCTTCGGGCTCGGTGGCTCGCTGCGCTCGCCACACTATTCTATTCTCAACTCCACGCCGACGTGGATAGTGGGGGTATGAAAAGGTCGTAGGACTCGTACCGCCACCGCTCGCCACGCTTCGGGTTGACGTTGATCGTGGGGTGGCGATAACAATTGTGGGGGCCATTTCACACTTCAGGGTGGCTATTTGGCCTCTGTGGGCCATTTAACATTGTTTCCTATGGAAAAATTGGGTCAATTGAGGCATTGAACATGAAAATCGGGTCAATTGAGCCATTTAACATTGTTCCCTATGGGAAATCGCGGGCACCGCGTCGGTCGCGTTGCACCCGATTTTTAGTGCATTCAATGCGCGCGATGCCCGCGATTTTTTTACCTGCGATGCCCACGCTCAAAATCGTGGGCGCCGCGCTAGGTAAAGAGTACCGGAATCTGCTGTCCCAGCAGAGGAGGCGGGGCCTACTGATATCATTTATGCTAATTGTGTTATGTTAACCCCACCTCTATGCAAATATGTCCCAAATACAGAATTTCACTGTGGGAGGCTGCACCTAACAGTAACTAGCCTAGCCCTGGGGGCCTGCCACCATCCCTGCCCCACCTGCTTCTCCTCTCCTGTCACTGTAGATCACAGGTTCTCAAACTCGGTCCTCAGGACCCCACACAGTGCATGTTATGCAGGTCTCCTCACAAAATAACATGTGAAATAATTAGCTCCACCTGTGGCTCTTTTAAAATGTGTCAATGAGTAATGAGTGCACCTGCCAGGTGACTTAGAAAATGTGAACTGTGTGGGGTCCTGAGGACCGAGTTTGAAAACCCCTGCTGTAGATTGTACAACCATCCCAGGTCTGAATCAGGCTTAATATTCAGACTCTGGGCCAGAGCCACTAAGCTTGAAAAGTGATCAAATGGAGAGTGATAAACAAGCAACCAATCAGCTCCTGCCTGACATCTTTCAAACACATCCTGTGACATGGCAGGTAGGAGCTTATTGGCTGGCTGTTTATCACTCTCCATTTGATCACTTTTGAAGCTTAGTGCATCTGGCCCTCTGTGTTTAGCAGAAAGCCAGGGATCTATAAAACAGCGGGGGGTTAAACTCTGCTGCATTTCCTCAGACACTCACGATAATGAGCTGCAATAGAAGAAATGGCACTGAATCATATTCTCCAAAGCGCTTGTACCACCGTATGTTAGCAAAAGTCATACAGTACACTGGGAAAAAAAAAGCACAAAAGATTAAAACAAGGGGTTTATGTAACAGCGTAATGTCGGAGCTGTCATTACGCTCACACCCAGCAGTGTGGCACAGTGATGTGAGCGGCAGACGCAAAGTCTCCTGTGATTTACTCCTGTACATGGATCGGTGCGGCTGTCACAGAACCGCTCCGCCGTGGCAGCTCGTTAAGCAGCGAGCACTTTATTCTGTGAGTACACAAACAGTTCTCACACGGAGAAAACCTTTCACAACAGTCACCTTGGAGCCGGCTTCACGCGGGAAATGTATGCTAAACAATGACAGCTGGAAACGCAAACACTAAT
Organism: Crinia signifera; assembly: GCF_055691185.1. Lineage (NCBI taxonomy): Eukaryota > Metazoa > Chordata > Amphibia > Anura > Myobatrachidae > Crinia > Crinia signifera. Next base: position 47,121,631 of record NC_139217.1, read on the forward strand.
CAGCCCTGACACTTCCCCAGAACACCTGTACTCCTACGTACGGTACAGCAGTCCGGACATGACAGTCACAGGCATGGGATCCAGTGTGCAGTGATACGGCAATATGTACTGGCAACCTGTGGCTCTACGTATGTTCCCGTATACCCTGGTAGCATGGGAGCTGCAGTCATATCTTATACTACCAAGGCATGCTAATGAGTGACAGGGGCAAGAAGCTTGCCAAGAACATTCGCACATCATGGTATCAATCACCGCTGAGCAATACTGGGAATGCCAAAAAGTCCCCACAGACTTCTCTGAGACCCGGGAGAGGTCCCTGCTCTTCCAGAAGACCTCCTCAAGATTCAAGAGACTTCCTGAAGCTCCAGCACTGTAGCACACAATCCAATGGGGCAGATATAGGCCAGATGTACTAAGATAGAAAAGTGATAAAATGGAGAGTGATAAACCACCAGCCAATCAGCTCCTACAGATGGAGCGCCGCTCTTCTTGCCAGCGGCTGGCGATAGAATCGCCAACCACCAGAAGGGAATTTGTGCGCACGAGACGCTCGAGCTCTCCACCACCTCCCTGCCGCTCCCCAGTCGCTGGCCACACCCCCCAAACCCTGCCCACCTCCCTGAAGCAGAGGCGGGCAGGTTTTCTGCTCCCCGCCGTGTGAGCCACTCGCGCATCCCAGTCGGTTGGAGCGCCTCTCTGCTGGCGATCGCCAGCGGGGGCAATCTGGCAATTCCCAGTGATGAATGAGAGGTGCTGCATCTGTTCCTGTCATTTCTCAAACTCAGCCAGTGGCATGGCAGGTAGCAGCTGATTAGATGGCACTTTGTCACTCTCCATTTTATCACTTTTCAAGCTTAGTACATCTGGCCCAAAGTGAGACAGTGGTGATAAAGTGGAAGGTGATACCCCAACATCCAATCAGCTGTGTATGATAAAAGACAGTTACGAGCTGATTGGCTGGTGCCCATTTAGTTTGTCCCTTTTTTATCCATATTGTTATCCGCTGATGAAGGACCAAACAGGTCCGAAATGCATTAAGCTGGTGTTCCCGTGGCTGGAAGAAATACCCGTTTTCTGTGTATGCTTTACGCTGTGGACCATACTTTAACGTCTGAGAGGTTCCGGAGCCTTATCACCGTGGAAGTTTTGGGTGTCACCTCCCACAACGTCTGTCACCGGCTGAATTTGCAGAATTAAAATGGCATTATAGTCACCATCCGGTGATAGACGTTGTGGGAGGTTACACCCAATAATTCCGCGATTGTGCCCAGTATTTTTAGCTCTCTCCCCTCTGAGTTTTTCTAAGGAAGAAAAAAAACTGATCGTGCAGACACCTTTTTAAAGGATAACAGATATTTTTATTGTTGCACTCACAATTTTACAGGATAAAAAAGGCAACATTTTGCAAAATTGTGAGTGCAACAATAAAAATATCTGTTATCCTTTAAAAAGGTGTCTGCACGATCAGTTTTTTTTCTTCCTTAGAAAAACTCAGAGGGGAGAGAGCTAAAAATACTGGGCACAATCGCGGAATTATTGGGTGTAACCTCCCACAACGTCTATCACCGGATGGTGACTATAATGCCATTTTAATTCTGCAAAATTGTGAGTGCAACATTAAATATCTGTCATCTATAAAAAAGGTGTCTGCACAATCAGTTTTTCTCTTCTTTAGAAAAACCCAGAGGAGAGAGGGCCAAAACAAACATTGGATACTTTGGAGGATATTATCCTTACTGGAACTTTGATTGTCCATGTGGAAAAACACAGAGGGACTCTTTCTCTTTTGATTCGGATTTGTGTGGATTCAATATCCTTGTGATTTATAGTGTAAGTGTTATATGATTGAAGTGCGCCAGGGGTGTCGATTTCTTTTGTCTTTTTCCATTTGTATTTGAAGGTTGGTGAACCTTCACATTCGTATACCCTAGGCAGCATCTCAGTACATCAGCGCAGTTAAAAGTACAAACATCCTCCTGTCTGCTACACATATTGTTATCCTTAAAACCTATTTGATCATTTATATGTAAGAATATCATATCCCATGCATGTTTACATTGCTCTACTGTCTTACCACCTCTGATGGGAGGCTATTCCACTTGCCTATGTAGACCTTTTATCTATGTTGACCGTTGAGCGTAGACCTGTTGGCTGTTGCTCTATTCTCTGTCACCTTTTAACCCATAACTGCAGCACAATTTTTTTTTTTTTTAACTTTTGTAACTTACTAGATAATGAGGTTTCTGGATAAGAGATTTCATACCGGTTGGGGAGGCTCTGTTGTGTTACATGCTCATTGCCAGGAGATTACATGCTCATTGCTAGGGAGTTATATGTGTGTTGCCAGGGGTTTCTATGCTCATTGCCACAGTGTTCTATGTTGTAAACATTGTTCTAAGCATGAGTTTCTATACTCTAAACATGAGATTCTATGCTCGTTGCCACAGTGTTCTATGCTCATTGCCATGGGGTTACATGCTCATTGCCAGGGCATTCTATACTCACAGTACTCCATCGCTCCCGGAATCTGGCACTCCCGTGTAAAGCTGTACACGCTGCGCTACCCTGACAGATGCTAGAGCTCCTGTAGAACCTTGAACATCTGTTCCCAACAAGGCGGCGGCCATTTTACAGGGCCATTTCAGCAGATTTGGGGCCGTATGTACCAGCCAATCAGCTCCTACCTCTCTTTTCTCAACCCCAGCCTGTAATAACATGGCAGTTAATAGCTGATTGGCTGGCTGTTTATCACTCTTTACTTGATCACTTTTTGAAGCTTGATACATCTGGCCCTCCATGCGGACAGACAGACTACATGGAATCTGCAAATACCCTGCGTCCTACCGGCATCCGCTCACCCGAGCAGGTTGCGCTGTCCTAGCTACCCCACTGACCAAGATAACATATATGTTTTGCTGAAAACAGGCAAACCACAAAGATAAACCAAAGCTTTTTGAAAAAGTTGCATGAGATAATGAAAAAAACACCCCAATAAACCTGAATCACATAGAGGGGGGAACACCGGTCTGAGCAGGTTAGACCGCGGCTTTTCTTGGCTGAACAGCAATTTATTTTAGATTACAATCTACAGGCTCAATTTTCCATGAACAGCAGAAAAAAAAAACCACAGACTTTCTGGTGTCACTTTTCCCCGTTGTGTCAGATCTTTCATTAGTCAGCCTTGGTCTGAAAAGGTCAATATTATTCTCCCAGACCCCCGCCGATGGGCCAATGCAAATTCAGGGGGAAGAAAAAACATCGGCAATGACATCTGTTGTACAAACTAAAATCATCTTCAAGATTTCAACTCCGCGATTATACCGCTAACCCACTACGGAACGTGTGACATTGCCAAAACTGTAGATAAAATATGGTTGTGTCTCATTAACCCTGTAAGACGCACACAGCTCACTGCTCTTCTCTCCTAAGGTTTACGGGGATGTCGAGATGGAAAATATAATGTGACAGACATGTTATTACTCCTTTGTGAACTGCAGGATGTGACTCACATTAACAATTATCGAGAAAATGCATTCTGCACAGAAATTAGTCACTTGTGAGAATATCGTGGCCTCCAACTTATTCTACTGTGGAACTGCCCATAAGGTGTTATATTGCCTTTAGTTAGTCCTCAACGCTCCCCAACGGTACAGGTTAAGTATATTCAGGGCTCAGCACACATGGTTAAGTCAAATTTTCTGAGGTACCAATTAAGTCACCTGTAACAGGGTCAAAAGTCTGATTTTTCTTTGGGTATTTCCATATATAGATCGCCCCGGCCCCTCATGGCAAAATGTTGCAATTTGTAGGCCTGTCCAGAGGTGGTGGGACCTAATGATGCTATTCTAATGAGCTTGTGCTAAATTGGCTCCACCTTCTCCACAGTTACCCGCAAATCTCTGCAATTTGTTACAAGAGGGTGGAGCTGCATGATATCGTAACCAGTTCATGGGTGTGTGTGTGTGTGTGTGTTCACATAGAGACTAATTTAGATGTGGTTGGAGGGACGATCTCTGTATTGTAAAGCAGCAGGAGGCATCTATTGCTTGCAGACGACTCCTGCTGCAGTAGTAATGTGACCTGCATTCTAGGATGCTGCATTGGTTCACTGGACTCACCGTCAGGCATGTAATGATGGAGACCCCTGGCCTCTTCCATCCTCTAAACAGCGTCAATATATCTCTTTTTGGGGGGGGAATGGAAGCCATCTTTGCCCCCGCCAGGCCCCCAAATGTCAGAAGACTGTTAATCACTTACAGTCTGGTGCCAGGTTGCTCTCTACATCGTAGGACCTGTTCGCACACATGTAGGGCATGAGCAGGTCCTGTACCGATAACTAGCACCTGGAGCATCCTGTTACAGATCCTTCAGAATCGAAATAACCCGCATTGGCCCTGATTCAGAGGTGGGAGTTGTGTACACACAGCTACGTACATAGCCCTGTACGAGTACTCCGGTAACATGATAATGATATCCTTCAAATATATCTCTTTGTTATGTTGTGGTGATATTACGGGTCCCCCTGTGTCTGCCGCTGGTGGTGTACTTTCTCCGGGGTTCCCGCTAGTGCCTGTAGGATGGCTACGGGTCATTGGGTTGACCCAAATTAGGTTGACAAGCATTGGGTCTACCACTAAAGGTCGACAGGCCTCAGGTCGATACCTGAAATAGAACTGCGAAAAAAAGGTTTTCTTAGGATATGACCTGAAATGGCGCGCTGCGTCCTATGAACTGTACTTTCCCCTGGTTATCACCCAATAACCCTTCAAATACCAAACACATATACAAATGGGGATTTCCAAATCTTGGGCGCAATACTTAGATGAAATGAGTCTGAATGTCTGTATCTTCTGGTATCTTCAAACTCTTCAGGAATATTCTCAATGATATATAGAGAAAAAGAAGGGATCAAATAATTAAGTACTTCTATCCCATTTTAAAGAAAAAAACATATGAAGGAGATAAAATGGATGGGCGTACCCCCACTCACGGTAAGCAGGGCAATGTACAAGCATGTAGAGGTTTCTTTTTTTCTCTCTCCTGTTCGATTCTTCTCCACTAGGTGAGTTATATTCATCTCCATAGATGGAAGTGAAAAAAAAAATGATAAAAAATGAAATAAAAATTGATTATAATTTTTTTTTTTTACTTCCATCTATGGAGACGAATATAACTCACCTAGTGGAGAAGAATCGAACAGGAGAGAGAAAAAAAGAAACCTCTACGTGTTTGTACATTGCCCTGCTTACCGTGAGTGGGGGTACGCCCATACATTTTATCTCCTTCATATGTTTTTTTTCTTCAAACTGGGATAGAAGTACTTAATTATTTGATCCCTTCTTTTTCTCTATATACCATTGACAATATTACTGAAGAGTTTGAAGATACCAGAAGATACAGACCTTCAGACTCATTTCATCTAAGTATTGCGCCCAAGATTTGGAAATCCCCATTTGTATATGTGTTTGATACCTGAAATAGGTTGACATGGCTAAGGTCGACAGGGTCGGAAGTTCGACACAAGTATTAGATCTGCAATGAGAAGGTCGACTGTCAAAATGTCGACACGAGTTTTTCCGTTTTTTTTTTATTTTTTATCAGAAAGTCAACATAGGCTAAGTGCATCACATAGCTCTCTACGCTCGCCATGCTTCGGACACGATGCCTTGCTGAGCCTGTTGGCCAAAAAAAAAAAATGCTAAGAACTCACATCAACCTTATGGCTGTCGACATTCCCATAGTCAACATGAGGAGACGCTGATGATGCTGCAGACAGATCCGGAAGTGACGCAATGTTCATCTCCATGGCAACAGGATACTTCTTCCACCATCGGGAGACTTCTTCTGCCATTATCAATATTATTTTCAAGTGCCCCAAACCAGTCTGCAGAGTACCTCCGTGGGTACAAGTACCCCAAGCTCGGAACCACTGATCCAGGGGTATAATTACTAAAGAATTGTTTTTTAGAAATTAATATGTTGCCCGTAGCAACCAATCACATTCTACTCATTTAACTGATTCCATCTGGAAGAGAATAGTAGTTAGAATCTGATCTGGTTGCTATGGGCAACAACACCACTTCGATAAACACGCACTTTAGTAAATAGACCCTCTAGCTCAGGGGTGAGTAATAAGCGGCCCTCCAGCTGTTGAGGAACTACACATCCCAGCATGCCTTGCATCAGTTTCAGCATGACCAAAGAGTCAATCTAAGGCAAGGCATGCTGGGATGTGTAGTTCATCAACAGCTGGGCGGCGTTGGGAGCCTTTTTTCTTACGAAACTGCACCCTAATTGCAATGTGATGCAACCAGGATTGGCCAGTGGTTTTCAGGGAAGTCATGTGACATCAGCCCTGGCTCCGAACAGCCTGTTTCTATCATAGCCACCGAGTAAGTCCTGGGCTACGTACAGACTGCACTCACTGGAAAAATCATCCCACGGTGAGCGGCTTGCCTACGGATTTGCAGATTTGGTAAGAGAATTCACTGATCGCAGGGCTGAAAACATTACCAGCCCGAATGGAGGACTCCCGGGGGGAGATCAAGGGAAATCGGATGCGACTTGTTCCTCAGACAAATTGCACTAATGTATGGGGGCCTTCAGATCAAATTTCAGCAAAAAAAGATGACCAATCAGCATCCAACTGTCATGTGATAAGGTGTGCCTAAAAAATTAAAGAAGCCAATTGGTTGGCATTTATATACATCGTCCCCTATGTTTTTCATGGGCTATTTCAAATTCTACTGAGGATACGGGATAGATAGATAGATAGATAGATAGATAGATAGATAGATAGATAGTTAATAGCCCATTATTGCTTAAATTAAAAGGCGAACAACACCAATACCTCAGAATGGCTCTATTGTAGCAACAATATAATTAACAAGAAAAGAAAGAAAAAAATCCTATATGGTAATTAAAATAAAAATCCCAAAGAAAATGCCTTTTCCAGGCATGAATGAGCTTTAGCCATGAACTCTCGCTTGGCACTTGCAATCCCGCGTGATTTATAACAATCCATTCCTTGCCAGTTAATATGTTTCAGTGTTTACTTTAGGCCATAAAATGTTATTACACCTTCCATACATATTCTCCTCACACGTCGGAGCTGCAGGGTGTAATGGAGTTAGGGGAAGTACTTCTATAATCTGGCTTTATGCAGGATAAATCAGCTTTGCCGTACACCAGCACAGATACCAGTCAGAACGCTGTAGACCTGCACATTCACATCACATCGGAGGAGTAGAATTTCCTAAGTGAAACTGTACATAAAATTCTCTGCAACATCCCAGCCATTACCATCACTTTACCTTTCACAACAGCTTAGGGAGCAGATGGATTCTCCCCACTCCAAATAGGGGTTTAACTAAGCAGCCACATCATTAACTCAAATTTTAGAATGAGTCTAAGCAGCATTTTATATGTATAGTGGGGAAGGAAGGCCTCCGGCACTGTGCTCGTAATGTTCCTCTAACTACACAATATACAACTTAGCACCACCTTTGTGGGAATGTAATTGTACAGCTGCACATGTATACGCACCTCCCAATGGTCCCGATTATGGAGGAACACTCCAGCTATTTGGACACTGTCCCGGTGTCCCACCAGCAGCAGGCCACAGTGTCCCGTGGGCACGCATGTGGGGCGGGGGCAGGGTGAGGGAGCCAGAGATAACCTATGCTTTGCTTTGGCAAAGCAGCCAGGGGTCACTCAATGAGACCACACCTCCTCCATCTGATGCCCCGCCCCCTTTCCAGCCATGGCCATGCGGTTCCACTTTGTCACTAGCGGTGTCCCGGAATCTAATGCACACGTCTCCAGGAAAATGGCTTCTGCCCCATTTTCCAGGCGGTTTCTAGGGCAGTATGGATGGTGTAATGCACGGGTTCTCAAACTCAGTCCTCAGGACCCCACACAGTGCATGTTTTACAGGTCTCCTCACAGAATCAAGTAAAAAAATTAATTCCACCTGTGTCAGTGAGTAATGAATACACCTGTGCACCTGACGGGTGACCTGGAATATGTGAACTGTGTGGTGTCCTCAGGACCGAGTTTAAGAACCACTGGTGTAATGGTTAGCATTGTAATGCCAGAAACAATGGCAAAAGAGGGGAGACGTAGATCATGGCATCACCCCGCCCGCCTGGAACTCGATCGCATGGAGAACTGCCGCAGTTGGCAAAATAAATCAACTCAGAGCGTTCACTCATTGGCCTTTATTCAGATCTGATCGCAGTAAATGGACAAAACCATGTGCACTGCAGGTGGGGCAGACGTAACATGTGCAGAGAGAGTTAGATTTGTGTGAGTTATTTTGTTTCTGTGCAGGGTAAATACTGGCTGCATTATTTTTACACTGCAATTTCAGTTTCAACACACCCCACCCAAATCTAATTCTCTCTACACATGTTACATCTGCCCCACATGCAGTGCACATGGTTTTGCCCATTTTCCAAACAAATTTGTACTGCGATCAGATCTGAGTAATATCTGCACCAAGCAGGGTTACAACTAGGGTTACCACCTAGTCCCTTTAATTCCGGACACATGTTAATTACACAGGTTTTGTGGCAGTTTAAAATCAGGTGAAGTGGAGTCTTGAAGTCAGCCAGCCACAGAACCTGTGTAATTAATATGTGTCCGGAATTAAAGGGACTAGGTGGTAACCCTAGTTACAACATTCCTGGATCCAAACAAGCAGTAAAAAAAAAGAAATGATCTTGATACTGGAAATTCTCCTCCAGAAAGACTGTGTTTGACCTCAATGAATGTCCCACACAAAAGTATAGCATCAATAACCAGAAGAGCCTTACTACTGTATCTGTTGATTGAAATAGGAGTTGGTTGGCAGTCCCGGCAACAAGGTGGTCAAAGGGGAGGGGCCCCAGAGTATGGCTGCAGCGGCAATGATGTTGTACTCAGTATTGTGTTCCCCCTGCCTCTTGGCTGTCTGTTTTGTGTCCCCAGCCCCTCGGCTGTCTGTTCTGTGCCTCCGCCGGCTTGGCTGTCTGCTATGCACCCCCAGCCACCTGCTCTCTGCGAGCCAGCCGCTCCACCATCTCCTCTGCCACAGTGGCCTCACTAGCGAGGTCATACCAAATGCCATTTGAAAATACGGCGCCGACCGCCAGCCAGTTAGAGCTTGTGTACCGGCAGCCGCAGTGATTGGCTGCAGGCCTGCAAACTACGATTGGCTCATTAGCCGGCGTCATATCTGAAACGGATGACGTAGGAATGGGAGAAGCCTGTGTTCCACACTCCTTCCTTCAACAGTGCAGGAGCCCAGACTAGCCAGTGCGGTGACTGAGCAATACAGGGGGCTTAATATTTAAGGGGGTGGGGGTGGGGCTAGAAATAACAATGTACAGGGCCATAAGACTTCTGTTGTTGGACCCTGCTGGCCCTACTAATAACAAAGGGTAAATTATGAAATATAGAATAATACATATCTCTTAAGTGCTGTATCTGGTGTTTGTGTAGAACAAGCCCCGCTCTAAATTCTTCTGTAAATTGAGATTTTATACCTTGTTACAGTCTGCACTTACGGCCTTAGCACCAATCTCCTCTATGCTATGAGGTGACATTTTATACGTGTTTATAGCAGATCACATACCCTGATAAGTAATCAGTTTTACAGACTTGATAAAATAATTATCACATGTACCACAAATTAATTTACAGTAGGTTATTTTTAGTTTACGGTGTTATGTTTGTTTGTTCCAAAAAATATATTAAAAACACGTTTATCGCATTAGGAGAAGTCACAAAATGAAATGAGAATTAGAAGCCGGCCGACGAAAACGAATTTCACAAAAGATAATTTTCTATTTTCAGGTGTCTTTTCCCTCCATGAATTCACATTTTTTTCATTTAACTGCGAGGGAACATTACATATTTATTGAAAACAATTCGGGAGAATGAAACGACACATAATAATGAGCAAAACAAACTGCATAGTAACAGGTGAGGACGATGGCAACAAAATGACATTTTATCATAAAGGTTAAACACTTTGGAAGCAGAAGTCCAGGCAGGGAGGAGGGGAGAGGGGGACACCGCTAAGCGCATATCAACATATATGCGAATATGTATGTAATATAGGTACTTGTTACCTAGCACGGCACCAGCGATAAAGATTGTATCCATCAGGACCCCCCGAAATCGCGTAGACGCGTCCTCCGACCTTTTCATACCCCCACTATCCACGTCGGCGCGGAGCTGATTATATATAGTGTGGCGAGCGCAGCGAGCCACCGAGCCCGAAGTGTGGCGAGCGCAGCGAGCCCCGCGAGGATACGCGCATTACTTCGCAGGTATTACGCTTCCCCTCGCGGAGCGCGCTGAGCTCTCCACGCTTCGGGCTCGCCACACTATATAAAATCAACTCCACGCCGACGTGGATAGTGGGGGTATGAAAAGGTCGGAGGACGCGTACCGCTGCGCTCGCCACGCTTCGGGTTGGCCTTGATCGTGGGGTGGTGTTAACAATGGGGGGGGGGGGGGCATTTCTCATGAAAAATACCCATAAGGGTGGGTATACAATGAAAAATCAGGTCCATTGCCCCATTTCAGATTGTTCCCTATGTAAAATCGGTATGACTCAGCGATGGTCGGGATCCCAATGGTCAGTATACAGACATAGGAATCTAGGCCGCTGGTGTTAGAATAGACCCTCATGGTCAGGATCGCGTTTGTTGGGTAGTTGAACAAAGAGGATTTTGGTGTCTGTATACTGACCATCGGGATCCCGACTGTCCGCGAGTCATCCAGCACCTGTGTACCCGGGACCTGACATTAGGTTTCACTCTCCTATGCACGCCATAAGAATCTCATTGGCTACTTTCACAGGAGTCTGGGGAGGGGTTTAGGAGAGTGCAGCCTTGTGTCAAGTCCTGGGTTCTGCAGGTGGCTGTGATAGACAGCGCCGCTGCTGATCCTGTATACACTGACAGCACATACATTACATACATCTTCACATAAAACATTATCCTTTCTTTTTAATCTTCTGTTAATTCTTAAGGTGCTCACACACACAGGGGACTTACGTAGCTCACTGCACTAAAGAACACAGAGGGGCTTAGCTCACTGCACTACATAACACAGGGGATTTAGCTCACTGCACTACAGCACACATGGGGATTAGTTCACTGCACTACAGCACACATCGGGATTAGCTCACTGCACTACAGCACACATTGGGATTAGCTCACTGCACTACAGAACATAGGGGGTTTAGCTCACTGCACTAAAGAACACAGAGGGGCTTAGCTCACTGCACTACATAACACAGGAGACTTAGCTCACTGCACTACAGAATATAAGGGACTTAGCTCACTGCACTATAGAACAAAGGGGACTTAGCTCACTGCACTACATAACACAGGGGATTTAGCTCACTGCACTACATAACATAAGGGATTTAGCTCAATGCACTATAGAACAAAGGGGACTTAGCTCACTGCACTACAGAACACAAAGGGTTTAGCTCACTGCACTACAGAACACAAAGGGTTTAGCTCACTGCACTACAGATCACAGGGGGCTTAGCTCACTGCACTACATCACACATTGGGATTAGCTCACTGCACTACAGAACACAGGGGGCTTAGCTCACTGTACTACAGAACACAGGGGGCTTAGCTCACTGCACTACAGAACACAGGGGGCTTAGCTCACTGCACTACGGAAAACAGGGGGCTTAGCGCACTGCACCACAGAACACAGGGGGCTTAGCTCACTGCACTACAGCACACATGGGGATTAGCTCACTGCACTACAGTGCACAGGGGGCTTAGCTCACTGCACTACAGAACACAGGGGACTTAGCTCACTGCACTACAGAACATATGGTGCTTAGCTCACTGAACTACAGAACACATGGGACTTAGCTCACTGCACTACAGCACACATTGGGATTAGCTCACTGCACTACAGAACACAGGGGGTTTGGCTCACTGTACTAAAGAACACAGAGGGGCTTAGCTCACTGCACTACATAACACATTGGGATTAGCTCACTGCACTACAGAACACAGGGGGTTTAGCTCACTGCACTAAAGAACACAGAGGGGCTTAGCTCACTGCACTACATAACACAGGGGACTTAGCTCACTGCACTACAGAATATAAGGGACTTAGCTCACTGCACTATAGAACAAAGGGGACTTAGCTCACTGCACTACATAACACAGGGGATTTAGCTCACTGCACTACATAACATAAGGGATTTAGCTCAATGCACTATAGAACAAAGGGGACTTAGCTCACTGCACTACAGAACACAAAGGGTTTAGCTCACTGCACTACAGAACACAAAGGGTTTAGCTCACTGCACTACAGATCACAGGGGGCTTAGCTCACTGCACTACATCACACATTGGGATTAGCTCACTGCACTACAGAACACAGGGGGCTTAGCTCACTGTACTACAGAACACAGGGGGCTTAGCTCACTGCACTACAGAACACAGGGGGCTTAGCTCACTGCACTACGGAAAACAGGGGGCTTAGCGCACTGCACCACAGAACACAGGGGGCTTAGCTCACTGCACTACAGCACACATGGGGATTAGCTCACTGCACTACAGTGCACAGGGGGCTTAGCTCACTGCACTACAGAACACAGGGGACTTAGCTCACTGCACTACAGAACATATGGTGCTTAGCTCACTGAACTACAGAACACATGGGACTTAGCTCACTGCACTATAGAACACATGGGGCTTAGATCACAGCACTACAGAAAAAAATAAAAGTTCAGAGTCATTGGAAGTGGCGATGACACAAAGTGTTTGGCACCCATCAAATTGGCAACTAAAAACTAGGGGTGGCTTCATTTGATGGAAACTGTGTTCTGGACAGGAGACCACATAAAACAAGTCAGGGGAACGGACGAGGCTGACATCACCAAGCCCCACCCCCTTGGTAGGCGAATGCGTCAATTTTTGGGTCTGCGGAATGTAGAAGGGGATAACATGATGCCAAATGATGCAATTTGAGTCATTTTAGCCCCTCGCCCTCAACGCGTAACCGTAAAACCCGTATTAAAACCATATTTGGTGCAGCAAGAAGCGGGTGTGGGGGCTGCGTGGGTGAGGGGGACCGGATTTTTAGGAGCCTCCCGGCCATTCCGGGAGGGTAGACAAGTATGTAATGCAACATGGTCACTGTACTAACGGGTGGGTGAAGATCTCAGCTGCCATAAACTCAGGGGAACCCACATTTTAAACAGAAGAACCCCCTCTTTAAAAACAAACTGGCCCCCAAACAATGTGCCCTTAACTAGTTATTGCCTGGTAATATACTATAGAAAGCATTATGTCCAAAGATGGGGTGACAGGGGGCTCCGATTCCCAGATCTCTCCCATCCTGGCTGCAACAAACTAAACGGTTAATAGAGAAATTCCGAAGCTCAGTTTAACCGAGCTGCAGCACTATATGATTTGTAAGATAAGTGCGTTTAAATGCACAGAACAGTATAGGTATACACGCCATTGTATACTTATGAAGGCATACATAACCAATATTCAGAATAATACAATAAAAATGAGAAAAACACTAGCCCGGTAATAATAACAAAAAAGGGGAATGCAAATACCCATACTAACATTCCAATCTAATGATAACCGTTATTATTTTGTCACAGGCGCTGAAAAGCTTTTTCCCCCCTACACTGCAGATATACTATAGATGAATGCGTTGGGAAGACAAGTACTTGGCATATTTACTTGGAATTTTATTGGATTTTTTTTTCTCTTTTTGTAGCCCGCTGTAATGGCAAATGCACTTTTAAAAAATATTATGCACGGCCTCTAAAAATGAATTACTATGAAAGTACCGTAGATATTTTTATGGATGAAAACAGCCACTGCTCAGTCCTGAACAATGAGATACAAGTAACCATTAAAAGAGGCAGATGAATGGGGGAGAAAATGCCTTTCCTGCGAAGATAAGGCTCTCGCCAAAACGGACATTAAACTCGGCAGTAAAGTATAATATTAATACAAAAGATAGTTTTCTATAACACAACAAGGCAACTTCTATTATTTCACAATATCAGCTTCAATGGAACTTAAGAACAAGCATCTCAGCAGCAGAGAATGGCGTGTAGATAAAGAGGCCGGGAGTATAGCGCGTGGAGGGATGGCTAAATGGGGGGAAAATCAATTTATAACTTCAACACAGCGCTTTCTATCAACTTCAGTATAAATGGCACTTAGAAACAAATTAATTTATGACATTGATACGTTTATACTGCTACAAAGAAAGTCCTGCTAAAAGCCTTTTAGAGAATTAGATACAAACGTTTTCATGTTTGGCTTTGAAAAATAGTTTCTGTATTCTAATGTAAACTGGATTATACTGTACATCTCATTTGCATTGTGGTGGCTCATTCATCCCCAGGGCGAGTGGGTGGATGTGCGAGAGGTGATATATATATATATATATATATACGGTATAACCAGCTATTAAAAAGGTTTCTTGTATCAACACTATTTCCACATTAATGTCCAAACTTTATGTAAAGTTCAACAAAACAGAGGCCACCCACCCAACTCCTGGAGTCACCTCCTACCCCTGTAGCATTAACAAGCCCAAATCCTGCTGATATGCTATTACCACAGACCCTGCCTCGCTCCCCACATCCATTCTCTCACCCACGGTTCTGTTATTTAGTATGCAGCAATAAGACCTCGTTTTCTATTTGCCACTTGTCACGGCGATAGCAAATAACCTATTGTGTGATTAATCCTTAAATTCGTGCCAAGACAGCTGCATTATGCCGAGAAGCCTCAGCAATAATGACAGTGAGGGGATCATGATGAATGGTACTGTAAATATGAGGATGCCCAAACATAGGACCATTGAAAATGTTGTGGGTGAACTCAGCAATACGGATCAAGTCAGGGTTGTTGGTGATTACAGAGATGGTGCTATTTCCTGGCTCTGGACAGTAGGTGATTACAGGCACTGTGCTACTTCATAGCTCTGGGCAGTAGGTGATTACAGGCGCTGCTCTAGCTCCTGACTCTGGGCAGTAGGTGATTACAGGACTGTGCTAGTTCCTGGCTCTGGGCAGTAGGTGATTACAGGCACTGTGCTAGTTCCTGGCTCCGGGCAGTAGGTGATTACAGGCACTGTGCTACTTCATAGCTCTGGGCAGTAGGTGATTACAGGCGCTGCTCTAGCTCCTGACTCTGGGCAGTAGGTGATTACAGGACTGTGCTAGTTCCTGGCTCTGGGCAGTAGGTGATTACAGGCACTGTGCTAGTTCCTGGCTCCGGGCAGTAGGTGATTACAGGCACTGTGCTAGTTGCTGGCTCTGGGAAGTAGGTGATTACAGGCACTGTGCTAGTTCCTGGCTCTGGGCAGTAGGTGATTACAGGCACTGTGCTAGTTCCTGGCTCCGGGCAGTAGGTGATTACAGGCACTGTGCTAGTTCCTGGCTCTGGGCAGTAGGTGATTACAGGCACTGTGCTAGTTCCTGGCTCCGGGCAGTAGGTGATTACAGGCACTGTGCTAGTTGCTGGCTCTGGGAAGTAGGTGATTACAGGCACTGTGCTAGTTCCTGGCTCTGGGCAGTAGGTGATTACAGGCACTGTGCTAGTTCCTGGCTCCGGGCAGTAGGTGATTACAGGCACTGTGCTAGTTCCTGGCTCTGGGCAGTAGGTGATTACAGGCACTGTGCTAGTTCCTGGCTCCGGGCAGTAGGTGATTACAGGCACTGTGCTAGTTCCTGGCTCGGGCAGTAGGTGATTACAGGCACTGTGCTAGTTCCTGACTCTGGGCAGTAGGTGATCACAGGCACTGTGCTAGTTCCTGACTCTGGGCAGTAGGTGATTACAGGCACTGTGCTAGTTCCTGGCTCTGGGCAGTAGGTGATTACAGGCACTGTGCTAGTTCCTGGCTCTGGGCAGTAGGTGATTACAGGCACTGTGCTAGTTCCTGACTCTGGGCAGTAGGTGATTACAGGCACTGTGCTAGTTCCTGGCTCTGGGCAGTAGGTGATTACTGTTGAGTTTTAGGAATCATATATCTCTCTTATCCCAATAATAATTATTGAGAGTGAAATATTATATAAAATATATTTATTATATCTTGTATTGATATAACATATATATTTGACATCTGCAATTATATTCTAATAGACTTAACAATACAATATGCAGAGTACTAATCAATCTAATTCCCAAAATATAAGAGTTTTATATGGTAACAGGGGGGACAAAAATGTTGTGCCTAGGGGCGGCCTGACCCCTAAATTCGCCCCTGACTCTGGGCAGTAGGTGATTACATGCACTGTGCTAGTTCCTGGCTCTGGGCAGTTGTGTACAGGCATGGTGCTAGTTCCTGTCACTGGGCACTGCTACATTATTTGTCTAGGTAAAACGTTACTTGCTATTTTTGCTTTCCTCAGCCTCGCCATCTATACTGACAGTTGCTGTACGACAGTTTTCTGAGCAGCACTGATCATGGGAATTAAACAGAGCACTTGGAATAATCTAACAGCAGATGTCTCCCAGGGAGATAATTAAACCCACAGTCCTAGCAATGCGAGACACCCATTGTACATAATGCCACCGCCGCCCATGAACCCACAGCAAGAGGCAATTCATTTACAAGGTCTAATTTAAATCAACTTAGTATAAGTAGGTATTTAAAATGCATTTTTGCCTAAATTATCTCAATGTTAGTTATTAATAATTGTGTTTTTATTATAATGCAGTTATGTAAAGCCCCATTCACACTAGGGGATACAGTAAAAGATATAGGGCCCTTTTAAACAATATATTTTAATATATCACCTAATGTGTACACTGAATATCGTTATCACCCTCTACATCATCTGAACATGTACAGATGGCAAACGTACGAAGGTATTCATTAACGACAGCCATGCTAACGATGGCCGTCGCAACCCCCCAACAACACCGCCCCCCCCCACCACCACCACTGAACTTGGTGGAGCCGGGACTCCACCGTATTCCCGCTGCCCCAATATCACCGTCGGCGGGGATGGTGTAGTGTGTAGGGAGCTTGAAAGAACTTGCAAACTTGAGATCAGAGATTAACATTTCATGTAACTATACAGAGCATAAGGCAGAGATGACACTGTAACTCATGCCATAAAATATCCATATTAATGAATAAATTAATCACATTAGGACTACAGACCTCTATGGTAGCAAGCGCGCACAACAAGGAGAGATAGTTAGACAAATGTAGCATTTAATGAATGTTTAAATGTCTTTAACTGGTCCCAACTGTCTCCAAAAGCAGCAACGATATTACTCTCTGCTCATCATAACTCTGCGCATAAATGAAATGGTCTTAACATTGTATAAGTAGCTAGCAAGTCATTCTTAGGTCAGAACCTCTGCTGCTGTCTCATTGTTCTGCAGACAGAGCCAGGAGCGCTGATAGAGGGAGAGCAGATACAAAACTGGGGTGTGGCCTACAACAACTAGGTCGACAAGCATTGGGTCAACACCACTAGGTCGACATGCAGCAAGGTCGACATGGGTCTAGGTCAACATGAGTCTAGGTTGACAGGGTCATTAGGTCGACATGGGCAAGGTCGACAGTCAAAATGTCGACATGCGGTTTTTCACTGTCTTTTGACCCGAATGTCAACACAGTCGACATGGACACAGGTTAAAGTGCACCGCTGCACTCGCCATGCTTCGGGTACACTATTTTGTTCCCCCACCACGCCCTAGTGAATGGTAGGGCATGAAAAACCCCATGTCGACATTTTGGCTGTCGACCTAATGCTTGTGTCGACCTAATGACCCGGACGACCTAACCCATGTCGACCTAGACCCAGGTTGACCTTGACCCATGTCGACTCAATACTTGTCAACGTAGTTATTGTAGACCAAATGACCGTATCCCCAAAATTGTTGGGGTTGTCCGGCTCTGCTGGCGCTCAAGCCCCATACACACTAGTACATACACATTTTATAAACACTATCACCAATTTTGCCCCTTTTGAGTGACATCATTTCTAATATCGCTCAGTGTGTAGGCTCAATATCACCAATGCGGTATTTTCAGGTCCGAATTCGCTCCCCAGGTCCGATGGTGGGGGTCTACCAATGCACATAGGTGCTATTGCGCATGTGCCCCTTTTTTGAAGACATAGGAGGCCCTTCTTGTGTATTCGCCCCGTTGCGAATTCACAACAAGGACCGATGTTGTAGATCTGTGCATGTGCATATGGGAACATGCGCATGTGCAGATCTTCACTGCGGGCACCCTGGGAGACTTGCATAGTCTCCGAGGTGCTCGCAGTGGGGGTGGGGGGGCGTGCAGGAGGCAGGCTGGGGGCTCTGGGCATCCTTGTGCGAACGGAGGCGGCTTCCTTCATTCCGTGGGCGGGCAGGACACCACAAATCCTGAGTTACCAGAGAGGGACAGATTTGCAAACACCGAAGAAATCATTCGATGGTTGACGACCATCGGATGAAATCGGTCCTGCATGCAAGGCTGCAAAGGGTATGCAAAACAGCCATTTGCATGCCTGCGGAGACATTCGCAGCCCAGTGGGTGGGCGTTTGTGCAGGCGCTGGACGGTGTTTAGTTGCTTTGCGAGCCAACCCGAATGACCTCCATACAGTATGCAGTCATACAATAATCTTGCTAGTCGCTCATACTAGTGCCTTTGACAAGCTTGGGAGACAGAGGCGGGATCCTTAGAAGCGTCAGAAGAATAAGAGACTGCGTGGCGTGAATCAACGCTGCTCCCCCACGCCGCCCGCTCCCCGCTGGGGGGGGGGGGATTTGTATTGCCCGGGCGGGCGGCGCGGGGTTTTTTTTGCTTGGGGCGGGGGGCTTGCACCGGCCCTGGCCCTACCATCCACTAGGGCGTGGAGGTAGACTATAATAGTGTGCCGAGTGTAACGAGGCGCCGTGCCCAAAGCATGGCGAGCACATCATGCGAGGGGACGCGGTGCAGCGATGCAGTCTCCATGCACTGTTCACGGACATCTTTTGTTTTCTTCAGTCATATAATTAAATGTAAGTAGGATAACATTCACGTACATTTTATTATTCCAAGATTTGCATTTGGGGAGCAAGACAAACGAATAATGTCACATCTGAATAACTCTAATATTAATAACACATAAATTATCTACTGTTTACACTTTCCAAGGAGCCGGTAATCGTGTTATTTTACATCTGGTAACCAGGCAACCGGGATCATTGCAGACAAGGCCTCCTGTCCATGGACACCTTTGCCCGCCATTTGATCCTTGGTGTCTTCAGCCATTACTGAGAAGCTGGATTTTTATGTGTGCTAATCACAACGTGTTGAAATGTGTCTTTGTATATTCCAGAGATATTTATAATAAATAACTTGTAAAATGTATTATTTTGCAGCAGAAAAATAAAAGTATCAACAAATCTGACATAAAAGGAACCGCTGATGAGAAATGCTTCCAGAAGGCAGCTCACCTCGCGCCACCAGTAATCTTTTCATAAAACAAATTTGCAGTGCAGATAAAACCTGGCGATAATGGGAGCAAATCCAAAATAACAACCATTGAGGTGGCTCTGGGTATACAAAATAGTATACTGAATGCCCTGAACTTTAGAAGATAGATAAGAACCGATGTGTAATGATAGCAATACAGCCTATATGTTTTTAGAGTTCACAGCATACTGCCGTGTTTTCGATTCCTCAAGTACAGTAACATCCATAAGGTGCTGTTTATCAGGGATTTTGTTTTACCTGCCTCATGCGCTGTAGCTGCCAAAGAAACACAAAGGAGGCAAGTTTGACAGATAGAGACACTCCACCTTACAAACAAAGCAGCAAAGTAGAACATTATACATGATTATGGACAGCTAATCTATAAATCCTAGGACAATAAAAAATATAAATTAATGAATATAAAAAAAAAAATTGTGCTGCCTCACTAACAGCAGCACATCCCGCCCCACTGACAGCAGCACATCTATGCCTCACTGACAGCAGCACATCCCCGCCTCACTGACAGCAGCACATCCATGCCTAACTGACAACAGCACATCTATGCCTGACAGCAGCACATCCCCGCCTCACTGACAGCAGCACATCCATGCCTAACTGACAGCAGCACATCTATGCCTCACTGACAGCAGCACATCCCCGCCTCACTGACCGCAGAACATCCCCGCCTCACTGACAGCAGCACATCCCGCCTCACTGACAGCAGCACATCCATGCCTCACTGACAGCAGCACATCCCCGCCTCACTGACAGCAGCACATCCCTGCTTCACGGACAGCAGCATATTCCTGCTTCACAAACAGCAGCACATCCAAGCCTCACTGACAGCAGCACATCCATGACTCGCTGCTTCAAAAACACCTTTTTATGCGGTAGACTTGCACACCTTTTAGGGGGACTGGTATGGCTTCCCAATTTTTTACATGAAACTGTGTGAGACGCTCGTGCATCCCCGTCTCAGCGAACATTGTACCGAGAAGGAAAGCTGTGGAGTTCCGGACTAATTAACGAGCGCATCTCCATTTGTATGTAGTGTAATTCACATATAAGCCATTTATGAATCTTATCTTACACTTAAGCAGACTGTTCAAATGTTGGTGTACAGTAACAGTGCATGAATGTACACGTGTCTTTCACATACACACCTCTAGACATAACCCTGATGCACGTGCACCCGATGTGCGATCCTTTCTATGTGGGCAGGAATACGGGATTTTTCTGTGCACTTTTGCAGACCAGAAGTGAATGTACCTCCCGACTGCGTGGAAAATCAGGACAATGCAGTCCTGATCACAGCGGTGGGACAGAGCCCTGAAATCAGAGCTATGCAGCAGTTATCAGGACACCTGGGACCTATGGTAAGTGTCCATTTGGAAATAAGAACTTGATTTATTTTTATGAATGTGTCTCCAACAGAATTAGTGCAGAGTAGTCATTCTGCTGATCATACACAGATGAGCCATAAAATGCCGCATCTATCTGGATGTCCAGCTCAGCAAATGGGAGATAGAGGGATGATTTAGATAAATGGAGATTTGGCAAGTGGTGCAACCAGACCTGGCCGCAGACAAAAGTATTCCTAGAATGCCAGCAGTTCTGCAGATGAAATGACAAATCCACTTAATAGAAAGTATTTATAAACTTAATTACTATAAGTCAGTTTTATAAAGAGGAGGAGAGTTCGCAGAGAGGGAATGCCATCACTCAGGGGGATCAAGGTGAAAAAAAAAAATAACTTTTTGGTAGCGGAATTGTCCCCTAAACTCCACACTCTCCTTTATTTTATTTTCCTTTTAATGGGAAAATATATTAAAATAGAATATAATGGATTAAAACACATCATTCCGAAAAATAGATTACAAACAGCATCCCGTATGATAAGCCATATGTGTTGTGACAAGGAATCACGTACACTGGATAGGATCAAGTCTTGGTCTTTATTTTGTAGCATGTAAACAGCATACCAGGTAATCAGCATAAGCCAGGTTGGTTACAGCAATGCAGCATACAGGTTTCACAGTATAGTACAAGCTCTTCACAATGCTCCAGTGCTCCCTACCGTTTCCCACACCCCGGTCTATCACCTGGGCACCTAATCCACCATCAGGAACAATGACTCTCTGCCCTGAAAAGCCTTATATCAGGAGAGCACAGTTGCTGCTAATCAGCCCAACCCTGATCACATCAGTTTTCTTACTGCTGCTGCTCAAAAACCTGGACCGGATCCTCCACATTACTTTCATGTGTAAAGATGCTGCCCCTGCCACAGTGTATATTGCCTATTGTGATTCCCTAATTGCCAAAAAGTCTGTTAACTTATAAAAGTATACTGCTGCTACCAGAAATGTGTCGGGTCAGAGGTCACAGAGATTTACCTTTCGGCAATGTCTTCAGTGGCAACTCAGATTTATTCACAGAGAGGCACGAATTAAACAGGTGATAGTGAAATAAAGGGGTTTTATTACAATTTCAGCTTCTTCAAGCAACAATAGCAATGGACACAATTTACTTAGAATACAGGTGCTGAAGTCTGAATTAGTCTGTGTATCTCTTTAAAGAAGCCTTTGGACAGTTAAACAGTCTCTTTGTCATTAAGGCTCTGAATCCTTCCTTTTGCAGCCACAATCTCAAGCATATATATATATATATATACCGTATATAGAGCATAGTTGCCTACCCTCCTGTATTCTGCAGGAGACTCCCTGAAATAACAGAAATCTCCTTCTCTCCATCATTAGTCTACCATATCTCCCTCATTTCACCTAGCCCACATTATATCATAGTTACCGCCCCTCCTGCATTCTGCAGGAGACTCCCTGACCTAGCAGCAATCTCCCTCTCTCCCTCATTAGTATAGCAATCTCCCTCATGTCATCTAGCCCACATTACACTGTTACACCATAGTTACCTCCCCTCCTGCATTCTGCAGGAGACTCCCTGACATAACAGCAATCTCCCTCTCTCCCTCATTAGTCCAGCAATCTCCCTCATGTCATCTAGCCCACATTACACGGTTACATCATAGTTACCTCCCCTCCTGCATTTTGCAGGAGACTCCCTGACATAGCAGCAATCTCCCTCTCTCCCTCATTAGTCTAGCAATCTCCCTCATGTCACCTAGCCCACATTACACGGTTACATCATAGTTACCTACCCTCCTACATTCTGCAGGAGACTCCCTGACATAGCAGCAATCTCCCTCTCTCCCTCATTAGTCTAGCAATCTCCCTCATGTCACCTAGCCCACATTACATGGTTACATCATAGTTACCTACCCTCCTACATTCTGCAGGAGACTCCCTGACATAGCAGCAATCTCCCTCGGTACTTATGTAGTATCTGGGCTGCCGATTTTGTGATTGTATGCCTTACCTTAAGGCATACAATCAGATGTGATGCGATGCGATGCGATTCGATGCGATTTTGCATAGGATTCAATGTTAAGAAGGTCCTGTTCATTTCCCCACTATCCAAGTGGGCACAGAGTTGATTTTATATAGTGTGGCGAGCGCAGCGAGCCACCGAGCCCGAAGCGTGGCGAGCGAAGCGAGCCCCGCGAGGGGACGCATATTTCTTAAAAAGTATTCTGTGTCCCCTCGCGGGGCTCGCTACGCTCGCCACGCTTCGGGCTCGGTGGCTCGCTACGCTCGCCACAGGTTTATATCCAACTCCATGCCCACTTGGATAGTGGGGAAAGGAAAAGGACCCCTTTTTCCCATTGAATTCTATGTTAAAATGGACTCAGACCATTTTAACATTGAAGCCTATGGAAAAATCTTGACCATCGCATCGCATACGATTTGGTCGCATGCGATGCGATGCGATGCGATCTGATCGGATTTCTAAATCGGACGCCCAGATACTACATAAGTACCTCTCCCTCATTAGTCTAGCAATCTCCCTCATTTCACCTAGCCCACATTACACGGTTACATTTTGGGGGGAAAAAAGGAATGAGAGTCAGATACATTTACATTGAATCATCGGGCCCATTTCCCAGCATTTTACCAAGTATAGTATCTCTTACTACCTGCTTTGGGGCTCATCTACATTTGTATATGTCCTTTAAAATTACACACCCACGCTTTTAGGGGCCACATTCAAAATCTCTTTTCACAATCTCTCCATATATGAAACTAGACACGCCCTTTGGTTGGAGCATGACACGCCCCTTCAATGGGGCACTTTGCAAAATTCTACTACCAACTATAATCTCCCTGAAACTAGTTTTCAAAAGTAGGCAAGTATGATGTGGGGTATTATTTTTGATGGGGAGGTGGGCATTGGCTATTAGCAGATACTAGACCACAGGTTCTCAAAGTCGGTCCTCAGGACCCCATATTTTGTAGGTCTCCTCACAGAATCAAGTGAAATAATTAGCTCCACCTGCGGACCTTTTCAAATGTGTCAGTCAGTAATGAGTGCACCTGTCGGGTGACCTGGAAAACGTGAACTGTGTGGGGTCCTGAAGACCGTGTTTGAGAACCACTGTACTAGACTACAGATGCTTCAATATATGATGAAAAGACTGTAGCCTGATCTTATAAGACTTAAACATAAGGTTATTAAATATTAATCAGATTTACTCTAAATTGTGGTGATGCCGTACATCCCCCGTATTAATAGAAATTCATTTCTAAACGTCGGTTCTTGAAACGGAGAACAGTTCCAGTGCACAGCTCTCCATCGTGAGACCTGCTAATTCCTGTTATATTGCTGATAACTTAGCCAGGCTTTCACAGATAATTAGATTGCCTTGGCAACATGTTGCTCTGATTTAGTGTAATTTGTTGCACACTTTGAAATACTTTTCTCAGATAAGCAGAACTTTTATCAGCCTAATGCGATATAACGGCGTAATCCACCACGGATCTGCGGCCGCCTGTTGAGTTCAGCTGCCAGAGTCAAATAAATGTTTGCAGTAAACAGGAATGTGTACAGGTTAGAGATGTAATGTAATGCAGCCGTATCTTGTAAACAAGTGACACAATGCACAATCCGCAAGTATATAAGGCATTAGAGGAGAGCTAACACATCTGTGATGGCAGGAACTTTCCCAATCTCGTAGCTGCAGGGGGGTGAGGGTGGAGTCACATGAGTGGCTACATGTTTGGGGGCGTGGTCAGAGAAACTGCAGTGATTTAGACACGCCCCCAACATGCAATGCCGTTTTTAAGGCATTGCACAGCGGTGGGTCGGGCCATTCCGGGTGGGTCCCGGCCTCCCTGTCATATTATCACATTATAGAGGAGCTGGAAGTCCCAATGACTGACAGCTCTGTAGGAGCTTCAATCAGAGATCAACAGGGTATGTCAGTGGTGTGGGGGTTTTTTGCGACACAGGGGGTGTCTTCATAATGGGAAGGGGGTACTGTGGTGGTAGCGGCAGCGATGAAGGAGGTGGGGCATGCGCAGCACATGATCAGGCCTTTTTTTTTTAATGAAAAATACTCCGATAATGCTGCAGGGAGCCATCGCAGGGACAGAGCTTTCTCGCAAGCTCTGTCCCTGCAGGCGATAATTGAAACATCCGTGCAATGTAATTGATTATCACATTACGAATCTGGATGATATTATCACAGCACATCTGCAATGGAGGATTCGGATGGTGATAAATTGGCCCCTATATGGCTTGAAACATAGCGATAAAGTCCAAACATATAAACTACATCAGAGGTGGCCAAACCTGTTCCCAAGATCTACCAACAGTCCATGTATATCAGGCAACCTGTGGATCTATAGTATGAATAAATGCAGCGTGTTTGAAAATGTGACAGTTAGTAATGACTACAGCTGTGCACCAGCTAGGTGATTTGGGTCATGTGACAGTTAGTAATGACTACAGCTGTGCACCAGCTAGGTGATTTGGGTCATGTGACAGATAGTAATGACTACAGCTGTGCACCAGCTAGGTGATTTGGGTCATGTGACAGTTAGTAATGACTACAGCTGTGCACCAGCTAGGTGATTTGGGTCATGTGACAGTTAGTAATGACTACAGCTGTGCACCAGCTAGGTGATTTGGGTCATGTGACAGTTAGTAATGAGTACAGCTGTGCACCAGCTAGAGGATTTGGGTCATGTGACAGTTACTAATGACTACAGCTGTGCATAGGTGATTTATAAAATGTGGTAGATCTCAAGGACCAGTTTGGCCACCCCTGAACTACATCCTCTCAAACAGTGGACATCACCCCAATTGTCTACAATGTGTTCTATTAAGCCAATTCAAAAGAATCTGCTGCAACTGCTCAAAATTACAAGACTATCACAAACAAGGGACAGATTAAGGGCCAGATGTATCAAGCTTCAAAAAGTGAAAAAGTAGAGAGTGATAAACAACCAGCCAATCAGCTCCTACCTGTCTTTTTTCAAACCCAGCCTATAACATGGCAGGTGGGAGCTGATTGGCTGGTTGTTTATCACTCTCCATTGTATCACTTTTTGAAGCTTGATTACATCTATCCCTTAACCACACAGTTCACAGACAAGGGTTACAAAGAAATAGAGTTAAGGAAGCATACCAGAAAGCAGCAGAGATAGAAAGGGACCAACTTCTCACATACTGTACAAGCCCAAGACCACAAACGGACCAACATAACACAGTACAATGTAGACACTAAACAACTACACACAATACTCCAGAAACACTGGCATGTGCTTCTAGAGGACGAGACTCTGAATGATGTCCTCATACCCAAACCAAGAATCGTTTACAAAATCCTCCAGACCTCAAGAAACAGCTAACCCACAACCATATTAGGAACATCACGAAGATCAGAATCACCAATGGTTTTTATAACCGTGGATCCTGCAACTACTGCAAACTACAAAACACATCAACTAAAACAACGATAACGATCTAACACAACACAAGAAGAGTTCATAATTAAGAATCACATCTCATGTAACAGCACAGGATGATGTATCTGGCCTCATGCCCATACGGCCTTCAATATATAGGGAGAACCATTAGCAAACTGAAAACGAGAACCTATGAACACATCAGAAATATCAGGATAGGCTTAGAGACACATCACCTAGCCAGACGTATTACAACCTTAGTACAGAGCGCAGATCTCTACACCCCTATCTTATCCAGATTATCCCAGAAGGCTAGCCCGCTCCCAGAGACCAGCAGCCATAATAGAACACCCACCAAGGTGAGCGCTATACCACCCTTATCATCATATAAACTAACAACCAACATACAGTACTTGGCTACTTTCAAGTTTTCCTCTCCAGGAGGTGCCTGGAGAGGAGAAGCAGGTGGGCAGTGGCAGAGGCGGGGCCAGACTCATTTTGACATTAGGCATTGCCCCTCCCACATTTTGCTCACTAGGAAGTGGGCAGAATGCAGGAGGGGTGGCCACTGTTCAAGGGCTTTGGGGGACTACCCAACAAAAAAATAAGTGTCTACTGTAGGATCCAGGAAAGTAGGCAAGCATGTCAGTCAATCATCTGGCTGGAGAGCCCGGCACACGTGGTGAATGGCTGCCACAGTACTGAAGGGGTAAACTCTCCGTGTTGTGGCGCTATCTGGACAAAGGCCGCTTGGCGCCAAATTCAAATGTGGACTGTTGTGGGTTGTTTCATGGGGCGCCGCAGCACTGGTCCCCCTCTAGTGGCCGCTGACCCCCCTCCTCTGAGCACCCCCCGAGGATAGTGGCCGGCGCTGCCGCTGGGAGTCTAAGTCCATCGGCTCCCAGCGCCAGCAAAGGGGAGCCGGGACACACTCACGCTGCAGCCCCGGGTCATTTCTGGTGGTTCCAGGCACCACGTAGGAGGAGTCTGGTGGTGGCAGCGATATCCCCGCCAACTGCATTGTGGGCGGAGTCAGTAACAGGGAATCTCCTATTGGCCAGGTCCCGTGAGAAGAGGAACCGGCATCTGTGGACCTGAAGCGCGTAGCCAGAGCGTAAGGGCAGGCGCCCGATCACAGGCAGTTATAGACTAAAGGCCTAATTCAGGATTGTATGCACATGTCTAGGCAGGCTGCAGAATGGCTAATCATTGCACGTGTATCTGACACTCAGAAATGAATATAAACGCTCACAGTTTCTATAAATACATGATCGCAGCTGAAGGAAGATACATACCTTGAAAATGGCCTTGACACACCTGTGCTTTTGCCACCACTTCCTATTTCCACCCACAAATGTTTCCTTCTTGTAAATGGGTGTGGTATAACTGGCCGAAGGTCAGGGATCACGACAGAGCGCAAAAAAGACCCTTGCGGGCTCGCTGCGCTCGCCACAGGTTCTAATAGCCCCTGTTGGTCAGAATTCCGGCTCTCGGGCAGTCAAACAGTCGGAAAACTGTTGACTGACTGTCGAGATCCCGATCGTTGAACAGCCACCTGGCACCCCTTGTAAATCACTCTGCATTCAAAATCTCACTGCAAGGAGCATTGCAAAAGTACATTGGTGTCTCAATGTAGAATACAGTTACTTATACCATTGTTTTGTGACCGGAAGCGATGACATCACTGTAACATCTGCCTTCGTGTCTGAGTGATGTCACTAGCTTCTAGGCTGCATTCTAGTTATTACTGGTGCAGGCCCAATATGGCAGCCGCCTGTAAGCGTGGTTTGAGGGAAACATGTGAATCTTCTCCCACAAGTGTGTGCTGGAAAAATATACCGCTCTATACTGTGTGAAAAAGACACACTAAATACTGAGTCGTCAATGAGACCAAAATTTGTCTTGCTCAATTTTGACATATTCACTGGCAAAAAACTTACACAAGATTCTCTCCATAAACAGGCATCAGCCCCAAATTCACTTCTGTCAGGTACTCATGGTACATGAAAATAAACTTAGCCAAACTTAGCCTTAAAACAGAGCAAAATAACGGCCCATTTATGAACAGATTTTAGAGATTAAAAATTCGTTGCATATGAAAAATGGCGCTCCAGCCAATCATCTCCCATCTATCATGTGTTTGAAAAAGGAGTTGGGAGCTGATTGGTTACGGCACCATTTATCATATGCAATGAGTTTTAAATAACTAAAAATCTGTTGATAAATGGGATGTCTTACCAATCCCCTCCGGACTGGTTACTTTTCAGAACAATTCTGTATTAACTAGCTAAAAGCCAGTCAAAATGACAGCTTCTGCAATGTACTTTCACTTTGAGCTGTGACAGTTTTTAGCCCACAAACTCGCCACTCCACCCCTAGTCCCTATCTGCTCCTACCTCCAAGCTCTGTCTTCATAGCTCCCTCTCTCCATATCCAGCAAGTTATACCCCTTTCACACCAGTAAATACAGTCCAGGAATCATGCAGGGACATAACTGGGTTGGCACCTTTCACATCCACCTAGTCCCTGCATTTTCTGGTGTTAGGGGAGAGATAGTGTGGGCAGCGGGATTGGCCGGGTGCTCAGAGCGGTGTGCAGGAGGATAAAGCGCGCCGCTGTGGTTGCTAGGAAGGCTGTTGCGGTGCAACATGCTGCCGCTGGTAAGGGTTGTGTGACAGGCGACCAATGAAATCCCGGGACTACTCCAGGGCTCTGGCGGATACTGACAGCGGCTGTGTGGGATCCTCCGCTTGCGGGACACAGGAGCTGCTGGCTGTGACTGGACGCGGACTCCGGAGGAGACTGTCAGCGGCTGTGCGGGATCCTCTGCTTCGGGACACAGGAGCTCCACAACCACACTCCTCCAGCTAACCAGTGCCCAGCCCCGCCCCGGCCATTCCGGGACACGGCGAGTTACAGCCAATCACCACGTCGCTGACCCAGCTCCCCTGAATGACGGGCGGACACTTAGACAAGCCGGGTAAGTTTCCTTTCACACCGGCCAGTAACCCGTGACGGTCCCGGGAACAAGCCTGCTAGCTAGCACATCAGTTCAGGGATTTTGGCCCTGGAGCCTTTCCCACCAGCGCTAGTCCTGAGTTGTTTCCACGGACAACCTGGGAATATTGGCTGGTGTGAAAAGGGTATTAAAAAAGATTAGTGTCCCTGCAAAAATTGCTTTCACTTTCTATTATGACATCTTTTGGCACACAAAGGAGTAATTTAGTCCGTTGAGCGGCCTCTAGTCGCCAACCTTGTTTTGGTTGTGCTATATTAATATGGGCGATATCAGATATTTTACCTGATTTTCTAAGCCTGGGCTTTCTTTTATAAACATTAATATTTTTGTTCCCTTTAAGTTGTGACTAACGTCTCACTACATTTTATTATTATTGGTTCGTCCTAATACTCATTATTTCTGACAAAACTCTGCAGACCCAGCAGAGAAGAAACAAATGACTGCAGTAAGTATTCCACTTGCTTGTACTCAGCTATCCTAATTTCGGTCCACATCTGCCGATAAATGGGATTTGATCTGAAGCACTGCCAATGTTGTATAATGTTCTTAATGACTGGGCATCATTAAAGAGACACAAATTTGCTGAAGATTCACATTTATTTTTACAATCTTCTGTCAACTTCCAAAATGGAGGTTTAACGGAGGGATTTGAGCCGTACGCCAGGCTCTGTGATATATTAAACAATGATTTTCAGTCAAGTGTGTGAAAGTGTGATTATTATTATTTTTTGGCGGGGGGGGGGGGGGGGGGGGGGGGAGTTTGAGTTCTCTCCCCTTTCATCTCCAAAAACATCTTTATTTAGAGTCAGATGTATGACACCATCATTTTATTGTGATCATTTATACCTTTATCTTAAGCTAGCTTAACACTACACTATACAACAACTCTATGCAGGGGCTGGCTGCCAACTTTTAGCCTAGGGGGCAAGTCCAGAGCACTGGCCCATACCCCCCCCCCCCCCCCCAACTTTCAGGAAGACGGAATTCTGAAAAATTAGGCGTGTGGCCTATCCTAAGGGGGCGTGGCCTGTACCATGATTGTATTGTGTACCTGCAGATTGCACATTGTGATGCTAATTACACATTATGCCGTACACCTTGATGCCCATTACACCCCATACTGTGATGGCAATTACCCAATGCTCATTACACGATGATGCCCATTACACCGCACAGTGTCAGATTTGCCCCCACAGTGCCAGATATTCTGCCACAGTGCCAAATACACATATGCCCCCACAGTGCCAGATATGCCCCCACAGTGCCAGAGACACATATGCCCCCACAGTGCCAGATATTCCCCCACAGTGCCAAATACACATATGCCCCCACAGTGCCAGAGACACATATGCCCCCACAGTGCCAGATATTCCTCCACAGTGCCAAATACACATATGCCCCCACAGTGCCAGATATGCCCCCACAGTGCCAGAAACACATATGCCCCACAGTGCCAGAATTTCCCACCAGCAACTCACCATTGTTGCTGTCTCACCATCTGCTGCTGGCGGGAGGGGGGGTGGGGGAGAGCGCAGTACATGCCCCTCCTGCCCACACCCCAGTCCAGTAAGGCTACTACCAACAGCCCTCCTGCACTGGCCGCGGCTTCCAGAACACGGCCGCAGCTACAGGAAGATGGCTGCCGGCCTCCTGCACTGAGGACATGTCCTCAGTGCAGGGGGCCGGCGGCCATTTTCCTGTAGCCGCGGCTGTGTTCTGGAAGCCGGGGCCAGCGCAGGAGGGCTGGAGGAGGTAGACCATCCTGGTGATCCTGCGCGGCCCGCATCCAGTGACTGGGTAAGCGGCCCGGGGGGCAC
The DNA here is from genome assembly GCF_055691185.1 of Crinia signifera. Lineage (NCBI taxonomy): Eukaryota > Metazoa > Chordata > Amphibia > Anura > Myobatrachidae > Crinia > Crinia signifera. Next base: position 47,152,768 of record NC_139217.1, read on the forward strand.
ATGGCACCCTGGCCCAACCCGCCCCTGACTCTATGAGCCATTGGTAACAGCTCTGGGCCTCATTCTGACTGATTTGTAATGTGAACGCAATTCCGGACGCCCAGTAAAATGCCAATACGAGTATTATGAGACAAAAACATCTTTGTAATCGCACCGCCCCACAAGATCACCCGCCATTACTGTCACCGGCAGGTACACCTACCCCATACTAGGTACAGGTGTCAAGGAAACAACGGAGTTGGGTATGACTGAATCCTGGTAAGTTGGCAAAGACGTGGACACAGCACATCACCACCCATGCGCTGTTTGCTAACAATCGCTAGAGACCCTTCCTAATTCTGAGACCCTTCCTGTCTTCTGTTCCACTACCAGTATCTGTATCTTCCTGCCTCACCTCCAGCTCTCCTATAAATTCCCTAAAAAGCGGCAAATGAGTCTGTCACATATTCATATAAATGACACGTCAACCTACTTTCAATTTTTTTTTTTGCACTGTATAATTAGAGGTACAGTAATAGGACATGAATGTCTATTTTGAAAACACATGTACCTATCCATCATTCATTAGACATGCGCCAGCAGAGCTGGTACCTCAATTTACAGATACAGAGTCTTCTCTGTACAGATGGCAGATATATTGGCCCTTATCCTGGTTGACTCGCAAGGCTGCGAATCTCGCAGCCTTGCAAGTCCACCAAGGCCCAGCTGCTGCCCCCCTCCCCCGCAATTTGCATTGGAACGCCCTGGGCATTCCCATATGCAAAATTGCCCGGCCTGCCACCTCCTGCTCCTCCACGACTCCCGCCTGGACTTCCGTGTGCGATCGTTGTGGGCGCTGCACATGTGCATAAAAACCTATGTGAATACGCAGTTGCAAACAATCGGTCCCCCGTTCGAACGCATGGGGGACCGATTGAATCAGAATACCCCCCATTATGTATACTTACACAGGACAGCAGCCATTTTCCATGCCCTAAATGCATGCTATGATAAAGCTGCCCCCATCAGGGTGGGTGGGCAAAAACCACTATGGCCTGACACTACTGCACCGCAGGGTGCTTGGCTGGAGCGTCCCAAGTGAAAGGCACCACAGGTCACCTTGCTACAGATGCAGGGGCAGCGATGATGCTATCCCCAGAGCACTCAACCCTGTGCACTGGCACCTGCGCACCACCCTCCTTTTGGCCCTGTCTGTAACCTCAACTGTGTCATCAGATGTCTTTCCCTCTGTAAACTGTAACAGTAGTTACAGTAGGTAAATGAGGCCAGGTTACTAAACCCTCTTTCCCAGCAGTTCTTATTTCAGGACTTGTGTAGTTTCACGGCAGCAGTTACGTAGTTAGCGTAGCGTCCCTGTCAGTATCAGCGCAGTGTTCCCGCCTGTTCGTGGCCAACCGGGGCTTACGTAGTTAGCATAGTCAGTCAGGCGTCCCTGTCAGTATCAGCGTTGTGTTCCCGCCCGTTCGCAGCTAGCCGGAGCTTGCGTAGTTAGCGTAGTCAGTCAGCATTACGTAGTTAGCATAGTCAGTCAGAGTTACGCAGTTAGCGTAGTCAGTCAGCGCTTATTACATTGTGTGGGAACCATTGACCATTTTAACCTGCCTGACATGACAGGTGTGAATGTGTTCCTGAAACACCCCCACTAGTCACCGAGCCTGAAGCGTGGCGAGCGCAGCGAGCTCCGTGAGGGCACGCGGAATACACGTCAAGTAATCGGCGCCCGCTCGCCATGCTTCGGGCTCGGTGGCTCGCCACACTTTATACATTCAACTCCACACTGACATGGATAGTGGGGGTTAATTACTGAGACGCACAAGCGTCTGAGACACTCCTGCGTCTCTGACAGATGGAGAGCCTCTCAGCCAGCACCCGCATTATTCCCTCTCCGCCAGCGTCCGCCAGCACAGGGGATCTGGCGGTTACCGGTGCTGTGTGAGAGGCGCTCACTAGGCTGGCCGGGGACAGAGCTGCAACTCCCGGGGACAGTACGGTGACTAGCTGCCTGACGGTGACACTACGCTGACTACACAGGGCTGCCGCGGAGTCACTACGCTGACTACACTAGGCAGCCGCTGGGCTACTCTGACAACATAGCTTAGCCTACGCTGAAAACCTAGCATAGCCTGCCGCATGGAAACTACACAAGTACCCTTATTTCTTCCTAAACGCGTCAGGTTTGAGTTTTTTCAATTCAAATATTTATTACCATCATACAAAAAATGATGTTTGGATTTTCCCGTCCGCACTGAGCAGACCGGAGCAGCGCTGCTATGGACTGCTGCAGTACCTTATTCAATTAACCTTCTGCCTTCGGGCCACTCGGGGGAAAAGTCATTAATAAATCATTACATGGAATTCCGTAAACATGTGCGGCAGAACGCAGAGGCGCCCATCTATGACACCACGGACTAATACAATTCTCTGCACTATCAGTACTGCTCCACCTCTGCTCTGGGCGATCACTGTAAACAAAAGTAACAAAACTCTTACTTATTTTTGTATATTAAGTAACTTGGGGGGTTATTCAGACCTGCACGCTGGGCTAATTTGCTGAGCCCTGCAAACAGGAAATCGCTGTCCAGCCACAGGGAGATCTTACCCAATGCAAGCCTCCGAACTGATACGCGCGGTTTGTAATTATCAGCAAATCCATACGTAAGCTGCTCACCATCGGATGATTTTCTCACTGTGTGCGTACCCCAGGACTTACTCGACGGCTGGGACAGAAACAGGTTGATCGGGACCAGAGCTGACGTCATAAGGCTTGCCTTCATATGTCAGGGCACGCCTGTGTTTTCCCTGACATTCCCCCCCCCCCCCCCAAAAGCTCTCGCTCTCGCCTGCTTCTTGCTACCTATATCTGTCCACAAGTTCCTGACCTGGCTAGTTTGACAGTGAGTACCCCTGAGCTTACCCTGCCTTATACCCCTTTTACACCAGAGGTTGGACCCGGGATATTGCCGCTCCAGTCCGGTGCAGGGCATGGTGTAAATGGGCTGAAAAAAAAATAACACGGGTACTGTTCCCCGGGAATCTGACCCGGCAAATGTTCAGGGTTGGGCTTATCCGGGGCTCAGGGTGGTGTAAATGGTCATTATCCGGGTTATTTGGTGGGTAGAGGGGCGCGAAGAGCTGATTGGTGCTTCTGCGGCTCTGGCAGATGATGTCATCTGCTGGAGACCCGCACAGGGCGCATGTAGCAGCGCAGCAGCAGCGTTACCACGCTCTGTGCTGCAAGCACACTCCACACTGTGTTTACAGCCTCATCTGCTGCAGCACACACTGGCTGTCACGCAGTGTGTTCCACTTTGGCTGACCCCAAACCTGATCTGACCTCTCAGCCAAGAATTGTGCTCTCCTCCTCCAAGTGTGAAGCAAGTAGCACAGGGTGAGAAGCTGCTTCAAACTCTCAATTGCTGAAAAGTACAGCACAAACTGCAACACAGCTACTCCGTCTGCCATCTTTTCTGCAATGCTGGGAGCAGAACCCACCCCCTCCCTTTTCCCTTTCTTGTGACCTCATCTCAAACAGCCCAAAGGTCCATTTTTAATGACACCAGCAAGGAAAGACAGGGCTGATCCGTTTTCAGCGTGAAAGGGCCTTACCCAGGAATAACCCGGATTGAATTGCAGTGTAAATGGGGTCTGAGGCAGGGCATGCCCTGGCAATTTCCCGTGTTCGATTTCCCGGGTCCTACCCGGTATTCTGGTGTAAAAGTGGTATTACTCTCCGTGTATACCAGCACCATGTGGGAAACCTGACCAGAGGACCGCGACCGGCGTACCGGGTGCAGCGAAGCCCAAATTCCGCTTGGAGGGGTCACTGGTGAAATCCACCGGTACGGTTAGACTCCGCACACCTGAGTCCGGTCAAGCCAATTCCTGGTCTGGTATTCACCATTCCGAGTTTAAAACCGTGACAACACCCCTATATCCTTACCGCACATATATTTTGGGGCTGATTTAGGATCAACTGGGGGGACCCAAAGGAAACACCCAAAGGCATGGGGAGAATATACAAACTCCACACAGCGGAGACTCAAACCCATGACCTCAGTGTTGTAAGGTAGTAATGCTAACCTCTACACCATGGGGGTTATTCTGGTTGATTCCACCAAACCACGCATTACGAATAATTGGCTGGCGCCACCCATTCGCAAGTGCAACATAGTAACTTCAATTCGCAGGCCAGGGGGGGAACACCAACACCTTTCGATGGCCGCTGACCATCGAAAGATATGGTGCATGTACACATATAAAAATGACTTTCAATTCATTTACCTATGCATGCACGCTGGGAAGGAAATGGGTGGGCAGCTGACATCCGTGCTGTCCAAAGCAACATCAGCGTTAAGAGTTCTCAACATTTCTTGCATTTATTTTTCATTGTGAGCAGAGAGAATTTGGCTTCATAGTCTGTAACTTCTGCAGAAAGTCACTTAAAGGAAGAAGAACATTAAAAATAAGCATTTACCTATTTGCTTGAACAAGTAAAACCATCACTTGGGATTTGGCAGACGTGCGTCCCTCTCACAGCTCTAAATGACATTCAAATCGAGTTTTATGTGCGGATGGACTGTAATGACAGTACAATAAATACGCCACAGCAGAGAACATTAGTAATTGCACCATTGATCATTAAATTCTAACCTCTCAGAGAACACACAGACGGGCTAAATAAGGTGATGGAAATGCTAAGTGACAGCAGATGTACTTTGGTCTCAGCAGCAAGCGCAGTGCATCTGCAGCGGGTTCAGGCGCCGCGTATACGTTAGTACTTAGTTTCGTCATTTCGTGCCTGACTACGACTGGCGCGTAATTCCGGTTGCGGTCGGCTCTTGGGATTTTTAGCAAGCTGTGCGTGTTCTGAGGTCTGCGCACCAAATTTAGGGGTCTATGTACTAAGCCCTGGAGAGGGATAAAGTGGATGGAGATAAAGTACCAGGAAATCAGCTGCTAACTGTCTTCCCAGACTCCCTAGCTGGTGCACAGGTGTAGTCATTACTAACTGTCACATTTGCCAGGCCACCTAGCTGGGTGCACATGTGTAGTCATTACTAACGGTTACATTTTCCAGGCCACCTAGCTGGTTCATAGCTGTAGTCATTACTAACTGTCACATTTCCCAGACTCCCTAGCCGGTGCACAGCTGTAGTCATTACTAACTGTCACATTTCCCAGACTCCCTAGCAGGTGCACAGCTGTAGTCCTCACTAACTGTCACATTTCCCAGACTCCCTAGCCGGTGCACAGCTGTAGTCATTACTAACTGTCACATTTCCCAGACTCCCTAGCCGGTGCACAGCTGTAGTCATTACTAACTGTCACATAGACCACCTAGCCGGTGCACAGCTGTAGTCATTACTAACTGTCACATAGACCACCTAGCCGGTGCACAGCTGTAGTCATTACTAACTGTCACATTTCCCAGACTCCCTAGCCGGTGCACAGCTGTAGTCATTACTAACTGTCACATTTCCCAGACTCCCTAGCCGGTGCAAAGCTGTAGTCATTACTAATTGTCACATTTCCCAGACTCCCTAGCCGGTGCACAGCTGTAGTCATTACTAACTGTCACATAGACCACCTAGCCGGTGCACAGCTGTAGTCATTACCAGCTGTTACATTCTCAACCCTGCTGCATTCATTCCTACTATAGATCCACAGGTGGCCTGATATACATGAACTGTTGGTAGATTTTGAGAACAGGTTTGGCCACCTCTAACTTAAGGCCCCCATACACTTTGCGACTTTTCCCCTTGGAGAAGTCACATGCATGTGATGTATCCCATTCGTTCCCCATTCCCTGCCGCCGGGCCCGCCCCAGAGATCTTACTTGCAGCATGTATGATCTCCAGCTCCAATGCTACTGTAGTTCGCTCAGCAAGATCGCTCAGCACACAGCGCTGCACAGTGATGTGTCAGCGATGTGTACTGAGCAATCTGTCAGGCCCAGTGTTCTTCGGTGAGAACACTGGCGATCTGACTAGATTTATCATGCATGCATGATCTACATCGCCCGGCGATAGCAACGCATGGGACCGCGCATCAATATCGCCCTTACACATTGCGTGATGAAGGGTCATTTTCTAAGCGATCGAGTCAAATGAAGTCAGATCACTTAGAAAATGACAAAGTTGCTAAATTTCAGGCCAGTTACAACTTTACCTCTCGAATCTTTGCCCTATCTCCCCCAAAGTGCTCATAATCATAACAGGTACAGCTAACTTTAACATCTCCTATATATTTGGCTACATCTGTCACTCAAAGTGGGTGTCTGTGTCTATAACGCTCTGTTCCTGGACTTTCCTCTTAATGTGTGATTACCTTCATCTGTGCTGAACACCTTTCTGAGAAATTAACCTGTTTAAAACAGGTGATGGCAATCATACATTAAGGGGAAGTCTAGAAACAGAGCATTGTGTCCCTCCTGGAGAGGGTCATGTTGGGAGGTATGTGACAGAGAACCAGCCCAGTGAGCCCACAGACAGTGCCAGACACCCACTGCCTTCCCATGTTGTCCAGCACTGCTACTCCACAGCCACCAGGTGAGCGCCCCCCTCCCGCGATTTGCGGCAAAAACACCCCCGCGACCCCCCCTCCCGCGATTCGCTGCAAAAAGAACCCCCCACGACCCCTCCCACAATTCGCGGCATAACCACCACCCCGCGACCCCCCCCTCCCGCGAATCGCGGCAAACCCTCCCCCGTGACCCCCCCCCCGATTCGCGGAAAAAACACCCCCCCGCGACCTCCCTCCCTCCCGCGATTCGCGGCAAAAAGGACCCCCCCGCGACCCCCCCTTGCATGATTGGCGGCACCCCCCCCCCCCCCGCAATTCGCAACAGCCCCAGGATTAAATGGCACATGCAAAACACTGACATGGCTATGGGTCGACAATGAAAAAGGTTGACATGAGTTTTTGAAGATTTATTTTTAATTTTTTTAATTTTTTCATATTCATTGTCATGTGTCGACATGGACACCAATGAAGTGGCACACTTATGTCAACATTTACATGTGTTGACCTTTCTGTGTTGATTTTTTCTTGTGGCGATTCGCGTCACACCCCCCGCAACCCCCCCTCCCGCGATTCGCGGCACCCCCGTGACCCCCCACCTCCCGCAATTCGCGGCAACCCCCCACCGGAACCCCTGTGAACCCCGCCCTCCCGCGATTCGCGGCACCCACCCCCGCGACCCCCCCTCCCGCAATTCGCGGCACCCCCCCGTGATTCGCGGCAGCTCCAGAATTAAATTGCACATGGAAAACACTGACATGGCTATGGTCGACAATGAAAAAGGTTGACATGAGTTTTTGAAGTTTTTTTGTCATTTTTTGAATATTTTCATATTCATTCTCATGTGTCGACATGGACACCAATGAAGTGCCACACTTATGTCAACATTTACATGTGTTGACCTTTCTGTGTTGATTCTTTTCTTGTGGCGATTCGCGTCACACCCCCCGCAACCCCCCCTCCGGCGATTCGCGGCACCCCGGCACCCCCCCGCGACCCCCCCCCCTCCCGCAATTCGCGGCAACCCCCCACCGGAACCCCGCTCTCCCGCGATTCGCGGCACCCACCCCCCGCAACCCCCCCTCCCGCAAATCGCGGCACCCCCCGCGATTCGCGGCAGCCCCAGGATTAAATGGCACATGCAAAACACTGGCACGGCTATGGTCGACAATGAAAAAGGTTGACATGAGTTTTTGAAGATTTATTTCATTTTTTGAATGTTTTCATATTCATTGTCATGTGTCAACATGGACACCAATGAAGTGGCACAGTTATGTCAACATTTACATGTGTTGACCTTTCTGTGTTGAGTTTTTCTTGTGGCGATTCGCGTCACACCCCCCCGCAAACCCCCCTCCCGCGATTCGCGGCACCCCCCGTGACCCCCCACCTCCCGCAATTCGCGGCAACCCCCCCACCGGAACCCCTGTGAACCCCGCCCTCCCGCGATTCGCGGCACCCAACCCCGCGACCCCCCCCTCCCGCAATTCGCGGCACCCCCCGTGATTCGCGGCAGCTCCAGAATTAAATTGCACATGGAAAACACTGACATGGCTATGGTCGACAATGAAAAAGGTTGACATGAGTTTTTGAAGTTTTTTTTTTCATTTTTTGAATGTTTTCATATTCATTCTCATGTGTCGACATGGACACCAATGAAGTGCCACACGTATGTCAACATTTACATGTGTTGACCTTTCTGTGTTGATTTTTTCTTATGGCGATTCGCGTCACACCCCCCCACCCCCCCGCAACCCCCACTCCCGCGATTCACGGCACACACACACACCCCCCGCGATTCTCGGCACCCCACCCCGTGACCCCCCCTCCCGTGATTCACGGCACATCCCCCGCGACCCCCCCTACCATGATTCGCCGCAACCCCCGCCCCCGTAACCCCCCTCCCGCGATTCGCGGCAACCCACCCCGCGACCCACCTCCCGCGATTCGCAGCATCCACCCCCCCACAACCCCCCCTCCTGCAATTCGCGGCACCCCCCGCGACCCCCCCTCCTGCAATTCGCGGACACCTAAGTTGCAATACAGGGCATCTTTCATACAATTCTAACCATATTTCTCATATACAAACGTTCACAAATTAAGGGGGCGCAGCCCCTTACGACGGTGTGAAGAGCGCCCGTAGGGCGCGATGAATCACCTAGTATGAATATATGCTCCCAGGTCTTAATTGGTTTTGGCCGGGACCCAAATGATGTCTGTAAATCACAACTCATGGTTAATGTTTAATGAATCATTTATTTCCTATTAATGACTTTACTGTCAGCAAATTAAGTACATTATTTTTAATAAGCAGACTGGAAGAGCAATGAAAACATCATAAAAGCATTCTCATTCTGCGTGGTTAATAATACACAATAGATTTCCGCACAGATTCCACCATAAGTAGCACTACGAAGGCATGGGCCTCATTCAGCACGGATCGCTAATGAGAGAACTGAGCGGTTATCGAATAACTGCGCATGCGGACATTCCAAATATATGCACAGATGTTATTGATTGTTTACAAGTGAGGGCCCAATGTACTAAGCATTGAAGAGAGATAACTTACAACCATTGGCATTTTTATCTCCATCCACTTTATCTTTTAAGGCACTGTTTTTAACCACTGTGCCCTGGTACACTAGTGTGCCTTGAGCTGTTCTCAAGTGTGCCCCCAGATCAGGGTTGCCGACCCTCCCGAAATTTCCGGGAGTCTCCCGAAAATCGCGTCCCCCTCCCGGCCCCCCGGAAGGGTGGGCAACCCTCCCGGATTCAGGGGGGACCTCCGCTGACCCCCGGATCGCGGCATTAAAATGCCGCAATCCTCGGGTGTCAGAGGAGGGGGCGGAGCTAAAATGACACAATCGCGTCATTTTAGCCCCGCCCCCTCCATGGAGATCCCTGAATTCGCTGGTTTACCAGCATGGGGGCGGGGCTTAGTGATGTCACGCTTACGCCCCGCCCCCTGAGCGGCTACTGAAACTCTCCTCTCCGGGCTTCTCCCGGAGAGGAGAATAAGAAAGTCGGTAACCCTGATCTAGAGATGCCCAAACCAGTTTACAGCCACCACCAGTTCAATTGTTATTTACTGGTCTCTTCTTCTCATGTAAAAGGGACAATGTATTTTATTTTTGTTACCTGTGGGGATCAGTGTGATTGTTTATTATATGGGGCCAATAAGTTATTATTTTTCCTGTGGGGGCCAATGTGTTTTGCCCTGTGGGGATCTCATGATGTGCCTTGGCAATTTTGAAATCTTATTAAGTGTGGTAAAAAAGTAGAAAATCATTGTTTCAGGGCTGTTTCACATGCTCTGGCTGGCGCCGGGGGGGCGAAACCCTGCACGGCGAAGAGGCCGTGCCATGCACAGAAGTTTACAATGGTTGGGATGGCAGCCATCCTTTCCAGTGGTGCCAACCGGCTGCAACCGGGCCGTGACCGCCCCGCGTGAATGAACACGCGGGGCAGACGGTACAGCCTAAGGCCTACAAGGATGACTAGACACAGAAACTGTTTTTTCCCCCAGGTGGCCATCCTAGTCAATTCCTCACTAGCGTAGCCCTCACACTTAAGGTCCATACACACTGAGCGGCTTTCCCCCTGGCCAGCTGGTATTGTCAGCAGATGAGCGACTTTCCCGGCGATGATGTGGGAGCATGGGGCTCCCGCTGGGGTGTACACACTGTGCAGCTTTGAGCTGAAAGTCGCCCAGTGTGTTTGGGCCTATAGTCACACCCCTACCACATCTCCTATATATTTGGCTACATCTGTCACTCAAAGTGGGTGTCTGTGTCTATAACGCTCTGTTCCTGGACTTTCCTCTTAATGTGTGATTGCCTTCATCTGTGCTGAACACCTTTCTGAGAAATTAACCTGTTTAAAACAGGTGATGGCAATCATACATTAAGGGGAAGTCTAGAAACAGAGCATTGTGTCCCTCCTGGAGAGGGTCATGTTGGGAGGTATGTGACAGAGAACCAGCCCAGTGAGCCCACAGACAGTGCCAGACACCCACTGCCTTCCCATGTTGCCCAGCACTGCTACTCCACAGCCACCAGGTGAGCGCCCCCCTCCTGCGATTTGCGGCAAAACCTCCCCCCCCCGCGCCCCCCCCCCCTCCCGCGATTTGCGGCAAAAATACCCGCTCCCCCGCGACCCCCCCTACCGCGATTCGCAGCAAAAACACCCCCGCGACCCCCCCTCCCGCGATTCGCTGCAAAAAGAACCCCCCCACGACCCCTCCCGCAATTCGCGGCATAACCACCACCCCGCGACCCCCCCCTCCCGCGAATCGCTGTAAACCCTCCCCCCTGACCCCCCCCCCCGATTCGCGGAAAAAACACCCCCCCGTGACCTCCCTCCCGCGATTCGCGGCAAAAAGGACCCCCCCGCGACCCCCCCTTGCACGATTGGCGGCACCCCGCCTGCGACCCCCCTCCCGCGATTCGCGGCACCCCCCCCCCCCCGCAATTCGCAGCAGCCCCAGGATTAAATGGCACATGCAAAACACTGACATGGCTATGGTCGACAATGAAAAAGGTTGACATGAGTTTTTGAAGATTTATTTTTAATTTTTTTAATTTTTTCATATTCATTGTCATGTGTCGACATGGACACCAATGAAGTGGCACACTTATGTCAACATTTACATGTGTTGACCTTTCTGTGTTGATTTTTTCTTGTGGCGATTCGCGTCACACCCCCCGCAACCCCCCCTCCCGCGATTCGCGGCACCCCCCGTGACCCCCACCTCCCGCAATTCGCGGCAACCCCCCACCGGAACCCCTGTGAACCCCGCCCTCCCGCGATTCGCGGCACCCACCCCCGCGACCCCCCCTCCCGCAATTCGCGGCACCCCCCCGTGATTTGCGGCAGCTCCAGAATTAAATTGCACATGGAAAACACTGACATGGCTATGGTCGACAATGAAAAAGGTTGACATGAGTTTTTGAAGTTTTTTTGTCATTTTTTGAATATTTTCATATTCATTCTCATGTGTCGACATGGACACTAATGAAGTGCCACACTTATGTCAACATTTACATGTGTTGACCTTTCTGTGTTGATTTTTTTCTTGTGGCGATTCGCGTCACACCCCCCGCAACCTCCCCTCCGGCGATTCGCGGGACCCCGGCACCCCCCCGCGACCCCCCCCCCCTCCCGCAATTCGCGGCAACCCCCCACCGGAACCCCCATGAACCCCGCTCTCCCGCGATTCGCGGCACCCACCCCCCCGCAACCCCCCCCTCCCGCAAATCGCGGCACCCCCCCGCGATTCGCGGCAGCCCCAGGATTAAATGGCACATGCAAAACACTGGCACGGCTATGGTCGACAATGAAAAAGGTTGACATGAGTTTTTGAAGATTTATTTCATTTTTTGAATGTTTTCATATTCATTGTCATGTGTCGACATGGACACCAATGAAGTGGCACAGTTATGTCAACATTTACATGTGTTGACCTTTCTGTGTTGAGTTTTTCTTGTGGCGATTCGCGTCACACCCCCCCCGCAAACCCCCCTCCCGCGATTCGCGGCACCCCCCCGTGACCCCCCACCTCCCGCAATTCGCGGCAACCCCCCGGAACCCCTGTGAACCCCGCCCTCCCGCGATTCGTGGCACCCAACCCCGCGACCCCCCCCTCCCGCAATTCGCGGCAATCCCCGTGATTCGCGGCAGCTCCAGAATTAAATTGCACATGGAAAACACTGACATGGCTATGGTCGACAATGAAAAAGGTTGACATGAGCTTTTGAATTTTTTTTTTTCATTTTTTGAATGTTTTCATATTCATTCTCATGTGTCGACATGGACACCAATGAAGTGCCACACTTATGTCAACATTTACATGTGTTGACCTTTCTGTGTTGATTTTTTCTTGTGGCGATTCGCGTCACACCCCCCCACCCCCCCGCAACCCCCACTCCCGCGATTCACGGCACACACACACCGCCCCGCGATTCTCGGCACCTTACCCCGTGACCCCCCCTCCCGTGATTCACGGCACATCCGTCGCGACCCCCCCTACCATGATTCGCCGCAACCCCCGCCCCCGTAACCCCCCTCCCGCGATTTGCGGCAACCCACCCCGCGACCCCCCTCCCGCGATTCTCTGCAATCCCTCCCCTCCCGCGATTCGCAGCATCCACCCCCCACAACCCCCCCCTCCTGCAATTCGCGGCACCCCCCGCGACCCCCCCCTCCTGCAATTCGCGGCACCCTCCGCGACCCCCCCTCCCGCGATTCGCGGACACCTAAGTTGCAATACAGGGCATCTTTCATACAATTCTAACCATATTTCTCATATACAAACGTTCACAAATTAAGGGGGCGCAGCCCCTTACGACGGTGTGAAGAGCGCCCGTAGGGCGCGATGAATCACCTAGTAGTCAAGTATCTGTCATGTCTCTTCCCTATATCATGTCTGGCATGTTGCATATTGTCTTATTGTATGTTCTAATGTAATGTAATGTATTGTCACAGCGAGCGGTAGTTATCGGAAACAAATTCCTGTGTGTTATTATTTATTTATTAACAGTTACTTATATAGCGCACACATATTCCGCAGCGCTTTACAGAGTATAGTTAAACATTCACATCAGTCCTTGCCACATTGGAGCTTACAATCTATATTCCCTACCACATGTACACGCACACACACATTCTAGGGTTAATTTTTTTTGGGGTTCGATCCATGGTGGGAATGGAACCCATGACCTCAGCGCTGTGAGGCAGTAATATAACCATTACACCATCCGTACTGCCCCGTATATATAACACATGGTGGGAATGGAACCCATGACCTCAGCGCTGTGAGGCAGTGATATAACCATTACACCATCCGTACTGCCCTGTATATATAATACATGGTGAGGATAGAACCCATGACCTCAGCGCTGTGAGGCAGTATAACCATTACACCATCCGTACTGCCCTGTATATATAACACATGGTGGGGATAGAACCCATGACCTCAGCGCTGTGAGGCAGTATAACCATTACACCATTCGTACTGCCCCCGTATATATAACACATGGTGGGAATGGAACCCATGACCTCAGTGCTGTGAGGCAGTAATGCTAACCATTACACCGTCCATACTGCCCTGTATATATAACACATGGTGGGAATGGAACCCATGACCTCAGTGCTGTGAGGCAGTAATATAACTATTACACCATCCGTACTGCCCTGTATATATAACACATGGTGGGGATAGAACCCATGACCTCAGCGCTGTGAGGCAGTAATGCTAACCATTACACCGTCCGTACTGCCCTGTATATAACTCATGGTGGGGATGGTGGGGATAGAACCCATGGCCTCAGTGCTGTGAGGCAGTAATAACCATTACACCGTCCGTACTGCCCTGTATATATAACACATGGTGGGGATGGAACCCATGACCTCAGTGCTGTGAGGCAGTAATGCTAACCATTACACCATCCGTACTGCCCCCGTATATATAACACATGGTGGGAATGGAACCCATGACCTCAGTGCTGTGAGGCAGTAATGCTAACCATTACACCGTCCATACTGCCCTGTATATATATAACACATGGTGGGAATGGAACCCATGACCTCAGTGCTGTGAGGCAGTAATATAACCATTACACCATCCGTACTGCCCTGTATATATAACACATGGTGGGGATAGAACCCATGACCTCAGTGCTGTGAGGCAGTAATGCTAACCATTACACCATCCGTACTGCCCCCGTATATATAACACATGGTGGGAATGGAACCCATGACCTCAGTGCTGTGAGGCAGTAATGCTAACCATTACACCGTCCATACTGCCCTGTATATATATAACACATGGTGGGAATGGAACCCATGACCTCAGTGCTGTAAGGCAGTAATATAACCATTACACCATCCGTACTGCCCTGTATATATAACACATGGTGGGGATAGAACCCATGACCTCAGCGCTGTGAGGCAGTAATGCTAACCATTACACCGTCCGTACTGCCCTGTATATATAACTCATGGTGGGGATAGAACCCATGGCCTCAGTGCTGTGAGGCAGTAATAACCATTACACCGTCCGTACTGCCCTGTATATATAACACATGGTGGGGATGGAACCCATGACCTCAGTGCTGTGAGGCAGTAATGCTAACCATTACACCATCCGTACTGCCCCGTATATATAACACATGGTGGGAATGGAACCCATGACCTCAGTGCTGTGAGGCAGTAATGCTAACCATTACACCATCCGTGCTGCCCTTGTATTGATACACCTGCCAATAAACTGATTCTGACTCTTATTCTGAGAGGGCAGTTCCCGTCTTTCAGTTCAACTACAACTTCGCTGGCAGTAAGCAGGATGATTGACAGGAAGTACGCATGTGGAGGTGTTTTTATCGCAGGCGCCGATTAAGTCGTCTGCAATGACTTGTGCTCTATGTAAAAGTAATTTCATTGTGTGCGGCTTGCGATGCAATTCGGACTCTTTTGAACGGGTGAATTTGACAATCCGCAGCCGTTGTACAGACAGGGAGAGTTTTTCTAAACCAAAAATAAATGTAGAACAAAAAAACACACGATGAAGCACACATGTTGCAGTAAAAAAAAAAAAAGATTGTTATATTTTGGCCTTATATTTAACAGTTTTGTCCTAATTTGTCTTCAGAGTTTAAAGCTCCGAGAAGAGAAATGACGGACAGATATTCTGACTGAAATTTACAGCTTAAACCCCCTTTGAGAGCACTGCGCAACCAGCTGAACAGAATCAATGCTTTATACAATAATAAAAAAAAGAAAAATAAAGGAAATGAGTTTTGGTGATGGAGAGATGTAATGCGGCCATAAATGAGATTCCACCAGCACATTATGTCCTAAAAACATCCTAGTTTTGGGACTCAGATTGTGCCCACATTCCATAACAATTCTATATTATTGGCTTTGTGTTAATACAGGGTTGCCTACCCTCCCGGAATGGCCGGGAGGCTCCCGAAAATCGGCTCCCCCTACTGGCCCCCCGATCGCGGCGTCATCCCCCCAACCTCAGCATTTAAATGCCGCAATTTACGGGTCTCAGCGAAGGGGGCGGAGCTAAAACGACACAATCGCGACATTTTAGCCTCGCCTTCTCCACCGAGATCCGTGAATTAGGTTATTTTACATCCCGGAGGCGGGGCTTAATGAGGTCACGCTCAAGCCCCCCCCCCCCCCCCCCCCCAAAAAAAACTAAAAACTGCTGCAGAAAGTCAGAGAGGAGACTGTTAAAGTTGGAAATCCTGTGTTAATATCTATTATTTCCAGGTAAGAAGCATTGAGGGGCAGATTTATTAAGCTTGGAGAAGAGATAAACTGGAGATAAAGCGGAGAAAAGGTAAAAGGAGATAAAGCACCAGCCAATCAACTCCCAACTGTCTTTTTCAAACACAGCTGATTGGCTGGTGCTTTATCTCCTTTTACCTTTTCTCCGCTTTATCTCCAGTTTATCTCTTCTCCAAGCTTAATAAATCAGCCCCATAGTCATTGTCAGATTATGGATTCCAATAAATACAGTATAAATGTGTATATATATGACTACTGTACATGTGCAGTGCATTTGTTCCAGCAAACTCTGGCTTCAAGCAGGTGGAGGTACCAATGAGAGAAGATGGCCTGCAGGAGAAATATGTAAATGCAAGCCTGGACAACCTGTGGCTCTCCAGCTGTTGTGAAACCACAAGTCCCAGCATGCACTGCCATAGTTTTGCTATTAAGGAATGATAGAGCTGTGGCAAAGCAGGCTGGGATGTGTAGTTTCACAACATTTGGAGAGCCACAGTTTCTGCATGCTACAGATGGCTGAGTCTGACCCACCGGTCGTGTCACACAGCGGGGCGCCCCCATGTCAGAAACTTCTGTGGCAGGGGGGGGGTGCAAAATTTCTAGTTAGGCCACAACTCATTGGTGTAAGTACAGAAATGAAAGATTACGGCTGAGGCCAGAAAAGCAGTGATCGCGATATGCGGTTACATGTGGCATAAGGTAGTAAAGAGTAGGGATGGCCATCTGGCCATCTATGGATAGTTTTACCTATCGATGGTCATCCATTTTCTTTGATTGATTGGCCTGTGCATTGGGGTCAACCGCACGCCCGCTTCCAGCAGGCACTGACCCGCCCGCGTCCCCAGGCGTTTTTATGGGGGTGCCCAGTCCGGCCCTCCCTCAAGTGAACAGACCGGTGATTTGTCACTCGCCAAAGCCATTCGCTTCAAGGTTTGCACATGTGCAGAAATTAAGTGCACAAACCCCGACTGAATCAGCCCCTTTTTGTGGAATACACATACAGTATATAATGTATAGTCACTGAAAGCAAAACTAATCCCAAGAAGTTTTTCAAATACATAAACAGTAAACGTATAATTAAGGACAACATAGACCCACTAACCGATATCACTGGAAAAAGTTTTACGGAGGATAATTAAAAAGCAGAACTGTTAAATGAGTTCTTCTCATCAGTGTTTACTAAGGGAGAGCAGACTGTGGAACACACACATACCACAAATGGGATGAACAAGACGGACCTCAATATTGATTTCTCTACCGAGGAAATAATATTGAGGCTCAGCAAAATCAAAACAAATAAATCACCTGGGCCAGATGGGATTCATCCTAGGGTACTAATGGAATTAAGGGAGTAATTAGTTTCCCCTCTACATTATATATTTGATAATTCACTATCATCAAAAGGGAAGCGGTCATCTATTAGAATGAACTTAGGTCTACAGTCATTAGGTCGACCCCACTAGGTCGACTGGCAGGAAGGTCGACCTGACTTAAGGTCGACATGGGCCAATGTCGACATGACTTAAGGTCGAATTTGCATAAAGGTCGACATGAGGAAGGTCGACTGGTCATAAGGTCGACATGGGTTTTTCACTGTTTTTTGAGCCGACATGTGCCGACAGGCGGTATTTCATGCCCTACCATCCACTAGGTCGTGGTGGGAGAATAAAATAGTGTGCCGAGCGCAGCGAGGCACCGTGCCCGAAGCATTGCGAGCGAAGCGAGCGCTGCGAGGGTCCGATTCTCATTGCCAACTGTGTCCATGTCGACTGTGTCGACATTCGGATAAAAAAACAGTGAAAAACCCATGTCGACCTTATGACCAGTCGACCTTCCTCATGTCGACCTTTATGCAAATTCGACCTTAAGTCATGTCGACCTTGGCCCATGTCGACCTTAAGTCAGGTCGACCTTCCTGCCAGTCGACCTAGTGGGGTCGACCTAATGACTGTAGACCTAAGTTCATTCTGACAGATGTACCGCTTCCCATCAAAAGACTGGAGAATAGCAGAGGTATTGCCATTATTCAAAAAAGGAGGATCCCGCTAATTACAGACCTGTTATTTTAACATCAATAGTGGGTAAACTATTTGAAGGATTTTTAAGAGATGGTATCCAGGAATATTTAGACCTTCATAGTTTACTCAGTAATAACCAGCATGGGTTCGTGAAAAAATTGTTCATCCCAAACTAATCTACTTGGTTTCTATGAAGAGGTTAGCAAAAACCTTGATAATGGAAACGCTGTAGATGGAGGACCTGGGATTAGGGGCAAATATCTGTAGATGGGTAGGGAACTGGCTGTGTAATAGAGAACAAAGAGTGGTCGTGAACAGTGCCGTATCTAATATGATACCAGTACTAAGTGGAGTGCCTCAGGGTTCGGTTCTAGGGCCCATTTTATTTAACATTTTTATTAACGATATTGGGATGGGGTTACTCAGCAATGTATCCATCTTTGCGGACGATACAAAACTGAGCAGAGTTATTAAATCATCAGATGTCACCACGCTTCAAAATGATCTTGACAATCTAGATGAGTGGACAAAAAAGTGGAAGATGAGGTTCAATGTGAACAAATGCAAGGTCATGCACCTTGGGAGACATAACCAGTGTGCTACTTATAACCTAAGTGGGGATGAATTGGGTAAATCAGTACTCAAAAAGGATCTAGGAGTCCAAATAGATAACACACTGGGGTGTAGTGCTCAATGGGTACTTGTTTCCTAGCACGGCGCCCGCGATTTTGATTGTATTGATCGGGTCGGAAAAATCGTCAAAAACAGTCAAACGTTGGAACTCTCTTCCTGGAGAAGTGGTGTCGGCAGACACTATAAATTTGTTTAAAATAAGGTTGGATAAACATTTATTGGTAAAAAACATCTACGGGTAAGTAACATAATCTGTCTTTAAAATATCAGAACATACTATACAACAAGGGATAAGCTACTATAAACATAGGTTGAATTATACTACTTTCAGACCGCAAATGCCGTGTCGCACACGGGATTAGGACACGGGTCCCATCCCCAGAGCAACACGGCAATGTGGTCTGAAAGTTCCGACACAGCGTATTGCCGAGTCGGTGACGTCACATGGGGCGGAGCTGGGCGGCGGCGCGTCATCGGGGGCACGGGAGGAGGCAGTACTGCCTCCTCCATACTGTGAACGGGACACGGGTCGCTCGATCCAGGCACCCGTTCACACTGCACTTGACACGGGTCATAGCCGTGTTCTGTTCAACCCTGGTCATTACCAGGGTTGAACAACCGTGTTGCTCGACCCGTGGTGGCCTTTTCAGACCGCACCATGACCCGTGTTGGGGCCGCAAGAACACGGCAATAACCCGGGTCTAGAGTGCGGTCTAAAAGCGGTATTAGATGGACGCAAGTCTTTATTCAGCCTCACCTACTATGTAACTATGTAACTATATATATAATCTCCTACGCACGTGATTGGCTCCTTCTCCAATATTAATTCTCCTGGAAGCCCCTGAGCACAATTAGTTCCTTACAAATATTTAAATGCTATAAATAGTTTCCAGGACAACACATTTTGCAAGTGCAAATTTTGGCAAATAAATGTGCCCCTGGCGGGTACTCCTTCTGGGAGCACAGAATGAGATTATTTTTAGCACTTAATGCATCATTTATAGTTAGATACACATTTGTATGCCACTAGATTTCAACACATTTTATTGACATACAGTAATACAGAAGGGATTTGAATGTATTAATAATCTCCTGTAAATAATAACTACAAATGGTGACTTTTTATGTCATCGCTTATAATCAGTGAGTACTGATCTCAAAACTTCAGTATCATTAGGGAAACATGTGAACTACAAGGGATAAATCTCCACAGTATATACTGTAGTGTGTATATATATATACACATATACATTACAACCTTAAGGTGGCCATACATCTACAGATCGATTGTCAGATTGGGCTGGTTGGAACAAAATCCTGGTAATGGATGAGAGCAAATGACAGTTGACCATTTGCTTTGAATTGCTGGAAAACTGCCAAAAGCTGTCACCAGATTTTGTCCATTACCAGCTTTTTATTCCAACCAGCCCAATCTGACAAAGTGATAAAGTGGAGAGTGATAAACAACAAGCCAACCAGCCCCTAAATGGCATTTTACAAGCCCAGTCTGTAACATGGTAGTTAAGAGCTGATTGGCGGGCGGTTTATCACTCCCCTCTTTATCACTTTTTGAAGCTTGATACATCTGGCCTCCAGCGAGCTCAAAATGGGCCTGTTTCATATTTGCAAGTAAAGTAAATTATCAAAGCAACTGGGAAAACCATGCTGCACTGCAGTGGGGCAGAGAGATTTAGATTGGGTTGGGTTATATCTTTTTCTGTGCATGGTAAACACTGACTGCTTTATATTTACCCTGCAATTTAGATTTCAGCTTGTACATTTTATGGAGAATCCATATATACCATCAGAAATTGTATATTACGTCCAGGGCTATTTTTGTGCAGGCTCTAGCAGGAACTGTGGCCCTTATTCTAGTTCATTCTTTCTGACAAAATATTTCTTAGATGGACAGAACCATGGGCCTTATTCTGATCGGTGCGGCTGGATCCGATTATGCGGCCAGGACCGTGCGTGCGAAACCCCGCCTTCCATACGGATCGCAAACTCCGTCCGTACGCGGTAAGAAGCTGGCCGAACGGACCGCACGTGTATTTTTCACGGAATACGCCTCCTCCATCTAAGGGAACCTGCGACCATCGAATGCAGGACCGAGTGGTCCACCAGCTCCCGCAACCTCAGACCACACAGACATTTTTCTGTGCAAAAGCTGGGATCTGGGGGGGCAGCTGACATCCGGCTATGTCATATGTCCGCCCCCTACACGTGCGTCACGGCCGCATTACCATGCGTACTCCCAGCGATTGCATGGAAACGCCCATGAAACGCGGGGCGTATGCATATGGTAATGAGCCCAAATAGCCCTTCACGCACCTCTCCACCCCCTGTTCGGAGTGTTCACATATAATGCGGGATTAGGCCGTACGCCCCGCTCGCACATAGGCAGACACAAAACATCGGCGGGCCGAACGCACGCGGATATATCCGCACCGACCAGAATAAGGGCCCATGTGCAATGCAGGTGAGGCAGGTGTAAAACCCCACCCAAATCTAATTATCTCTGCACAAGTAACACCTGCCTCACCTGCAGTGCACATGGTTCTGTCCATCTAAGAAATATTTTGTCAGAAAG
This sequence comes from Crinia signifera, assembly GCF_055691185.1. Taxonomy (NCBI): domain Eukaryota; kingdom Metazoa; phylum Chordata; class Amphibia; order Anura; family Myobatrachidae; genus Crinia; species Crinia signifera. The sequence goes on from NC_139217.1 coordinate 47,173,825, forward strand.
AGTGAACTAGAATAAGGGCCTCAGTTCCTGCTGGAGCCTGCACAAAAACAGCCCTGATTACGTCACATTTTTTACATATTTGGAAAATTTGAAATTTTAAGATGAAAGTATTTCATTCCAATGCCCCTTCTCTACCGTCCCAAAAATCCCAAGTTTTTGCACATGAATGCGCACCAACCTGGGATTTTTGTCGGTGGAATTGGTCACAGGTGCTTGCCCACCGATGATCATCAAAAATATGGGTTGTAGAATGACACTTAAAATTCATTTTTACAATCCCATCTAGACTTTTTTCCTGACAAATTGGATGGTGCAAGGGCTAAATAATTTCATTGGGACTTTTTGACCACAGAGCTTTGCTACCACAGGGGCTAGGACCCCGCAGTGATGGGGCGGCTACTGTGGTACCTTTTTAGAAAGAACATTGAGACACAGGTGACTGATTCAGATGCGAGCGCCTTGCCAAGGGAGAAATTGTCTGAAGGCGATCACAGCCGGGCCCTGCCTATGCACATTACTGACAATGCCTATGTACAGTCGGGCCACCATTGTGCGTGCAGGACTGAATCAGTCCCACAGTACAAACAGAAAGCATCATCATCCTATTCCCGCAAAGCAATGTGATTTTTATATTGTATCTTTTAGTAAAAATTACATTACAGCTAATTTGCATTGATTGTGTTTCTGTAGCTACTTTTTAGTATTTTATAAATGAAGACAATGAGAAAATGTAATTTCTATAGAGATTAATTGAAAGCTAATTACAGCATTATTCTGAAAGGGTAGATAATATGCAGGGCTGCTGTAAGGTTATTTAGCACCCTAGGCAAAAATTCTCCTTTGTCTGGAGCCCGGTCTTCTGGTCAGCGGCTCCGGCCGCCGGGTCTCCCACTAGGCGCAGTCACTGGCCGGGTCTCCTGCTCAGCGGAGACACTGCCCGGGTCTCCCGCTCGGCGGAGACACTGGCCTTGTCTCCTGCTTGGTGCCGCCACTGCCGGGCAGAAATATTTTAAAATATAACAGAGTGCACTGCAGGGGATTTCTCTTAAAATATTTAATTTACATGTTCATCAAAGTAAAGGGGCGCCCTCTAGTGGCCAGCGGCTAGTCAGCTTCCTAAAGCTGTCTAGTGGTAGCACCGGCCCTGATATTATGCTGTAGCCTTGGAAGTTCTTTGTATTACTAGCCAGGGCCATCTTAATCTATAGCAACACCGGGCAGATGCCCAGGCACCAACTATTCTAGGGGCCTTCACACAGAGTCAGGCTGTGCAGGGGGGAGATATGCCCCATGGCCGAGTGCTTCACATCTAGGGTGGCCAATCTCAGGATCGGCGGGATCCCGGGATTTGGCCCCAAAACACATGGATTTCAATTTTTAGATTTTGGTATTAGACTGCACATGTGCAGACTAATGCTGGGCAGCGCCTGAGCAGACGCTGCCCGGCTTCTCCCGTACCCGGATGCACAGCCCAACTCATCATGGGCACACTGCCCTCTCACCGCATCTATTGCTTCCTGCCTGGCTCCAGGACAACAGGCGCCCACCCAGCTTCCGGCAGCATTGTGGATCAAGGTTGAAATGACATTAGGTCGACACAAGCATTACGTTGACATGGGCTAGGTCGACAGTCAAAAGGTCGACATGGGGTTTTTCACTGTTTTTGACCCGAATGTCAACATGGGCACAGTTTGAAGTGCACCGCATCCCCTCGCATCGCTCGCTTCCCTCACGATGCTTCGGGCACGGTGCCTAGCTGCGCTCGGCACACTATTTTATTCTCCCGCCGCTCTAGTGGATGGTAGGGCATGAAATACCGCCTGTCGGCACATGTCGGCTCAAAAAATTGTGAAAAACCACATGCTTGTGTTGACCTAATGTCATGTCGACCTAGACCCATGTCGATCTAGATCCATGTCGACCTTGACCCTAGTTGTTGTATACCTAATGACCGTATCCCTTCACTTCTTCTTGGGAGGCAGTTAGAGAATGCAGCTGGCTACTTTGGGCAGTATTCAATGAGAAAAATTTGCCGTGTTTTATGGCGAGTTTGTGCTATTTTCGCGTTGGAAGGAGCATTTTGCTCTCCAAAAGTGAACCACCCTATTCAATGTGATATTTTCGCCGTCTTTTTAAGTGATTTTCGCCGTGTCTCTCCGTGTAGCAATTCTCCATCTTTTCATGGAGAACTGGAATGTGAACTTTTTTTTTTAATTTTGGTGTAAAAAAATCAGGATTTTTTTTCTGTGAAGGGGCATGTTATTTTTATTCATGTGCTTATAGTACATGAATATATATTTAATTTAAAAAAATATATTTAAAAAAAAAAAAAAAAAATTTTTTATACACAGTGCAGCCAGCAGGGGGCCGGAGCTCTCGAGCCGCTCATTAGATATTCATATATTCACTGCACCCGATCATTACATATGCACGATCGGGTGCAGTGAATACTGGGTCCCCCGCTGGCTATAGGGGGGGGCAGCTTGTGCTGCCTGGGTCCCAGGGAGCCCTCCTCCCTCCACATATGTTCTGGGGCAGCCAGGGAGACTTTAATCTCCCTGGCTGCCACCGTCCCCCGGCTCCCTGCCAGCTCCCTGCCGCGGACGCTCGTCCGCTGCAGGGGTTAAGACTCGCCGCGAGTGGCGGCGAGTCTTAACCACATTGAATAGTGGGAGCAGGAGTGGCAGCGAGCCCTCCGGAACAGGGTGAGTGCATGGCGAGAGAAAAAATCTCTCGCCATGCACAGAGAATTATTCTCATTGAATACTGCCCTATGATTGCTCCTGCTTTATTTCTAAATTCAAGTTTAATTCTCTCTGCACAAGTTACATCTACCCCACCTGCAGTGCACATGGTTTTGTCCATTTGAAAAGGAATTTGCCTTTGCGAATGAACCAGAATAACCCCCAATGTGGAGCAATGGTGGGTTAAGTTGTAAAATAGGTATTTTTTGAGGTTTGGTGCATATTTCAGCTTGCTGCATTTCTTCCAATATTTGGTGGAACTGATACTTTGCAAACACACGATAAAACTATTAAGCTAGGTATCGTTAGCTACCATTGCAATGGGAAGAATGTCTTTAAAATAAACTACAATGGCAGGTGTTAAAAATGAATGACAATCCAAGCAGCTCGCACTCCGCAGCGCTGTCAAAGGCAGCTGAGATTCTAATTTGTCTTTTAAATTTTTCACTATAAATAAAGCTATGACCTTCAATTTTTTTGCTCTTTTTTTTGGCACAGGAAAAACGAGGCCAATAACGACAACTTTTCTTTTAAACGTTAGGCCAAGCGGAGAGGTGAAGTCATGTGACTATGTACGGGGTATAGCGCCAGTTATTAGGCTCGTTTACTTTCACTTCAAAGCAAATAAAAGAGTTTAACAAGCACAATTAAAATACAAAAATTTCAACAGGATAAGAGGTGGCTAGAAAAGTATTTCTTTGAAATAATTCTGCCACATCTTGGGAGCATTTTTACATTAAAAACATGTTTCAAGTAGCAAACATCAGGGGTCCACTGTTCATGTCTGTATATAACTAACTTCGTATAATTGTATATTAAAAGAAAAAAAAGAAATAAAAGCGTATTGTACCATCCGAACTAAGCATAGTATACAGTGCCAATCTGTAACTAGAATAGTGCTATACCGGTGGTGGCAATACCCACACAGCACAGCAACCTTACTATACAGTCAAATCTAGTGTATCTACTATCTTAAGGTGCACATACACTTATCCGATATGGGCTGATTTCACCCGATCCCGATGGATCAGGCTGAGAAATCGGCACAAATTGGATGTGTTTGACATCCCTTCCGACCCGATGTGCGCAATGGGTCGTACCCTAGAGATTGAAGGTCCTTAACATAAAATCTATCTTATCAAACCCATCAGCGGCATAGGTACGTCCAAGGTGAGCGATGGGGTGGCAGCGGGGGGGGGGGGGTGCCGTGCGGCCAGCGGCGGCAGAATTTTTTTTAAGATTCAGAAGACAGGCTGGCCGTTGATAGGCTGAGAGTGCTCTCTATTACCTCATTATACCATCAGTGCCCAGGTTATTCCATTTGTGGCTACCATGTTATACCATCAGTGCTACACAGTCACCTCATTATACCATCAGTGCCCGGCTTATTCCATCACAGGCTAGACAGTCACCTTATCATATCACCAGAACCTGTCACATTAAACCATCGGCTCCTGGCCTTTTCTGTCAGGGGCAACACAGTCACCTTATTATACTAGCAGCCACCTACCATGTTATACCATGAGTGCCCAGTATATTTCATCAGGGGCTCCCATGTTATACCATCAGTGCCCAGCTTAATCCATCAGAGGCTACCATGTTTTACAAATAGCGCTAAAGTCATCTCATTATACCCTCAGTGCCCAACTACTTCCAACAGAGCCTACACAGTCACCTCATTATACCATGTTATACCACCAGTTCCCAGCTTATTCCATCAGGGGCTACCCAGTCACCTCATTATACCAGCAGAGCCGCCTACCATTTTATACCATCAGTTCCCAGCTTATTCCATCAGGGGCTACCCAGTCACCTCATTATACCAGCAGAGCCGCCTACCATGTTATACCATCAGTTCCCAGCTTATTCCATCAGGGCTACCCAGTCACCCCATTATACCAGCACAGCCGCCTACCATGTTATACCATCAGTGCCCAGCTTATTCCATCAGGGCTACCCAGTCACCTCATTATACCAGTAGAGCCGCCTACCATGTTATACCATCAGTGCCCAGCTTATTCCATCAGGGGCTACCCAGTCACCTCATTATACCAGCAGAGCCGCCTACCATGTTATACCATCAGTTCCCAGCTTATTCCATCAGGGCTACCCAGTCACCCCATTATACCAGCACAGCCGCCTACCATGTTATATCATCAGTGCCCAGCTTATTCCATCAGGGGCTACCCAGTCACCTCATTATACCAGCAGAGCCGCCTACCATGTTATACCATCAGTGCCCAGCTTATTCCATCAGGGGCTACCCAGTCACCTCATTATACCAGCAGAGCCGCCTACCATTTTATACCATCAGTGCCCAGCTTATTCCATCAGGGCTTCCCAGTCACCTCATTATACCAGCAGAGCCGCCTACCATTTTATACCATCAGTGCCCAGCTTATTCCATCAGGGGCTACCCAGTCACCTCATTATACCAGCAGAGCCGCCTACCATGTTATACCAGTTAGGGCCCTAAGCAAGTCAGCTGCAGATATTGTATTGTGCTAGAAAATAAAGGTGACTCTTCACTTGTAATGTGTTAGGCCAAAATGTCCCTAAAAAATGGAGATATGGTCATTTACACATAATGTGCAGCTCATCACTCTGTGGCTGCCAATATTTCAAGGCGTGGGTGACCCGGCATCCGTCCAGCACAGATCTGCGCCATCCCAATTCCTGATGCAAGACGGTCCTATGGGTACGTTCAGGTCTGAATAACCCACAGTTCCACCTACATGCTCAAGACATTGCCTCAGATCTCTCAGCCTATATGTGAACACCAAGTTGCAGCCCAGTTATTCCTACTCATCTGCAAGTGGACAGTTGTTTGAGATGCGTATGACTCCAAGGGGTCCATGTGCCAATACTACATAAACCATGGAGAAATGATGAATACCATGTTACCTCATTATACCAGTAGAGCCGCCTACCATGTTATACCATCAGTGCCCAGCTTATTCCATCAGGGGCTACCCAGTCACCTCATTATACCAGCAGAGCCGCCTACCATGTTATACCATCAGTTCCCAGCTTATTCCATCAGGGCTACCCAGTCACCCCATTATACCAGCACAGCCGCCTACCATGTTATACCATCAGTGCCCAGCTTATTCCATCAGGGGCTACCCAGTCACCTCATTATACCAGCAGAGCCGCCTACCATGTTATACCATCAGTGCCCAGCTTATTCCATCAGGGGCTACCCAGTCACCTCATTATACCAGCAGAGCCGCCTACCATTTTATACCATCAGTGCCCAGCTTATTCCATCAGGGCTTCCCAGTCACCTCATTATACCAGCAGAGCCGCCTACCATTTTATACCATCAGTGCCCAGCTTATTCCATCAGGGGCTACCCAGTCACCTCATTATACCAGCAGAGCCGCCTACCATGTTATACCAGTTAGGGCCCTAAGCAAGTCAGCTGCAGATATTGTATTGTGCTAGAAAATAAAGGTGACTCTTCACTTGTAATGTGTTAGGCCAAAATGTCCCTAAAAAATGGAGATATGGTCATTTACACATAATGTGCAGCTCATCACTCTGTGGCTGCCAATATTTCAAGGCGTGGGTGACCCGGCATCCGTCCAGCACAGATCTGCGCCATCCCAATTCCTGATGCAAGACGGTCCTATGGGTACGTTCAGGTCTGAATAACCCACAGTTCCACCTAGATGCTCAAGACATTGCCTCAGATCTCTCAGCCTATATGTGAACACAGAGTTGCAGCCCAGTTATTCCTACTCATCTGCAAGTGGACAGTTGTTTGAGATGCGTATGACTCCAAGGGGTCCATGTGCCAATACTACATAAACCATGGAGAAATGAGTCCTATATAAACCATACATGGGCAGTAACAATTTGCATGGGAAGGTCTTAATACATACATACAATCCATGTTTATGACAAATAAAGATTCTATTCTATTCTATTCATTCCTTTGGATATTTGTACGCACGCATCCGTCCGGTTGAACCGCGCACACGGTGAGCGAAGTCAAGCCTACAAGCCCACCAATTCCGTTCGGACGGACCAACACGCAAAGGGGAGTGGTGTACTGATGCACGTGCGCTCCCGTGTGCGTACGGCACTTACTAGTGTAGCTAGTTAATTGATTAATGAGAGAAACATCTATGCTGCAGGGGGGTGTATTGCATGCAAGTTTTTTAGCCATTGTGCATGTTGATTGCCCGCCCGAATGCGGGTCCAATCATGTGGCTGGTGATCGGCTGGTCAACGAAGCTTGAGACTTGCTTTTTTTCTTAAGAGTGTTTCTCATGTGAGCAGCTCCGACTGCTCGTAGACTCGTGCGAGGCATACGCCCAGCACTTGTTGTCACCCCCCCATGCACTCCCCCGTTAACGTCCAGTTTTGATGCCGCGCCCTGTTATACGCCCACATTACACCCACTGTGTCCGACCATGCACAGCATAGTTTTTTTTGGTCGCTATGTTACGTCCGTTCACGGTGGTTGGGCTGCCGCACATGCCCATTGCGTACGGTACACATGCGCAGTTGGCTAAAAAACGCGCTCCGTCCGACTCAATCAGAATAAGGGCCACTGCGTCAGTAAGTGACATTTCAGGAATGTCTGACGTAACCTCAGCGCTCCTTCTGACCCTCTCTTTCATCAGCCATGCTGCGTGCTGTCCATTCCCATCCCATTCTGCAAGATGGAGATGGCACAGACCACCCACAACAACGACTCTATATGGATGTTGTCCTAAATGGCTGATAACGACAATGATGGAATTATGGCTCAGTGCACTTATTTCTGCTCGCTGAACTGTCGCTAATCCAAACAGATCAAATATGGTGGCACACAAAAGCCCAATCTATCCCCCATCAATGACATTCCGTAAGAGAGTAATGAATGCTAAACATAAATCTCTCACACTCCATGAATGTACAATTTGGCAGTCTAACGCCCCATACACACGGCGATATTGTTCACAATATCACCTAGTGTGTACACTCAATATTGTCAACGATGCGTGCGCGCGAGGGAGTCCTCATTAACGACGGTCATGCTGCAGCCGTAACATGACCATCACTCCCCCCCCCCTCCCTGTGCATGCAGTGGGTGGCCCTTGGTGGACTCGCAAGGCTGCGAAATTCACAGCCTTGCGAGTCAACCAGAATAAGAGCCAATGTGTATGGCGCTTTACTCTATCCTCTCCTCCAGTAGCCTGACCCTAGCCTTCCCCTCCCGCAGCCTAACTCTAATATAAAGCTGCCCAGCCATGGATGAACGTTGGCATTTCACATGTCGACATTATATGTATATATGTCGACAGCCCGAAAACGGAAATATGTCATAGAAGATAATGTAGCAGCTGCTTTTCAGCATGAGAATTAGATATGTCATTTCTTGTTCCCGATACACATAAACAGGTCCCTGGGCCTTCTTATCAGAGCGCAGACATTCATGCAGACACAAACCTAATTAAGCAGTCTCTACCTCCAAATTACTGCACTCTACGTCACAAAGCCAAAGAGTCCAAATATCCCCAAATCCAATATAACAATGACTTTATGCAGCACCGCTGTGTCACCTGGAGACCCGTAAGGTCAATGACATCACAAGTAAATACTGCAGATTGCCCAATCTATGCTGATGTCTGATGCAGGAGATACTTTATCCTTTCAAGTGTTCTGTATCATTTTAACTATATGACTGGGTACACACTAGGACAACCGGCAATCAATGTTCTGGTGATTTCCCCGCACCATGCCATATTGCTGGTACACAACTAAGCGATTTAATGAACGATGGATCAATATATTGTTCAGTCTTTCACAAAACTGTACAGGGTCACGCACAATATGTTCCTGTTGACTGTTTCGGACAGCCACCGGTACTGTACATTTTGCCTGCGTCATGCATATATATATATATATATATATATATACTAGGTGATTCATCGCGCCCTACGGACGCTCTTCACACCGTCATAGGGGGCTACGCCCCATTAAAATGAGAGCACACTGTGTTGCTAATGACACATTATGCCGCACACCTTGATGCCCATTACACCCCATACTGTGATGGCAATTACCCAATGCTGCCCACACCGTAATGACCATGATGCCCATTACACCGCACAATGTGATGTCCACAGTGCCAGATATGCCCCCACAGTGCCAGATATTCCGTCACAGAGCCAAATACACATATGGCCCCACAGTGGCAGATATGCCCCCACAGTAGCAGATATGCCGCCACAGTGCCAGATATGCCGCCACAGTGCCAAATACACATATGCCTCCACAGTGCCAGATATGCCCCCACAGTGCCAGAGACACATATGCCCCCACAGTGCCATAGACACATATGCCCCCACAGTGCCAGAGACACATATGCCCTCACAGTGCCAGACACATATGCCCCCACAGTGCCAGATACACATATGCCCCCACAGTGCCAGATATGCCCCCACAGTGGCAGACACGCCCACACCGTAATGCCCATTACGCCCCATACCATGATGCCCATTACACCGCACAATGTGATGTCCACAGTGCCAGATATGCCCCCACAGTGCCAGTTATTCCGTCACAGAGCCAAATACACATATGGCCCCACAGTGGCAGATATGCCCCCACAGTAGCAGATATGCCCCCACAGTGCCAGATATTCCGCTACAGTGCCAAATACACATATGCCTCCACAGTGCCAGATATGCCCCCACAGTGCCAGAGACACATATGCCCCCACAGTGCCAGAGACACATATGCCCCCACAGTGCCAGACACATATGCCCCCACAGTGCCAGATACACATATGCCCCCACAGTGCCAGATATTCCCCCACAGTGCCAGAGACACATATTCCCCCACAGTGCCAGACACATATGCCCCCACAGTGCCAGATATGCCCCCACAGTGGCAGATATTGCTGGGGGGAGGGGGGAGATATGCCCCCACAGTGATAGATATTGCTGGGGGGAGCGTGGAGTGCCAGATATGCCCCCACAGTGGCAGATATTGCTGGGGGGAGGGGGGAGGGAGATATGCCCCCACAGTGCTAGATATTGCTGGGGGGAGCGTGGAGGGGGGGGAAAGCGCTTACCCAGTCCCTGTCTGCGGCCCGCGCTGGACCTCCTCCAGCCCTCCAGCGCAGGCCGCGGCTTCCAGAACACGGAGGCGGCTACAGGAATATGGCCGCCGGCCTCCTGCACTGAGTACATGTCCTCAGGAGGTCCAGCGCGGGCCGCAGATAGGGACTGGGTAAGTGTGCCGGGGGGCATATGGCATCCTGCCCTCGGCCCAGCCCGACATTGGTCCGCGCCCTGGAGTAGGCGCTGTCGGAGTGTGAGCTGCCTGCGCCTGCCCCGCCCCTCTGCCGGACACGCCCCCCCCCGGCCTGCTGCCGTTGGCTAATTGGTCCTGACGCACTTCTTTCCATGACGTCGTGCTGTATGGCTATTTGGCTACATGTGTCAGCTGGGAGGGGGTGTGTGACCCCGCCCAGCGTTACGGACACAGTGTCCGGATGATTGACACATGTAGCCAAATATATAAGATATATATATATATATATATATATATACATACAGTGGAGTAACGACAAAGTTTGATCTTGTAACGGTTTATATCCTGTTATATCTGTGTGCATGATGTAATCCTATATATTTTTACCTCTCTTTTAGCAAGACAGGAGTGGTTTGTTACTCAGGGATGTCAGATTTGGGTCCTTTTGCACCACGGGCCAATGTTTTTTGGCAGTTTTATTGAAGGTGGTAGTAGCCGTTATAAAGGAATTCACCCATACCATCGGTTCTGGGGCAGTATCATTTTGTGTCACATTTCTGGGGGCTTTTAGTGCTTTTCCATAGCCAAATGAGGGGTTTATTATGATATCCTCGCTGCAGGAATTTATCGTTCATTTTAAGCATTTGTTGCTGCTCATATATCGGGTTACTGCAGATTCTATGTAGTCGCGAGTAAGGAAGACCTCTTTTTAATGAAGCTGGGTGAAAGCTACTTACCTCCAAGAGAGTGTTACAATCTGTGGGTTTTATGTATAGGCTGGTATTGAGTTCATTGTTTTTTCTCGCTATATACTGACAACTGGTTATATAAATAAAGAACCATTTATGACAGTATACAGTTCAAAAACGCCAATTTCTACATATAAGAGTAAATTTAAAAAAAAAACAGGTATCAGTTAGACAAACTCTAAAAACAGATTCTTACACAAGAGAAAAGGTTTAAAAAGGATAAAACCATGGCAATGTATAGAAGGCGCTTGTCTTATTAAATGAGGTAGGTGTGCAAAGGCGGCCAGCATGTTTGATCTCTGTGACTTCATCAAGGGGTTCATATATATTTTAATTTTGACACCACTGGTCGCTCAATGAATCCTATCACTACTGTCCAAATAAGCGACTTAGGCCTGAACTGACACCTATAAGTAGTGTCACCCTGAGACATATTTTACATTCTCCTGTTGTAGTAGTATACAGTACAGTACCTTAGGGCTTCAAAACAACCCCTATATATACTGGTGTATCTGCTTTAGATATAAAAAGTATTACAAAATATTGAATGTGGACTACAAGTCCCAGGATGGAATTCAAATCAATAAAGAGCTCTTTTATCACTTAGATATATCCAAAGGTGCAATTCAGTTTGCCCTTTGCATTCTATAAGCTTCTTGTGGCCTACGGGCTTATTTTTGCCTGAGTCCTTCGAAGATGGATCCCAAAGATCCTTCACCATTCCCAACATGGCTTGCATAAGCGCAATAATATGTGTGTGATACATGATACATACATCCCGCTCAATGTGTTATTGTTCTGAGACACCATTTAGCAGTGTGTATTCATATTCAGCACAATGCATACGTTTTGGGAATTTATTACTAGAATCCGAGTGTCGGCTGTATTTATGCATTAAATTTGGTAACACCAGGGTTGCCTACCCTCCCGGAATGGCCGGGAGGCACCCGAAAATTGGGTCCATCTCTCGGCGACCCGGAAAGGTGGGCAATCCTCAAGGATACTGGCTGCACCCCCTGAATCCCCATGGCTGCAGCGGTAAATTACTGCGATTTCACGGCTTTCCTGGGGGGGAGGGGCGGGGCTAAAGATGCAAATCATCATTTAACCCCGTCCCCTCATTGAAGACCCATGAATTACGGGATTTGCAGTCACGGGGGGAAGACTTGATGACATCTACATCAGGCCCCGCCCCCCGAAGTGCTGCTGACAGTCTACTTTCCAGGCTTCCCCCCGAGAGGAGACTTTAAAAGTAGGCAACCACATAGATGCCCAGGGGATGAATAGGATGGGGATAGTCCCTTATTTGACTTAAGGGGCAATTCATTTAAATGCGATATAGGGGCAATGCACCACTGGGATGACTTGTAAATACCAGCAACGGCACCCTAAATAGTTTCTTTTACCTTGCAACCCCATGGTATCATCATTGATGATTTATGACCGATGAAGAATAGTTTTGCCATCAATGGCGGAGAACCAGATGCTTTCCTTCAATCGATGTCAAAGCATAACCAAATAGCTTTTTTTTTTTTTCTTAGCCAAGGGGCCGGGACATGGAGCATAGCTCCACCTCTAACACCCATAAAGCCCCGCCCCCCAGGTTCTGACTGGCCCATGGGCCATTCGGTCAAATAAAAGGGATGGCCATTGATATTTAAAACCATCAACGGTCATACATCATATAGTGTGCTACCTACCATTGATGGTCATTTGCACTATCGCCATCGATAGCAATAGCGTTGATGGCCATCCCTACCACACGGTGGTGCAGAGGATGATGTATCTGGAGCTGGCGGTGACTGGGAATCAACATAAGGTTGCACATACACTCCTAAGCCCAACGCTTGACCTGTGAAACTAGCCAATCAGAGCCTAGAGGCATCCTAAGACAGATCTTTGAAGCTCGAGATACCCTCAGTGTACCCGATCTCTCTGGTAACCAGCCAGCATATATATTCCATGCACGATAACATGTATGTTTATATGTACTAAGCAGTTTATCCCCTGCACTATATGTTCCAAAAAGCCGCCCCGGTACTTATGTAGTATCTGGGCTGCCGATTTTTTGATTGTATGCCTTAAGTTAAGGCATACAATCAGATGCGATGCGATGCGATATCGCATCGCATCGCATCGCATCGCATCCGATATCGGATGCGATGACCCGATTTTTCCATAGGAATCAATGTTAAAATGATTCCTATGGAAAAATGGGTCCTTTTCATACCCCTACTATCCAAGTGGGCATGGAGTTGGATATAAACCTGTGGCGAGCGTAGCGAGCCACCGAGCCCGAAGCGTGGCGAGCGAAGCGAGCCCCGCGAGGGGACGGTATTCGTCCCCTCGCGGGGCTCGCTTCGCTCGCCACGCTTCGGGCTCGGTGGCTCGCTACGCTCGCCACAGGTTTATATCCAACTCCATGCCCACTTGGATAGTAGGGGTATGAAAAGGACCCATTTTTCCCATTGAATTCCATGTTAAAATGGACTCAGTCCATTTTAACATTGATTCCTATGGAAAAATCGGGTCATCGCATCGCATCGCATCGAATCGCATGGTCGCATGCGATGCGATGCGATCTCCCGATCCGACCCGATTTAGAAATCGGCAGCCCAGATACTACATAAGTACCGCCGCCCCTTTATAGTACATTAGAATATCAACAGCAGCACATAATATTTCAGACCGGCCAAATCGCACCCGTCCCTGTTTCGGCGATATTAAAGTGGGAGGGGCTAAAAGCGAACAAGTCAGATGATGTGATCATCTAAGCATTGGAATGAGAGCAGAGATGGTAGCCTATTTTCAGCAGCGAGTGGGCACATTACAATGAGGTACCTTTATATAAATCTATTTTAATTCATTACACTTGTAGAAAACGTTAGGTATGAATAGGACGTCAGACGTAAAGCCATCTGCAGGGAGCGTTATCCACCCTATTCAGTTCTGTGTCATTTGCATTTGAAAAGCTTCCACATTTCTCATTGTGTAGCGGCAGCTCTTCCTAAACTCAGAAGTAATTGTCGTTCTGCTTCCTACCTGTGGATTGTATGTCACTGAGGAACTTCAGCTTTCCTCAGTATCTTCAGTGGTCGCCTAAGCGGTATAAGTATCAGTAGCTGTGGTACCTGTTATTGTACATACTCGGGTATCCTAATAATGCTGCCAATGACGGGCGTGTGTGGCTCGGGAATGTGGCCTTCATACATGCCCACATTGCCAGCCTGCAACCTTCTGCCTCCTAACACACCCACTTGCCACCCTCTACCACCTAACACGTGCACACAACCAGCTCGTCAGCCTCTATCCTCTCCCGGCCACTGGGATCCCGGCCAATGGGGATCTTCCCCGGGAGTTTTGTTGCCGATTCGCCCCTGGTGTTGGGTCACTGTGAAATGCGTATGTATAACAACAATCTGTGCGTTCGCATAACTGTTTTATCCAGTGAAACTTTTCACAGCTTATTAAATAGGGTTAAGGCCATACACACTAGAAGATTATCTTTCCAATCTGACTGGAAATTTTTGGGAGAAAATGACAATTGACCATTTAAGAAACTATGGGGATATCGGTAAAGTGCACAAATGACGGTAAGGCCTGGAAAACTCGGACTTTCCCAGCATTAACCCTTTGTTAGATAGAGAGCCTTTTGCTAGCACTTACACCTCTTTATAAATATAGCCTTTTCTCTGTCGCTGTGTTAGTGGTGGGTAGCAGAGTTTTGTTATCCAGCCCATAGATGCCAAACAGTTCCTCTACCCTAGAATGGCCCTGCACCACCCAGTATTGGGTTATCAGTTTCTGTCTGTCAGCGGGATGTGGTCATTTGGTCTACAGCATGATGGTCGACAGTCATTAGGTCGACACCATTAGGTCGACATGGGAAAAGGTTGACATGGGCCTAGGTCGACATGGTTCTAGGTCGAAAGGTCATTAGTTCGACAGGTCGTTAGTTCGACATGTCATTAGTTCGACAGTGTCTAGGTAGACAGTGAAAAGGTCTACATGGGGTTTTTCACTGTTTTTTGAGCCGACATGTGCCGACAGGTGGTATTTCATGCCCTACCATCCACTAGGGCGTGGTGGGAGAATAAAATAGTGTGCCCGATGCATAGCGAGCGCAGCGAACACTGCGAGGGGATGCGGTGCACTTTAAACTGTGTCTATGTCGACTGTGTTGACATTCAGGTAACAGTGAAAACAGTGAAAATCCCCATGTCAACCTTTTGACTGTCGACATAGACATTGTCGAACTAATGACCTGTCAAACTAACGACTTGTCAAACTAATGACCTTTCGACTTATAACCATGTCGACTTTTTCCCACGTCGACCTTTTCCCATGCTGACCTGATGGTGTCGACCTAATGACTGTCGACCATCATGCTGTAGACCAAATGATCCCAACCCCTGTCAACAGTCAGAGATGAATCTAAAGGTGTCTGGAAAAGCACAAGCAGAAATGTCGCACAGGACACAAACTGTGTGTTCAGTGTTGTATTTGGTCCACCTAGATTCCTTTACACCCAAGGCAGTTGCCTCTTCTGCCTGTTCCTTGTCTCAGTCCTTAATTGTCCAATTCTTGAACAGGTAACTAACATACAGTACAGTACCTTCCAAACACTGTACATCTTTATGGACGGGTCACAGTGCTCATAAATACTATGGGCGAGATCTACTAAGCCTTAAAGAGAGTGGTAAACCGCCAGCCAATCAGCTCCTACCTGTCATTTTTACAAACACAGCCTGTGACATGGCAGATAGCAGCTGATTGGCTTGTGCTTTATCACTCTCTATTTTATCACTTTTTCAAGCTTAGTACCAGACGGCCCTGTATCATTTGTCTCTCTGACCCAAAGCAGATTCCAAAAACCATGAAACGCATAACTGTCATCTTACTGTGCCATAATACAATGCAAGATCGGAGCACCGTTGCGAATGATACAATCCAAATAGATAGACTCATGCTGGTATGAACAATTGCAAAATGTATTGATCACCGATAAAAAAAAAAAAATGACAATTGATCTCAAAATATCAACATATCGCTTTGATAGCCCAGTGCATTTTTATCTTTTATTTCATTTCCATTCTGCAATTATTTCAGCAACTTTCCTCCATCCCCTACTACCCTGAAGAGCTTCACCATCGGTGTTAGAATTATCTTATACACCACAGAAGAGAATCCTGCATCGCTGTGTGCTCCGGTACGTGATGATCGATAGACCCCTCACACCACGATGCGAGGACATGCGGTGCACTTAAAACTGTGTCCATGTCGACTGTGTTGACATTCAGGTAAAAAAAAAAAACAGTGAAAACCCCCATGCATCGCTGTGTGCTCCGGTACGTGATCGATAGACCCCTCACACCAATCACTTCTGCTTTCAATGAAAATCAGAACAATGACACATACTGTAAGACAGTTAAAGACACACAAAAAAAACCCCAACAACCGCTGGGATGCCTTGTGCTCTGCGATCTGTCAGGATCTGTGGCACTCCAGCCTCTCAACGTATTAGCCTAAAGCAGGGACCGCACTATCCTCTCACAACTGAAGCCTCACCATGTTGTCACCAACATATTCTATCCAAAAAAAAAAAAAAAAAAACCTGTTTTAGCTGCTGCCTTAATCAACTCGCCTCCTAAGGAACCCTACGTAAAAAGCTCTTTATTTTGATGAAACCTACCCTCCATGTAAGATCCTCCGCATCTTCGCCAACGAGCTCCAACTATTCATCTCTCCTGCTGACCGTGAAATGACGTGACAGTTATTTGACAGTAATTATTTAGAATCCACGAGAGCAAATCACTGGCAGTGTCCACACTTCACATCCCGAGGAGCTTTTTTTTTTTTTTTTTACTCCTATCTCCGCATGCCCCTTTCCATTACACTTCCATCGACTCTTATACGTTAACCTCATCCGTGCCGGGGTTGTGGCAGTGGTGGATCGCGAGTGAGTCGCCAAAGTGTTTCCTAGCAACAGAGGGGTTAATGTCCAATGTGCGATACAGAACACAATAAGCGTGTCCTATTCTCACCCAAACCCCCCCGGGCGGCAAATGATTGTGTTTATGTATCTGTACAGCTGCCAAACTGCAACAGCTGCTGGACCAAAGAGCTTGCAATCCAGCAAATAGCAAGCCATGTGCTTCCTTTTTGTATTGCTATAGTTCTAGTCTCATCTCTAATATACTGTATCCAGATTTGAGTATGGTCTTATTAGAATAATTAAGTAGAAACAGAAGGACTCCCCCCCCCCCATAAGTAAAGTAGGGGCACAGGGCTGCATTGAATGAAACATTCTTGTACACATCTCCTGTGAACTCTCCACCACCACCCCCCATCCTCACCAGCAGCAAACACAATTACAATAATAGAATCATGACAATAATAACGTTGATCGACAGGGGGGATGCAGGAGAAAAGGAAAATGATGGCAAACCAGGAGATTCAGCCATGTCAAGGGGCTAAAGGGGGGGGGGGGGGAGTGGATGGGGGGGATTGAATATGTATAAACAAAAATATGGCGAGTGGCCTGAGGTTGTTAGACTGTCACATCAGGTTTTTCCCTCCCAGCTCCACATCAAGGCTTTTGTTACAGGCAGAGCGGTCATTTGCATGGGAAGCAAGCCCTTTTCTTCTTCTTCTGGAGCATGGGATTTTGTTATCCCCACACACACCCCCCAATAGCAGCAGCAGCACACCCCCCTCCACTCAGATGCACAATCCACACTCACTCCCCGGACCCACGGACAGGTATCAGGGGGGTTATATAAGACGCTGGTGATGGAGGGGTGGGATGCAGAGGGTGCGGGGGGTGGGAGGGGGGAGTCTGGGGGGTGCACAGAACGCAATGCAAACCTTTGGAACGTTGCCCCAGCCGGAGTTGTGCGGCTCTGCTGCGCAGTGACGGGCTCAGGCGGAGATGCTCCGGTCCATGCCGCTACTACTGCTCCATGCTGCTGCCTGCAGCACCTCGCTCCTCTCCTCCACACTGACACTAGTTCTGCAAAGTTTAGCAGCAGAGCCTGGGTGTCTCAGCAGCACTCACATCCTGCATTGTCTCCCACTCAGGAGCTGCTGCAGCTGATGGGGCCAGCGGTGCCCTCTGGGTGGTGGTGGGCTTGGCTGCAGGGTGGGCAGGGGCAAAGCCAGTGACATACTGTTACAGATAACTCAGTGTAATAGATAAAAACTACAGTAGCTGCTCACTGCAAGGCTGCATGTGTGTGTGTATGACAGGGGGGGGGGCTTCAGATGCTGCAGAAGCTCTTGGCAAGCGGGGTTGGCATGAACGATTGAGGCGCTCTAAAGAAGGTTTTCGCAGCAGTTTGAGGAGAGGAAAAGGTAAATGGTTGTTCCAGGCTCAATGTTGTCATTTATGGCGGACACAAGAGTGGCGGCGTCACGTTTCGGCACAACTGTAATGAAGCACTGCCCAGTTTCTCGTGAGATGCCTCCAAAAACCCATTGTTGAGGTAAAACACGGCCGACATTGCTTTTTCTTTTAACCCCTTCCCGACATTTGACGTACATTTACGTCATGGCCGGGATGTACTTCCCGACGCATGGCATAAATGTACGTCATGGCTTTAAACTGTCACCGCGTCTATAGACGTGGTGACAGTTTGGAGATGTCTGCTGTCCCTGACAGCAGACATATCCCAGCATGTCCAGGGGGGGCGGCGATGCCTCCCCCCCGTCGGCGATCGCTGTGATTGGCTGTTCAAATGTGAACAGCCAATTACAGCGTTTTCTGTGTAACGGCGAATAACGTTTGCCGGTGACACAGGGATCGGTGGTGATTGGTGCTGTAAAGTACAGCACCAATCACCACGGGGTGTAAGGGTGACACTGGTGTCACCCCACCCGCCCCCAAAGGCCGTGATTGGTCCGTCGGACCGACGGACCAATCACAGCCATGGAGGGTGATTTAAACTAACAGTGACTGCACTGCAGACGCCATTCCGGTCTGGAATTGCGTGCAGTGCGGTCACCGTGCCTATCTGCCGTGATATACTGACCTGATCCTTGCAAATACTTACCTGATCACTGCTTGTAGCGTGCTGGATGCTTCCTGGATCTTGTGACTTCTTGTGACTTCCTGTGTTGTGCTGCTGCAGTGTGATAGAGTTATAGATAGAGAGATAGAGAGAGATAGTGACAGAGAGTGCTATATTTTGTGTCTGCTGCCCCCCCCCCCTGTTGTGCTGATCAGTATATCTGTGCTGATCAGCAACTTTTTGGGGGTGCAGGGTTTTTTTTTTTTATATATACCTGTCAGTTGCTGCCAGTTGCACTGTCAGTTGCACCAAAGGTTGTGCACCTGCTGCCCCTCACTGGTAATCAGTGTCGCATCAGTGATCACCTTTTTTTTTTTTTGAGGGTGCTGTGGGGTCTTTTTTTAATTTTTTTTTTTTACACACACTGTGATTTTGTGGGTGTCCTGTGGCCACTGTGCGCTGATCAGTGACGTACATCACTGATCAGCTTTTTCGGCACAGGGTTGATCTATTTTTTTTTTTTTTGATCAAATTCCTGTTGCCTTTGAGCGCTGTTCAGTGACGGACGTTACTGACCAACATCTGTGCTCAATTTTTGGCGCAGGACCTTTTTTTTTTCTGCACTACATACACACTACACACTACATACCCCCCCGGGTTGAAATAAAGTTTGTACCCCCCCTACACTATACACGTGTTGAAACATTTCACTACCAGAAACACAAAAATAAAAATGGCATCCCAAATGTCATCCCAAATGTCATCCCAGTCATCCAGAAGAATGTATTCAGCGGAGGAGGCATATGCCATGCTTGCCTCTGACTCTGACACAGCCAGTGATGCAAGCAGGGAATTTGAAGGATTCATCTTAAGCTCCTCTTCCTCCTCTAGTGATGAGGGACCCCCTCAAAGACGCCCCCGTAGAGCAGCTGAGACCCCCCCCCCAATAATTGATCTCGTATGGACCCCACCACCAGACAATTTTGAGCCCCAGGTTCCTGAGTTTTTGGCCATCCCAGGAATCCAATTTGATTCCACAGGTCTCAGAGAAATTGACTTTTTCAAATTCTTTTTCTCTGATGATTTTATAAATTTAATGGTGGACCAAACTTATTTATATGCCCAGCAGTTTATTGCTCAAAACCCCACGTCATCATTTGCTAGGTGGACCCCTGTAGATGCAGTAGAGATGATGACGTTTTGGGGTCTGGTGTTTCATATGGGCATAGTAAAAAAGCCAGAAATTAGGCAATATTGGAGTACAGATGTTCTGTACAGCACCCCACTTTACCGTATGGCCATGACCCGGACTCGTTTTGAGTTAATCCTTAAATTTTTGCATTACAACGATAATGCACAGTGCCCACCCAGAGATGATCCCACCTTTGACCGGCTATTCAAAGTCAGGCCGGTCATTGATCATTTCAGTGCCAAATTTGCAGAGATGTACATCCCAGATAAATTCATTTGCATAGACGAGTCCCTTATACATTTTAAAGGAAGGGTTAAATTCCGCCAGTACCTTCCCAATAAGAGGGCAAGGTATGGCATAAAAATGTATAAGCTGTGTGAAAGCACCTCAGGGTACACCCACAGGTTTAGGGTATATGAAGGGAAGGATTCAAGAATTGAACCGCCAGAATGCCCCCCCTCCCTCGTAGGTGTTAGTGGAAAAATTGTCTGGGATTTAGTGCACCCCTTCCTGGATAAAGGTTATCACCTCTATGTGGATAACTTTTACACTAGCATCCCCCTGTTTAAGGCCCTTGGTTCAAGAGGTACAGCAGCTTGCGGTACTGTGCGCAAGAACCAAAGAGGCCTCCCAAAAACGCACATTGCCCAAGTAATGAGAAGGGGTGAAAGCAGGGCACAATACACCGAAAATATGTTGTTGGTCAAATATAAGGACAAGAGGGATGACAACAATTCACGGAGACAGTACCACCTCCGTCCCTGTACGAGGTACCAGTACCCACACCTCAAAACCTAATTGTATCCTGGATTACAATAAGTACATGGGCGGAGTGGATCTTTCAGATCAGGTACTGAAGCCGTACAGTGCCCTGCTGAAAACAAAAATCTGGTACAAGAAGCTGGCCGTGTATATCATCCAGATGGCACTGTATAACGCTTACGTGCTATTCCGTTCTACCAGCCAGAGGGGGACATTTATGCACTTTCAAGAGGAAGTCATAAAGGGCCTAATATTTGGGAACCAGCAGGCAGAGGGCCCCGTATTGTACCAGGGCAGCATTTTCCTGATGAAATCCCCTCCACTGGAAAAAAGGGCAGGACACAAAAAAGGTGCAAAGTTTGCTATAAAAAGGGAATAAGAAAGCAAACTATTTTCCAGTGTGACACTTGCCCCGAAAAACACGGCCTATGTATAAAGGAGTGTTTTAAAATATACCACACATCTATGGATTATTAGGTTCATCATTTCACCGTGCTTCGGGGGTCTTGCTAATGCCACATAGCACCCACCATTCATTCCACCAGAATCTGAGCCGCAAAATCCAAAAATCACTCCTTCCCTTCTGAGTTCTGCCATGCACCCAACTGGTATTTTTTGGTCACATGTGAGGCATTGCCGTACTCGGGAGAAATTGGGGCACAGATTTTGGGGTGCTTTTTCTCCTTCATACCTTATGAAAATGAAAAATTTTGAGCCAGAACTGCATTTTTGTGTAAAAAAATGTAATTTTTCATTTGCACAGCCCAGTTGTATCAAAATTGGTGAAACCCCTGGGGGTTTGAAATGTACACTATACCCCTAGATGAATTTCCTGAGGGGTGTAGTTTGCAAAATGGGGTCACTTGTGGGGGGGTTCCACTGTATTGGTGCTTTGGGGGTCTTGCTAATGCGACATAGCACCCACCAACATTCCACCAGAATCTGTGCTGCAAAATCCAAATATCACTCCTTCCCTTCTGAGTCCTGCCATTTTTTGGTCACACATGAAGCATTGCCGTACTCGGGAGAAATTGGGGCACAGATTTTGGGGTGCTTTGTCTCCTTCATTCCTTGTGAAAATGAAAAATTTTGAGCCAGAACTGCATTTTTGTGTAAAAAATTTAATTTTTAATTTTCACTGCCCAGTTGTACCACAATTGGTGAAACCCCTGGGGGTTTGAAATGTACATTATACCCCTAGATGAATTCCCAGAGGGGTGTAGTTTGCAAAATGGGGTCACTTGTGGGGGGCTTCCACTGTATTGGTGCGTCGGGGGTCTTGCTAATGCGACATAGCACCCACCAAAATTCCACCAGAATCTGAGCTGCAAAATCCAAAAATCACTCCTTCCCTTCTGAGTCCTGCCATGCACCCAACTGGTATTTTTTGGTCACATGTGAGGCATTGCCATACTCGGGAGAAATTGGTGCACAGATTTTAGGGTGCTTTTTCTACTTCATACCTTATGAAAATGAAAAATTTTGAGCCAGAACTGCATTTTTGTGTAAAAAAATGTAATTTTTCATTTGCACAGCCCAGTTGTATCAAAATTGGTGAAACCCCTGGGGGTTTGAAATGTACACTATACCCCTAGATGAATTTCCTGAGGGGTGTAGTTTGCAAAATGGGGTCACTTGTGAGGGGCTTCAACTGTATTGGTGCTTTGGGGGTCTTGCTAATGCGACATAGCACCCACCAAAATTCCACCAGAATCTGAGCTGCAAAATACAAAAATCACTCCTTCCCTTCTGAGTCCTGCCATGCACCCAAATGGTATTTTTTGGTCACATGTGAGGCATTGCCGTACTCGGGAGAAATTGGGGCACAGATTTTGGGGTGCTTTGTCTCCTTCATTCCTTGTGAAAATGAAAAATTTTGAGCCAGAACTGCATTTTTGTGTAAAAAATTTAATTTTTCATTTTCACTGCCCAGTTGTACCACAATTGGTGAAACCCCGGGGGGTTTGAAATGTACATTATACCCCTAGATGAATTCCCTGAGGGGTGTAGTTTGCAAAATGGGGTCACTTGTGGGGGGCTTCCACTGTATTGGTGCTTCGGGGGTCTTGCTAATGCGACATAGCACCCACCAAAATTCCACCAGAATCTGAGCTGCAAAATACAAAAATCACTCCTTCCCTTCTGAGTCCTGCCATGCACCCAAATGGTATTTTTTGGTCACATGTGAGGCATTGCCATACTCGGGAGAAATTGGTGCACAGATTTTGGGGTGTTTTTTCTCCTTCATACCTTATGAAAATGAAAACTTTTGAGCCAGAACTGCATTTTTGTGTAAAAAAATGTAATTTTTCATTTGCACAGCCCAGTTGTATCAAAATTGGTGAAACCCCTGGGGGTTTGAAATGTACACTATACCCCTAGATGAATTCCCTGAGGGGTGTAGTTTGCAAAATGGGGTCACTTGTGGAGGGCTTCCACTGTATTGGTGCTTTGGGGGTCTTGCTAATGCGACATAGCACCCACCAAAATTCCACCAGAATCTGAGCTGCAAAATACAAAAATCACTCCTTCCCTTCTGAGTCCTGCCATGCACCCAAATGGTATTTTTTGGTCACATGTGAGGCATTGCCGTACTCGGGAGAAATTGGGGCACAGATTTTGGGGTGCTTTGTCTCCTTCATTCCTTGTGAAAATGAAAAATTTTGAGCCAGAACTGCATTTTTGTGTAAAAAATTTAATTTTTCATTTTCACTGCCCAGTTGTACCACAATTGGTGAAACCCCTGGGGGTTTGAAATGTACATTATACCCCTAGATGAATTCCCTGAGGGGTGTAGTTTGCAAAATGGGGTCACTTGTGGGGGGCTTCCACTGTATTGGTGCTTTGGGGGTCTTGCTAATGCGACATAGCACCCACCAAAATTCCACCAGAATCTGAGCTGCAAAATACAAAAATCACTCCTTCCCTTCTGAGTCCTGCCATGCACCCAAATGGTATTTTTTGGTCACATGTGAGGCATTGCCGTACTCGGGAGAAATTGGGGCACAGATTTTGGGGTGCTTTGTCTCCTTCATTCCTTGTGAAAATGAAAAATTTTGAGCCAGAACTGCATTTTTGTGTAAAAAATTTAATTTTTCATTTTCACTGCCCAGTTGTACCACAATTGGTGAAACCCCTGGGGGTTTGAAATGTACATTATACCCCTAGATGAATTCCCTGAGGGGTGTAGTTTGCAAAATGGGGTCACTTGTGGGGGGGTTCCTAACTTTTAGCATCTTATGGTGCCTAGAAACCTACATGGTGCCTAAAAAATAATCTCATAAAAAGAAGGCTCCAAAATCAAGTAGGTGCTCCTTCTATTATGAAGCCTGTGGTTTGGTCAACGTGCACACTAGGGCCACATATAGGATATTTATTAAAACAAAAGAATTGGGGGAATCAATTTTTAGTCACATTTCTCTAGTAAAATCTACTGTGTTCCTTAGAAAAATGTATTAAAATTGAAAATCTGCAAAAAAAATGAAATTTTGAAATTTCACCTACACTTTGTTTTAATTCCTGTGAAACACCTAAAGGGTTAACAAACTTCCAAAATGCTGTTTTGAATACTGTGAGGGGTGCAGTTTTTGAAATGGCATCATTTATGGGGGTGTCTCACATACAAGTCCCTCAAAGTCACATCAGAACTGAACTGGTCCCTAAAAAAATCAGTGTTTGAAATTTTCTTGAAAATTTGAGAATTTGCTATTCATATTTTAAGCCTCCTAGTGTCCAAAAAAATTAAAAGGAGGTTGAAATAATGATGGCAACATAAAGTAGACATATGGTCTATGTTAGTTATTAACTATTTTGAGTGGTATGATTATTTGTCTCACAAGCAGAAAATTTAACATTTTGAAAATTGCAAAATTTTCCATTTTTTTACGACATTTTGGTATTTTTCACAAAAAAACACAGACTGTATCGACGAAAATTTACCACTAACTTGAAGTACAATGTGTCATGAGAAAACAATCTCAAAATCACTGGGATAAGTAAAAGCAAAAAAAAGTTATCCCCACTTAAGTGATACATGTCAGATTTGAAAAAAAGGGCTCTGTCAGGAAGGCAAAAACAGGCTGTGGCGGGAAGGGGTTAACAAAAAGGCTGTCGTCTACCTCAACTATCTGGCCCGGTCCACTGATACGGCACTGCGGCTGTGCCACCAGGTCCATGGTACAGGCCTCCCGCATCCATGCATTGTACAGGACCACAGTTTTGTTGGACATTTGGAGCTCACGCTGACAATATTCTATTGATGTCAGCTCCTCTGCCCACGAATAAATGAAACGTATCACAGTCAGAAATGATAAGCGGCACCCGGGAAAACATGGGCCGCTCGTAAGCTCACCTTTTGCCGGCATGCTTTTATATGGCACCGCCACATACACTCCTTAACCGTCAAGCGCATGACGTGCCCATTGGTGCAAGTAGCCGTCACTGGCCGATGAAAATTCTAAATATGTCAACATTTTATTAGACTCGCGGTGGCTCAAGTCTACTGCAGATCCGGTTTGCCGTGCGCTCCTTGCAGTGAATAATTAGCACATTATGCATGAAGTTTATGACAATAAAATAGGCGCTATTCAATTGCAGGCAACGATCATCCCACTGGTGTACCGCCTGTGTTCTACAGTGAACGATATGTGCAATGTGCCTGAGAGTGGGAAATTCCCCTGCACCCCCAGATAGATACAGATGTGTCCTCATATACCCAGCGTCTATACGCCATACAGCGCAGGATGTCCAGTGCGACAGATATACCACGGGAAGCATCGTTCTGCACTTTTCTTTCAATTTTCCTTTTCCAATTCAATTGTATCTATTACTACAAACACATCTTATGCAAATTAAGTGAAATGACAAAACTGCCCAACAAGAAATCCATTGGTAACAAAGTCAAAAAAGTTCAAATTTAATTTAATCTAAAAAAAGTGTCCGAAACGTGTGTTTGCAGGGGCTAATACTCCATCGCCTATTTCACGGTAAAAGATGAAAGAGTTTCTAACAAGGATGACTATTGACAATCTAAATTTGATTTGCCTTTACCACACTCCTTTTATTATACACTAGTTAAAAGCCTGTCAAAATGACGGCTTCTGCAATGTACTTTCACTTTGAGCTGTGACAGTTTTTAGCCCACTAAAGTCTCCACCCTACCCCCAGTCCCTATCTGCTCCTACCTCCAATATGATGTATAAAAATGTGTTGCAATTCTTGCAATGTGAGATTGTAGGATTCCTGGGGTTGATGTTGTCTCTTCGGATAACACCTCCCAAAATGTTTCCCACAGCTCAGGTATATTGGCAGGTGAACAGAATATGTAGATGGTCGCGAAAAGCCGTCTCAACTGTGCTTTTTTTGAACTTCGATTTTGAAACAAACAATACAATATGCAATTCTAAATTAACAATTCGTCAGAAGCGGAGAACTTCATCTTTAAAATTGTACCTCATTGATTTTGGTTACATATGAAGGGAGAAAAAGGGATCGTCATCACAAATCACCTTCTAGAAATAATATATATATATAGATAGATAGATAGATAGATAGATAGATATGCTTGTGGGTGACCGACACTCTCCCCAATGTTGTTTTAAAACACTGTGGTGCCATCAGTAAAAAGTAAGCATACTAGGAAAAAGACAGCGGCACTCACGGTTTTGTAGTGTAAAAAAAACCTTTCTTTGTTAAAAATGGTTCACAAGAAAATAATCCAACGTTTCGAGGTTGGACGCCTCTTTATCACACCTAGATAGATAGATAGATAGATAGATAGATAGATCTATCTCCAAAACAAAGCATTGACCAATCACCCATTCTGCTGCTTTGATTACTTCTCTACTAGGTGATTCATCACGCCCTACGGGCGCACTTCACACCGTCGTAGGTGGCTGCGCCCCCTTAATTTGTGAATGTTTGTATATGAGAAATATGGTTAGAATTGTATGAAAGATGCCTGTATTGTAACTTGAGTTATAGGTGAAATGTGTTAAATAGAGAGCATATGATGTGGAAGGGGGTGTGTATTGTTTTGTTTAATTAAAAAGCGGTTACAGAGTAAGATGTACATTGATAGTGTGGAGGGTACAGTGACATTTGTGGGTGTGGGGGGGCTGTGAGTGCGTGTTGTTTAGGAGTGTGTGTGTGTGCAATAGTATAGTAGGGTATTTCTGAGTCAGCGGCTCCCCACTGGCGGAGGTCACGACACAGGAAAACAGGAGGCTGGGTAGTGATAGGGGTGTGTGGGCATAAGGGGGACTAAAGAGGAGGGTGGGAAACACTGTGCAGCTTCTGCCAGTGGGTGAGGGTCCAGCATGGCAGTACAGGAGTACAGGATGGTGGCCCTGAGTCAGTGTCTCCTCCTACTGGGTGGGAGTTAGGGTGCATGAGAGCAGGAGGCTGGGCTATGAGGCATGATAGGGGCATGTGGGCAAAACAGCGTCAGCGACTCCCCAGTGGTGGAAGTTACGGTGCAGGAAGCTGGGTAGTGATAGGGGTGTGTGAGTATACGGGGGACTAAAGAGGGGCTTAGGGGTGCCGTGAATTGCAGGAGGGGCGCGGGGGGTGCCGTGAATCAAGGGAGGGAGGAGGCGCAGGTGTCCGCGAATCGCGGGAGAGGGCGGGGGTCCGAAAGCATGGGAGGGTGCGTGAATCGCGCGAGGGGGGGTTACGAATTGCGGGAGGGGGGGTGCGCGGGGGGTGACGTGAATCGTGGGAGGGGGGCGTGAATCGCGGGAGGGGGGGTGCGCGGGGGTCCGCGAATTGCGGGAGGGGGGGCACGGGGCACAATGAATCACCTAGTTGGTTATATATTCTTGTAAAAGGATGGTAGGATGTTGCTGTCATTCAGAATGCATTTACATAAACAGTAATAGTAGCAGTAAAAGATCTGACTTAAAACACCTACAGTAAAACAGAACAGGTGTTATATATTATACAAAGAATTGGTTGATGATGTCTAGGTTGATGTGCACATAGTTGTCACTGGAAAAAAATTGCCACAAGAAAAAATCAACACAGAAAGGTCAACACATTAAATGTTGACATAAGTGTGGCACTTTATTGGTGACCATGTTGACACATGAGAATGAATATGAAAACAATCTTAAAATGAAAAATACATCTTCAAAAACTCATGTCAACCTTTTTCATCGTCGACCATAGCCGTGTCAGTGTTTTGCATGTGCCATTTGATCCTGGGGTTGCTGTGAATCGCGGCGTCTGGGGTGGGTGGGGGGGGTGTCCGCGGGAGGAGGGGTCGCGGGTGGGTGTGCCATGAATTGCGGGAGGGGGGGTCGTGGGGGTGGGTGCTGCGAATTGTGGGAGGGGGGGCGCGGGGTTGCAGCGAATCGCGGAAGCGGGGACGCGGGGGCAGGCTGCCGCGAATCGCGGGAGGAGGGGGGTCGCGGGGGGTTGGGGTGCCCCGAATCGCCGGAGAGGGGGTCGTGGGGGCTGGGGTTGCCGCAAATAGTGGGGGGGGTTCCCGCGAATTGCGGTAGGGGGGGTTTGTGGGGGCGGGGGAGCGCGTGAATCGTGGGAGGGGCCCCGCGAATCACGGGAGGGGTGGTCGCAAGGGGGGGAGCTGGGGGCCACGAATCGCGGGAGGGGGGGCGGGGGGAGAGGTTTTTGCCGCGAATCGCGTGGGGGGGGTGCCGTGAATCGCGGGAGGGGGGGTTGCGGGGGGTGTGTGCCGTGAATCGCAGGAGGGGGGTGCCGCGAATCACGGGAGGGGGGGGTGGGTGGGGGGGGTGCCGTGAATCGCGGGAGGGGGGCGGCGGGGGGCGCTCACCTGGTGTGTCTGGTGAGTAGCTGTGTCTTTGCTGGGTAACATGGGGAGGCAGAGGGTGTCTCACTGTGCTGGTTCTCTGTCATGTGAGTCAGTCATGTGAGTCAGAGGCTCCACCCAGCGTTAGAGAGTCAGACACACTTTGAGTGATAGATGTAGCCAAATATATAAGAGATTAATAGATCCACAGTACATTTTACCTGGAAGCTATTTCTTTAGTGCACCATAGAATATGTATGCAAGGGCCAATAACACACCTAGGCCCTTATTCAGATCTGACGGCAGTATAAATTTGTTCTCTAAATGGGCAAAACCATGTGCACTGCAGGTGGGGCAGATGTAACATGTACAGAGAGAGAGAGAGTTAGATTTGTGTGAGTTATTTTGTTTCTGTGCAGGGTAAATGCTGGCTGCTTTATTTTTACAATGCAATTTAGATTTCAGTTTCAAAACACCCCACCCAAATTTAACTCTATTTGCACATGTTACATCTGCCCCACCTGCAATGCACATGGTTTTGCCCATTTTGAGAACAAATTTGTACTGTGATCATATCTGAATAAGGGCCCTAAAGTTTATTAGAGGTGTTGATGCAGATCAAACCCCAAGAGGTATGTTAATATGGCAGCTGGAATTCCCTGACTTAACTATGAAATCCTACCAATTCTTAAATAAATGCCTGGTCTCCTCCTATATGGAGAGGCATTAGAAGATCTTACTTCACCCCAAGACTAAAGGTGGCCATACACACGCAGATTTATCTTCAGATCTGGCTGGCTGGAACAAAAACATGGTTATGGATGAGAGCAAATGACAGTTGACCATTTGCTTGGAAATGCTGGAAACCTGACAAACTGTCACTCATCCATAACCATGTTTTTGTTCCAACCAGCCAGATCTGAAGATAAATCTTACTAGTGTATGGGCACCTTTAAGGTGGCCATACATCTACAGATCTATTGTCAGATTAGGCTGGTTGGAACAAAATCCTGGTAATGGATGAGGGCAAATGACAGTTGACCATTTGCTTTGAAATGCTGGAAAACTGACAAAAAATGTCATTCAGATATTACCAGGTGTTTGTTCCAACCAGCCCAATCTGACAATCAATCTGTAGATGTATGGCCACCTTTAAACACCTTATAGAGGACGCTTCTGATGCTAAATATGTGGGACTCCTGATGCGGGTCTTGTACATTGCATGTGGTCTTGCACTATTGTACTATCTCTCCCTGGCTTTCTCTTCAGGAATACATAGGGTGACATTCTATGGGATGAGATTTGCGTTTTTTTGCGTTAATTAGTAAAAAAAATGTCGATATCGCATTTTTCCTTCAAAACGCATATTTAATAGGATGCGCTAAGGGACAGAAATCGCATATTATGTGCGTTAATACATGCTGACCAAAAGTGCGAGATAAATTTGCATTTTTATCGCATCCAGATGTTTTCGTTAAGAAAAGTATACAAATCGCGGTACTCTTTACCTAGAAGGGCGCCAGCGATTGGAATCGCGGGCGTCGGGGGTAAAAATCGCGGGCATCGCGGGTAAATCGCGGGTACATAAAAATCTGCTACCCGCGATGACCGCGATTTTCCCATAGGGAACAATGTTAAAAAGGCTGATTGAGCGCGATTTTCATGTAAAATGCCTCAATGCCCGCGATTTGGCCATATGAATCAATGTTAAATGGGCTACAGAGCCCAAATAGGCACAATTAACCCTTAAATGTCCCCCCAAATTTTTAACGCCACCCCACGATCCACGCCAACCCGAAGCGTGGCGAGCGCAGCGAGCCCGCGCGGGGCGGCGGTACGCGTCCTCCGACCTTTTCATGCCCTACTATCCACGTCGGCGTGGAGTTGAGAATAGAATAGTGTGGCGAGCGCAGCGAGCCACCGAGCCCGAAGCGTGGCGAGCGCAGCGAGCCCCGCGAGGGGACGCGGATACCTTCACAGGTAAACGCGTCCCCTCGCGGGCTTCACAGGTGTCCGCGTCGCCACGGACACCTGTGAAGCCCGCGAGGGGACGCGTATAACTGTGAAGGTATCCGTGTCCCCTCGCGGGGCTCGCTGCGCTCGCCACGCTTCGGGCTCGGTGGCTCGCTGCGCTCGCCACACTATTCTATTCTCAACTCCACGCCGACGTGGATAGTAGGGCATGAAAAGGTCGGAGGGCGCGTACGGGTTGGCGTGGATCGTGGGGTGAATCGTGGGGTGGGGTGGCGTTAAAAATTTGGGGGGACATTTAAGGGTTAATTGTGCCTATTTGGGCTCTGTAGCCCATTTAACATTGATTCCTATGGCCAAATCGGGTCCATTGAGGCATTTAACAGTAAAATCGCGTCGGTCGGGCCATTTAACATTGATTCCTATGGGAAATCGGGTGCATCGCGTCACGGGCATCGCGGGTACATTTATGGACGGCCGCGACGCGACCGACGCGATTTCCATGTTTAACATGGGTTTCAATGGGAAATCGCGGGCATCGCGTCGGTCGCGTCGCGGCCAGACATAAATGTACCCGCGATCACCACGACGGGCGCCCTTCTAGGTAAAGAGTACCCAAATCGCTTATTTAATGCAATGCGTTTTCGCAAATCGCACTTTTAAGGTGACTAATATTCGCACTTATTTCAGACCCGGTTCTGTTTGGCGAATTAGCCAGAACCCTGCACAGATCGCAATGTTCTGTGCAGGGTTCTGGTGTAAAAAAAACGAGCGCGGGGTCCCCCACCAGAGCATAACCAGCCCCGGGCTCATTGAGCCGGTGCTGGTGACATAAAATCAGGGTCCCCGTCAAATAGGGGTCCCCTTGATTTAATGAAACCAGCACCAGGCTCAAGGTCCGGCGCTGGTTCCCAAAATACGGGGGACAAAATGACTAGGGGTCCCCCGTATTTTAAGAACCAGCACCGGACCCAACCAGCCAGCAAGGTAATGCCACAGCCGGGGGACACTTATTATATAAGGTCCCGCGGCCAAAGCATTAACCCCCTGGCTGGTCAGCATGGGCAGGGGTCCTGGGGAAGTGGGGACCCCCCCAATGAAGGTGTCCCCCCCCTCCAGGACTTACCAGCCCATGCTGATAGTCCGGGGCTGTCCCCGATGCCCCTGGGCGGTGGGCATCGGGCTGATGTATTGTGTAAAAAAAAGAAGAAAAACTATTGTTTTCTACTGGCGAACTATGAGTCCCAGCAAGCCTACCCCGCATGCTGGGACTTGGAGAACCACAAGTCCCAGCATGCGGGGCCTTAAAGGGCCCGCTGGCACTTGTAGTTCTATAGTACAAAAAATAGTTAAAGAAAACACACTGACACCCTGAAAAATAAAAGTTTAATACACACATAACACACACACACTGATACTTACCTACCTTGAGCCCGTAGGTCGGTCCCTGGATCCTGGGTCCGGGCTCCAGGGCAGAAGAGTCCGGTTCCGGGGCCTTGGTCCTGGTTCCGGGGCTGGTCCGGGGTTCCGGGGCTCCTGGGCTGAAGAATCCGGGGTCCAGGATCCGAGGTAGTCCCCAGGGGTACCTAAGGAAGGAAATCCTACTCACCTGGTCCCCGGCGACGACCTCGGCATCCTCTCCGGCAGAAGCGCTGCTCCCATCTGGTACCCGGCTCACAGGACTTTCACAGGCGCAGAGATGTTTCTTCCTCTGTGTCTCTAGTCAGAATGATTTCTGGCCAATCAGGAGCCGAGAAAGTCGGCTCCTGATTGGCCAGAAATCATTCTGAATACAGACGCCGAGGAAGAAACATCTCTATTTTTCAGGGTGTCAGTGTGTTTTCTTTAACTATTTTTTGTACTGTAGAACTACAAGTGCCAGCGGGCCCTTTAATGCCCCGCATGCTGGGACTTGTGGTTCTCCAAGTCCCAGCATGCGGGGTAGGCTTGCTGGGACTCATAGTTCGCCAGTAGAAAACAATAGTTTCATTGGGGGGGTCCCCACTTCCCCAGGACCCCTGCCCATGCTGACCAGCCAGGGGGTTAATGCTTTGGCCGCGGGACCTTATATAATAAGTGTCCCCCGGCTGTGGCATTACCCTGCTGGCTGGTTGGGTCCGGTGCTGGTTCTTAAAATACGGGGGACCCCTAGTCATTTTGTCCCCCGTATTTTGGGAACCAGCGCCGGACCTTGAGCCTGGTGCTGGTTTCATTAAATCAAGGGGACCCCTATTTGACGGGGACCCTGATTTTATGTCACCAGCACCGGCTCAATGAGCCCGGGGCTGGTTATGCTCTGGCGGGGGACCCCGCGCTCGTTTTTTTTTTTTAAATTTGCGCTTTCCTGCAAACGTGCGATTTTCAGACATGTAAATCGCACATTTTCAGGACTAAAGACATCGCACCACTTCGCCGCAAATCGCACCACTTCGCACTTTTCAGCCTCCAAATCGCATCACACTAAATATGCGAATTATGACTGAAAAATGCGATTTTAAAAAGTGCGAATAGCGGCGATGTGGTGCGCTAAAAAAACATGCGCATTTATCTCAAAGCATAGAATGTCACCCTCAAAGTCAACATTGAACATAGACTTTGACATCTCCATTTCCTGGGTATTTTGGGGAACATACTCCACTATTGATCATAAGAAATTTACCCTTGGCAATCGTTGACAGAGACTACAAAAAAAAAATAACATTCTGTCCCAGTGGATCACTACGGACCCATCCCCCATGTCACAGTCACAGTGGACTGAACTGAAACTTCACTCCAAAAAGATAAACCGACAACAACGTTTTTCGATACATGGTTACCGTATGTTCACCTTGT
Organism: Crinia signifera; assembly: GCF_055691185.1. NCBI lineage: Eukaryota > Metazoa > Chordata > Amphibia > Anura > Myobatrachidae > Crinia > Crinia signifera. The sequence continues at coordinate 47,207,106 of NC_139217.1, forward strand.
CACCCCCTTTGAAACTGGCCCTTAGAAATGAATTCTCGCACGTGGTATCTCCTGGAATCATTAAATAATGACCCTTCCTTCTGACTACCTCTGGATATTGTCAGCCCATATTACACTATCATGTCTGGAATTGTCATTATTTTTCATGATATTATTATCTTTCAGTAATTTTGTTGTCTTTTCGTATTAATCTCTACTGGCTGCAAGATCATCTGCACAGGAATGGATTTCGCAGGTGAAAGTCGCAGGTGAAACACAGCAGACATTGGTGTGGTAAAAAGCGGCAAACTCTGCATCGAAACCCATTTCATACAGATTCTGACTCATACACGGATGTACAAATATCACACATCGGGTGGCATTCAATTATTATATCACGCCCAATCTCCCGTCTAATGTAATGGGAGATTGTGGAGCGATATTCAATTGATCTATTTGTTTGCGCAAATCCCTCTCATTTTGGGGCAGATTTATTAAGCTTGGAGAAGAGATAAACTGTAGATAAAACGGAGAAAAGGTAAAAGGAGATAAAGCACCAGCCAATCAGCTGTGTTTGAAAAAGACAGTTGGGAGTTGATTGGCTAGTGCTTTATCTCCTTTTACCTTTTCTCCTCTTTATCTCCAGTTTATCTCTTCTCCAAGCTTAATAAATCTGCCCCTATGTTCTGGTTTAGCAACACATTAGCTCATTTCAGCTAACAATCCCTGGATACAGCGAGCTATATTTGACAATGTTTTATTGATCAATGAAGAATAATGACAAGATCGTATTTTAGCATACAGTAGATCATGTCCTACTTCATAACACCCATATCTCTGCTTTAAAGAAAAATAATATGAACAAATTTTACATTAACCCTTTGCAGTTCAAATTTCTTGGCAATTCAAGCAGTCTGGTTTAAATTAGATGTCTTTTTTTTTTATATATAAAAAAATGGTCTACATTGAATGTTGAACGATGTTAATGTTCTTATTTTAAAGTGTCTCACCATTGGATCTGCTACTAGCTCTAGGGCTGTTGAGCCTGACTAGACGTTGGACCCGAAAGGGTTATAATGAGACTTTTAAAAAGTTATTACCCAATAAAGGGGCGGATGTATCAACTAGCGTTAAGCGCATATCTGCACTTAACGCTAGTTAACTGGGGGGGTATTATGTTTTTTCATATGTTTTAGCAGCGCACCTAACGTGCGCTACGGACCGCCCGGCGAGTAACACTCAGCGGGGCTGTCCCCTGCAATCCTCCCCAGCAATTAGCGGCCGGGGCGATGTATTAACAACCTTCAAGGCGTTAAATTGCCCAGGACACTTTGCCAGCCCAGGGCTAGCGTTGTCCTATCCCCACTGCAGGGACAACGCTAGCCCTGCTGCTGGGCAATGGGCTGCGCTGGAAATCTCACGATAATAGCGAGATCTCGCACATGCCCAGAGAGCCGGACGGAGGGGGGGAGGGTTATTTAAAATGCTCATGCGCAGGGCTGCAGGGGGCACCGATAAGGAGAGCTGCTGAGACATGAAATAACGGCTCTCCTTATTGGCTGCCCCCTGCATAATACATTGCGGTGAAATGCTTCTCCACGTTATGCAGGAGAAGCGGGACCTGTTATTTATCTGCCCCAAAATCTTCTTCTGCATTCGAAACACCCAGCATTCAGCTTTAAATATGTGCATCCAATTCTGGTGCCAGGGACCAAACAAAACAGCTCTTGGCACTTCCTCTGGATCCCCCAGCTGTCTCTGAGAAGCTCTGCCACCACCTTGTGTGCCCTGTGCACACTATGTACAGTCAGTAGCTGATAAATCAGCAACAATCACCACCAGATACAGAATTTATACAGTATATAGCCTCTGTGTGCAGCAGATTACAGCCACATTAATTACACCTTGAAAACTATAAACTTTGTAAACAATGTCATAATCCAGGTTCCCTAACAGATTGCCATGACCAGGGCCGTAACTAGGGGGGGGGGGGGGGGTAGTGCCAGTTACATATAATGTCCCCAGTAGTGCCAGTTACATGTCCTACCCCCAGTAGTGCCAGTTACATGTCCTACCCCCAGTAGTACCAGTTACAGATGTCCCCAGTAGTGCCAGTTACATATCATGTTCTCAGTAGTGCCAGTTACAGATGTCCCCAGTAGTGCCAGTTACATATCATGTTCTCAGTAGTGCCAGTTACAGATGTCCCCAGTAGTGCCAGTTACATATCATGTTCTCAGTAGTGCCAGTTACAGATGTCCCCAGTAGTGCCAGTCACATATCATGTTCTCAGTAGTGCCAGTTACAGATGTCCCCAGTAGTGCCAGTTACATATCATGTTCTCAGTAGTGCCAGTTACAGATGTCCCCAGTAGTGCCAGTTACATATCATGTTCTCAGTAGTGCCAGTTACAGATGTCCCCAGTAGTGCCAGTTACATATCATGTTCTCAGTAGTGCCAGTTACAGATGTCCCCAGTAGTGCCAGTTACATATCATGTTCTCAGTAGTGCCAGTTACAGATGTCCCCAGTAGTGCCAGTTACATATCATGTTCTCAGTAGTGCCAGTTACAGATGTCCCAGTAAGTCTTTAGCAAGAATTTTTTTTCCCCCACTCTCTGGAATGTATGTTTTTTAGAATAATTTGGATAACGGATATTTGGATAAGGGATACTCAACCTGTATCTATAAACACATTTGTTTCTATAATTAAATAATGCTGTGTACACACGGGGGAGATATATTGCTAGCAATATATTGCTTGCAATATATTGCTGAGTAATATATTGCTCAGTGTACTTGCAATATATCTCCGCAATATATTTCTCAGCAATATATTGCTCAGTTTCCAGTTTTTCAGAGGGACCAGCAATTTTCCCTGAAAATTGCTAGCAATTTTGACTAGATTTTTTTACCCTCTATTTAAATTCATTTATGATTGACATGGGTTGTGGGAAGTCCTTCTGGAAGGGAATAAAAGTGTATATGGTGTATATACAGATGTAGCAGGGGTCATCTTTGTAGGGGCAGGATAATCTAGCGGCAGCAGCCGCTAGTGCCCCGCTCCTGCCAGGGGTGTGGGGACACAAGACGGCCGTGCGGCCCCTGCCACCCCGACACCAATGCCCTCTTCATTTATATTGAGCCCAAATACTATTGGTGTGGGGCAGCATCGTAATGCTCATGCTGCCCACCGATGGTGCAAATCACCATCGATGGGCAGCATGAACATAATCATACTGCCCGACACCAATGTCCCCTTCATTTAAAATTAGTTAACATACTATTGGTGTGGGGCAGCATGGTAATGCTCATGCTGCCCACCGATGGTGCAAATCACCATCGATGGGCAGCATGAACATAATCATGCTGCCGTACACTAATGCCCCTTCATTTTATTTGATGTCATGTACTATTGGTGTGGGGCAGCATGGTAATGCTCATGCTGCCCACCGATGGTGCAAATCACCATCGATGGGCAGCATGAACATAATCATGCTGCCCAACACCAATGCCCTCTACTACAGCCTATGCACTTACTGGATAGTGCGGCTGTGCAGGACTAGCGTGCTGATGGGGGGAGATGCTGCTGTGAGCGCGGGCAGAGAAACGGAGGTACTGTAGATGCAGGGGCTGGCTCCGTGACACGGCGGGTGGGCGGGGACGCGGCGGGTGGGCGGTGACGCGGCGGGTGGGCGGTGAAACGGCCGACGCTGGACTAGTAGGTGTCGCTTGTCGCTGGTGCACAGTGCTTTGTGCACCGGCGACCAGCAATTTTGGGGGAGAATCGGAGGAGCAAGCTCCTGCGACCATGAAGGGCTGGCCGCGGGAGCGCGCTCCCAGCCATTTACTGCACATGAAATTACTGGCAATATGGTCACTGAGCGACCATTTTGCCAGCGATTTCATGACTAATTGCAGCAGTGTGTACGCACCTTAAGTGTAATTGCAAACGGAGAGCATCAGTCACCTTCTGGAAATCAAAACAATTATAAACTAAATAATACTCCAAGTTGTGCCAGCGATCTGGGAACAGAATTACTATATATATATAGTAGTATTAACATTCACATTTTATTGCTGCTATAAAATCAAAATGAAAAACAAAAACATAATAACAAATGATACACATTCCAGCAGATGTTCTGAAGAAAGAATGCATATTGCACTTACATATTATATAGGATTTCCTCCACATAATAAAATCTTCAGGTATTAACCCTTTGCGTGCCAAATGAATTTCTCAAAATAGGTGTGAAAATTGCCAAGGACACATTTCTATTCATCATAATGACCCCTGATGTTACCTTATATAGGAAATATAATCTTGTTTTACACAACAATTTTTATTTTAATTTATATAACAAATGTGAGAGATGCTGCCATTTTTTTAGCGGATATTTTAAACATCACTCACAGAGATGTTGGCACTGCCTGTGTCAGGTGTCTTCCCCCTCCTGTCACATCGCATGGGTGACATCATGACACCGGGCAAAGAATCGTGTGAAGAAGGTGGGAGGAGCAGAGGACGGAGATCAACTGGAGGGGGGCCAATCAGCTCCTGACTGTTAAGTTACAGGCTGTGTTTAAAAAGGGGCAGTTAGAAGCTGATTGGCCAGTGATAAAGGCCCTTATTCTGGTTCGTGCGGTACGGCCCGCGTGCGGCCGTACCGCCGATGTTTTCCGTCTGCACATGCGCAGAGGTCAATCTGCGCATGTGCAGGCGAATTCGCCGCACATAGCGTTAGTACGCCGCAAAGGGGGCGTATAGGGGCGTGAGGGGCTTCATGCCCTCATTTCCCTATGTATACGCCCCGCGTTTCATGGGCGTTCCCATGCAAACGCGGGGCGTACGCATGGTAATGAGGCCATGACGCAACTCATGGGGGCGGAAAGCTGACGTCGCCGGATGTCAGCTTTCAGCCCCCATACAAGCTACCACACGGACGATTGTCCGTGTGGTCTCAGCTTGCGGGAGCTGCCGCGGCGTGCGGACCTGCCTTCGATGGTCGACGACCATCGAATGCAGGGGGCAGCTCCCACCATGGTGGAGGCGTACGCCTCCACCATTTTCATGCGGATCGGCAGCCGTCCGTGTACGGACGGCCGTGCCGATCCGTCTTGTAGGCGGGGATTCGTCTGGTGCGGTCGGAGCCGCATATGCGGCTCGACCGCACCAACCAGAATAAGGGCCAAAGTACTAGGCACTTTATCACTTCTCCACTGCTTCATACATCTAACCCATAGTCTTTTGTAATACTTTTTGAGCAATAAACATCTTGCCTTCAAGGAGACTGCCTTTTATGCTGCGACAAATCAGAATGTGACAAACACAGTCCCATTCTACAGGTGTACTGGGTTGAGCGCAGTGTCTCCAAGCTCCACCCTCTACCAGCTACTAATGACCAGTAAGGGTAAGGTGATGCTAGTCAGGAGGTGTGGCTGCAGCATCTCTGCACATACACAGCAGCTAGCCGGTAGTAGGAGGCGTAGAAACACGGTACACGGTATGGCAGTTACTAGCCGATTGGCTGGTACTTTATCTCTCAACACTCCACTCACCAAGCCTTAGTACATCTGCCCATAGTTTAGGGAACGGTTGTCATCCCTTCCGTAACTATCCCTGTTCTACATGCAGCACATTACATGTCTCAAGAATAATGCTGTACACCAAGGCCTGATTAAAGGCCTCAGGTGCCCTAAACTAATACACATGTAGCATCCCTTGTAATGTTCATAAACACACATGTGTATGGGTGCTCAAGGACTCGCCATTCATACTGCCCATGTGCATGTAACAAAGGTTATAGAACTGGCATGTAGGATCTAATGCTTGTGGCGTGTGAAGGAGACTTTGGCTTTAGGCTGCCCAGCTGGCGCTGTAGCACAATGTACATCAGTAAGTTACATTGGCACAGCTATCTGGCAGTCACTTTAAGAACTTTACCCACCACAGTACATCGGGATTAGCTAAGAAAGGCCTTCCTTATATTCCTCGGTTGTCACCTTCAAGGAGCCCCCTCCAATCCTGGCACCCTAGGCTGCAGCCTTATCAGTCTATTGTTTAATCAGGCACGGCTGTGAACTAACATTTTAAACAAACGGGAGAAGCCCAGAGCGGAGACCCAAATCGATGCTTTGTCACAAAGCCCCGCCCCCAATCCTTGCAAACTCCGCGGGTCTACGAGGATGGGGTGGGGCTAAAATGATGCAATATGTATCATTTGAGTCCCGCCTCCTCTTGTGGACCCACGTATTCCGGAATTTATTTCAGCCAATCCAGGGGAGGCGGGGTGTTTTGGGAAGCACGCAGGAGGGCCGGGAGGAGGATCTGGTTTTCGGGAGCCTCACGCCCATTCCGGGAGGGTAGGCAAGTAAGCATTCATACACTTTCGTTTTGTTGTCTCATCTTTTTTTTTCTGCAAGACAATCGAAATTGAGTTGTCAGTTATTGCCTTAACTTATGTGTGATGCTTAACATGCAAACAACTTTCCTTTACAAGCTCTTTATGGATTGGATGCCAGGCAGCAAGAATGCCCAGGCTGCATAAGTAAAATCCCCATTAAATCACGTTACCTTTGCAATAAACGAGTTGACATACAGCAATTAAAACAGCTTCAGCTAAGTTTCATTAGTTAAAGGTTAAAGATTAGACATGCTCCCTCTTGTGTTGCACCAGGAACGCGCGCTGTTTCCTCTGACAGATGATGGTGGCTGGGCCATCTGTTCTGTTAAGTGTAAGCCCTTCCAGTTGGCTGCGACGTCCCTGACAAATGGTTATCTATAGACGTCAAACTGAAGATGGGTTTAGTTTGCAAACCAGCCCAGAGCTGTAGGACGATGTGCATGCATTAGGCACAGCGCTGCGCCCGTGCTCTCCCCCTCACTGTGCATCATTGTGTGCAGGGGATTTGTCTTTTGTGTGTTTCTTTGAAAATATTATTATGAGTTTTGTGCAGAGTACAGAACAGAATGTCATCTATTGTGAATGGAACAGATTAAACACACAGAAGTGTGTTGTCGCAGTGCCCGGTGTGACTGGCACGTGGTTTACATTCTCTGTCTTTGCCCTGCATCAGGCAACATTGGAAGACGCGGGTACTAATGGGGCCTCCACACGGGGTGATTTCAGGGCGTGATCTCACTAGGGCCCTTATTCTGATCGGTGCGTACTTTCCCGAATTATTTCGGTGCGGTCCGCACGCCACGCTGTGCGGTGGCGTACGGCTAACGTCCGTAGAAACGCCCACGGGTCCTCCGCATTCGGACGGACTCACTCTTTAAGAACAGGGCGTGTGTACGGACGACATACAAACCGTGCGTGTGCGGTGGAAACGTACAGATTCTTGCATGGTCTTCCCGCACAAGCACGGTCTTACCGCGTCAGAACGTACGGGAAGCTGTCCGTACGCCCCGATGCGGAGTATTTATGCTCAATCCCACACTTTTTTACTGAGTACACACAGCGATCACATGACCCACAATTAGGCAACCTCCTGAAAAAGGGATTGTTCTCAATTTCAATCAATTAAATGCTCATCTATTCTGACCCACATTCCTACTACATTCATGACACACATTAACCCTTACAGCATGTGACCCTAACATACATCTATATACACTATGTACATTTTGCTTATTTTAAAGATTTTAAACAAGTTACACATATACTTTAGCATGTTAGAAAAAAACACTGACAACTTTGAACTTTAAATAACTATTTATTAGAAAACAACTGTCCACAAAAACATAATTAATTATCGCCATCAATGATGCAGTCCATTTCCGCCAACATCTGGCGCATCAGGCCTCGCAGTCTAAGCAGGGCCCCACGGCGACCATCCTCTGCTTGGGCAGGCTCATCTGTGGAGGAAATTCAAATTGAAAAATGACTAATGATATTCATGCATACATTTAACATAGTCAAACCTACATTTTAAACATGCACCATGACAGGTGTGTGTGTGTGTGTATATATATATATATATATATATATATATATATATATATATATATATACACATATATAACTATATATATGAGACATACACCTATACATACATGCATACATACTACATGGAAAGCCTGATTTTGGCCCTCTACCCTTTACTCTGTCGAACACCTCACAGTCATACTGCTCCTTCTCAATCCAAACCCACCCATGACTAAGCTGTGAGAAGCATGTCACGCGCTGCACCAATCACAATTCGGCAAACAAAGTTCAGTGTCTGTTATATGATGGAGCCTGGCAGGGGAGTTACACAACTCTCAGGAATGCTCAGTACATTTGTGCAATCAAGCATGGCTTGCCTGCTGATGGTCTGCTCCAGAAATCATTGTCAGAATGCCAGTTAGGGGAAGCTGCAGCACTAACCCACTCCCATGCTCAAAAGCATTACTAAGACCAAATCAACACACAATTATGGTGCAAAACATACATGCAGACCGCAGGGGGTGGTTAGCTAGAGGAGGGCCCAGGGGCACTGACCACTTGTTAGTCCAGTCTAAGCCACGCCTGTCCATACTCCATTTATGCCATACTGAATCTAGTTTAGAAAGATCATTCACCAGTAAACTCTACTCACCTATATGAGGCTACAGATTGTATGCTTGCAGCAGGGACATGAAACACTTACATTAGCAAGTCATCCCTTTCTTCCAGGATACAGATTAACTACACAGGTTCAGTGGCACTTAAAATCGATATGAAAGACATCCTCACAACCTGTGTCATTAATATGTGTCCTGGATGAAAGGGATGGTTTGCCCACCCTATCTAACCCCAAAGTGTGTCTGTTGCTATCCCGTTTGTTTTGTCACTTTATAGTATTGTAAAAATCAATTGAATCACCAGTGCTACATAGCAAATAGTAAATGCCAAACGGATAAATTAATCCTTATGTATACATACCAATTCCGGCCGCCTGGACGACCTCACAGGCCTCCACCTCCTCCTCAGGGGCCTCCAATGCTCCCACCTCGTCCTCGCCTTGGATGACCTCCTCCTCGGGTGGCAGCGCCTCCACAGCCCACCCCTCCTCATCCTCCACTTCTTGGGCCCCCTCCTCCGGCCTCCCTTCCTGAGGAAGCTCCTCCAGGGCCACCTCTGCCTCCTCCACTTCCTGGGCCCCCTCCTCCGGGCTCCCTTCCTGCGGAAGCTCCTCCTGGGCCACCTCTGCCTCCTCCCGGGCCTGTCTTGCTCGATCACGTGCTGTGTATGGGAAAAATCAAAAAAGTGGCAATTAGTGGTAATTACTATTAAGCCTTATCAAGCTATAAATGCAAAGGTTATAAGTACAGATAATTGTACAGGCAAACAGCTCCTTAGTGGCCTTTACAAAACACAGCCTGTAACATGGCAGGTATGCTGTGACATTTGGGCCATTGTAAGCATCACAAGCATTAATCCTCCCCAATAACATATTTTATGACCATTACAGGGTGTCAAACAGGAAGTAGCACTCATATATTGTATGCCATGTTTAACTCATGATCAGGCTGGTGACCTTAGTGGATTAAATAATGTCAGGTAAGCAATCATGTCCAAATCCCCATTTACTGTCGAAATACTCACATCTAGCAATGCTGGCCCTTATTTGTTGCAGCTTGTCTGGCTCCCTGCGCCTCAGGTCGGACCACCGCCGCTCCAGCTGAGCGATGGTCCGCCGCACCTGGGTGCGTGCGAATATACGGCGGCGGGCCACCGCATAAGCATTGCGTTTTTGCCTATTGGTAATAAATGGGCCCGCCCGCCCCAGCCTGGTCTCCATAACGGAGACCAGTGTTCTCAGCTCCGCTGGTGAGAATGGGGCTGCTCTCCCATAGGCCGCCATCTTAGCAATGGCACAAATCAAACAATCAGACCCATACCCAGTGTTAGGGACCCCCAGTGACAGAGATGCCTTGACGTACGGCCTGGGGGCTTAACCCTATATCTGCAGATATATGCAACCAAGATCTCTGTATTATCTGATTATTATATGTATATTTCTCATTCAGTGTGCAATAGGGATACAAACTGTTTTTTTTCCTAACCAGATTTACCCCTCCCTGTTGGCACCTGAATGACAGACCTCTGATTGAGCAGCTTGCCAATAAAAGTGTTGTGCAGTTGAGAGGCACAGATGGGTCAGCATTAGGAGGGATTGCTGACACCTGAGTGCCATTGGAGAAGCCAGGGGTATCTCCAGGTAAGCTGGCTCTCAGATGTTGTAAGCCATTATCATGTGGCCTTACACTGGGCTATTAGGCCCATAAATTTGTTATTGTGCATGGGATGGGTTTGGGAGTGTGATTCCCTCTTTGTTGGTATGGCTGGTCTGCTCCAGGGTAGCACACCCTAACACTTTATTAACATTTATGTTTTTCCCTATCACATTGTATATATTATTTTAACCACACCTTCACCTCCTTACATAGCACTTATGTGCTTCTTATTTAACACCTACTAACTTTCATTTGTGTGCTGCCCTGGAGTAGTCAGCCTGTGCCGGCATATTGGGGGCCCACACCCCAGACCCATACCCAGTGTTAGGGACCCCCAGTGACAGAGATGCCTTGACGTACGGCCTGGGGGCTTAACCCTATATCTGCAGATATATGCAACCAAGATCTCTGTATTATCTGATTATTATAATTATATTTCTCATTCAGTGTGCAATAGGGATACAAACTGTTTTCTTTCCTAACCAGATTTACCCCTCCCTGTTGGCACCTGAATGACAGACCTCTGATTGAGCAGCTTGCCAATAAAAGTGTTGTGCAGTTGAGAGGCACAGATGGGTCAGCATTAGGAAGGATTGCTGACACCTGAGTGCCGTTGGAGAAGCCAGGGGTATCTCCAGGTAAGCTGGCTCTCAGATGTTGTAAGCCATTATCATGTGGCCTTACACTGGGCTATTAGGCCCATAAATTTGTTATTGTGCATGGGATGGGTTTGGGAGTGTGATTCCCTCTTTGTTGGTATGGCTGGTCTGCTCCAGGGTAGCACACCCTAACACTTTATTAACATTTATGTTTTTCCCTATCACATTGTATATATTATTTTAACCACACCTTCACCTCCTTACATAGCACTTATGTGCTTCTTATTTAACACCTACTAACTTTCATTTGTGTGCTGCCCTGGAGTAGTCAGCCTGTGCCGGCATATTGGGGGCCCACACCCCAGACCCATACCCAGTGTTAGGGACCCCCAGTGACAGAGATGCCTTGACGTACGGCCTGGGGGCTTAACCCTATATCTGCAGATATATGCAACCAAGATCTCTGTATTATCTGATTATTATAATTATATTTCTCATTCAGTGTGCAATAGGGATACAAACTGTTTTCTTTCCTGACCAGATTTACCCCTCCCTGTTGGCACCTGAATGACAGACCTCTGATTGAGCAGCTTGCCAATAAAAGTGTTGTGCAGTTGAGAGAGGCACAGATGGGTCAGCATTAGGAGGGATTGCTGACACCTGAGTGCCATTGGAGAAGCCAGGGGTATCTCCAGGTAAGCTGGCTCTCAGATGTTGTAAGCCATTATCATGTGGCCTTACACTGGGCTATTAGGCCCATAAATTTGTTATTGTGCATGGGATGGGTTTGGGAGTGTGATTCCCTCTTTGTTGGTATGGCTGGTCTGCTCCAGGGTAGCACACCCTAACACTTTATTAACATTTATGTTTTTCCCTATCACATTGTATATATTATTTTAACCACAACTTCACCTCCTTACATAGCACTTATGTGCTTCTTATTTAACACCTACTAACTTTCATTTGTGTGCTGCCCTGGAGTAGTCAGCCTGTGCCGGCATATTGGGGGCCCACACCCCAGACCCATACCCAGTGTTAGGGACCCCCAGTGACAGAGATGCCTTGACGTACGGCCTGGGGGCTTAACCCTATATCTGCAGATATATGCAACCAAGATCTCTGTAATATCTGATTATTATATGTATATTTCTCATTCAGTGTGCAATAGGGATACAAACTGTTTTCTTTCCTGACCAGATTTACCCCTCCCTGTTGGCACCTGAATGACTTTACCTCTGATTAAGCAGCTTGCCAATAAAAGTGTTATACTACATGGAAAGCCTGATTTTGGCCCTCTACCCTTTACTCTGTCGAACACCTCACAGTCATACTGCTCCTTCTCAATCCAAACCCACCCATGACTAAGCTGTGAGAAGCATGTCACGCGCTGCACCAATCACAATTCGGCAAACAAAGTTCAGTGTCTGTTATATGATGGAGCCTGGCAGGGGAGTTACACAACTCTCAGGAATGCTCAGTACATTTGTGCAATCAAGCATGGCTTGCCTGCTGATGGTCTGCTCCAGAAATCATTGTCAGAATGCCAGTTAGGGGAAGCTGCAGCACTAACCCACTCCCATGCTCAAAAGCATTACTAAGACCAAATCAACACACAATTATGGTGCAAAACATACATGCAGACCGCAGGGGGTGGTTAGCTAGAGGAGGGCCCAGGGGCACTGACCACTTGTTAGTCCAGTCTAAGCCACGCCTGTCCATACTCCATTTATGCCATACTGAATCTAGTTTAGAAAGATCATTCACCAGTAAACTCTACTCACCTATATGAGGCTACAGATTGTATGCTTGCAGCAGGGACATGAAACACTTACATTAGCAAGTCATCCCTTTCTTCCAGGATACAGATTAACTACACAGGTTCAGTGGCACTTAAAATCGATATGAAAGACATCCTCACAACCTGTGTCATTAATATGTGTCCTGGATGAAAGGGATGGTTTGCCCACCCTATCTAACCCCAAAGTGTGTCTGTTGCTATCCCGTTTGTTTTGTCACTTTATAGTATTGTAAAAATCAATTGAATCACCAGTGCTACATAGCAAATAGTAAATGCCAAACGGATAAATTAATCCTTATGTATACATACCAATTCCGGCCGCCTGGACGACTCACAGGCCTCCACCTCCTCCTCAGGGGCCTCCAATGCTCCCACCTCGTCCTCGCCTTGGATGACCTCCTCCTCGGGTGGCAGCGCCTCCACAGCCCACCCCTCCTCATCCTCCACTTCTTGGGCCCCCTCCTCCGGCCTCCCTTCCTGAGGAAGCTCCTCCAGGGCCACCTCTGCCTCCTCCTCCTCCACTTCCTGGGCCCCCTCCTCCGGGCTCCCTTCCTGCGGAAGCTCCTCCTGGGCCACCTCTGCCTCCTCCCGGGCCTGTCTTGCTCGATCACGTGCTGTGTATGGGAAAAATCAAAAAAGTGGCAATTAGTGGTAATTACTATTAAGCCTTATCAAGCTATAAATGCAAAGGTTATAAGTACAGATAATTGTACAGGCAAACAGCTCCTTAGTGGCCTTTACAAAACACAGCCTGTAACATGGCAGGTATGCTGTGACATTTGGGCCATTGTAAGCATCACAAGCATTAATCCTCCCCAATAACATATTTTATGACCATTACAGGGTGTCAAACAGGAAGTAGCACTCATATATTGTATGCCATGTTTAACTCATGATCAGGCTGGTGACCTTAGTGGATTAAATAATGTCAGGTAAGCAATCATGTCCAAATCCCCATTTACTGTCGAAATACTCACATCTAGCAATGCTGGCCCTTATTTGTTGCAGCTTGTCTGGCTCCCTGCGCCTCAGGTCGGACCACCGCCGCTCCAGCTGAGCGATGGTCCGCCGCACCTGGGTGCTTGCGAATATACGGCGGCGGGCCACCGCATAGGCATTGCGTTTTTGCCTATTGGTAATAAATGGGCCCGCCCGCCCCAGCCTGGTCTCCATAACGGAGACCAGTGTTCTCAGCTCCGCTGGTGAGAATGGGGCTGCTCTCCCATAGGCCGCCATCTTAGCAATGGCACAAATCAAACAATCATGTGCTGTCATTGGTTGATCAGAGTGATATTTGGTATTAACTTTATTGTTCATTTTTACACTAACAGCGTCTATGCGCCTGAACAGACGGCTAACCCATTGCATCGCACACCCATCCTAAACAGACAGTGTAAAATAAGATGGAAACACATTATATATAATCTATAACATTCACCAAACATGGGTATAAGCAACAGGTGAAATAGTCTGCATCACTAGACACTTACACCTAACTCCACAAGGTACTAAACAGCTATTTTATAATGAAAGGTATGCAGCAGAAACATAGCAAATAGTGGCAGACCTTTTCCAAAAATTAGGCCATGCTGCCATGTGTACACTTACCTTCTACTGGCCCATACTACAGAGGTGGAATGAAAAGTAGCTAGCATCCAGCCTGAATTTGGAGTGCTTTCACATGTGATTTGGATGCTAGCACTGATTACTTGTGGCTAAGTGGTGGACTGGATTTACATATGGAATGGGTAGTGTCAGTTGTACTACATACCAAACAAGTGCACAGTACAGATGTACATTCAAATATACATTTCATGTGTGACCTCAGTTTTATTTTGTCATTGGTGTTGGAATCTGCATTTAGCTACTAAATCAGACTTACTCAGTTTGCCAGGTTTTTGAGAAATATTTTTCCACACCAAGGGGCGTCCCGTATGCGCCGCACGGGCCGTACCGAACGCAGGTTGCAGCTGATTAACGCCAATTACAGAAATAGTATTTAAAGTGGTCCTAGAAAGGCAAACAGTTGTTGCAAACATGGCTGGCTCAGAGTCAGAGGAAGAACAGGTGGTGCAGAATCTCTTGTCCCGCATGGAGGCCAACACCACCTATGTCCTCCTCAACCCAGAGCAGCCAGATGGACCATCAACATCAGGCCAATCAGCAGCTGGCCCATCCTCAGCATCAGCAGAATCATTGGGAACACAGCAGGTGGCTTCCCAACAGAGTAGCCAGCCCAGCACTTCAAGTACAGCAACCGGTGGCTGTGGCCGTGGCAGTGCCAGTGGCAGTGGCGGTGCCAGTGGCCGTGCCCGTGGCCGCAGTCGGGCAACAGAGGAACCAACCACAAGAAACATGGCATATGAACCGCAGGAGCTTGACATCCTGGTGACCCGGGCACGTGATTTGATAGAGTGCCCAGCGGTAAAGTTGACACACACAAGGAGATGGAAGATCTGGGAGGAGATAACGGCGGAGATTAATGCAGTGGCTCCACAAGTTCGTGAGGCGGAGCACGTTAAGAAGAGGCGAGTACATGTGTGTTACATTTGAGCAGTACAAGTCCAGTAATGTTTACATTAAATATTAGATGGAGTTGGTCAATGGGTGGTCACGTTTCTTGGAGGCACAGACATGTTTGCCATGACATTGAATTGATAGTTATTGGAGGGTGACTGTTGTTGTATCTTCTAAGGGTTGGTTTTAAAAATGTAAGTTTGGGGTCAGTAGGCACATGTTGTATTATGTTTCAGATTGCAATGGGTGCTACAGCAAACATGAGGAGTTATATGTATTAATATGTACACTTTGATTGCAGGTGGCACGACTTCAAAGGAAACCTCAAGAAGAAATTGACCCAGCGGTGGGAACACAGCCACACCTCTGGGGCTGGCCCCATGCCTGGCAAGCTGAAGCTCACCCCCCTGGAAGAGATGGCACAGTGCTGCATTGCAGTGGAGGAGGTCCGGGGGTTGAGCACCTTAGACAGCGAGTCCCCAGCGGAAGTGATGGCTTCTACGCTTGAAGGTAATTATTTACCAGGCCATAAGTAGATGTTTTGAATTTGGCATGGAATGTGTGGTAATTGGTATTTTCTCGTTCAACAGCATCCCCACCGCTTGGTCAAGATTCTCTTGAGGAGGTTGTGGAGTCTGTGCCACCTGGCCCCAGTAGCAGGCCCGTGCAGCAGCAGCCGGAAATGTCCGCGGCTGAATTGTCCACGTGGGGCCGTGTGCTAGAAAGTATTGTGCAGCAGGGAGAGTCGGCATCATAGCGGGTGCGTAGGGCCGAGGAGGTGCTGCAGGGTTTGACCACCAGCCAGCAGAGTATTGCTGCGAGCCTGCAGGCTATGAGTGCCAGCCAGCAAGCTATTGCTGCTAGCCTGCAGGTGCTGGCTGATCAAGCCCTGCGGCAAAATGAACTCCTCCTCCGCCATAATGAACTTATGGTGGAGCTAGTTACCACCAATAGGGTCCTAATGGTGTCTGGTGCATTACCACCATCATCACTCCCTGCTGCCAGAGGGGGAAGAACATCCACCCCCTCCCCAGCATGTGCTCCACGTGACCCACCATCTGACTGTGGCCGTGGGCGAGGCCGAAGAGCTGCTGCACGTGGCAAGGAGCCTGCCAGGGGCAAACGTGCCCGCAAATGAACTTGTGTCCCCATTAATCTCCACCGTTATGTCTTCCCAAATCTTCCATTGAGCTGTGTGTGTCAGCATCCTGTGTCAAAATCCGTGCCGAGGGTCACCACATTTGCCCGCGGTTCAAATGTCATGTTTGGTTCCCCTGTTGCCCTGTTTCGGCTACCATTACTGTGTGCTGTACTTGAAGTGTTGGTGCTGTACTTTTGTTGTGAAGCCACCTGATGTGTTCCTAATGATTCTGCTGTGGCTATTTATTATATATTATTTACTTTTAGTCCTGTTATGGTACCATTTGTTTTGTGATGTTTTTGACATTTTTGGCAAAGTTTCTTTAATAAATGTTGTTTTGGCCCCACAAATGTCTGTATTAATTGATACACGCAGAAGTGACATGTGAATTAGTATTATTAATATTAAGTTGTGTTGATTATTTGCTGTGTAAAAGTGTGTGACAAGTGCAGCATGTAATGTTCCCTTTAAGCTGCAATGCTTCCAATTGTAGCAGTGAGAAGCGTGTAATTAACAAGTAATGAGTAAAGTATGTGATTGTATTGGGTTCAGGTGACATTGGTTGAGGTGCGTCCGTCCTGATTAGGCGTTCCGATTGCCTAGCGCATGACCGAGTGGTGTCCGCAAAGCAATACTAGCCTTTTGGACACCGCACATTTCTACCCTTTTTGTTCGCGTGCATTCGGCGTGCTAACCGAATGCACGCCTACCAAAATAAGTGTACTCCCCCGTGTCCGCCCATGTTTCCACCCAGTTTAGCCCACTTTGAAACTACGCCCCTGTGTCATTCCGCATGACGCCCATAACACACCCATATTGGCCGAATGATTGCGGTGCACATTTCTGTACGGTATTAGTGAGAACAAGTACGGAGACCATACGTGGCACATGCGCATTGCGTTCCCCACGCATGCGCAGACGGCTAAAAAACGCCATCCGAAAGAATTCGGGAAAGTACGCACCGATTAGAATAAGGGCCACGGTGATGACAGCTGCCCACCCGCCACACCCGCGTCACGACCTCATTACCATGAGAACGCTGGGTGTTCCCACATGGTAATGGGGCCGCCCGGTGCCCCACTCCCCTGTCCATCCCCCGCCGGTTATGTTGGGTGCATTCACCCGTTGAACAGAATGTACGCCGGTCTAGTAGCGGCACAAGGGATTCCAGCGCTGCATGCTCTAGGGAAAGTATTCTGGTTGCTTGAGGCCACCGGGCAGCCTGACTGGATTATTGTCATAGTGAATGACAAGGTTTCACAGGCCGCAATCATTTGCCACTCTGGCCAAACGTTACTACCCTTCACTGAATATTCCACCCCTGCTTAGTATACCAGTGCTTGTACTCGTGTTGAAAACTGAATGCAGAGAACATAAGAGGAGAAACATTACTTATAATGTGAAGAAAGATAAAGTAGCAACCAAGTAATGATCAACCAGCCAATCAGCTCCTAACTGTCATGTTACAGACTGAGTTTTAAAAATGATAGGTACATACCTCCCAACTGTCCCGCTAAACACTGGAGCATCCCTTGTCCCTCCCGCGGCCTGCAGAGTCCCACTGCGGGGGGGGAGAGGTAGTTGGGAGTCCCCCCAATCTGACAGAATAGACGCTGTGTGCATGCGCACAGCGTCTATTCAGAGGTGCAGTGGCCGAAAATGGGGATGTGGCCTTCATTTGCATACGTCGCACCCTAATTTACATAAGCAACGCCCCTTTTCGGGCACTCGCGTGGTGTCCCTAATCTCTATATGGAAAACTTGGGAGTATGCAGGTGGATGATTGGCTGGTTGTTTATCACTCTCCACTTTATAACTTTTTGAAGCTTGATACATCTGTCCTTTTAAGATTTAATACTCTCTCCCCAGATCTCTATAGTGAAGAGGACAGTTGTAGCACCCAACATTTCTAAAATAGTATTTCCTAGCCCGGAGTATAATCATCCGTGACTCCTTCATCCTTAAAGTATGAGTAAGTAAATCAATAATATATTAAACAATACTTAAAAATGAATGTTGATGCATTTTAGTCACCTAAATAGCGAAATTTGTGATGAGCCGAATGTGTCAATCATTCTCTAAGATTAAAACCATGTCTGCTTCAGTATTGCATTATTCATTCACACGAGTCAGAATTCGATGACAGTGTTTTATTTTAATGTGCAATGACAGTCTTCCAGTTCAATTACAATATTCCTAGTTTTGTTCTAAGATATGAAATGAAAACCCTACTGACAATACTTCTCCTGGTCTGTCTGTCACAGCTCTAATTCAAAGGATATCAAAATAAGTGCAAATAAATCTCTGTTATTGGCAAGCGGATTTAAAAAGAATGTTTAACAAAATCCAAGTAGTGCACTACAATAATAACTAAGCCTTGCCTCACTCGAATAACAGATATACAGAGAACGTCCAGTATACAGGATTCCATCTAGAAGTAGAGCTTGTTTTCACTTGAAATTTTGATATAATGAAAATAAAATACCTCACAGATAACCTTAAGGTGCCCATACACTAGTAAGATTTATCTTTAGATCTGGCTGGTTGGAACAAAAACATGGTTATGGATGAGTGACGGTTTGTCAGTTTTCCAGCATTTCCAAGCAAATGGTCAGCTGTCATTTGCTCTCATCCATAACCATGTTTTTGTTCCAACCAGCCAGATCTGCAGATAAATCTGCGTGTGTATGGCCACCTTTACTTCTGTAGTTAAATCCCCGGGCTGGATTAAGAGATGAGGCCTCTGTGCAAACCCTCCCTTCAATCACTGGTCTCCAGAAACATGGAGTCTGCACCATGTTCTAGGTGATCGCCCTACTGCGATCCAGCTATATACACTTTCTTACATGCTTTGTCGAATGCTGTCCCAAACTTCATCTGGGCGCTATCTCATTCGACAGGCTTCACACCTGCCCAAATCATTACTACCTACCTGAAGAACTAGTCACTGAGGACGCCAAACCTGTCCACAGACTTTCTTAACCTTTTAAACCTGGCCAACGAAGGCCAAGCAAACCCAGCCATCAGATGGACCTCGCACTAGGGAAACAGGGCCACAGCATACCTAGGTACCCAAGACGCAGGCTGCTACACAGTTGACCAAGATGTCGACATGCCCACCATTCATGCAGCCGATCCAGGTCAGTATACACATCTACTCTATGAGGTAAATTTACTAAGATGGGAGATCTATTGAAGATGGGATGTTGTTCATTGCAACCAATCAGATTCAACGTCTTATTTATTTAGCATGTTCTAGAAGATAATGGATAGAATCTGATTGGCTTGCCATCGACTGTGATGAACAGCTGACCTGATTTATCTGTGACGTCGGTCACAGACTTATGTGTGATACACACCCGCCAACGGCTTTGGCGGTCTGATCAGTGTGTACCCATCTCTAATCTCACGGCCTATCAAACAAGTGACTTGTATGTGGGGAGCATAGAACAGTTAGAACAGGCATGTCCAAATGATGGCCCTCCAGCTGTTGTGAAACTATGCATCCCATCATACCTTACAATAGCTTTAGCATTCCCTGATAGCAAAACTGTGGCAGGGCATGCTGGGATGTGTAGTTTCACAACAGCTGGAGGGCCAGAGTTTGGACATGCCTAAGTTAGAACAAGTTATACCCCTTTTCCTCTAGAGACCCGAGTTAAGCTGCCCATGCACGGCCCGATACGGGCCTGCGTTGTGGGCTTAAATAGCACAGATCACATCACATTGCATTGCATGTGCATGCGTTGTGCATTCAATGCGATGCAATGTGATGAGAACTAAGGCCCTTATTCTGGTTGGTGCGTACTTTCCCGTATTCTTTCGGATGGCGTTTTTTAGCCATCTGCGGATGCGTGGGGAACGCTATGCGCATGTGCCACGCACGGTCTCCGTACTCGTTCTCACTAATACCGTACAGAAATGTGCACCGCAATCACTCGGGAAATTTGGGCGTGTTATGGGCGTCATTCGGAATGACACAGGGGCGTAGTTTCAAAGTGGGCTAAACAGGGCGGAAACATGGGCGGACACGGGGGAGTGCACTTATTTTGCTGGGCGTGCATTCGGACAGCACGCCGAATGCACGCAAACAAAAAGGCAAGAAATGTGCGGTGTCCATAAGCAAGTATTGCTTGGCGGACACCACTCGGTCATGCGCTAGGCAATCGGAACGCCTAATCAGGACGGACGCACCTCAACCAATGTCAGCTGAACACAATACAATCACCTCCTTTACTCATTACTTGTTAATTACACGCTTCTCACTGCTTCAATTGGAACCATTGCAGCTTAAAGGGAACATTACATGCTGCACTTGTCACACACTTTTACACTGCAAATAATGAACGCAACTTAATATAAATAATACAAATACACATGTCACTTCTACATGTACCAATTAAATCACACATTTGGGGGAAACAACAAAACATTTATTAAAGGAACTTACTTATAAAATACATTTGAAATCATCACAAAATAAAAGGTAGCATACAGTACCAGCAATAAAAGTAAATAATATATAATAAATGTATTATAGACATACATAGCCCCAGCAGAATCATTAGGAACACATCAGGTGGCTTCACAACAAAAGTAGAGCACCAACACTTCAAGTACAGCAGACAGTAATGCTAGCTGAAACAGGGCAACAGGGGAACCAAACATGACATTCGAAGCCAGGGCAAATGTGGTGACCCTCGGCACGGAATTGGACACAGGAAGCTGACACACACAGCTCAATGAAAGATTTGGGAAGACATAACGGTGGAGATTAATGTGGACACAAGTTCATTTGCAGGCACGTTTGCCCCTGGCAGGCTCCTTGCCACGTGCAGCAGCTCTTGCGCCACGGCCACGGCCACGGTCAGATGGTGGGGCAGGTGAAGCACATGCTGGGGAGGGGGTGGATCTTCTTCCCCCTCTGGCAGCAGGGAGTGCTGATGTTGGTAATGCACCAGAAACGGATGCTATCAGGACCCTATTGCTGTTAACTAGCTCCACCATAAGATCATTATGGCGGAGGAGGAGCTCATTTTGCCGCAGGGCTTGATCAGCCAGCACCTGCAGGCTAGCAGCAATAGATTGCTGGCTGCCACTCATAGCCTGCAGGCTCTCAGCTATACTCTGCTGGCTGCTGATCAAACCCTGCAACACCTCCTCGGTCCTACGCACCCGCTCTGATGCCGACTCTCCCTGCTGCTGAATATTCCCAAGCACATGCCCCCACGTGGACAATTCAGCCACGGACATTGGCTGCTGCTGCACGGGCCTGCTACTGGGGCCAGGTGGCACAGACTCCTCAACCTCCTCAAGAGATGCTTGACCAAGCGGTGAGGATGCTGTTGAAAGAGAACATTACAATTACAACACATTCCATGCCAAATTCGACACATCTACTTATGGCATGGCAAATAATTACCTTCAAGCAAAGAAGCCATGACTTCCGCTGGGGGCTCGCTGTCTATGGTGCTCACCCCCCGGATCTCCTCCACTGCAATGCAGCACTCTGCCATCTGTTCCAGGGGGGTGAGCTTCAGCTTTCCAGGCATGGGGCCAGCCCCAGAGGTGTGGCTGTGTTCCCACCGCTGGGTCAATTTCTTCTTGAGGTTCGCTTTGAAGTCGTGCCACCTGCAATCAAAAGTGTACAT
This sequence comes from Crinia signifera, assembly GCF_055691185.1. Classification (NCBI taxonomy): domain Eukaryota; kingdom Metazoa; phylum Chordata; class Amphibia; order Anura; family Myobatrachidae; genus Crinia; species Crinia signifera. The sequence goes on from NC_139217.1 coordinate 47,228,997, forward strand.
ATGAATACATGTCACTCCTCATGTTTGCTGTAGCACCCATTGCAATCTGCAACATAATACAACATGTGCCTCCTGACACCAAACTTACATAATATAAATTTTGATAACCAACCCTTAGTACATACACTTACACTCACCCTACAATAACTATCAATTCAATGACATGGCAAACATGTCTGTGCCTCCAAACAACGTGACCGGCCATTGAGCAACTACATCTAAGATATAATGTAAATATTACTGGACTTGTACTGCTCAAATGTAACACACATGAACTTGCCTCTTCTTAACGTGCTCCGTCTCACGAACTTGTGGAGCCACCGTATTAATCTCCGCCGTTATATCCTCCCAGATCTTCCATCTCCTTGTGTGTGTCAGCCGGTCCTGTGGACACTCGATCCAATCCCGTGCGCGGGTCACCAGGATGGCAAGCTCCTGCGCTTCGTATGCCATGTTCCTGCTGCTTGGTTCCTCTGTTGTCCTCTTTCGGCCACGCCCACGGCCACGGCCACCTGTCGCTGTACTCGAAGTGCTGGCTAGGCTACTCTGTTGGGAAGCCACCTGTTGTGTTCCCAATGATTCTGCTGATGCTGAAGATGGGCCTGCTGCCGATTGGCTTGATGTCAATGGCCCAGCTGGCTGCTGTTCTCCCACTGGCTGGTCTGGGTTGAGGGGGACATAGGTGGTGTTGGACTCCATGCGGGCTAACAGGTTCTGCAACTCCTGGTCTCCCTCTGAATCAGAGCCAGACATGTTAGAAACAACTGTGTGCCTTTGTAGCACAACTTTAAATACTTTTTGTGTAATAGGCGTAAATCAGCAACAACCTGCGTTCCGTGCGCCAGCGTCACGTACGGCAGCGTACGCCGTGGTGTGTGTGCGGCGCATAGGCCTCGCCCATAGTAGCTGTAACTCGCTTGTGCAAAACCTGGCGTCAGATCAAACTGTAATGTAGGTGACCTGTTTAAAGATTTGTTGCCATGAACACCTGTAACGTTATGCAATCCTAAATGCTATCTGTCAATGTTCAGTAGCACTGTGTTAGTCTGGAGCTTGTCCATACAAATAAATTTCCCCAATCCATTTTCAAATCCGTCCCAGAAGTCATGCAATAGTGATCACTGATGTCATGCACAACACATGTGCTAGGCCTATAAATAGTGCATAGCAGCTAGGTGCATTTGTCTCCAGAGCTGTATTGGACCAGGTTGTAAGGTAAGCATTCTGCTGCTCCAGATTGTTGGTACAGCATTACAGAAACATGTTACCTGGCCACCATTTAACTGACAGATGTTAAACGTGTGTGTCACCATATAATTGTGAACTACATGTCCCAGCATTATTTGAATTGTTTTTATGTAGTTAATGACCAGTTGAGCACACCAGTAATACTTACTTTGTGTTTACTTCTTACATGTTTTAACGACATTTGTCTTTAACAAGGTGTGTGGTGAGCTTATATTATTGTGACTTCTTTATAGATAATATGGATCTGTGGGACTACACTGGGCGCCCCTGCATTGTACGTATATTTGCATCAAATGTGTCAAATTATGGAACATCACCAATCTTTGCATAGGTCTATCCTTATTTATTCACTTTTTGTTGTACAGTAGCTAGCTGAAGCTGTGATGCAGTACATGGGTGAGAGGCTAAGGGCACTTGCGGCTCACCCCACTCGTCGCCCAAGGAGGCCAGGACGTGCTAGAATCTTCCGCACACGGGTGACACTCTTTGGGATGCCCGATGATGAAGTACTTACTAGGTACAGGTTACCCCGACATGTAATTCTAGATATACTCTCTTTAATTGAGAGTGATCTAGAACCTCTTCATGGGATCACGACAGCAATTCCGCCTCACACACAGCTGCTGGCGGTGTTGCATTTCTGCGCCTCAGGATCTTTCCAACAAGTAGTGGCAGTACTTGCTGGAATATCTCAGCCGGCTTTCTGCTGAATCCTGAGGCGTGTGACGTCAGCCATGTATAGGCGCAAGGGGCACTTCGTGGCCATGTCTTTTGCCCAAGAAACCCTTCACGGAAGCCAGCAGGCATTCCATCAAATTGCTGGCTTCCCTAATGTGATAGGGGCTGTGGATGGCACCCATGTACCATTTGTGCCTCCATCAAGAAGTGGGAAGATATATAGGAACCGAAAATTGTTCCACTCACTGAACGTGATGGTGGTATGTGGCCCATCCATGGAGATTCTCTCCTTCAACTCGAAGTTTCCTGGAAGTGCCCATGACTCGCATGTTATCCGACAAACCGGGATTTGGCAAAGACTCCAAGAGCTTGAAGGCCGTGATGCGTGGGTTCTGGGTGACTCCGGTTACCCATGTACGCCCTGGCTACTTACGCCGTACAGCTCCCCAGAACCAGGTCCACAGGAGGCATTCAATAGGGCGCATGTTGCCACCAGGCAAGTGGTGGAGCGCTCAATTGGCCTGTTGAAGGGTCGATTTAGAGTGCTCCACCGCACTGGTGGTGACTTACAGTATGCGCCTGAAATGGTGTCGAGGATTGTGGGCCTGGGTGTTTTTTTCCACAACATAGCTGTGCGGCGTGAGATACCCTTTGATGAGTGGGAGGTTCCATCTGAGCCGCAAGACCCGCCCATGCGCCCATCCCGCTCCCCAGAAAGCAGAAGAGGATACCAACTGCGGGACTCTGTGGCCCTGGGATACTTCAGGTACATTTCTGAATGTTGTCCAGACCAAACATGTTTTGGATCTATTATCCCCATTAAGGTTGACAATGACTTAAATTTTGTGTCCTCGGATTGAAACATTAGCCAGCATGGCCTCTTAATGGCAATAGCAATAGCACTACGTATTGTGTTTGAGGTGTATTGGTTTAAGGCCAATATTGCACGTATTGTCCATAGATTTGAATTCATATTTTATGTATTCATTTTTTTAGTTGACCTTATCATCCGAGTCTGGTGAGTACATTGAATTTCTTACTTTTTTCACCATGTATGTGTGGGATGTGGATGTGAATATTTTTGGTTCAGATGTATTTTTGATGATCACATACAATATATGTTGATTTTGGGGGGTTAGTTCTAAATATAGAAGCAGTAGGAGGTAGGCAGGCAGGCAGCCAACCAGGCAGGTGTCCAATGTAATGGCCAAGTGCTAGTATGTGTATGTGTTTTTTTCTCATAAATGTACGCATACACATAAATGCATACAGTAAGTAATGCGAAGTACAGCTAAGCGATGACAAGCTATAGCATGCGTTGCTTGGCGGTGCGATGTTATCGCGGATGTTTGGGCGCATACACAACGTCCATGTCAATATGGATAATAAAGTTAATACCAAATAGTTAAGTTAACAACCAATCACAGGACAGGAAGTATTTTCATGTGCCATTGCTAAAATGCAAGTGTGGATGTGCGATGCAATGGGTTAGCCGTCTGTTCGGGCGCATACACGCTGTTAGTGTAAAAATGAACAATAAAGTTAATACCAAATATCACTCTGATCAACCAATGACAGCTCATGATTGCTTGATTAGTGCCATTGCTAAGATGGCGGCTTATGGAAGAGCAGCACCCTTCTCAGCTGCGGAGCTCAGGACACTGGTCTCCGTTATGGAGACCAGGCTGGGGCGGGCGGGCCCATTTATAACAAACCGGCAAAAACGCAATGTGTATGCGGTGGCCCGCCGCCGCATATTCGCCCGCACACAGGTGCGGCGGACCATCGCTCAGCTGGAGCGGCGGTGGTCTGACCTGAGGCCCGACGCCTCAGGTCAGACCACCGCCGCTCCAGCTGAGCGATGGTCCGCCGCACCTGTGTGCGGGCGAATATGCGGCGGCGGGCCACCGCATACGCATTGCGTTTTTGCCGGTTTGTTATAAATGGGCCCGCCCGCCCCAGCCGGATTTGCTCCAGCAAATCAGGGGCAGTATTGCTAGATGTGAGTGTTTTCACATGAAATGTCCATTTGTACATAATTGCTTAAATGACATTATGTAAGCCACTAAGGTCACCAGCCTGATCATGAGTTAAACATGGCATACACTATATGTGTGCTACTTCCTGTTTGACACCCTGTAATGGTCATACAATATGTTATTGGGGAGGATTAATGCTTGTGATGCTTACAATGGCCCAAATGTCACAGGCTGTGTTTTGTAAAGGCCACTAAGGAGCTGTTTGCCTGTACAATTATCTGTACTTATAACCTTTGCATTTATAGCTTGATAAGGCTTAATAGTAATTACCACTAATTGGCACTTTTTTGATTTTTCCCATACACAGCACGTGATCGAGCAAGACAGGCCCGGGAGGAGGCAGAGGTGGGCCAGGAGGAGCTTCCTCAGGAAGGGAGCCCGGAGGAGGGGGCACAAGAAGTGGAGGAGGAGGCAGAGGTGGCCCTGGAGGAGCTTCCTCAGGAAGGGAGGCCGGAGGAGGGGGCCCAAGAAGTGGAGGATGAGGAGGGGTGGGCTGTGGAGGCGCTGCCACCCGAGGAGGAGGTCATCCAAGCCGAGGACGAGGTGGGACCATTGGAGGCCCCTGAGGAGGAGGTGGAGGCCTGTGAGGTCGTCCAGGCGGCCGGAATTGGTATGTATACATAAGGATTAATTTATCCTTTTGGCATTTACGATTTGCTATGTAGCACTGGTGATTCAATTGATTTTTACAATACTATAAAGTGACAAAACAAACGGGATAGCAACAGACACACTTTGGGGTTAGATAGGGTGGCCAAACCATCCCTTTCATCCAGGACACATATAAATGACACAGGTTGTGAGGATGGCTTTCATGTCGATTTTAAGTGCCACTGAACCTGTGTAGTTAATCTGTATCCTGGAAGAAAGGGATGACTTGCTCATGTAAGGGTTACATGTCCCTGCTGCAAGCATACAATCTGTAGCCTCATATAGGTGAGTAGAGTTTACTGGTGAATGATCTTTCTAAACTAGATTAAGTATGGCATAAATGGAGTATGGACAGGCGTGGCTTAGACTGGAGTAACAAGTGGTCAGTGCCCCTGGGCCCTCCTCTAGCTAACCACCCCCTGCGGTCTGCATGTATGTTTTGCACCATAATTGTGTGTTGATTTGGTCTTAGTAATGATTTTGAGCATGGGAGTGGGTTAGTGCTGCAGCTTTCCCTAAATGGCATTATGACAATGATTTCTGGAGCAGACCATCAGCAGGCAAGCCATGTGTGATTGCACAAATGTACTGAGCATTCCTGAGAGTTGTGTAACTCCCCTGCCAGGCTCCATCATATAACAGACACTGAACTTTGTTTGCAGAAGTGCGATTGGTGCAGCGCGTGACATGCTTCTCAGAGCTTAGTCATGGGTGGGTTTGGATTGAGAAGGAGCAGTATGACTGTGAGGTGTTCTACAGAGTAAAGGGTATAGGGCAAAAATCAGGCTTTCCATGTAGTATGTATAGGTGTATGTGTCATATATATAGTTATATATGTGTCTCTCTCTCTCTCTCTCTCTCTCTATATATATATATATATATATATATATATATACATATACACACACACCTGTCACGGTGCATGTTTAAAATGTAGGTATGACTATGTTAAATGTATGCTTGAATATCATTATTAATTTTTCCTTTTTTCTTTGGTCCACAGATGAGCCAGCCCAAGCAGAAGAGGGTCTCCGTGGGGCCCTCATCAGAATTAGAGGCAGGGCCGTCTTAACAGCTGTGTGGGCCCCTGGGCAAAGCAATGCACTGGGGCCCTTACCCATTCTCCCCTCCTAGGGGTGGGGGGTGCTATTAGAAGCAGCTTTGATGTCCCACGGGTGGCAGGGGGTGCTCTATCTTCCAGTCAACATGTAGGACCTGGAGCAATAACTTATGCTAATTACTCCTTTACTGCACAGGTGGTGGGAGGGAGAACACTAACGTGTGGAAGGGGGCACTGCGCTGAATGAAGGGTCCCTTGTAAATACCTTCCAGGGAGGTAGGGGTGTTTTATATGCAGGGGAGGGTTGGATAATGGAGTGGGCTTAATATTTGTCATTTTCCGGTGGAAGGGCAGCTTGTTTGACTGCAGATATCACCATTATCTGGAAATAGATTTCTTAGCCTTCAATAGTATAAAAACCTAGAATCCCAACTTTCAGGTGGTGCTGGGATCAGAGATCAGGAGCAGAGCAATCCTTTGACAAAAATATAAAACTGTACACCAGACGTTTGGAGTTGGAGCAGGGACCGGCTGCTGGAAGGCTGATATCTCTGGTTCTGGGCATGATAGAGACAAGCCGCTAGTGTCGACAGAAAGGGGAGAGTCCCAGCTTTTGGAATATAATCTCAGAAAAACTCTTAAATCAGAGAGAATCTGAGAAATATGACTGGTAACTGCAATTAACAGGTCGGATGTGGACTGCTGCTTTGAAGTTGGATATCTCCAGTTCCCCAGGGCCAATTTTCAAAATTCTGGTATCCCTGGAAAAAGGGGATCCTCAGCTATCATTATAGGACCCTTATACACCTGGGGCCCCTGGGCAAGTGCCCATTAAGCCCATATGAAAAGACGGTCCTGATTAGAGGCCACATGCGCCAGGTAATGGCAGAATTGGACCGGGTCCTTAATGGGGCCAATTCATTTTTTTATTTATTCTTTATTTTCTACGTTTTGTTTCATAAATAAATTGTTAATTACAGTTCAAAGTTGTCCGTGTTTTTTTAAAACATGCAAAAGTATATGTGTAACTTGTTTCAAATCTTTTCAATAAGCTAAATGTAAATAGTGTATATAGATGTATGTTAGGGTCACATGCTGTAAGGGTTAATGTGTGTAATGAATGTACTAGGAATGTGGTTCAGTATAGATTAGGATTTAATTGATTGAAATAGCTAACAATCACTTTTTAATTAGGTTGCCTAAAAGTGGGTCATGTGATCGCTGTGTGTACTCAGTACAAAAGGGTTGTATTTTGCGTAAACACTCCGCATCGGTGCGTACGGACAGCTTCCCGTCCGTTTTAACGCGGTAAGACCGTGCTTACGCGGGAAGACCGTGCAGAATCTGTACGTGTCCACCGCACACGCACGGTTTGTTTGTCGTCCGTACACACGCCCTGTTCTTAAAGAGTGAGTCCGTCCGAATGCGGAGGACACGTGGGCGTTTCTACGGACGTTGCCCGTACGCCACCGCACAGAGTGGCGTGCGGACCGCACCGTAAGAATACGGAAAAGTATGCACCAACCAGAATAAGGGCCTAAGTACAAAAAGTATGTGCAAGCACATACTTTTTGTACTGTGCGATGAGGTGCCGCGGGAGCGCGCACCTCAAAGCAAGGAACGCACAGCCCGGCATCGGGCCGTGTATGGGCAGCTTTAGACCTGGATATTTGTTCCTGGATCAGTCCCGGGGTGGACACGGGTTTTAGACACATTCCAACTGCACTGCTTCCCAGGATATTGCCGGATCAGCTCCGTTCAAATAGAACCAAGGTAAGCCCCGGTTTTTCCTATGGATTACATTTTTTTAAGGTTTCTAACAAGGGGGAGGTCATAAAAGAGAGCCACCATTACACAAAAGGGCCACCATTAAAGGAATCATTACCACATTAAAGAGACTTGAAAAGTTTACGACTTGTGAAAAGTGTATTCAGGGAAGACATTGTAATACTTTAGTGTCAATTCTTTAAACATCCTAGCATCTGATGTGTGACCTTTAGCATGTATACATTTCACATTCAGTGATCTTACTTATCTAAACCTGAAATAAAGACTTGGAGACTTAGGATTGGCAGAAAATTTTAGCTGATTTATTTAAAGCACTTTAAGCTAATTAATTCTATTATAATTAATTAATGGTGGCAAAGAAACAACGGCTAATTATCTAAGTTCCACGCCACAACTGACAGATGTAAACAAACATTCCCTAAACAAGCGGTATCCGCTCGACATATTGCATTGACTGGCCACCCGTCCGGGTGGGGTCGCTGCCCCCGAGCGGGTGATTGAGCGAAGGCCTGTAGTCAATGAGAGGTGAGCACACGGAAAACCAACCATATACACTGCATCATCACTTAATGAAGACTTTAATTAATTAACCTGCCATTCTTTCCTGCCTATCAGCCAACGCAATCAACACCCGCCCACAAACAAGCCCACAAGGGCTCCCTTTCCTGTCCCTGATATCCCGGCTAACTCTGCCATCCCCTGCATCCTTATCGGATCCGAGTCACATGCTTCCCTAGGTACAAACAGCTTTGGATGTTTAACCCTCTACATGCCTATTGCAGTCATTTTGTTATTCTACAGCACAACTGAGGAATTGCTGCATATAATATGTCAAACTGTGTCCACAAGGTGACTTAGAGCCGCATTTATCAAGCAATATTTGCGGTTAAATCCCCGAAAACATCCGTTTTCGGGGGTTCACCGCAAATATTTAGTATTCGCCAAATGTATTAAAGGGGGACCGCAGTGCCGCCGGCCGCATCCCCCATAGGTTTCTATGGGGGATGCGAAGCTGCCCGATGTATCAATATCGGGCAGCCCGGCATCGCACCCCTGGGCTATCGCCATTGTAATGTGGCGATAGCCCATTGTAGCCTATGGCTACACTTCGCACTGCCCGGCTTCCGGGTTAGGGCTTCGCAGGGACGGGCTTATATCGGAGCCCTGTCCCTGCGCCCTTAAAAATGATACATTGCCCCGATATGATCGCATTTTACAATGCGATCGTGGGCGGTACTATTCCGCCCAGATCGCATTGTAAATGCGATCATGATAAAAGGGCCCCTTAATAAACTAGGGTCCCGGATGTAATAGCCTCAGATTTCAGCAGCAATGTTGGAAGTTTTTGGAAAGGGGCAGTCATGTACAAGACATGGTTTGGTCTTGTAAATGACTGCCCCATTCCTTTTCAACTCCAACTTTCAACTATATTACACCAGGCACCAGGTGTTCAAGACATTCCACCTACCTATCTAACATGGTCTCTTCTGCAGACCTGTTAACACAATTTAGGAACCAATTGCATGCACCCAGAAGTACAAACATTACAAACCAAATACAATATAAAATTTGACATCAAATAAAACAATAGGTACTTTTTAAGGTAATTTAGTAGCAGTGTCGGGGGGTCATAGCTAGTAGCAGTTCTGGGGGCGTAGCTAGTAGCAGTGTCGTGGGGCATAGCTAGTAGCAGTGTCGGGGGTCGTAGCTAGTAGCAGTGCTGGTGGCGAGGCAGTGGAAGTGCTGGGGGAGTAGCTAGTATCAGTGCTGGGGAGCGTAGCTAGTAGCAGTTCTGGGGGCGTAGCTAGTAGCAGTTCTGGGGGCGTAGCTAGTAGCAGTTCTGGGGGCGTAGCTAGTAGCAGTTCTGGGGGCGTAGCTAGTAGCAGTTCTGGGGGCGTAGCTAGTAGCAGTTCTGGTTGCGTAGCTAGTAGCAGTGCTGGGGGATCGGCTACTGGACCCTCTATATTCAGGGTGCTCTTGGTGTGGTTGGTGGTCAAACAAACTGCTAGGGGCGTAGGTATGCTGTGGCCTATGGATAATGTGGATTATGACCCATGAGCAAATGTCCGTTCCAAGAAGGCAAAAAGGACTGCTGCAGCTGTCGCTCATTGCCTAAAAACTTCTCAGAGCATCCTTCTTAGCCTCCAAATCCATTTCCCTCAGGTGTTCTACTATTACGGATGAGAAAGCTCTTACTGCATACTGCTGGATGGTTTGGACTTTTCTTCGTTGGCGGCACGTTGTAAACGGCAAGTGGGATAAACAGAAAACACTATTATTAAAAACCATAGATAAAAATAGCAGAGGTGTTTGCATATATGTGCTTGTGGCCCTCTCCCACCTGCACACTAGAGGCACTCTGCAGCATATAGCTTTTGGATTAGTAGAAAAAATGTTTATTGGTATTTAGATTTTATTACTTTTTTACCGCAGTTGTGGTCTTTGCTTTCGGTCTCCTGCTCTGTGGTTGCCTCGGACTCACACTCTACCATGGGCTGTGCGGCGTCGGACAGGACAGAGGAACCGAGTCCACTGCAGTTGTTGTCATTATTAGATATTGAGGATCGGTGAACTGTGACGTGGACATGGACGACTGTGTGTCAGGGGCCTCCTGTTTATTCTTCATCTGGCTGGCCAATGAGGAGTGACAGTGCCACTGGATGCGTCAGCGCTGTGTTGCCAAATACACTGCAGCAAAATTCAAAATGGACCCACTCAACTCTATTTTGAGACCACAACAGAGCAAATGCCTTTTTTGTATTTGTAAAAAGTTATAACAGTTATAATGTATTTATCTTTGAGAATCTTGGTACACAAAAGACCCTCAGTAGATTGACACATTTGATCTTTTTACTGCTTTAAGGTATGTGCCCAAGGGCTAATATCAGCATGATACCCAAAGGGCGTAATGATACTATTTTTGATAAAGTCTATCAATGATTTAGTGAATGATATAGTGTGTCCTTGCATTTTTGTAGGTACCACTGTGTTACTATCATATAGAGTTTATATGCGCTCTAACCAGTCACATACTTTAGGAACATCTATAGTAGATGGGTAAAAATAAAATCTTAAATTAAATTCTACAATAGTGATTATATGAGCAACCTATTGCACAAATAGTAATTCCAATATGTATGTACATATACCCCTCTAGGAGCTAATCTTCCTGGGTGGGTTGCAGGAGGGGGGGGTAACGGGGTGGGGGTGGGTTGCCGCGAATTGCGGGAGGGGGGGTCGCGGGGGGGGGGGGGGGTGCAGCGAATCTCCACAAGAAAAAATAAACATAGAAAGGTCAACACATGTAAATGTTGACATAAGTGTGGCAACCTTTTTCATTGTCGACCATAGCCATGTCAGTGTTTTGCTTGTGCCATTTAATCCTGGGTTTGCCGTGAATCGCGGCGGGAGGGTGGGTCGGGGGGGACGGACGGTAGTGCTGGGAATTGCGGGAGGGGAGGTCGCGGGGGATGGGGGAGTGGGTGCTGCGAATCACGGGAGGGGGAGTTGGGGGGTCCGACAATCGCGGGAGGGGGGTCGCGGGGGGGGGTGTGTGTGTGGATGTGCAGCAAATTGCGGGAGGGTGGGTCGCGGGGGGTGGGTGCCGCGAATCGAGGGAGGTGGGGGCGCGGGGGTTTGCAGCAAATCGCGGGAGGGGGGGGGTCGCGGGGGCAGGGGGGTTGTCTGCGAATCATTAGAGGGGAAGTCACGGGGGCAGGGGTTGCCGCGAATCGTGGGAGGGGGGGTCATGGGGGGTGCCGCAAATCGCTGGAGGGGGGTCGCGGGGGGTGCCGCAAATCGCCACAAGAAAATATCAACACAGAAAGGTCAACACATGTAAATGTTGACATAAGTGTGGCATTTCATTGGTGTCCATGTCGACACATGTGCCGAATCGCCACAAGAAAAAATAAACACAGAAAGGTCAACACATGTAAATGTTGACATAAGTGTGGCACTTCATTGGTGTCCATGTCGACACATGAGAATGAATATGAAAACATTCAAAAAATAGAAAATAAATCTTCAAAAACTCATGTCAACCTTTTTCATTGTCGACCATAGCCATGTCAGTGTTTAGCTTGTGCAATCCTGGGATTGCCGTGAATCTCGGGGGGTGGGGTCCGGGAATCGCGGGAGTGGTGGGGGGTCGCGGGGGGTGTGGGTGCCGCGAATCGCGGGAGGGGGGGCGGGGGGAGTGTTTTGCCGCAAATCGCGGGAGGGGGTCACGGGGGGCGGTGGTGCCGCGATTTGAGGGGGGGTCGCGGGTATGGGCTGCTTTACTGCTTTAAGGTCCACAAATCGTGGGAGGGGGGGTCGCGGGGGGTTGCCTCCCTCCCCTGTTGAGAAGTTGAATTTTACAGGAAGTAGCAGTCGGGCACTAGAACCCAGCACAGCTTTGCACTCCGATTTGAGCTCAGCGCTGGGCGGTAAAATTAATTCCGGCCAGCGGGGCTCTCCGTACTGGCTGCCATGTGAGGAGCTTGTGGCAGCCAGCAGCCTGCCTATGTGATGAAGGTGAGTGCTGCCACTATTGCTCCTCCCCCTACACCTCCCCTACACCTTCCGCTCCCAAAGTCAGTAGAAAATTTTTGTTGTGCAGCAGGGGCTGGCTGTCAGCTGTCAAATGCAGGTACTGAGAGCATGTGTGCGCTCATTGGGAATAATTTGGAGGCTGGCTGATAAAGGGGACGGAGGCTGGATGACACAAGGGAGGGAGGCTGGCAATATCGGGAGACAGAGGCTGACTGACAGAGGGTGTGTAAGCAGGATGACAGGGGAGGGGGGCTGACTGACAGGAGAGGGGGAGGCTGGCTGAAATGGCTGGCTAACACAGGGTGGGGAGGCTAGCTGACACAAGTAAGGGAGGCTGGCTGACACTGCGAACAGAGGCTGGCTGTCACAGGGTGGGGAGGCTGACTGACACAAGGGAGGGAGGTTGGCTGACATAAGGGGGGAGTCTGGCTGAAATGGGGCAGAGGCTGGCTGACACAGAGGAGCGGAGGCTGGCTGATATGGGGAACAGAGGCTGGATGACATAAGGGATGGAGGCTGGATGACATAAGGGATGGAGGCTGGCTGACACAGGGGAGGGAGGCTGGCTGACATAGGGAAGGGAGGCTGAGTGACAGGGTGGGGAGGCTGGCTGACCCAAGGGATGGAGGCTGGCTGACACAGAGGGAGGCTGGAAGACACAAGGAGGCCAGAAATCACAGGGGACGAAGACTGGAAGACATAAGGGAAGGAGGCAGACTGACACAGGGGGAGGCTGGAAGACACAAGGAGGCAGGTAATCACAGGGGAGGGAGGCTGAGGAGACAAAGAGGAGGCAAGTTGGCTGACCCACAGGGAGGATAAGAGACGCATAGAGGTCTGAAATCTAAATTGCAGTGTAAAAATAAAGCAGCCAGTATTTACCCTGCACAGAAACAAAATAACTCACACAAATCTAACTCTCTCTGCACATGTTACAGCTGCCCCACCTGCAGTGCACATGGTTTTGCCCATTTTGAGAACAAATTTGTACTGCGATCAGATCTGAATAAGGGCCATAGAGTGAAGGGGAGACTGAGTGAGGGAGGAAGGTTAGGGAGGAGACACCCCCGAGGATGCATTTCCCGGTGAGGCTCCTGTTTGCAGTGAAACCACCATGCAGGTAAGGAGTATTTGAAAAAGAATGGAGAGGAATGCTCCCAAAGTGACAAGAAATGGGCATCCCAGTTTCGAATGGCCACATCTTTAGCGATACTTTAAGTGGCTCACGTGCAAAATAGAAATCCTCTTCTCTTATGGTGCCCCCCATTTAACTTTTTTCTGAATCCGCCACTGCATGTATGTGTGCGAAACACTGCCATCTGGGAGAGCGGTGGTTGGCGGAAGTCAGCTTCTGGCTGTCGGGCATCGAGGAATGACATCATGCCGTGAGCGACGCTGGTATCAGTAGTCCAGCATGTTTGTTAGGTATGCCGTTTGCCATACCTAACATCGGCCGCTGACTTCTGGTCGCGGCTCTCTGTAGTACAGTGGGACACGTGCTGCCCCACTTCCGGCTTGTGCGGCGTAACCATTTGACTTCAAAGTCAGCATGTGCTATGTGCACATAATAGTGGTCTTTAAGCTTTATTAGAGCTCATAAAAACATTAGGGGGTCCGGCTTCCAGTACCTGGTAAGCAGCCCGACCGCTGGTGCAATCCATATTTATGCAGTCCTTTCAGAGTATCCTCAACAATATCTGTCCTGTGTATTAGCCAGCAACGATCCCCGTGGTGCTCTACGCATTTCTCCACCTTCTGTATCCTCGGCGGCTTCCTCAGGAGGTGTGTGAGGTCCTGCTCCGGTGGAGCTTACAATCTATATTCCCTACCACAAACTCCGCACAGTTAAGGCCCCCATACACTACGCAATTTGGCCCTGATTTCATCAGATTCTGGAGGATTGGGCCGAGAAATCAGGTGAAATTGCTGAAATTGCGTAGGGGTTGACGTCCGATCTGATCCGATGCGTGGTCCAGTGCGCATCGGATCAGATCCGGAGGTCAGACCATCTACAGAAATGATAAAGTTACGTAGTTTACGTAGTGCTGTATTGAGAATACCAATACAGCACTATGCTGCCTACGTAAACTACGTAACTGATACGGATACGCTTCCCCTCGCCACGCTTCGGGCTCGGTGGCTCGCCACACTTTATAAAATCAACTCCACGCTGACATGGATACTGGGGGTATGACGTGGATAGTGGGGATATGATGTGGATAGTGGGGGAAATGTGTGTGTGTTGTGCGTTATACCTACCATCCTCCGGCCCGGCCACCACGTCCACTGGGTCACCGCGATCCACCGATGGTTCCCCATCCTCCGGCAGTCACTCCCCGGCATCGTTCAGTCCCCCTCCTGCGGCACTGCCAGTGTACAATGTACACAATTAGCGTAGTGCCGCTGGGGGAGCAGGGAAACCATGTGATGCTCCCCCAGCGGCAATGCGCTGAATTACGTACATTGCTGGTGCCGGGGAGTGACTGCCGGAGGAGGAGGACTGAAAGCTGCCGCCTGTCGCCCGCTACACTGGACTCTACTCAGCGGTCCCCACGTCGAGCGGGAGAATAGAAACCAAAATATTTTGAATAGTTTTTTTTTTCTATTCTCCCGCCGCTCCCCCAGTCTCTGCTCTGCAGTCCCCACCTGCCGCTACCTCTCCTGCCGCTCCCCCGGACCGGACCACCCTGCTCTCCGGTCCCCGTCTGCCTCTATGACGGACCCTTCCCACTACCTATCCTGCAGCTCCCCCTGAACCTGCTCTGCTGCAGCTTCCCCGGGGTTTTATATGGGATAAATCGCATCCGATTTATCACATGTACAAAATGGCACATCAAGTGCCAAGGGTGGGATGTATGTATATACATTGCCGCCCCTCGCTGCCACGATGCCAGCGCATATGTACTAACATATGCGTCTGGCATTGCGGTGCGGTGACGGAGGCCCTCCCGATACCTGCAATGTGGTGTGCGGGGGTCTCCATCACCTCCCTGGCACCTCCTCCTCCCCTCATTCCGGGATAGCTCAGAGTGGCTGTCCCCGGCGCCTCCCCCCCCCCCCCCCTACAGCTGGAAGGGTGTCTGGCTGCCTTGCTAGGGGGAGGAGGGGTTTACCTTCTGGGTCCAGGAGGACCTGCAGCAAGGTAAGCCGGAGGGAAGGGGAGAGGGGGGATCGGTGGAGGCGGTGGGTTTGCGACGAAAAGAAGCCCATAGGCTGCTATGCGGTGATGCGGCGGCCGGCGATTCATACATTAGGAAATGCGGTAAAACTCCTGAAAACAGGGATTTTACTGCATTTTTTTAGCTTAGTACATTCCGCTGCAAATCTTATGAAGCCCTCCCGGGAGATGCCAGCCAGGGGAGCTCAGTGGAAGTGAGGGCCCTTAGAGCCATGGTGGGAATCAAACCCATGACCAGGTTCATTCCATAATAAGGTCTGTCAACGTTTTGGGGGTCAAGCCCCCATCGTCAGGACATAAAGGCAGGTATATAACATATATATATAGTTTTCCATATAGCCGGCACTTGCAAAATACAGTAGGTGACAACTGCCACAGGTGCCTCCTGTCTCCTTATTGTTTTAGGAGAAACATACACACTGTAATACCAGCGGCACTCTGTAGACTTTATACACCAAACTCAAGAGAGATAATAGCCCTCTATAGGCTAGAACGCTCTTGAGTTTGGTGTATTTTTTTCTGACATTGTACAAAGTCTACAGAGTGCCGCTGGTATTAGAGTGTGTGTATATATATATATATATATATATATATATATATATATATATATATTCCTTGGTTGCTGGCAGCACTCAGGGACCCACAAAGCAAGTTTAGAATACATTTGAAAGATTTTATTCTATAAATATAGGTATAACATTATATGAATAAAATGTTTCACATATTCTAAACTTGTTTCGTGGGTCCCTGAGTGCCGCCAGCAACCAAGGAATATACACTGTGGCACCACCACATTCGGAGGGCACCAGGGCAAGACACCCCATTTGGGGACACGGAGTGATGGGGACAAGATTTACTCTCTCTCTCTATATATACTTATATATATGTATATAGTAAGTATATATATATATATATATATATATATATATATATATATATATCCATGATAGCCACACCTCCTGACAAAGTCCTTTGTGTCACGAAACATGTTGAGGCGTGGTTACCTTCATACAACGCTGTGCAAGGCCTCTCTGGTCTCCTGGTCCGCTTAGAGACGCACCGGTGGCGGTGAACGTGTCCCGACTCCTTCCGTCTGCCTGATGCGGTTGTGGACTCCAAGTGTTGGGCGAAATGATTGCTGATATTTTATATGTATGTGAGCTTGATTTTATAAGTAAAATACTTTTATGTGAATGCTCATTGGTTGCGCTATTTTCTTCTTTTCTTTCATATATATAAATATACACACACACACACACACACGACTAAAGGGGTGTACACACGGAGCAAATTTTTGCTATTTTCTAAGCAATCTGACTAGATTGCTTAGAAAGTAAGCACAGATCTCTCCGTGTGTATGCTCCGAGAGATTAAATATCTCTTGCTAACTAAGTCAGTGCATGCAGTCAAAATCTAGTCAAATTGCTTAGCAAATGACTGCAAATCTCTCTGTGTGTGCAGAATGAGAGATACTGATCACAATCTCCCATTCTGAACCATTACCCTGACTTTTTTTGCTTAAGCAAAATTGCTTAGAAAAATCGCTTAGCAAAATCACTTAGCACAAATCTCTGCATGTGTATGTGCTCCCCATGGGAGATCTTGACACCAGCAAAATTGCTTAGCAAAATAACTTAGCAAAATTGCTTAGCACAGATCTCTACGTGTGTATGCCCCTTAAAGAATAACTTTGTTTTGGGAATAAAAATTCACCAATTCCCAGGCTGCAGACTTAATAAGCCATATTCAGTATGACATAAATTTCTTTCCCTTTCTTCACATGAGATAAAAAGTTGCCACACCATAAGGTTGTGCTTTGAATTATAGAGTAATAATAACGCTAATAGTAATAATGCTCTGTCAGGAGAATAATTTTTTAACTCTCACCCGCCCACTTGTCTTTCGTTGTGACATTTCTCCGTCACACAGAGACACAACACAGAGCGTAGCTATTGGTGCAGACACGCTGCCATACATGGCACAGTCCACCCCATTCGTTGTCCCAACTGTCAACAAAACAAGTAGGACCGCCCAACTGCCAGTCAGTGGGCAGGTTACAAAGCTAACCGGGTCTGCCTATTGGCTGTGAAAAATTCCTCTACAGAGACATTGGTTCAGCCGTCCCCTTTCTGTCTCTCCTCCCACTTTCATTGTTACGTCAGTAAGTTACCTGTGGTTTCACAGCGGAGTGTCAAGTCGCTCCAGTCATGATTGGCCAGCGGGCGGGTCTGGGCGGCTACGATTGGCTAGCAAACGTGTCGTTCAGGAATTGAGAGGTGTGTCTGAGAGTGGGACGAGCTAAGCCAGGGAGCAGTCTGGGCATTAATTGTTTTGCTGCTGAGCTGTCAGTTGGGTCCTCTCCTTCATGCGCCCGCCCTGGTTTTTTTCTTTTACACGATTCCTATTATTTGTTATTAGTATTGTCTGCCCCATTGCTGGGTGAGCAGTATTACCCATGATGCCCAGGACAGTGGGCATGTAGCTTCCAGCTAGTGTTGTGTACCCCTCCCCCTCTCTATCCAAGATGGCGGTCCAGGAATCAGCTGCTCAGCTCTCAATGGCTCTGAAGGTTCAGGAGTACCCAACTTTAAAGGTGTGTCACATGGTCCAGGGAATATACCAGTACCCCTCATGTGTACCCATGCCTTGGCAAAGGTGGGGGCACAGGGACGTCTCACACACTAGCTGGCAGTGTTATTCTATATATGTAGGGGCAAGTCTGCCTTATGATGTGCTGCTGCTCCTTGTCTGATGGGGCATTGTGTCTGTTGTGGGAGGTGTGCCATGTAAAACGCTGCTACTCCTATACTGTTGGGGTGTTATGTCTGTAGTGAGGTTTTCAGCTATCAAATGCTGCTACTCCTATTCTGATGGGTTATGGTGTCTATAGTGGGAGGTCCCCCGTATAAAATGCTGCTACTCCTATTCTGATGGGTTATGGTGTCTATAGTGGGAGGTCTCCGCTATAAAATGCTGGTACTCCCAATCTGATAGGGGTATGGTGTCTATAGTGGGAGGTCTCGGTTAAAAAATGATGTAACTCCTACTCTGATGGGTTATGGTTTCTATAGAGTGAATACCCCATATAAAATGCTGGTACTCCTATTCTGATGGGTTATGGTGTGTATAGTGGGAGTTCTCCACTATAAAATGCCGGTACTCCTATTCTGATGGGGGTATGGTGTGTATAGTGGGAGGTCTCCACTATAAAATGCCGGTACTCCTATTATGATGGGGGTATGGTGTCTATAGTGGGAAGTGTCACATATAAAATGCTGCTACTCCTATATTGATTGGGTATAGTGTTAGGTTTCCTATATAAAATGCTGCTACTCCTATTCTGATGGGGTATGGTGTCTATAGTGGGAGGTCTCCGCTATAAAATGCTGGTACTCCTATTCTGAAAGGCAATGATGGCTATAGTGGCAGGTATTCGCTATAAAATATTTCTACTACTATTTGGATGGGGTATGATGTGTCTATTGGAAGTCTGTATAGGGGTGAATGGGCTGCACACTCTTATTCTAAACATAAGAGGTACTACTGGGGGCGTGTAGGGGGCAGTAGCAGGGGAACGCCCAGCATTTTAAGGGCATCCCCATGTCAGCGGCCGCCCCCTCTTCAGCGGACTCCGACAGAAATAAGTCAGTTTAGACTGACTTTTATTACCGAAAAGGAGAGAAAGCATTCAATGGTCAACGAATGATTTCTGTCCCCTTCGGGACAGAAATGCTCATTGCCAGGGTTTTCTTATTAATTGGTAGTGTTTTTGCTTGTTACAAGGGAGTTACATGTCCATTGCCTGGGGATATAACTCTATCCCTACCTGTAATCCTTAAATTCCGGGTAGCAATATATACTACCCAGTAGGACCTCTACCATCTATTCAACTGTCCAGTAGGACCTCTAGCATCTGTCTCCTCCAAGGCGGTGGCCATTTTTGGAGGGACATTTTTAATAGAGTTCGTATAGACAGCTAGACCCATTGTAATCTGCAGACAACATGCGTCCCCACAGTGCCGGCTCCCCAAGCCATCGCTTAGTCTGCAGTGCCATTGTTACGCCACTGACTGGCAATCAGAACAAACTCTTATATAATATAGAGTCAAAGTGATTTTCTTGGCATAATTTTGAGGCTAAAAATATAGGTTGTCATACCCTGACCAGGGGAGTCCTTAACGTTAAGAACACAGGACCCTCTGGGCAGCACCTCTCCCCTGCTGCCCCCTATTACACTGCTACTTCACCCTTGTCTGATGCCTTGGGGTGGTTGGGTTGTGCTGGCCCAGGGGTCCAGTGTTCTGATCATGAACTTAGGAATGTTAGTGACCCACCTAATGAGGTCACCTGGTCATGGTGGACCCATATTTTTGGCCATAAATGATGCCAAGAAAATTGATTGTACTCAATGTCATATAACAGAGTTTATCATCATTGTTCTGGCTGCCAGTGTTCTTGATGTATGGAGTGTGTCTCCATCATTCCTTTTTTTTTCTCTGCACCTACTCTGATGGGGTATGCTGTCTATAGTGGGAGGTCCCCATATAAAATGCTGGTACTCCTATCCTGATGGGGTATGCTGTCTATAGTGGGAGGTCCCCATATAAAATGCTGGTACTCCTATCCTGATGGGTGTATTGTGTCTATAGTGCGAGGTCTCAGCTATAAAATGCTGGTACTCCTATCCCGATGGGGGTATGGTGTCTATAGTGCGAGGTCTCCGCTATAAAATGCTGGTACTCCTATCCCGATGGAGGTATGGTGTCTATAGTGCGAGGTCTCTGCTTTAAAATGCTGGTACTCCTATCCCGATGGGGGTATGGTGTCTATAGTGCGAGGTCTCCGCTTTAAAATGCTGGTACTCCTATCCTGATGGGGTATGGTGTCTGGGCGGTCTCGGCTATAAAATGCTGGTACTCCTATTCTGATGGGATATGGTGTCTATAGGGGGGTGGCCCCCATATAAAATGCGGGCACTCCTATTCTGATGCGGTATTATTTCTGTAGAGAAAGGACTTAACTATAACATGTTAATATTATATAGGGAATGAGAACCACCATCACCGTATGTATTATGTCTAGCCCCACCTGCTAACTTGCTACTGACTTTCTGCTGGCTGGGCATGATGTTGTGCCATCCTTAAGGGAAGATAATGTCCAGAGTGGCACTTACAGTATATTTCCATGCTCCGTTACATGGTGTCTGTAGCGGTATCCATCCCTGTCGACAGTCACTAAATTCGACAATCAAAAAATTTTACAGTGACGGTTGACGCTGGAAAGTTAGACACAAGATTTTCATGGGCATGGCGTTAGATTATAAGAGTGTGCCCGAAGCATGGCGAGTGCAGCGGTACACTTTTACGTTGTCCATGGAAACGTGTTCACATAGACACCAAAAAAAGGGAAAAATCAATGTCAACCTAGGGTATGTTGACAATTTATGGGTGTTGACACACTGTACCATAACCGTCTATAGCCTTGTTCTGCTCCTTTTGCAGTGGATGTATAATGTATATTTCGGCCGGTCAGCCGCCCCTTTCCGTGTTACTTTTTTCTTTCTTTGCATTGGGGTTCTCACTGCCATAGAACGCGTCGCAGTGAGATGTTGGCGCAGCTGTTAGGTCACCTCCACTGTACTAGATTAGACAGCTATCAGGCCCTTGTGTTTCTGTATGTCCTGTTATTGGACAGCTTTACGGTTTCTCTCCTGGCAGCTGTTCTTGGTAGAACGTTTGCCTTTTCTGTAAGCAGCATCTATTTCCTACAGATAGTGGTGGGTAATGACCAGTGCGTTATTTACTGTATATCCAGACAGCAGGACCTGCCAGGACTCTGCATACGTGGGGGATTATGCTGACAGGCCAGCTCTCTGCGCGCTTCCTGTGTGCTGAATGCAACCTTATAGGAAGTGCTGCAGTGTTCTACTGCTCCCGCGGCCTGTAACCAGCTGTATAGGGAGTGCAATTACACACATGTGCAGTAACACACAGCAAATGTATAGTGTTCTGTCGTGGCAGGGTATAATGGGACCTGTAGTTCTACAGCAGCTTCTAATGTTCCTAATACCCCTTTCGCTTATACCCCTTATATCCTGGGTTTTTGCACATGAACGCGCATCAACCCGGGATTTAGCTCCGTGTGAAAGGGTCTTGAAAGAATATCTGATTGCTACCCACGTCCTGACCTGGGTAGATTTCGGAATCGACCCGGGATGCGGTCAGTGTGAATGGTCCCGTACACAGAACTTTAAAAAAGCTGCTCATTGGAGCTTTCTTGGGCTCACAAATGCTGATGTCATCTTTCAGAGCCCTGGGGCCAAATGTAATAGGGTGAGAGTTTCAGATAGTGAGAGATTTTGGGAGAGTTTTCCCATGTTTTTTAAAGCAGCAATCAATTACACTGCAAAACCAGGTTGATTTTGCCATATAATTGATTGCTGCTTTAAAAAAACATGGGAAAACTCTCCCAAAATCTCTCACTATCTGAAACTCTCACCCTATTACATTTGGCCCCTGGAGTCCATTTCTAATGACATGCATATGTATTTGCAGGGATTTCCCGGGATCAGTGTGAATGGGGCTGTCCCGGGTCGATCCCAGGTCTGAGTGCAGTGTGAAAGAGTACATTCCTGGGTAGAGTCCCGGGAAGCTTCCGGGAATACATTCCCGGGTATGACTCGGCGCTGCGAGTGTGAAAGGGGTATTAACGATTTAAACCCAGGTTATTGCTGGGTCGACTCGGGTCAAGGTTTAGTGTGAAAGTATCAACATGAAGAACCTGGCAATTCAACCCGGGTTCAAAAAAAAAAAAAGTTGAATCAGGGTAGCCCTGTGTATAATGGATGACCCGGGTCAGCCTGGGGGTTCAGAATCCTGGGTCCGACCCAGGTTTCCGATGAGCAACTTCACTGTGTCATAATGAACTGTTGGATTTTTTAGGATGTTTAGAAAACCAAAATGAGGTTTTTCAGCCCATGTTTTAGGATTTTATAGGTTTTAAAAAATGCAGTTTAGGAATGTACTGTATGCATTGTATGAAAATAAAACAAAACCAGATGTGGCCGGATGGAGTGTCTTGTCTGCAGTGCCAACTCCTACACCGTGACAGGGGGCATTTGTGCACATAACAGTATAGTGCAGCACCAGATCCTTACACGGAACAGGAGCTGGCACTTGGCCAGTGACACCCTGGTATGGCTTGCACCCGCCTCTGTGATGTCACCGCAGATGTCTGCTGCTACTACCTTGCAGCGTTTGCTCCTGTGATGCGCATGACACGTGGGAGCACTACGCAGCATGACCGTCCGATCCATTTGCAGCTGCGGCTTTCCTGTAGTAGCAAATGGATCACTGGTGCTTCTGTATATATGTACTACATATATAAACTGCTCATTACTCACATTTCCACAGTACATTTATATTGTTTCAACTTAAGTAACAGAATTAGGTAATTCTAGGTATTAACACCCATTTTAGGTCCTGTAGAGGTTAAGTATTTTATTCCCTGGTACAGTGGAGTAGCAATAGCCCCCCACAGACCCCTTGGTGG
Source organism: Crinia signifera (assembly GCF_055691185.1). Classification (NCBI taxonomy): domain Eukaryota; kingdom Metazoa; phylum Chordata; class Amphibia; order Anura; family Myobatrachidae; genus Crinia; species Crinia signifera. The sequence goes on from NC_139217.1 coordinate 47,251,726, forward strand.
TTTGTGGGTGCTGACGGTCTGCGTAGACTTTTTCTACAACTGGTCGTTATCAGTGGATTCCACCCTTCCTCCATTCGCTGGGGTCTGTCGCATCTGCCTTCCATTGAAAATGTCCCTCCCAAAATGGCAGTCACCTTAGATGAGATATTTTGGTTGCTAGCGGAGGCGGTGGCCATTTTGGGAAGGACATAATGACATTTTTAATGGGGGCAGACCTAACAGACCCTGGTAGTGGTGGCCAGAGGTAAGGATGGCCATCGTTGCCATTGCCATTGCCATCGAAGGCAATAATGCAACTGCCCATCGATAGTGTTAAACTATGCAATGGATGACCATTGATATTTTTACCTATCGATGATCATCCATTGTGTTTGACTGATTGGCCTGTGAGCTAATCAAAATACGGGGCGGGGCTTTGCGGGTGTTGTGGGCGGAGCTATGCTCTGTTTCACGGCACGTTGAAAAAAAAGCAAAACATTGTTTTGTTTACAGAGGGGAAAGCACATTCTTCATACCACTGCCCTGGCGCAGAAAACATTTTTGAGTGCAGTGGGAAAGGAACAGAAGGTGCATAGTGTATTCCTGGGCTCAGTCATATTTGTCTGGGATCATATTTTTCACCTAAACATACTGAGTTGGTTATCTGTGAAAGAAGTGACACTAGGACACTGGGTAGTTTGCGTTCACACCTGACAAAATCCCGGTTTGGTGGGTATGAACATGCAGAAACCTGGGATTTAGGTGCAAGTGTGAAAGGGGTATTATTGTTTTTGGAACATGACATACGCCAATGGCCTGACCCACCAGTCCTCAAAGGTTCTGCTCATTTCCAGTAATATGAAGGGTTCACTCCAGTTAGCACCATGTATAAATTCCAAGCTCACAAGAGGAAATTTGTGGGGGTTATTTGTGCACACACCCCGAGGTTGGGAAAGGGTAGGGGAAAAAATCTTTATTTTAAGGTATAAATTTTGGGACTTGCGTTCGATCACACAGACTTGCGAGTGGCCACTCAGCGGAAGACCGCCCTTGGCCGCTCCAAACTGTGGCTCTCCTCCCCCAAACCGGCGTTATATAAACCCATGGAGTCCTGCTGTTCTTACCAGTAACCCACTGCCAACCTGTAGCTACAACTAGCCATTACCCTCCTTTGTCTTAGCTCACCCCTGCTTCTATTAGTTAGTGCTGTGCCTTCTTCTGGCGGCGGCTAGTGGTGGCTGCCGAATGGCGATAGAATCGCTAGGCGCAGCTCCAATGTGAGCTGCTCCATCTCTACATACCAGAATGTACTACAAGCTCTAAAGCAGACAGCGACACCCCAGGCAGGAAAGAGGAACTGCATGTATTTTAAAAGGTGCAGGGTGCTAGAATGAACACTAGTAACCTTCTGTAAATGTTACAAACAAAAATAATACACTAATAATCGCCTCCAGCTCTAATGACCAGATGTTTCTGTAGGACACATCAGTCAGAGGGGAGCTGTAAATATGCGGCGTGTTCTTAGCTGGGCCATATCACGAGGGGGGGAATACAAACGTTGGATTGTCTGTCTGCGAGCCCAGTCTTCCATGGTATAAGGCAGCGAGAGATAATTAATGACATATCCGCCGTTCCTAATATCTTCTGGTATTCCGCTATGTCATTGTTGGAGTTTTGTTGGTTTGTTTCGCCCTTGTTTTTCATTTTAATGACGCCTTCAGGCAAGAGGGTTGTGCATTGGAATAATTATCTAACCCAGTGGTTCCCAAACTGTCTTTAATCAGCATTTTTTGTCCATGGAACTCCTCGGATAAAAGTTTATATATTTTTTTAATTGATGTATTTGTAAGAAATATAAAATAAAGTAATTTGTGCCTGCGTGTCATCTGTTTGGCCAATTATGGTTTGGTCAGGGTTGGCTGGTTTAAACCAAATGTTGTTTTTTTTTTTTTTTTTTTTTATAACTTTTTTTTAAATTATTATTTATTTAATATGTTGTGACATCAAAACAAAGCCTATTGTAAGGGAATCCCTGGTGTTATTCCAAATTCTTTTTGCTTGTGCTCTTTATCTAATACCCCTTTCAGACAGAAAAAAAGACCCGGTAATTTCCCTGCTCTTGCCGTGTCGACACGGGTTTTTCTTCTGTCTGAAAGGGTCAACACGGGTCTAAAGTTCCGGGACTTCGACCCAGTAATTTACCTGGGTTTTTCCCGTGTCAGACACGTGTCTGCGGCTGTGTGAAAGGTCCCGACCCGTGTTTTTCTCCCGACTATTGAAAAATCATGTTCATTGGCTGTGCAGCATGGTGCTGCGTGATTGGCTGATCTTTACAGCTTCCCTGATTGGCTGAGCGCACGTGGCAGAGGACATGGCGCACTGGAAAGATGAGGAGATCCGTGAGCTGCTCAGTGTCAGAGGGGAGGAAGAAATCCGCAAACAGATTACTGGCACAGTGAAGGACGCTGTAGTCTACACCAATATTGCCAAGGTCCTCACTTCAAGGGGCATTGTGCGCACCCAGCAGCAGGTGGTCAACAAACTAAAAGCTCTGCGCAGGTATTACAACAAAGTTTGTGACAACAACAGGAGGAAAAGTGGTGCTGGGAGGATGGAATGGGTTTACTTCGACCAATGTAACGAGGTCTTTGGCAATTCTGCCCTGGTGAACCCTGTTGCCATATCATCATCCAGTGCAGCTTCATCACGGAGCATAACTCCAGAATGCAGCCCATCTTGCCCACCTATAATGGAGTTGGAAGACAGCATAGACAACAGCATCCCTGATCCTATTGCTGCCATGGAGGACACAATTGATCCAATAGAGGCTGAGGTTGACGACAGTGGAGCCAGCACCATTACCCCATCTGGGACACCCGCTCCTGCACAGACTGAGACCCCAACGTTGCGTCGTAACAGTAAGTTTTTCAAGTATTGTTTGTGTATCTATTTTAATAGATGTACAGGGGGCTATAGGTATCAGCAGGCCTTTAATGCCCCACATGCTAGTACCTGTGGTTCTCCCAAGTATCAGCATGTGTTGCAGGCTTGCTGGGACCTGTAGTCCCACAGTAACACAGGTAACAACCACGCACCCACTACTACAGCACACATGTGGTGTGCCCTGGAGAGGGGTATTGTGGGAACCAGTAGTAGTAGTGTGTATATATATATATATATATATATATATATATATATATATATATATATATATATATATATATATATACTGGCATGGCGCTATTGGATTGTAATGATTTTTCCTTTTTTTTAGTATTTGATGTACCTGCAAGGAAGAAAAAACCGTCAAAGATGGAGCTTGCTACGCGCTCAATGTCAAGAATCCTGGTAGATCATCTCCGAGAGTCCGATCTTGAATTTCAAACTCAAGAGGATGCCCGACTACAGCGCTTCTTTGACAACGAGAGACAGTTGCAAGATTCCTTTCTCACACAGTTGGTGGGTCTGCACGAACGCATAGCGCGTGAAAATCGTGATGCACAGATGACCTTCCTTTCCAATATGGTGTCTACATTACAGAATCCGCACCCTTACAAGCTGTGTAGTCCGTACGCTGAGGGTGATTATTGTAATCCACCACACAGAGGCCATACATTTATGCCTTCAAATTCAAGCCAAACTACTGTGCAGGGCCAAGGGCGTAGTTATACTGAAAACATGGGCAATAATTTTTCACATGCCACACAGCCAAGTAGGCCACATGCCAATACCAGTCCACAGGAGACAGTGCATGATACTGTCAATGGCACAGGATGTAGTAGGCAATATGGCAATGTGAAAAATTATGCTGATGATTCAGTGAATGCTAGTAATCATAACACTCCTGTTAGCACTGTAATCAGCACTGCCTACAGGCATTTGTAGTAATGTTGCTATATGGTTGTTCTATTTCTATTTTTTCTGGCCTCGTTCAATTTTTCTTGGTTAAAAAGTGGCACTTACAAGGGCCTTTAAATGCTGTGTTCCATTTTGATGCACACAGTAGAGTATTATGGTTCTTTAGTTTATGAGCCTCAAAAAAGCTCATTTGGTTCTTCAGTTTGGAGCTGAATCAAAGTTCTCAAACTTTTTTTTATTTAAATGTGTACAAATAGAGTATACTCTAGATATGTGGCTGAACATAATCTATAATGTGTACACAGTGTGCCTTCTTCTTTATCTTTAAGGCAATAAAAAAATTCCCTGTTTGGGGCTTATATTTATATATTTATATTTTTTTTGGGTGTACTAAGGGCTATTTCACACACTCCGACTCCTGTCGGATGGCGAAACCCCGCACGGCCAGGAAGCCGTGACACACACCGTAGTTAATAATGGGCACAGATGTGACCATTCACCCAGCCCGCCTGGTTTCAGCCGGATCCCATCATTGTAAACTGCTGTGTGCGGCACAGATTCCTGGCCGTGCGGGTTTTCACTGCCCGGCAGGAGCCAGAGTGTTTAGAATTGCCCTACAGCACAGGTCTTCAACCTGTGGCCCTCCAGATGTTGTGAAACTACATGTCCCACCATGCATTGCCACATTTTTTCCTATAGTTGGATGGCAAAAAAACTCAGGGCATGCGGGGACATGTAGTTCCACAACATCTGAAGGGCCACAGGTTGAAGACCTGTGCCCTACAGATACCAAAAATTGCAAATACAAGTGTTTATCTATATATACAGTGCCGGATGAAAATGTGTGGCTGCTGGACAGTCGGACTAGGTGTGTGTCTCCCCTATACTATACCAGCTTGGATGGCAGCACAACCTATTCACCCACCACTGATAGTATACCTATGCTAAATACATATTGTACCTCGTGTTGCAATAGTTCAATGTCGTTTCAGTGTTGTAAGGATATTTATGACCACTAAAGATTTATATTTGAAAACATTTTATATTTAAAGTGAACTGCATAAAACACATTTTGTGAAAAATAAAACCAGTTCTTTCAAACATACAACCAATGTGTCCTTGTTTTTCTACTGTGTCATAGTATTTAGGTTAATAGTGAGGGTGTTCTGCAACTTGTCAGCCATGTTTAATGCAATCCAGTGAGCAGACACCTCCCACTTTTGATGACCTCATCTCTGTGTGCCTTTAAAACTGTCCTTTTCTTATGACACACAGAGTTTTGCAGGAAAAATCCGGCTTCTGTGTGAAAGGGGTCGACACGGGAAATACCCGGGTTTTTGCTCCTGTGTGAAAGGGGGTCAGCCCCTTGCTGCCTAGTTGTACCCGGGTTTTTGTATCCGGGAAATACCTGGGTTTTTGGGATTTTTCTGTGTGAAAGGGGTATAAGTAAGCTGAACCAATGCAGTAAATCAGACACACAACAGAGATATAGGGAGGTGATTCAGATAAGAGGTGCTAAGTCTGCCTAGCATCAAGCTTCTCCCCCCAACATTCGTAAATCCTTTTGTATTTCCCATTATTGAACAACTGACTGCTGAATCATCTTCAGCTAGTGTAGAATTTTTTTTTTAGTTCATTCGAAGCTTCGAAACAGACTGGGAACTGAAAAGGCATCTAAACGAATGGTTTTATCCAAAATGTTGAATGCCAGTGACCTATCCAGTGCCAATGCTTAACTCCTTCGTTATTTTGAATTTGTGCGTCTCTCTGAAAATTACTTTTGCATGTTTTAATTTTGTTTAGTCTAAAATTGGTTTTATTGAAAGATTTAAAATAAATCCTGAAAACAAAAAAGTGAAAAATTCATGGAGACCTTTTGACCGTCGACCTAATGATTGTGTGGACATTCCAGCCATGTTGACCTATTTCTTGTGTCGACTTAAGCCAAGTCGACCCAGTGCATGTCGACATATGTGTAGACCTAACGACCCTTTAATTTCCTGAAATTGACTTCTTAGAATTCCAAACTGCTCTGTGCACCCACTGCCAGGGATGAGAAAAGGGGGCACAGTTTTGCATCGGTGTTGGGTACCGGCAAGTCAGATGTTAATGTGCACTCTCTGGTCGAATCATTTCCACAGGATTTAGCCTGGTGCTTCTGGTGCTTTCTATCATGTAAAGTGTTGCATTTTCCTGCTGGATCAGTGATCTGCATGATGTTCCCAATGCTGGGAGAAATGGAGAGGGGCAGTCTGATCACGCTTCCACAGAGACAACATTTATCAGGAGGGTTTGGATGGAGCAGTCAGTTTCTGTGCTGGGAAGCTACGGCTGTGTGACCTGAATTACCATTGCAGATCAGGGTATGGTCAGGATCAGGAGCTCACCGTCGCTCTGTTCTTAGGAGTCCCCAATGGGACGTATATGAGACCTACATTTACACTAAATTTATGATGTAATAATAATTTATGGGTACATTTACTAAAGTTTCTAAAAATTAAAAGTTTTGATGTTGCCCATAGCAACCAATCTAATTCTGTCTATAATTTCTCTATTGCATCCAAGAAAATGATAAACCTTCCCCCCGACACCGTCACCGTCTATTCTGAAAACGGGGGCGTGGCCTTGAGAAAACGGCGCAACTCTAGACCATGCCCACTTCCATCTAGGCCACGCCCCACAATTTCGGGTAGGCCTCCAGCGCGCTCACTGCATCCCTCCTTAAAGTAGCGAGGTATGTGTACATGTACTGTGCTCCATTATTGTCAGCAGTAGGCAACATGTGGAACTACACATCCCAGCAGGCCTACACAGAGCATGCCGGTTTGTGGTACCACAGCAGCTGGTGTGACGTAGGCTGCATGCCCCTAATGTATGGAGTTACAAATGAAGTAAAAATTGCTCTATTAGTGAAATGCATCTGAAGGCCCCCATACATTACAGGGAATTCTCCCCTCAGATAAGTTGCGCACAATCTCCCCTTAAGCCACCTGGGAAACAGGATCACATGCACATCTAAGTGCAGTGTACCCAGCCCATAGAGATAGTTGTCCCCAGAACTACTGTAAAATCATCCTAGCAGCCATAAAGTGCCTGGTTCACCAGCCCTGTCTTGTGTGTCAGATCTCGGCATCCTCATCCCCTGCTCCCACCTGCCCGAGTCCTTACCTTGCGCTGCGAAGGTGCCGCTGGCGGTCAGTATGGCCAGGGCAGCAGGAAACACATCTGCAGGATGTACCCCAGTCTCAGCCCGCAGCTTTCACTTTCCAGACCATGCTTCATGATCACGGCGGCTGCAGGTTAAACTCCGGGGAGGGTGGGGTAGTGCGGCCGCTGTGCTGCTCGGGGGGTGGGTGGCTGGGGTTATGCCGCCAAGTCACTGTGGCCACTGCGTCGCTCTACAGGGGGTGATGCTCCACTAAGTCTCTCCACGGGGAACGGGTGGTGATGCGGCGACCGCCGAGTCACTTGACCGCCGCTCACCTCCATCCAGGGGGTCCCTGCTTCCAACTACCACCCTCCAGTGGCCGGCGCCCTAGGCAAATGCCTAAAGCTGCCTTGTGGTGGTACCAGCCCTGGATATATCACATGAGATCCCAGTGAAACTTGCATGGCTTGGCTGCGATCTGGCAGATTGCTAGTGCAGCAGCTGCGACTTGCAAGCTCTGGTGCGATGTGCACGGGACCGCACATCTCATCGGACATGCTGTCAAATACATGGGGTTTTCCCTATGCAACCAAGCATCTGACTTTCCTTCTTCATTGCTGTGTTCTATTGCCTACCTGCCTTTATATAACCTGGAATAGTGACACCTAGATCCCTCTCCTCCTCAGTAGTTTCCATTATAGGGCCATTTATACAATGACCCATTTACACTGCCTCTGACCCGAGTTTTTGCGGCGGTGTAGAAGGGGTATTACTTATATAGCGCACACCTATTTCGCAGAGAATAGTTGAACATTCACATCAGTCCCTGCTCCAGTGGAGCTTACATTCTATATTCCCTACTACATGTACACGCACACACAGACATTCTAGGGTTAATTTGTTGGGAGCCAATTGGCCTACCAGTATATTTTTGGATTGTGGGAGGAAACCGGAGTAACCGGAGGAAACCCAAACAAGTACGGGAGAATATACAAACTCCGCACAGTTAAGGCCCCCATACACTATGCAATTTTGGGACGATTTCATCCGATTTCAGCACTTTGGGCCGATAACCGGGTGAAATCGGCCCAAAATCACAGGTGTGTGATATCTGATCCGATCCGATGCGCGGTCCCGTGCACATCGGACCGGATCAGGGAGGTCGGACGGTCTGCACATAAGATCACGTCTGACCGCCCTGTATGCATATGCCTGCCCACCTGACAGGCATATGCATGCAGACAACCGGGGGATCAGTGGGACAGGCAGCGGGTCTCTGAGCGCTTAGCTGGCGGTGCCGGCGAGTGCTGACCTGGCCGGGGCGGTGTGATGATCACAGTCTCTCGATCAGCAGCGCTGCGGGACGGGAGTGGGACGCGCAGTGGCGGGTATTAGATTTTTAAAATACCTGTCAAATGACTGATTGGCTGAGAGCTCTCAGCCAATCAGAGAACGGCCAGTCATTTGACAGGTTTTTTAAAAATCTAATACCCGCCACTGCGCGTCCCACTCCCGTCCCGCAGCGCTGCTGAATGAGAGACTGTGATCATCACACCGCTCCGGCCAGGTCAGCACTCGCCGGCAGCTAAGCGCTCAGGGACCCGCTGCCCGCCCCACTGCTCCCCCTGATGAGGATCACCGCCGCCCCCTCTGCACCTCACTGCCTGCCCCCTGCTCCCCGACGTGATAAATCGCAAGAGATTTATCACATGCCAAATTTGGCTCATCAAGTGCCAAATTGTATGTGAGCCTCCCGGGCGGCTCACAGGAGAATTGGGTCCGACTTGTCCTGAGGACAAGTCGGCCTAATGTATGGGGGCCTTTAGGGCCATGGTGAGATTCGACAGTAGAGCTTTTTTAAACATGCATGGGTTAAGGTGCCCACACACTAGAACGATTTTTGGGCCGATTGGCCGATTTTCGATAAATCGGCCGATATATCGACCGATATTTACCGATAATCGGTCAAAAATCGGTCAAAAATCGGCCGATGCTCGCTCCCGTGGATCTTTTGCTAAATCTTCTGATCTTGCAGCACGCACAAAAGATCAGAAGATTTAACAAAATATCCATAGGAACGCACAGGGGATCTTAAGAAAAATCTTTGGTAAAGATGTGCGCTTGCCTGAAATCTTTTGTCCAGATCGGACAAAAGATTTGAAGGCTAATTTATGCGCACATCTTAAGATCGCAGATCTTTCTAGTGTGTGGGCACCAGGTTCAAAAGGGAGATTGTACCATAAGGATGATAAGGCTGTCTAGATGGTCCAAGTGGTTCTTATCTGCTGTCACAGTCTATGTGTTTATGTTGGTAAATGAATACTCCATTCCGAACATGTGAGCTTAAGGTGCCCACACACTAGAACGATTTTTGGGCCGATTGGCCGATTTTCGATATATCGGCCGATATTTACCGATAATCGGTCGAAAATCGGCCGATGCTCGCTCCCGTGGATCTTTTGCTAAATCTTCTGATCTTACCTGCTGCACAAAAGATCAGAAGATTTAACAAAAGATCCATAGGAACGCACACGGGATCTTAAGAAAAATCTTTGGTAAAGATGTGCACTTGCCTGAAATCTTTTGTCCAGATCGGACAAAAGATTTGAAGGCTAATTTATGCGCACATCTTATGATCGCAGATCTTTCTAGTGTGTGGGCACCTTTAAACTGGTCTAACCAGACTCTGATTGCTCTCCGGATGACTTCATTGTAACTGATAAAATGACACTTTAATTACATGGAGGATGGCGGGATTCTGCCAGCTTGTCTTGTTTGTGACTGGAACTTGGCAAATTGCTGCACAGCAAGCTTGGGCAACACGTGTGTATGTATGGGGGTAGCACAACAAGTACCAGAATGCCTGGGGAACAGCAGACTAACTATAAAGTATGTATTTATGGTAAGCAATATATACATAATACTAGTAAACCTGCTCGACGCAAAAGCTTTGAAAGCTAGTCTGCTGCCTTCTGTGCTTGAGCATGTGTGAGAGAGAGATGTAGTTTCACTCTCTGCCAGCAGATGGCAGTGTTTTGGAGACTCGCATTCACTAGACATTACCAGGGCGGTAATGCCACAGCCGGGGGACATGTTATATTGGTCCCTGGGACTGTAGGGACCAAAACTAGTCAGCACTGTCTGGGGTTCCCTGGGGGAGTGAGGACTCCCCTATAAATGCCCCTCCCCCAGAGCAATTAAGGAATTCTGTGGCAAGTCCATAGCATTTCAATGAAAAAAAAATAAAAAATTAATATTATGTTTTACATGTAGAACTACAGGTCCCAGCAAGCCTCCCCGTGCATGTTGCTGCTTGGAGCACCACAAATACCAGCATGGGGGGTAGGGGCATTAAAGATCCCATTGGTACCAATAAAACGCATATTATACTAAAGATGTTTTTCCTGAGTGCTGGGTAGAGATGTGCGGGTTGAGTTTTAATTGGATTTACTAAGTTCTCAAATGAGGATCGTATTGGCTATCGGCTGTCACATGTTTTGGATAGCCAATACCATCCGGATTTGAGAACCAAGTAAAACCGAGTAATATCGGACCCGCACATCTCCTAGTTTTGGAATGGCAGGAGACCAGCGAGTTTGTGTGTTCCCATATCCCATATCCTATCGCATTGGTCGAGTTTACAAACGTTTAGCGCTAAGTCGCACATATCGACAACTCATACCCCATTACATCCCACCACAGGAGTTACCAAATTCGGCCCTCAATGCATACTTACATCCAGGTTTTAAGGATAGCCATACTTGAGAACAGGTGAATTAAGGAATACCTCAAGCATGTCACTGAAACCTTTAACCATTAGTGTGCATTGAGGGCCGAGATTAGGACCCACTGATGTACATAATTGAATTGGTCGTAAAATGGGGTCCTCATTTAGAAGCGATGCAATATTCCGGAAGTACGCAGTGCGCGCAAATCCCGTACTTGGGTATGGCTACATCTGTGTACATTCATACAAACATTTCTGTAAGGTTGCAAATTTAAATGCACATTTTAGAGCAATTTAAGAATTAAGGATTCCTTTGCCAGGGTTTAAGTGCGGCACAACGGCAAAGAGCATTTATCATAGGATAAATCATTTTTTATGGGCTTGGCCCCAACATTGACCTGATTTCTTATGGGCTTGGACCCAGCATTGACCACTGTAAAAATAAAGCTGTGTTGTATTTATTAGCTGCATGCAGAAGCAGACAGTATTTACCCTGCATGCAACGATAATGAATGCATTGTGCAGATGAAAATTTAGTTACCTTGCTTCCCACTCAGAACCAGCCCTGTTGCATTCTATAATCTGAGAGTTGCTTTTAGGGTGTAAGAACGCAGAACAAGATTTTGGCAGGAGAGTTTGCTGCGAGTCCAACAGATTGTAATGGTATAAACTCAGCACAGATGTCTGTGTCACACTGATCACATATGTGCCGTTCCCTGTCTTTCTCAGGTACCTTATGAGACGCTGAACAAACGTTTCCGGGCGGCACAGAAGAACATTGATCGAGAGACAAGCCATGTCACCATGGTTGTGGCCGAGTTGGAGAAGACCCTGAGCAGCTGCAATGCTGTGGACTCCGTAGTCAGCCTTCTGGATGGGGTGGTGGAGAAACTAAGTGTTCTTAAGAGAAAGGTACTTATTCATTGCAAGCTACACATTCCTGTTTCCTGTCCCACTTAACCTAGAACGAAGACTCTCCCTCACACATCGATATATTAGACACCAGAAAATGAATCTCCACAGCGCTGTATCCAGGATATGGCCCAATTATCCTTTTCTAGGGGGAGTCGCTTTCCAAACCTCCAACCATAAAAGGACAGAAGAAGATCCTTATGTTAGGCACAAAATTTGTTCTATATTGTTCTGCATTTGGATTGGAGGTGTTTTATCCTGCATGGAATCCACAATAAAGAAGCCTTTATATGAATATAGGAATCACCTTTTTAGGGTTGTGAAATTTCCTGTTTCTAAAGATACCTTTATGTGAACATCTTCAAGTGAGGCAAGGTGAGTTTCACGTGGTTTTATCCTTGAAGGTATAGAACCATTTTTGTGTGTAACATAAGGATCTTCTTCTGTCCTTTTTTACGGTTGGAGGTTTGGAAAGCAACTCCCCATAGAAATGGATCGTTGGGCCATATCCTGGATACATTGCTGTGGAGATTTATTTTCTTGTGCCCAGCCCATGAGGTCTACCATATCATGTATTGTGGCCAGAGGCAGCAGGACAGATATACTGTAAGGGAAGGCCCGAAAACAAATACGACATGAGCAGGAGTGGGTGGTCTGGACCCCATTATCCCATCTGTAGACTGGACATGCTCTTGTTGCGCTTGCTCCTATGTGGAGAGGCCCGGGTTGGTGGTAGGCCAGCGTGGAACTTCCGGCTGCCAATCGGGAGGCTTCTTGGCTGAGGGCAGCTCTAGGCTGCAGCATACCGATCAATGCTCTGAGTAATGCTTTAGGATGTTACTACTGTATGTATAGTCAAGCAGCCAACAGGAACTGTGATTTAAACAGCTTATGAAGGCTGAGGAGTAGTGATATTTATTAACCTCCTCATTGTATGCAGAATCTCGCCCCCGGAATCCAAGCACCCTATTGGCTAATAAGGTTGGCTTAATGCCCATATGGATCTAGGATGCCTTAGGCAAGTGGCTAGGGTGCCTATGACAGGGCTAGACCTGCTCCCTGTCAGTTACACTGCATGCCACACCAACAGTAATACACAGACTATAAACCCCCCCCCACACACACACACAAAGTAACTGTTCACTTTCGTGCACCTGCTGTTGCTTATATATAGACGGAGCAGCCACCACGGTTTGTAGCATGCCATGTGTCTCATACATTCTAAGATGGGTAACCCATCACTACCGGCAGTGTGACCGTACCATGCTATGTGAAGAGAGAGTTTAAGTAGCAGCTCCTTGTGTTTCCTGCAGTGTTTACAAAAAATGACAGGAGTTGGTTGGCACTTTATCCCTTTCCACTTTATATCTCTCCATGGCTTAGTACATAAGGGTTGGGTATGGGATATCTTCAGCCGGGATGCCAGATGATAGAACACTGACAGCGGCACCTTGGAGGTAAGTATTCAACCCCCCACACAACCCTAATCCTCCTTACCTGCCTTCTAATTGTAACCCTCCATTCAAAGTGTCTAACCCTAACCCCAACCAGCCCAAGCATACTTACATTCGGGGGGGCGGACTGTTGGGATTCTGATGTTGGCGTTGTGACCTGTGTCGGGTTTTCAAAATCAGTTCTCCAACTGCCGGCACCCCCCAAATCTGGTGTGCTGAATGTATCCCGTAAATCAGGCATGTCCAACGTTGGCCCTCCAGATGTTTTGAAACTACACATCCCAGCATGCTTTGCCACAGTTTTGCTATTAGAGAATGCTAAAACTATTGGATCTGGAGGGCCAACGTTGGACATGCCTGCAGTAAATCAAGGGATGGGGAACCTTCGGCCCTCCAGCTGTTGTTGAACTGTACATCCCAGCATGCCGTGCCACCGGTTTAGCATGGCCAAATAGTGAAACTGTAGCCGGGCATGCTGGGATGTGTAGTTCAACAAAAGCTGGAGGGCTTAAGGTTCCCCATCCCTGCTGTGCATGGACCCCTTAGTGACAGAATTACAGTCAGTAAGAACTCCTATGGTGGCTTCACACACACTGGGGAGAAACCGTGCTATAATATTGTGGTTTAAACATTTATAACCGACATGCTTTGCGCTGCCATTTTAGCTTGTTTGAGATCAGAACATATTAAACCTTGTTTAATGCTCGTAGTGCACATGCCTCTTGCAGTTTGTGATGGCTGAGGAGGAAACCTTTAATCACAATTCACTTCATTATTTTTTATTGTTCTTGTAACAAAGCTTGGGAGGTCTGGGTGAGGCAGTACAGTGTATATGGCTGGTGATTCCAACTGTTTTGACAGCAGAATCTGAGCTTACATAAGCCCAAGCTAGTATTCCTCTCCTTGGTACCAGGTGTGGTTTACATCTTATTTCTTTCAAGATTTGCAGCTTTACCACGATTCCCAAATAACAGCCGTTAATGACTTTATCTGGGCATAGTAATATATACATTCATTTTATAATAATATAATGCTGCCGACATGAACCAAAAAGCACAATTGGCATGTCTTTTTTTGGTACTTATGTAATATCTGGGCTCCCGTTTTTCTTATGAGACCGCGTCCCCTCGCGGGGCTCGCTGCGCTCGCCACGCTTCGGGCACGGTGGCTCGCTGCGCTCGCCACTTTATATAAAATCAACTCCATGCGTAGTTGGATAGTAGGGGTATGAAAAAATGGGGTGTATTTAACATGGGAGCCCAGATAATACATAAGTACCCTTTTTTTTTTTCATTGAATTTTCAGGCTTAATTTTTTCCCTAAGATCATCGGCTGGTTTTAATATGCCGCAGCTTTTACCCCGAACCCTAAATTCAGAACACAAGTCTGGCCTCTTAAATGTCGGATTAAATGCTTCTTAAATTGGGCGTGTGACTTTATTCTAAAGTCCTCCAGTCTGTACACAGCATGTCTGTACCCTGGGAAACGGAGAGCCATCCATTCATAGCTAGGAAGATCTAGGCTTGTGCTCCGGGTGAGTCATGGCATGTCTCCAGCCATACTTCCATCCCTACTCTTAACCCTTTCAGGTCCAACGTCTAGTCAGGCTCAACAGCACTAGCGCTAGCAGCAGATCCAATGGTGAGACACTTTAAAATAAGAACATTAACATCGTTCAACATTCAATTTAATTTAAACAAGACAAAAAATAATTTGGACTGAAAAAGGTTAATGGCAGCTCTAGTCCTCCAACATCTATTATATATATTGCCTTGCTTCGGCCTCTAATTCACATCCTCTCGTAGCTAAGAGATGTTAATCCCCGACTCTCATGTACAAGCACAGCTATAAGAGATATGGAGGGCGTGGGACAGCTGAGGGCCAGACGCCATAGCTACAAGTTGTATGGTTTAGAGTTTGCTCTTAATTATGTGTAACAGATTTGTGTGATATGTTTATATAAACTGTCCACACTTGTAGTGCTTTACAGAGGTAGTCTATATGTGATGGGTAGGATTAGTCGGGGCATTCCTGGGTAATCTCACTTTCGGGGAGAAGTATCAAACCTTGTCTAGAAATACCAGTGTAGAGGTACCAACCTCTCAGATTCTGTCAAAACAAATGGTGCAATGAAATGAGGTCTGAGTTCAGTGCCCGTGCACAATGCTGTACGGACTTTTCTCTTTTTTCTTTTTCTTTTTTACAAGGCATGGTTTTTGCCAAGCAAATGATTGCCCCTTTAAAAAATAATAACCCTCCACGTTGGGACAACATACTGCACAAGCTCCGAACTGATTGGTAATTGGTGTCTCTCTCTCCCAGGTTTGATACTCCTTCTCGCTTTGTGTTCTCCAGATTTATTATTACAGTGTTCCTTATCAGCTAGTAATAAAACTGACATAACCATTCCTTCTCAATAGCACAAATGAAGACTGTGAGGGAATGTAATATCTTAAGGCAAAGGGATGACCTATATTTGGTGATTGTAAGCGTGGTTCTGCGGAGCAGATGAAGGTTGCACTTTGGTATTGGTCATTTCATAATACATCTCTTTGGGCAAATGACTAGGTTTCTGGAGGTGGATGGTTTAGGTGTAAGCCAATTTTACCCCTAGGCGGATCTGCAGTTGAGATGTCTGCGGAGCAGTTATAATGAGGCATTCGCATTGGAAGGGTAATCCTTTATTTTTTAAAGCCCTTTTGGTGTGGAATGTGACAGGAACACTTGCCCACAGTTCCTAGGCCAGCAGATGTGTACACAGGGTACTCCTCTTTAGATATGTAAATATATATATATACCACAAATATGGCGCCGCAGAAGGCTGCCTCTGAGCTGTGCAGCTCAACCAAACTATATGTCTCCTCTTGTCTCCCCCTGTCCTTGTCCTCATTCATCATTCATCACCCCCTCGAGTGCGGTGCCCCTGCCAAGTGTGGTGACCAAGCACAGCAGAGAAGCCCTTCTGAAATGGAGCTCACCCCTGGAGCAGACCACCTGTATGTGCCTGACGAAGCGGGAGGTGGGCAGACTGGCAGCCTTCACAGTCCACTCTGCCCTTGCTACCCTGTGCAGAAAGGATGCAACAAAGTTGCAGCCAGCAGGGAAGTCGCATGGTAGGCCACTGCAAGATCCTCCATCCTATGCTTCACAGAAACTTGGCTGGAAGACCATATCACCGAATCCTCAGTGACTCGGTCAGGCTTCAGCCTCTTCAGGGCCGACCGCGACAAAGAGCTCTCGGGCAAATCCAAAGGAGGGGGCATATGCACCAACATAAAGTCCCTAAGCAAGTCATGCAGCCCCCAACTAGAGACTCTTACCATCAAATGCAAACCTTTTTACTCCCCTCAGGAGTTAAATTGCCTCTATTATCCTAGTGGGAGTATACATCCCCCCCACAACCAAGTCCAACAGAAGACCAACTTCAGCTGGCCACTCTGATAATGGACATCGAACTTGAACACCCAGACTCACTGCTAATTGTGCTCGGCGACTTCAACTGTGCCAGCCTGAGCCAGGAGCTTCCCAAATACAAGCAGCAGGTCACGTGCCACACAAGAGAGGAGCGAACGCTAGACTACTGCTACACCACCATAAAGTCTGCATACCGATCCATCCCCCATGCAGCACTGGGTCTCTCCGACCACTGCATAGTCCACCTTCTTCCAACATATATCCAGAAGCTAAAGACTGCTAAGCCTGTTATCAAGACTGTCAAAAACTGGTCAATCGAGGCAAAAACAAAGCTCCAGGCCTACTTCGACTGCACTGACTGGACGGTGTTCGAATCCTCTGCCTCTGACATAGATGAACTAGCGGATGCAGTCACACCTACATCAGCTTCTGCAAGGACTTCTGTGTACCAACCAAGCAAATCCGATCCTTCAACAACAACAAGCCATGGTTCGGTAGCCAGCTCAGGAAACTCCGCCGAGCCAAGGAGGAGGCATACAGCAGCGGGGACAGGGCACAGTACAAAGGAGCCAGGAACTCCTTGATTCGGGGTATCAAACTTGAAAAAAGGGAATATACAAACAAGCTGACGCACAACCTCACAGCAAAGGACCCTGCAGCAGTATGGAAGGGCATGCAAACCATCACAAATTACAAGAAAGCCCAACCACAGTCTGAAACCAGCCATGAACTTGCAGAAGACCTGAATAAGTTCCACTGCAGATTTCAGGAGGCCATACCTCCCCCACTCCATCACAAAGACCACGACTCCCAGGCCCTCCACATGGACCAAGGGGAGGTAGAAGCAGTACTCAAAAGAATAAAACCTAAGAAGGCTGCGGGACCGGATGGTGTGTCGCCATCCAGCCTTAGGACCTGTGCAGCTCAGCTCTCCACCATCTTCACAACGATATTCAACTCCTCCCTGGACTTGTGCAAGGTTCCAGCCTGCTTCAAACGCTCTGTCATCGTTCCGGTCCCCAAGAAAATACCGGCGAAGGACCTAAATGACTTCAGGCCAATTGCACTAACTTCAGTGGCCATGAAAGCATTCGAAAGACTAGTACTGAAGCACCTGAGAGAAGTGACGAACTCTCACCTTGACCCCATGCAGTTCACCTACTGGGCGAACAGAAGTGTACAGGATGCGATCAACCTCAGGCTGCACCATATTTTACAACACTTCGACCACCCAGGCACCTATGCGAGATTCCTATTCGTGGACTTAAGCTCAGCATCTTCCCCAGCATCCTGCAGCCAAAACTCCTCTCCTTAGCAGTCCCAGGATCAACATGCTCATGGATAGTGGACTTTCTAACGGCAAGGGAACAGGTGGTCAAAGCCGGTGCCTTCTCATTCAGCACACAAACAATCAGTACTGGAGCCCCCCAAGGATGCGTTCTCTCCCCTCTGCTCTTCTCTCTCTACACGAATGACTGCACCTCAGCTGAGCAGTCCGTGAAAATCATCAAATTCGCAGACGACACCACTATCATCGGCCTAATCAAGGATGTTGACGAGACCGCATACAGGCATGCAGTGGAGAAGCTGACAGTGCTGCAGCAGCAACAACCTCGATCTACACCCCACCAAAGCAGTTGAGATGGTGGTCGACTACAGGAAAAAATTAAATGCACTGCTCCCGCTAACAATAGCCAACGCAGTGGTGTCGCGGGTTGAATCCTTCAAATTCCTAGGAACAACCATGTCCAGCGACCTAAGATGGGGATTAAACATAACCACAAATATCAAAAAGGCCTATCAGCACCTGTTCTTCCTGAGGCAACTCAGGAAATTCAACATCCCACAAGAGCTGCTGTGTGTATTCTACACCGCCATTGTGGAGTCTGTCTTATGTTCCTCGATCACAATCTGGTACGGTGGCACAAGCGAGAATGACAAACAAAAACTGCAGAGGATAGTGAAGACTGCGGAAAGGATCATAGGGACCAACCCCCCCCCCCGATAAGGGATCTGTTCTCATCCAGGGTAAGGAAACGCGCCGAGAAGATCGCGATGGACGCTGCATCCCGGTCACAACCTGTTCAACATCCTACCATCCGGAAGATGATTCAGGTCCATCCCAGTCAAAACGTCCAGATCCGCAAGAAGCTTCTTTCCATTAGCCGTCCATCACCTGAACAATCCAATCAAAGCAAATGCAATCCCAATATCAACAGACAAACAACGTGACCCTACTTGGCGACCTGACCACCATAGTCGTAGCTAGAAATGGAATGCATGTAATGTCTCCCCCCCCCCCCCCCCCACACACACCCCTTACCCCTGTTTGATGCTGCCCTGTAATCCACCAAAAATTCCTAGTGTGCGCAACCATACATGGCCAATAAACTTGATTCTATTCAATAAATAAAATGTAGTAATAATAATACTACATTTTTGGTGGTCCAGCTTGCTCACCCTTGACTTCTAATCCAGCTTTGGGAGGACTGATTTGGATGATTGTCAAGAATTTGACTGAACTGGGTGTTTTAATAGTTGTCTAGGCTCAAAGAAGACGTACGTCCATCAAGTTCAACCTTTGGTCTATTTGTTATGGGTGCCGGATGACTGCCCGACAGGAGGGATCCCGATGGACAGGGGTTGTTCTATCTTGTGGGGGTCTGTCTTTACAACTAGGGAAAGCCGGATTGTCCAAGAGGGGGAGGAGGGCAGGAGGACAATAAAGCAATAACTAGGACTTAGCCTATCCCAAAGAGATAGAGCGAAGGCGATAGATGGAAAAGCTGATACGCCAGGAGGTCTGGTCTTTCGAGGAATCCAAAGAAGGGAGAAACTAAAAAGCATTCAAACCAATTCTGATTCTAATTGAACCAGTGACGTGAGGTAGAGCTAGAATGCCAAGCAACTCCCAAGAGAGATGAGCAGCATAAAAATATTGTTTAATGTTTGGGACACCTTCCCTGGAACCGCTGTAGAGTGTCTTTTGCCTGACCATAAGAAGTGCAAGATTTTTTTCTGAAGGCCGTGAAAGGTATGCGAGGGGATCATTCCTGGGAGAGCTTGAAATAAATACAATAAATGAGGAAGAATGTTCATCTTCAGAGCGTTTGCCTGGCCTGTCCCAATTCCTCCAATTTATTGATCGGCCTCTTATGTGGCACAGTATCAAAAGCCTTAGCAAAATTCCGGAAGACCACATCTACAGCATTTCCATTATCTAGATTCTTGCTGTAGGGAGTTCAGTCTTGAGGGGTCATTGTCCTTTTCTAACCCTATATATAAAATGCTGGAGAACTCTAAAGGCCCCCATATACAGTCCTATACGATTTGGCCCAATTTCACCTGATTCCGATGGATCGGGCAGTCAACTCGGCTTAAACCGCATGTGTATAACTTCCGATCTGATGTGCAGCCCCATTGCATCGGATCTGAGTTGGTGGTCATCGGACCTCTGACTCGGGGCCCCCTCCTGGTGGTGGGGAACGGGATCGAACCCGTAACATGCAGAAGGACATCGCATGTGATCCTGGGCAGCTAAAGGTGGATCTGATATCCATACACTGCGGCGCCTTATCTCAAGGGTGTATGGCCACCTTAAAGCCTTGTAGCCTATAACTTGATCTTCTACTAACATGTCGCTAGCCTATAACTGATGTTGCCTATAACTCTTCTAAAGCCTGCTAGCTTATAACTCTGATCTTCTAGCTCTCAGGTTCTCAAACTTAGCCCTCAGGACCCCACACAGTGCGTGTTTTCCAGGTCTCCTCACAGAAAGACAAGTGAAATAATTAGCTCCACCTGCGGATCTTTTAAAACAGGGGTGTCAAACTCAAATTCATCGGGGGCCGCATTAGCAGTTTGGTCACCCTCAAAGGGCCGGTTGTATGTTGGCATCATAGTACAAACCAATCCCATACTCCCACCTAAAACCAAAAATTCCAGAGACTTCATCTTTGGTTGGTATTTACCGGGGACCCCCCTGCACCCCCATGCTGGAAATCAAGCACATTGAGAGTATATAAATACTATGTAGATATCCAATTAATGTGACTAATGTTTACATGCAGTGTCAGAATGCTAGCTCTATTAAAAGCACAACTATTAAAACACCACTTGTGAAGTGTGGGGGCGTGGCCACGGCGAGGCAGAAGTGAAGAAGTGTGGGGTAGATTGCTCCCTGGATTAATATCCTGATCTATACACTGAGCCGCTGAAAGGTGGTAAAAACCCCCGTCTCTCGAGCTCCATAGTTGGATAAAGGTACCTGCTGCTGAGTGTATCAGGTGCAAGGTCTGACGTTGGAGACTGTGGCGTTGGCTTCCGTCCGTGCTGGCTGCTGTGTTGTGCCGAGAGGAGAGAGAGGAGAGAATCGGAGCGAGCCGGAGACTAGTGGCCGGGTGCGCGAGGCGCAGGAGAGTGACGCGGCAGACACGTGGAGGAGGGAGTGTGACGCGGCAACCCGCGGCGTCTCTCCGGTGACGAGTGGGACACGAGCCGGGCAGGAGAGGGCGAGAACCCGGCGGGCGCCTTCCCATCAGCCCGGTCCCTCATTCCACCACAGGCAGCCAATGCAAAGTGGATCTAGACTCTAAATTGCGCGGGCCACATTTGGCCCGCGGGCCTTGTGTTTGACACCCGTGTTTTAAAATGTGTCAATGAGTACCGACTACACTTTTGCGCTTGCCGGGTGACCTGGAAAACGTGAACTGTTGGGGGTACTTGAGGACTGTGGTAAGGAACCACTGATTTTAGCGTATCAATATCTAAAGCCTGCTAACCAAGATCTTGGATCTTGCACTTTACCCGGATCTCGTCTAAAGCCGTCTCTCTGATTTATGTGCGGCCTTTTTGTGTGTCTGTTAAATTCCCACTCCTTCTTTCTCTTTTCTCCTTCTGCCGTTATTTGGCATCGTGGCTTTACGCGACGTGAATGTGAAGCGGAATAACATCCAGTTAACAATATATGACTGCCATCCAAGTGCAGTGAATGAAAGAGACATCAAATCAATCACCGCGATTTACATGTATTCTGGTTCAAGCATGTTTGCTTTTCAATCCAGCAAGTAGGAGACGTTGATGAATGAGGCTGGGGGAGAGCAGCTCCTCTCATCCGCACATTTCCAGCAGAACGCTGACTGCGCGGCCGCGGCTTCTACACTTCACAGCATTTTATTGAATTGTGGATGAGGTTTTTTTTTGGGAGATTTTTTTTTTTTTTTTTTACACTCAGCAAATGATTGACTTTTTTTTATTTATTTTTATTTGTTGCAAATAATCCGCCGATGACCCCTGTGTTTTTGAGTAATGAAATTTCTGATGGGTTTATGTAGACATGTGAAATGGAATGTAGGCCCGGTCTTGTCTGATGCCTTCCTGTCTGCCTATAAAAAGACTTCTTGCCCGTGCAGCTCTGTGATCTCGTACGGATAAATAGATTTATGTAATGGTCTTAATGTTGTGATATTTTATACGGATCGACCTGGGCAAAATATAATATGCAGACAACACTTATTAAGTGTACACAGCTGGGCAGCACTGCATCCCAATTTGACACTTGTCTGGTAATAATAGGCTACCCGGGGTGTAGACGTTCAGGATGTGACATGTTTTAGCCCTTTCAGATTGAGTCGCTTATGACGCGATCACCGCCTTAATCTCCGAGTGTGAGCATTTAAAGAGCCAGTAAACTTAATGGGGCATCTTGTTATTTATATTTATCATATTTTTTTTTTTGTTATTCTAGGATTTATTTTTAGCTGTCCAGGTTCATGTCTGTTTTTGTTCTTTTGCTACAGCAGTTGCTTTGGGCGTGAGGTGGGTGTGTCTCTATCCGTCAGCAGTCTGGGATAGTGCAGAAATGAAGGCCTTGATGATAGTCATGCAGTGACTTGAATAACTATGGTCACTTTGCTCCATGATATCTTATATTGGCTCCGTATCCTTGGTTCCGCCGATTGGTGTGCAGTTATGAATGTGTCGCGCTATTTGTGACCAAAGTTATACATATGAACAGTATCGTTCCGTGACCTACCTCGTCCCACCCCATACATTGTTGATGATTTAGTATAGCTGTGTGGAGTCACATTGCAGAATACAAATCCGTGTTACTCACATCGCATGTTTGCTGATTACTGGGATATTGTGCTGGTCGGAACTCTATTCAGCTTGAGGCAGGGTGTGTTTGGGCTACGTAACCACAGTGGTTAATGTCAAATCTTGGAGAACGATAAAGTACCAACCAATCTGTTCCTAATTGCCATGTTACAGGCTGTGCTACAAAAATGTCTATTGGTTGGTACTTTATCTCTCACTCCCTTGGTTTTGTTTCTACAAAGCCCCGTTTTTTCTATCCGGGATCCTATTATCCCTATTACTGTCTATGCATTATTACCAGTGTCAATCTGTTTATCGGAGGTCCCATATCAGATACTAGAATGCCCCCACTCCCCCCGTCATACATATCAGAGTATCCGCCTTCATCTGGCTGTCCCTGTGTATTTCAGGCAGTGGAGTCCATCCAGGCAGAGGATGAGAGCGCCAAGTTGTGCAAGCGGCGGATTGAACACCTGAAGGAGCACAGCAGTGACCAGGTGGCGGCTGCCAACATGTGGAAGAAGAAACGCATGGACCGTATGATGGTGGAACACCTCCTGCGCTGTGGCTACTATAACACTGCGGTCAAGCTGGCCAGGCAAAGCGGTATAGAGGTGAGACACCAGTGTGCATAGTACTCGCATGAGCAATTCTAACATTCCAATGATACTGATTGTGTTCAGACAGCTGTCTGTGTGTAGGTAGAGCCCATTCTTATGGGTAAATGGGATGGATGGAGGAGGGGTGGTGGGCAAGGAGACAGAGATTACACTATGCAAATTCTTCTACAAGAGAAGTCGCATCCAATTCCCCTTGAGCCACCAAGGAGCCTCCTGGCCAGCAGGATCGCATGCGATCCTTGTTTCCTGACGCCGGGAGGGGGTCCAACCAGGGCATCTTAAGGCCTTAATATACTATTCCGATTTGGGCCTATTTGACCTGATGACATATAAAGCCTGTTTTTGTCCCTCTGCACCTTACTCTGTAGGAGCCCACAGGCTCAGTGCAGCTTCTAATTAAAAACCCTCCCATGATGAGGCTGCTGCTGTCCTCCATGGGCCTGAGAAGCATGTGATAAGTTCCACCAATCAGCGCTCAGCACAAGCCTTGTTGCCTCTGACCTCTTTTGCAAAGTCTCATGGGACTTAGTCAACTCCCAGTAATGCACTGCACACTGGAGATTTAGTCCCAAATCTCTCACTTTCTGAAACTCTCCTCCTATTAAATCTCAGCCATGGTATTTGGGCCGATTTCCCCCGATTTCTCAGCCCGATCCGCCGGACCCAAATTGCATAGTGTATGGGGGCCTAGGTCTGTGTTTCGACCAACAACTTGTTGCAATAATACAAATCCGTTTTCAAACCACAAATCTTTGCCTGCGCGAATTTGGATTGTTGTGAATTTGATGGAAAAGCGATTTGGTGTGGGGAATTCTCCAGTTGTGGTGTTACACCTATGTGTAGGCACATGGAGTTCCTGAGGAGGAATGAAGATGACGATGTGACCATACAAGAGTAATAGGTGTCTGTGCGGTTTCCATGCTTTGAATTGCAGCTTTCCGATATCCCTTCACACTAAATGGGGATCCAATAAGCCCTGATGCATTAACATACAGCGCTATTTTATTGGTTATTAGGTGCTTGTACCTTGGGGGTCTCTCAGGTGTGGTTGGAGTTGCTGACATTGATCGCAGACATTGGTACACACTCACCAACATGATTACGATTGGTCAGCCGTTCCATTGGATGACCGACATGTCGGCCATTGTGTACCCAGATAGAAGGTGTCTCAGAATAGAGGTCTTTGCACGGCAGCTTACCGGGGGAGCCTCTGGAGTATTCTCAGTCCGTAGAAGGTGATGGCTTTCGTAAATTTCCCGGTCAGGTTAGGTTTACGGTTAGGGACATGGTTGACATGCCAACTGTCCATATTCGCATTGCTGACATAGCAAGTATTGACACTTGTTGTGTTGACCTCCCGTTCATGCTGTCCTCCTGAGGGAAGGAGGGAATCCATTAGTATTTTTTTTTTTTTTGCTGGCACCTGACCTCCTATCACTTTAAATGGGGCAATATCCACTCGATTTATGCCAGTGGACGCAAGAAACTGGATGCCCAACACTTTCAAAGTGGATCGCTTTCAGACATGTAAAGCATTTAAACTATTGGGCGCTATTCCCAAAGCCAAACTCTTAGGAGTGGGTGGTGGGAGTCACATCTGGGCAACAACTGAATAGCCCCACGAGGTTCCCGATATACAGAGAGCCCACTCAGTGCAAGCACTGGCCAAAAAGGACTCTAATGTCATTGGCTGAGCTTTGCCAGGCTGGATATCTATAGATTTGCTTGGTAAGTCACCGTCATTTTGTATATGCTATCCTCTGTCGGTGATATCCAATCAGACGCAAGGGTTAATCCATGTGTTTCCCTGCACGTTAAATCCCAGACGGTGCATTGTAATGCTAATTTTTTTTTATTTTTTTTCATTGCAGCGCCTGAGGCTGCCAAGCAAAGTGCCCCCTCTGAGGCTTCACAGGCGGGGTCTTGGTAGCTAATTGAATCAGTCAGGGATGACGATTGGATATTCCCCTATGACTCACCATGTGGGAATCCGGTTCTCCACACAGCCAGTTAAATAAGCTTTTGATTAAAGAGCTTTGCAGTACTGCGCTGTTTAAATTGCAACTCTACCAATATAATCTAGTTATAAAGGTTTTACCTACTTCTATACCGAGGCACAAGCACGACATGCCTCAGGGACGTCACTAGATTGTTGATGGGCTTCGCTTTCATGACAACTGGTCTATTCCACAATTTGGCTGCAGCTTGTAGATGTCAGATTTTAGCAGTAACTCTGAGATTGAGAGGGAGGAGCGTGCGACTTGTACGGTCCTGCATTCATCTACAGGAAAACATGAAATATGGGCAGCACATTAAAGTGACACAGTGCTTCAATCTGTACATCAATAAGCAGACCCATATCACCAAGTGCGAATAACTGTACAGCCTGCCTACACACCACCTACCCATACACCCTCCGCGTTCCGGCTCTCCCTTCCCTTATGCAGAGTTATTCCATCTCGCTGAGAAAATAATGACACCAGAGCTTTTACATCAACAGGTGCTGACAGCGAAATCTGTGCTAATCAAATATGACTATTGAGGTAATTTGCTAATGGTCTCCAGCTCTCTAATGAGGTGATAAACACTGTTGAGTTGGAGAAATAGAAGCGACAGTAACAAATGATTTTGATAGAATGGGCTGTAAAGCCGGCTCGTCGGGGCAAGCTTGTTAGACTGAGTAATGATGTTATTTTGATTTTCTTATGACCTTGGAATTCAACTCTGGAATCAAACACATTTCGGGGTTTTTTGTTTATTTATTTATTTTATCCGTAGACAGCAATGAAGCGCGTGTTTGTGTTAATTTATATGTGTTTGTGTTCTGCTACATTGCATGAGATAATCACATTCTGTTCTGTTACGCTGTAGCATCCATGGTGCGCGGGAGTTATCATCCAGCAGTAAAGGGGCATAAACATGGGGTCATTTTAGCCCATTTTTTTAAATGCCAGGCCGCACATAGCTGCGGGCAGCACATTAAAGTGCCAGCGGGACCCTCTTGGCCGCTATGTGTCTCCTTGCTGAGCAGCGGGTCGCTGCTCAGCAAGGAGACGCATAGCGGCCAAGTGGGTCCCGTTGAACGGGACCTGCTTGGCCCTCTATGTGTGGCCCAAACCTAAGCGATCTGAATAGACCGGTAAGAAACGAAGCACGGATAGCTCCGTATGTTTGCAACCGAGCAGCGGGATGCGCGGCCCCACGTGTCGCCATCACCTGACTAGATCTTGACTACATGTAGTTAATCGCCAGTGTTCTCACCAGATTGGTTAGCATAGATGGCCCATACACACATGGCTACGTGTGTGTGTGGGCCATCTGGCAAGCCCTGTTTGCTGAGCGATCAGACTAGACTAGATCGCTCAGCACACAAGACTTATACACATCGCGATAATTAGAGGATCCGTGCTACATAAAATGGCTATTACTCGCACACAAAAACTCACATGGGGACGCCGTCTCATTTTGTGGAGCTGAGCAAGTACATATGAATGTTTAACAGCCATTGATAAGGTAAAACTGCATCATGTTTTTAGTGGGCAACTTTAAACACTTCATTGTAAAGGGAATGGGGCGCTGAAGAGCGGTGAAAGGTTGGACGTTCATGTGACTTTTGCTCAGTGCATCTCTGGAGGTTTGTCCGCCTCTCCGCACATGTCAGCGTCTAGCATGCAGAAGCGTGCCCTGAAAGCAGAGAGTCACCCACGCTGAGTCACCCATCTTGGCACAGCGAGGAAAACTGGGGCGTTTTGTGATGCACTTTGCTTATGATCCTCCCATGGGCAGCACAATGCCCTGCACCCAGTTTAGCTTCAAAAAATGTTCATGGAATGCAGAATGACTGATTTATACTAAAACTACACCTAGACATGCAATGGTGCAGGGTTCCCTTCATGTAGCCTAAACTGTAGTATTTTAGGTTTTAAACTGAGTATCTTAATAAACTGTTGCCACCTCCCACAGTCCTTTGCACTTCTACCTGCGGGCTCCATACCTGGTGGTGGTAACCACCTAAAGCCAGAACCTATGGACACAGTGATTGCTAGCACGATGAAAGATTGTATAGAGTATCCGTACTCTCCAACCTCTCAGTGACTACGGGAGGAAGTGTACAGTGATATCTGTCACCACCGAGGAGAGAAATGGCTGCCGTCACCTACTGGGCATGGGGGAAAGGTATTTTGGTGCTTTCCTCATGGAAAGAACAACACTGAATGGGTGTGGTATGTCATGTAGCATGTTGACATGTCATATTGTCGACATTGTGCATGCTGACAGTCAGCATAACCTTATTCTAGTGTTAGAACCCCCCATTCCTAACCCTACTGAAATCCTGATGTCAACCTAGACCTGTTATGTTACCATTGTCAGTCGACAGTCACAGCACTGTCAGTGTTATATCGACATATCAACGTGAACATCCTGAATGTCGATAAAACGAAAATATACCCTGAAGAAGAATATATAAACTCCTGATTCAGTACCGCTTGCCAAGCAGCAGTCGTTCTCTGCTTACCAAGTGGCTTAACACCGCCCGAACGCCCGGCCCCACCAGAAAATACCCACGGTAACATGCGAGGGGATGGACGCGAACAAATCCCCTCGCATGTGGCCGAAGGGGAGAGAAATCATTCGATTGTCACCGACCATCGGATGATTTTGCTCAACTTCGAAAATAAAAGTCAGTCAGGATTGACATGGTGTCATGTGGCGTCAGGCGCCCGTCCCCGGCAGGCAGCGTCCCCCCTGCGTTCCCATGGGAACGCTCAGGTGTTCTCCTCTTCCGGCCTGGTGTCCGCCTCTGCCCGCCCTCTCTCGCCGAAGCCATTCATTCCCGTGATCATGCACAGAATCCCCCGTCCGAGGGGCGGATTTATTAAGCGCGGTGAAGTGATAAAGTATCTGTTTTTTATCACCGGCCAATCAGCTCCTAACTGCCTTTTTTCAAACCAAGCCTGTAACTGCACAAGTAGGAGCTGATTGGCCGGTGATAAAAACCAGACACTTTATCACTTCACCAAGCTTAATAAATCTAGCCCTCAATCACCCCCTCTGTGCAGGCAAAATTGTGCGTTTAACTCTTAATATGTCGGCCATGTAAAGCCGTTTTTATCGCCGGTCTGAATTCTATTGATGAAGCTCATCAGAAACTCAGTGGGGAAAAAAAAAACCCTAAAGTCCCCTGTCATCATTACTTCACAGCTTCCATCGCCGCTGAAAATCACCAAGAACATATTTTCTCTCCCCATTTTTTGTTTAATGGCAATATGAAAAGCGTATGCAAATCATTTTTCTTTTCACGTTGCTCAACTAAAACGAACAAAGTGCTAACAAACTAATTGATACCCTTGTCTGTGGGCTTTGTGTCTCTGTGTAAATTGTTTTATCTCTGCAAAAAAATCTGTTATTTATTCCCTTTCATGCAGCCCCTCATTACAGATCCTGCTCGGCGATGAATAATTCCTGTGTGTGTATTATTTAGTTTTGCTGGAAGCATTCTATTGCGAGATGTAAAAGAGAACATTTCTCAAAGGCCCCAGAGAGCAGCTGAAACACCGCAATTAGCGGGAATCAAAGTAAATATTGCCTGTAAAATCAAATGCTATTAAATAGCAGCTAATTCTTCCACTGATGCTGCTACTCTGCCCTTTGCTCCCTACTTTTCTAGACGTCATTTAAAGAAGTTGCTGCTCTTATTTGCAGGCTATCCAGCCAGAGACTATGTAGTGTAGTGGATAGGGTTGGATTGGCGCACTGGAGAACAGGGGAAATCCCTGATCGCTTGAGGGCCCCACCCCATTCTCTAATGCAGGGTTCCTCAAACTATTTTGCTCTTGGACCCCATCAGACAATAAAAAAAATGACAGGACCCCGGCAAGTTACTGCAGAAGGTCATCACATGACATGTGTAGTCAGCAGACAGCACATACATGGCAGCATTGTGGAGGCACAGAGTGATGGGAGGAGTCTGATATACCATAACCCATCACATCACATGTGTAGTCAGCAGGCAGCACATACATGGCAGCATTGTCGAGGCACAGAGTGATGGGAGGAGTCTGATATACCATAACCCATCACACCACACGTGTAGTCAGCAGACAGCACATACATGGCAGCATTGTGGAGGTACAGAGTGATGGGAGGAGTCTAATATACCATAACCCATCACATCACACGTGTAGTCAGCAGGCAGCACATACATGGCAGCATTGTGGAGGCAGAGTGATGGGAGGAGTCTAATATACCGTAACCCAGTGGTAGCCAACCCTAGCCCTCGAGAGCTACCAACAGTTCACATTTTCCAGACAACCTAGCTGCTGCACAGCTGCACTCATTAATCACTGACACATTTTAAAAGATACACAGATGGAGCTAATTAGCTCACTTGTGATTCTGTGAGGAGACCTGCAAAACATGCACTGTTGGTAGCTCTCGAGGACTAGGGTTGGCTACCCCAGCCATAACCCATCACATCCCATGTGTAGTCAGCAGACAGCACCTACATGGCAGCATTGTGGAGGCACAGAGTGATGGGAGGAGTCTGATATACCATAACCCATCACATCACATGTGTAGTCAGCAGACAGCACCTACATGGCAGCATTGTGGAGGCACAGAGTGATGGGAGGAGTGTAATATACCATAACCCATCACATCACATGTGTAGTCAGCAGACAGCACATACATGGCAGCATTGTGGAGGCACAGAGTGATGGGAGGAGCCTAATGTACCGTAACCCATCACATCACATGTGTAGTCAGCAGACAGCACATACATGGCAGCATTGTGGGGGCACAGAGTGATGGGAGGAGTGTAATATACCTTAACCCATCACATCACATGGGTAGTCAGCAGATAGCACATACATGGCAGCATTGTGGAGGCACAAAATGATGGGAGGAGTCTAATATAACAGATTTTTCAGACTTCTTGAATCACTGACTGAGATTAGAGAAGTCATCAGCCTGATGATCAGCAACATGGAGTCGCGACCCCATGCTGAGAAGGCCGGGACCCACTTTGGGGTCAGGACCAACAGTTTGAGAACCTGCTCTAATGTTATTATCCAGACTATGCATTTAGATTATACATTGGTATGAGTCATTGGGTTGAAATAAGTCAACATGGGGAAGGTCGACGTGTTTTTCACTTTTTTTGTGTCGACAAATTTGAACATGGACACCGTCTAAGTGTGCCACATGACTTTCTGTGCTCGCCATGCTTTGGGTCACAGTGCCCAGCTAGGCTCGCCACACTATTTTATTCTCCCACTGCGACATGGTGGGGCATGACATGCAGCCTGTCGGCACATGTCGGCTCAGAAACACTTTGAAAAACTCATTTTCTACCTTTTGACTGTCGACCTCCCCATTGTCGACATAATGGTTGTGTTGACCTTCAGACCCTGTCAACCGTACCCATGTCAACCTATTTCAGGTGTTGACCTAAGGCCTGTCGACCTTCAGTTGTCGACCCAATGCGTGTCGACCTAATGTGTATACCATTGCTACTCTGTTAGTGGGTTAGGTGCGTGCTCACTTAGGGGGTATGGATCATTAGGTCACCAGCAAGTTGGTCGACATGACTTAAGGTCGACAGGATCATTAGGTTGACGTGTAAGGTCGACATTGAAAAACTCGACATGTGTTTTTTTTTTCGACACAGTCAACATAAACACTAATATGTAGCACCCCGTCCCCTTGCGTGGCTCGCTACCCTTGCCTTGATTCGGGCATGGTGCCTCATCTACGCTTTGCACACTATTTTTTATTCTCCCACCATGCCCCAGTGCTGTCTGCCATAAGCTATGCCTAGCTAGTGATTACTTTCCTGTAGTGTGGCATTTCACAAGTAAATCTAACTGACTGGATCCTCTGACGTGCCCGTGTGTATGAAGCGCCTGCCATTAGGGGCAGCGTGTGATGAGGTAAATGGAGCAGAGGCCCTTCCTCCTTGCAGGCTGATCAGGCCAAACCTCAGCCCTGACAGCCATCATCAAGGAGACACACAAATAATGGTTTGCATTAATTTTCTTCCTGAAATGGAAAATCACTGGAGGATTTCAAAATAACGGACGTGATGTGGATGATAAGGCGAGGGGAAAGGTAATTGAAATTAAAGCCTACGTGTGTGTGTGTGTATATATATATGGTAATGTCTCCTGTTTTATGTGATGCTGCGGGTTCTGATATCTACAAAGCAGACTGTTGGGGTACATCTTGTGGGAGAAAGCTGGGCTATTGAGGTGCATCTCTATGGAGGAGGGAGGACTGCATGGGTGCCTCTCTCTGAAGGAAGGCCGACTACATGGGTGCATCTCAAGGGAGGAAGATGTAATGCGGGGGGCATCTCAAGGGAGGAAGATGTACTGCAGGGGGCATCCCAAGGTAGGAAGATGTAATGCAGGAGGCATCTCAAGGGAGGAAGATGTAATGCAGGGTCATCCCAAGGGAGGAAGATGTAATGCAGGGGGCATCTCAAGGGAAGAAGGTGTACTGCAAGGGGGGGCATCTCACACGAGGAAGGCATACTGCAGGGGTGCTTCTCGGGAGGAAGGCGTATTACAGGGGGGAAGGGCCGGTGCAAGGCCCCGGAGCGCCCCAGGCGAGTCGGGGTGGGGGCGCCCCGGTGCCCGGGTGGTGGTACCTGTATTATAAAACTGGCGGCGTCGGCGTCCCTGCAGTGCTGGAGCGGGCAGGGGTGTCCGTGCCTCGGGGGTACCTGCGGCGCTGTCACTGTGTATAAAGCTGCTGCTGGCGGCGGCGGGGTCCCTGCAGTGAATAGAGAATAACTAGCGCTATGCGGCGGCGCGGGAAGCGCTTCTGATTTTGAAAACACTTGCCGCACGCTGATTGGCTGAATCTCAGCCAATCAGCGTGCGGCAAGTGTTTTCAAAACCAGAAGCGCTTCCCGCGTCGCCGCATAGCGCTAGTTATTCTCTATTCACTGCAGGGACCCCGCCGCCGCCAGCAGCAGCTTTATACACAGTGACAGCGCCGCAGGTACCCCCGAGGCACGGACACCCCTGCCCGCTCCAGCACTGCAGGGATGCCGACGCCGCCAGCTATATGCACATGCTGGGGGTGAGGGGCGAATTGCCGCCCTCCAGGTGCCGGCGCCCTAGGCAAATGCCTAGAGCTGCCTAGTGGTGGCGCCGGCCCTGCAGGGGGGGCATCACATGGTAGGAAGACGTACTGCTGGAGGGGCAGGGGGGCATCTCACAGACGAAAGGCGTACTGCAGGGGTGCTTCTTGGGAGGAAGATGTACTGCACGCGGGGGGGGGGGGGGGGGCGGGGCATCTCACAGGAGGAAGGTGTTCTGCAGGGGTGCATCTCACAGGAGGAAGTGGCCTCGCCACTCCCAGAAATTGAGGGAGACAGGCCTACACTTGGTGAATGCTGCTGAGCTTCACCCACCCCTGTCCTGAATGCCAATACTGTTTAGTCCATGTACTACGTGCAGCCACTCTCTGCTCAGTGGTTCATCTGTGCATGAGATGGACCCGTTCTATCCCTGTAGCCACCAGAGCGCACAAAGTGACGTTTTAAATCCTCTTCTGCATTTTTAACCGTAATAATCTGTTCTTAAATTTTATTTATTTTTTTGAAGAAAAAAAATACAGATTAGAACTATCTTTTTACCACCTGTGCACCTATGTATCATGGAAGGGTTCATTCTCCCTAGCGGTTCCCTCAGCTTGTCGTCTTTTCTCTTCTTTCTTTTGGTTTTCCTTTAGATGAACGTGTGGTTTCGCATGAGCAGCTCTCGCTGGGTCTGCGCTTGGAGCTGCCGGGGGGCTCTATGATTCGCTTTAGGCTGTAGAGATCTGAGCTATTGCGCCTGCACCTGTTTCACAAATGACTAAACTGACCAGCATCGACTTAAGCGGCGTACACACTGGGCGAATTCCGGCACTGAGAACTATATTGGCGGTGCCACAGGAGAATCGCATATCGCATACACACTGGGACCCCCTCTCCCGACTGAAGAAATTTTCAGACGATGTGCAGGGTCGTTAGCGATACGTGGCAGATGTAACATATGCAGAGAGAGTTCGATTTGGGCGGATTATATTGTTTCCATGCAGGGTAAATACTGTCTGCTTTATTTTTACACGGCAATTTAGGTTTGAACATGCCCCACCCATTAAAAATTGTATGTATTAGTATGGATATATATATATACACATGTACACATGTACCTACAGTATCTTCTATCTGTATGTTTGTGTATAATATATATATATATATATATATATATTTTTCTGTTCTTTTTTTATTACTATTAACAGCTAATAATGCTGCTTTGTGCTGTGTGTCTTTGTTCACCCCAGAGCTGTTCTTGATAACTGTCATATTCAGAATATTTCAATTGAAAGGATCTCCGCGCTGTGCCTTCGGAAATGCATCTACTTTAAATGTGCTGGAACAAGTTCATTTTTATGTTAATACAAACATTCTCAGGACTGGATTATTGTGTTTGCAGTACATTGAATTGTACAGCTCCCCACAGAGGTTTTCTCCTTCTTCCGTGGAAGAATGAACTGTCACAGCGTGACATATTTATGCAGTTCCAAATAATCTCTGTGGATGCCAATTCAAAATAAATCAGGTTCATCGCTTACTCGAAGACGTCCCGTTTCCCTTCAGTGGAGTTTCAAGAAATGCGGTACCAGTTAACTGGCAGCATTTACGGCGCCTCGAAGCAGAGTACAGTGAACTGCAGATCTGACGCTGCAAGTTCATGTATACCTGGAAACATGGCCGCCTGTTGCACAGGCAGGCAGCCATGTTGCAGGCCAATTCAGCATTCTGAGTGCTAGCAAACCGTTCTCAAGTCATGTAATGAAGACGCGAGGCACAAAAAGATGTAAACAAAATGGCTGCCTTCCTCATAAGTAGGTGACCGATTTAATTTTACGTTTTACCTCCGAATGTTCTTGCAGCCGGATCCATCTAATACTCGTGTTATTTTATATCCGGATTTGCTTTTTTTTACTTTGTGCGTCTGTGGTAAGTACATAAATCAGGCTAGAACAGATCTCCTGCAGTTTTCTTTTTTAATAATACTGTATTTTCTATTAGTTACTTCACATTTTAATGATAATGTAAATGGTAATGAATGGGAAATAGAAGACTTTTACAAAATGAATAGTAATTAGCATTTTAGTTGCTAGCAGGCAGCAGCTGGAATAGTAATTAGTGTATTAGTTGTTAGCACACAACAATTTTTTAAAGCAGGCATCATAGGGACAGACCTTACATTGCACAGTAACCCGAAGTGAGTCCCGGCCATAAGTCAAGAATTCGAAACCCCAGTGGTGGCCAGCTACAAACATGTCTGTATGTGGAGTGGTGTTGTTTTTCGGCGGGGGGTAACTCCGTTCTCAACAGGATCATCTGCAGGGTTGAAAAATACAGATTGGTTAAAAAACACTTGTGGAGACATTTACCACTGTCCATTCCACCAATGACGAGCACAGTGTGGTACCACCCCTGCAGGTTCCTTGTTACGTGCGGCACAGAAAGTCACAGTTTGAAGGGAAAATAAGAAGAGGAAACTAAGTAGTTTTCGAAAATATATAATAATCCTGCCACCTCTTTATCGAAGGTACAAGAAACTTGAAAAAACTTGGACATCTTCTTCTTTGTGTTGGCAAAGGTCATTTGTATCCCACTTGTAGGACCACATGTTTTACTTCTACACACCCCTACCCACAAGTATCGGAGAGCCAACGGTCCTGGGCATCCTACACAGGATGTCCACCCTCGCACACCGAGCTTTTAAGAATCATCAATGTATTTACTGAGCGTTGTGGATTTTCCAGTGGTGGGTATCAAGCAACATAGCCTCAGGCACTAAAAACATAGGGGAGACTTATGAGTTGGACCCTCTGAAGAAGATAATGGAGAAGTGACCTATTCTGTATGAACCTTTATTTAGTGTCTGGTAAAAAGGAGACAAAATGATTACATATCTGAGCATGCTGAAATGTTAGACACACGGGACAGCATTTCCTGGACTGTTGCTAAAAGGCCAATATGGGGGCCAAGTGTGATGTCACAAGTTTGGCCATGCCTGGGTTATGTAGTATAGGTGGACTGTCAGTGATGAAGATGCCAGGAAATCTGCTTCCAAGGATGCAAGCTCTGGCTGCACCACTCTCAAATAATGGTGGCAACTCCCTGCCCTCTCCCTTTTTGGGAGTGCAGGCCAGGTCCGTCCGACCCCAAACACCGGACATTAGTGACTTGGGCTCACTGTGTGTGGGGTCCTACACATGCATAGCTGCTTCACAATCGGATATGTATGTTAACAATCAGATTTACGCACTGTCTATGCCTGAATGTGTCTATAGTTCCGTGGGCCTTTCCCTAGAAATTGCATAACGGAGCAGCTGATTGGTCACAAACATACTACTGGCTGTCAGGATCCCGTCGGCAAGTCATACCACACCCATTTTATCAGCATTTACATAATATCATAGAGCAATGCACTGCACTCATTCTGACCCCAAATCCTGTCAAATTTAGACATTTTAAACGTATATTGGTGGTGATTTTTTTTTTTTCCATTTATTAAATCTTTCCTCCAGGGTAACTTCTGGTTGTTTAATACAGGGATTGGGTAACTTGAGCAGTCCCCCAGCGAGAACCCAGCTTTCCTCTTCTTAATGATAGACTTGGCGGTCTGACAAATGTATATCTAGAAGCAGTGACTCCCCCCTGTGTGTGTGTGTCTCTGCATAGGCCTTGCAGCTTTTCTCCTCTGGAATGTGAGATCTTTGCCAAAGCGGGGTGAGTGCTGGAATATTTCCGCCATGCCGATATTTTGATTCCTTTCAGCTCATCCTGGGGGAACAGCTGTTTTTTGTTTGCTGCCTTTTATTTTGTTGGGAGCGGAGTAACAATGGTCTCCAAAAACTTCCCAAGTGACCAGAAAGTCTCTAGTAATGTTCATATAAAAACTATTTTCAAGTAAATGAGAAAAGCAATGTATTTATTTACTGAAATATGCTGCCTCTGTATATATTTGGGTCAAAACCGTAATTACAAAGACCAAGAAGTAAGAGAGCCCTGTAGCCAGGCAGGTTATCTTTGTGTAAATTGATAGTGAATGTTATCTGTGCACAGCCAGCTAATCACCATGCTAGGGAGCAGAAATCTGGTTTGATTGGCTGTGCCTTCTACAGATCACTAACTAGTCACATGTTCCTCGTACCCTACACAACAGCCTTCTGTTGTGTCGTCATACTTAACCTGGCCTTCTGCGGTCGTTTCCACCGTACGCTGACTTGACCATCTGCTTGGCCATCATCACCTTGCCCTCTGCTGCTGTCACCATCTCGCGCTCACCTGACCCTCTGCCTCCATCTTACTTACCTGGCCCAATGTTGCCCTCTGCCATCATCTCCCGCTCAACTGATCCTCTGCCTCCACCTCACATGACCATACCGGTTTTGTCATTTCAGGGATTATTAATGTAATCATTTCTGTCATTGTATTGGCAATAACTCTCTGGTAACCAGAGCATTCAGCCGCTTATCTACACTGGTCCATGCAGGGTCATTTATCATAAACAAAAGTGCGAAGATGCTACTGGTAGCAATGTTCGCGATCCTTCAGCCTGAGTTGTTACTGCTGCGGTGAGGAATCCCTTCTATAATTGGTAAAGCCGGTAAAGATGAAGAAATACTGAAAACTGGCTCTGATGGATTTGTTCGGGTTAAGTTTTGCTTTGGCTGGATCTAAAGGTGCATACACACTGTACAATTTTTTTGACCAATTTGGTTGAAAGACATTTCCATTGAACCCAGTGTCCTGGACAAAAGATGTTGACAAAAGATATTGTCAACAAACAAACAATGAATGATGATGCGCATACCCGCCAGTTGATCATCAAGATTGTTCATCAACTGTGCGTGCAGCTCAATTTGAATATCTTTCAAAAAGAGCCTATAAACTGTAGCTAGATCTTTCTTCTTTCGTCTGTCGTCAATATCTTTCGTCAACATCTTTAGTCCAGGACACTGGGTTCAATGGAAATGTCTTTCAACCAAATTGGTCAAAAAAAATTGTACACCCTAACACTTTCGTTATGAAGTGTATCTGTGGCCTGCCAATGCTAATATCTAGGTACTTTAATTATATTTGTCAAAATGTGTATGAAAACTACCATGCAAACATTTTTTTCATCATAATGACCTATAATGTTTACTTTTATATAGGAAATATCATTTTTTTTTAAACACATATTTTTTTTGAATTTATATAACAAATGTGAGAGACGCTGCCATTTGTAGCGTATATTTTGCACATCTCTCACAGAGATATTGGCGCTCAAAGGGTTAATTTTCCTGGTGCAACATTTCTTTATCCTGGGCCCTTTTTACATAATTATATCTGCAGTTCGTTTTAGCACCCTTCCTCCAGGTACTGCTGCAATGCGCCGTACCTAGTTAAGCAATACAGTAAAAATATTATACTGTAGTTAATTAAACGTTTTATTTTCTCTCTACGTAGGATCTAGTGAATATAGAAATGTTCCTAACTGCGAAGGAAGTTGAGGAATCCCTGGAAAGACAGGAAACCATGACCTGCTTAGCGTGGTGTCATGATAACAAATCCAGACTCAGGAAAATGAAGGTAAGTCCCTCCGCCGTCCTTTGTGTGGGTCACGTTATAAAGGGTTGCAGTAATAGACGACACCTCAGCACTAGGGGCAGACCTACAGAAGACTGGTGAGCAGGCTTGTCCAATGGGGATGAGCCAAATCCTGTCCGCAGCTTTCTAAAATATAATGGGCCACTAAGAGAGACCCGCGGACTGTAAGTAACCAGCAGTATGTATATGAACTGTAAAATCAATGGGAAGGTGTGACCGCAAGGTGTAACATAGAGAACAAATGCTGGAACATGGTTTACATATCACTGGCCATATGTAAAAATTTCTCTTACAAATTGTCCTGCTGCAGCCGTCCCACGATCCGGCGGCTGCCGCTGAATAGGACTGACAGTCTGCGGATGCTGCTGATTATGAGGAATCTCGCTAGAACTACCGACCTCTCACGAGAATTCCCCTGTACTTGACTCCCGGCAAAGCGGGTGGGCGGGCCACTCAGACCCGCTACGGGGGTCGTATATAGCCCGCGGGCCCGAGGTTCCACACCGCTGCTTTAAGCTAACCCTAAAGTGCATTCAGAATATTGATATTTAACTTGTCGACTCGGTGCATCATAACTGTCAACATTGCGGTTGTTAACAATGTAAATGTTGACATTATGATTGCATTCCTTTTATTCTTCTAATATAAAACCAACTTGAACATTGGGTTTTCATCAGTACGTTGTACATGGGCTCCTTCTATTCCAGAGGACTGCCACAGTGAGTCACACAGGAATTCCAGACCTACTGTTTGTACACAACACACTGGGGCAGATGTATTAAGCCTTAACAAGAGATCAATTCAAGTATGATAAGGAGAGAAAAACGTCCAGCCAATCAGCTCCTTACTGACTTTTTTCAGACACAGCCTGTAACATGGCAGTTGGCAGGTGATTGGCTGGACGTTTATCTCTCTTTATCACACTTGCATTTATCTCTTGTTAAAGCTTAATACATCTGCCCCAATTTCCTCTGCTGTGGGTTTCATCGGTCTTTATATGCCATATTTATATCTCTTCACATCTGCTCCATTTTATGTTTCTATCTGCTCTTTTAAACTATATAAGGGGCTATTCAATATTGCATTCCGACTGTGGGAACATCCCGATAGTCGGAATCCCAGGCTCCCCAGCTCGACTGAAATTCGACAGCCGGAATTCAATGTTCCGGCTGTCTAGTTCCGGAAAGTTGGCGTGTCAGCGAAAACGGCCGCGGATTGTCGATTAAACAGCTGTGAATTGGATATTCCGCACCCGTATTCGACAAAACTTGTTTTAAAGTCGGTTCTGTTTTGTCGGAGTCTGCCGTCAATGCTGTTGGAACCGACATCATTGAATAGGCCACGGACGCTATTTGCCATTGTCTTTTATACTCTTGTCAGAGATTACTATTACTGTATATGATTAATACCTTTCTGTGTTAATCTTATACATGGAGTTGTGAGAAGGTCATTACACTATACCTGATCTGTCAGGATATGGGCAATTAGGTCGACCAATATTAGATTGTCATGCATTGGGTTGGCCACTAAAGGTCGACAAGGTTGGAAGGTCGACGCAAGCAACAGTCAAAAGGTTGACATAAGTTTGTCGCATTTTTTTGTCCTGAATGTCGGCATGGACACCGTCAAAAGTGTACCTCATCCCCTTGCATGGGCTGCTGCCTCTCTAGGCTCGTCACTCTATTCTATTCTCCCTCCACGCCCTAGTGGATGGTAGGGCTTGAAATACCGTCTGTCGCCACATGTCGGCTGAAAAAAACCTTTTTCCATTGTCGACCTAATTCATTTGTCGCTCTTCCAACCCTGTTGACCTTAGCCATGTCCACCTATTTCATTTGTCGACCTAAGCCATGTCCACCTATAGTGGTCGATCCAACGCATGTTGATCAAATGATCGGGTACCATCTGTCAACCTTTATATAAAACCTGTCTTCCATTTAACTCTGTAGTACAGCGCCCCCCGGTGGTCAGAATAATGCAGAGATGGTTTCTCTAGTTGCGCTGCGTGGTTGGTGCCGGATTATAACGCAGCCCCTTGTGTTTCCCCCAATGAGTACTTTAGTTGAGCTCTCTGTTGCTATCCCACTCCCCGTCCTGCCTACGTGTCTCTCGTTGCTCTTGGCTGAACGCTTTATGATCTGGAATGGATTAAACGCTCTCTCTGCAAAATTTGTTTAAAGCTGAATTAAACTTCTTTTATAGCTCGTTATCCCACATCCACACAGAATTCTAGAAAATGTGATTGTGGCTTACAAAGTTATTAAATGTTGCGATGATACACGATGATGTCGGGCAATAAGATATGTCTACACAGTGTAATCTCTCTTCGGTGCAATATTGTGATTTTGTTAAGTCATGATTGACAGACAGGGTGGCAGCTGAAAGTCAGCCTCTGATTGAACAGGTGCAGCAGCCAATAAAATCCAGTGTTGTTGTCACACCCTTTCCAGGCACAGTAAATGACATGGACTGCTATCTCACCTCCAATTCTGGGGCTATGGGGAACAAAACTTCATACAAGGAAATAATGGCTTGGGTAGACCTCTAATCTTTCCTCCCTGAACTGTGCTATTCATCGCCATCCGCTTTTTCCCTTCTGATAACCACATCAATAAGGCAACCATAAATAGCCAGTATCTGTCTTTATTGCATCTTCCTTGCCTGCCTCCCAGGCCTAGGACAGTATTCAATCCCCCGCCGATATTTCCGACAGGGGAAATAACGGCGAGTGCCTACTCAATGCTGTCTTTTTTTTTTTTTGTCTTGTCTTGTTTTACCGAGAACGGCCGTGGATTGTCGAGATCACGGCCGTATCTAGAGGATCCACGGCCATTTCCACGGCCACGCCCCCTTTTATACCTTTAATCCCGCCTGCTGAATAACAGGCAAGCGGGCCGAGAATGGGCCAGGGTCACGACTGTCTGGGCTTTCCGACAGTCGTGCCCCGGTTTGAATATTGCCCTAGTCTGCTTTATCACATTCACTCTCCATCCTCTACAGCCAGCTGCCATACTGTATCTAATCGCCTAACCTGTCTACAGTATTCGCCTACAGATAGTTAAGTGTGTCGGCATCAAAAGAACAGCCATAATCAAATCAGACCAGAAAGTGATGCTCACTGGTACAGCCTATCATATATGTTCTATACATGCTCCCTGACGTTACTGTTATCGCTGCTACTGGGGCTGC
This sequence comes from Crinia signifera, assembly GCF_055691185.1. Classification (NCBI taxonomy): domain Eukaryota; kingdom Metazoa; phylum Chordata; class Amphibia; order Anura; family Myobatrachidae; genus Crinia; species Crinia signifera. The sequence goes on from NC_139217.1 coordinate 47,292,791, forward strand.
ATAGAAATGTCATGTGGAATAAACTTTGGCCTGGTGCCTATAGTAACAGGGGCAACTGGCATCATAGCGAATGCAAGCTTAGATTAGAGTGACTGTAGGGGTGACCTACACCCAGCAACCCACACCTCAAACACAATTATTGCAAGAACAGGGAGGGATGACTGCAGTCCGACCATTCATTCAATCTGTTTCCCACTGCCGTAAAATAACATGCAAGGCACTGTCATAATGTTTTAGAAGTAAACTAGTTACCGTCCTGTCATAATGACAGAACAATATAAAAGTAATATCAGCGCCGACGGCTGTGCTCATCTGAACAGAGCAACACTTGAATTGCTCCGTCAGACCCCATCTAGAGAATGATGGGATGGGAGGCAGAACACTCGAATCCCCCCCCCCCCACCCATAGAAGTGAGGAGCAATGTCGGCCTTTTATTATTTAGGATACGTAATAATGATAATATGCAAGTACTTGCTTCCTCTGTTACATTTACCTGCTAGTAATCTGTGTATCCGACTTCCCTGTATACAGTAGGTCAGGTTTGCTATTGAGAGAAAGGGATATTTCCTAAACTTGCTTTTACTTCCCATAAAATGAATTAAGTTTAATTCATATACAGTTTGTACTTGCATTAGACTAGATTGCCACACTTGCTAGGTTACATTTGTAGAGCATTTGGGCTCTCAAGTGATCAGATTACCAAATGTTCTTAGAATGACCAAGATCTAAGCCAGGGTTGGCCAAACCTGTCCGCAAGATCTACCAACAGTTCATGTTTTTCAGGCCACCTGTGGATCTATAGTAGGAATGAATGCAGCAGGTTTGAAAATGTGACAGTTGGTAATGACTACAGCTGTGCACCAGCTAGGGAGTCTGGGAAATGTGACAGTTAGTAATGACTACAGCTGTGCAGCAGCTAGGTGATCTGGAAAATGTGGACCGTTGGTAGATCTCGAGGACAGGTTCGGCCACCCCTGGTCTAAGTGATTTTAAGGCAAAGTAAAGGATAAGGAGGCATCCCAATTCCTGGTGTATCCTATAAGGGATCGTCATGGATCTACTTTCTGGTAACAGTCGCTTATGGCTGTCTGTAAAGTGTTCATCTCTTCTAACATGTATGTTTGGAAAAGGGATAATTTATAGCGACATGAGATTGATCTGTGCCTGGCAGGAGGCATTTCTCACTGTAATTTCTTCTTCCAGAGCTGCCTTGAATTTAGCCTGAGGATCCAGGAGTTTATTGAACTCATTCGACAGAACAAAAGGCTGGACGCTGTTAGGTGAGAAGATTTTACTTTGTCTTTACTCGTTTTTAGATTTCCTGTAAGCACAACCTGTGTTCCGCAGTGATGAATATACTTACAAGGAGTAGTGTTCTGTTTGCAAAAAGCAATAATAAGACACTGTTCTCTAATAGTGGTCCACATTGGTCTACTAGTCTCTTGAATTGGATCAGTGGCATTGTTTGTATAATGTTTCATCATGCCGGCTGATTTGTTCATGTTACTAATGACTTGCCATTCGTTTTCCACATCAGCCTTGAGTTTTTAATGAACGCAGAAGTTCCCAAACACTGTCTTCAAGGCACCGTAAGGTTTCAGGTTTAAAGGATTGCCATGGATGAGCACAGATGGTTAAATCAAATTGAGGTACTAATTAAGTCCCCTGCATCCAAGCTTGGTTATCCTTATAACCTGCACCATTGGAATACTTTTGAGGACCGCATTTGGGAACCTCTGAGCGAATGTGTCATGTATGTATACATATTGTATTGCCAGGTTCTTGCTGAAGTTCTCCTTTGTCAGCCGAGTGAGGCTTTTGAACAAACAGGAATCCATTTATTGCTATTCAGCCTTAGGTGTGTGTTAGTATGTAGTCACCCAACTCTTCTAATGAAAGAATACAGCTTGGTAAAAAAAGGTCATTGACAATGCAGAGAGGCAAGGAAGTAGGAGCAGTTCTTGCTAAGGGACTCCGCTCGCACCCATTACTGTACCAAAATATCTGCAGGTTGATTAGTTGTTTTTTGTTTAGAGTGATAAATCTTGTGGAGTGTACACACTTGGATTATCCCTTGGGTGGCCTCAAGCTACATGGATGCCGCTTTAATTGGATGGATGTAAACCAAGAGACTGGTATCTTATGAAAGTGTTTCTATTACACTTGGTGAATCCAAAACTGACACATTCCATATTAGTTATCTATTACTTGAGAAAATAGCAATCTGTAAACCAGAGATCAGTCCAAGAGAAGGCAAAAATCAACATATTTACCCACCTTTCCTTTGCAGTCTATGCATACATTTGTTTTCTTCATCCATCAATAGAATTCTGTCACTTTGCATGTGTACCAGCAGATGGCAGCATTCTGGGCGCTAAGCTATCTCTATTTTTTTCTTAAGGTGCCCATACACTAGTAAGATTTATCTTCAGATCTGGCTGGTTGAAACAAAAACATGGTTATGGATGAGTGACAGTTTGGCAGTTTTCCAGCATTTCAAAGCAAATGATCAACTGTCATTTGCTCTCATCCATAACCATGTTTTTGTTCCAACCAGCCAGATCTGAAGATAAATCTACGTCTGTATGGCCACCTTAAGCGTCTGTATGAGTGTGTGTAACCCCCTAGTGACAGTGTAACTCACCAACACCAACAGCTGGAAGAACTACATCTCCCAACAACCCTTGCACCTCCCAGCAGCTACCTCCGCAATCAGAAGATGGAGGGAAGATCGCTTTTTTTTTTTTTTTCACCCGCTGCACTAAAAACCCTACAATTTCTTTAAATAGTATACCGCGGGTTTCGGGAGTACACATACCCACAGTAATCCATAACTGGACATAAGGTAAGTGAGGTTTTTAACCTCCCGCACAATTGAATGCCCCCCTTAATCTACCTTATTTGAAATCCGCCTCACCTGCAGTGCAATGCGGTTCTGTCAAGGTGCAAATCTGAATCCCACCGAAACTGTCTACAGTCCCCACACCACACGTTTATTCATTATGAAACGCTAAGTGGAATCTTATGAAGATCATTTTGTGAAGAGAGAGTAGGAACCAGCGAATACTATCAACTTCAATTGTCTCTAACATACATTGAATTTTTATGTTATTTAAAACAATCATTACGGCTCATGGCTGTGCGCATACTAAAATGCTTTTTACAGTCATCCCTCATAGCATGCCAAGTAGGCGCACTTTATACGTAAAGATGTAAAGTGGTCTTCAGTGCAATATAGCTATTAATAAGGCACATTTACATTTTTAAGGCTCTTATCAATTGTCTGTCACTTGTGAAGAACCTTTGCAGGCAGCTTTCAAACTTATTTAAACTCCAGCTGTGTCTTAACAAACGTCCGCCTGGCTTGCAGGAAATGGACTGGTAATTGGACTATATTCTGTGTTGTCCTAATAGACGAGTGACCTAGTTATTGTCCTTGGTCTCCGCTGAGGAACGGTAAATGCCATTGCTGTGGTATGAGCAGTTATGACACTCTAAAGGCAGCGATTCCTAAAATTGGTGTTCGAAGCACCCCCACAATCCAGGTTCTCGGATATCCCAGCTTGTGCACAAACTAACTGAGGTACTAATTAAGTCTACTGTGCTTTAGTATTGATAGCCTTAAAACAGTGGTTACCAACCTTTTTTCTCCCTCATACCCCTTGAAGAGGCTTTTTTATTTATGGAGTACCCCTTCTCTCCTAAGCCAATGCCATGTAATCAATTAATCTGTAACTGGCCAGACAAGCATGGAATATAGGACTGAAAAAGTGAAATATCCACAGTACTTACGAGTGGAGTGGATGCGAGTGGTATGCGTGTCCTTATATTAAGGCGTAGTGTGCTGTCAGGAATTGTGTCTGGCCACTGACTGTGAACTGTCTCTGGGGTTCCCGCTAAACACCTGTAGGATAAATGCCGCTGCTTCCTCCACCTGCCTCAGTGCGTGATGTTTGATGGCAGCTCGGGTAGCTCCCAGTGGATTGCTTGTCGAGCAAAAGCATGAGTTGATGATTCTGCAGACGGAACCGGAAGTGACGCAAAGCGGTTCATCTCCATGGCAACGGAAGACTTCTACCACCATCGGTAGACAACTTCTTTCACCATTACCAATATTATTTTCAAGCACCCCCAACTGGTCCACAGCATAACCCCAGGGGTACAAATACCCCAGGTTGGAACCGCTGCCTTAAACAAGGACTGTTGTTGAGGTGACTTGAGATCCAAGTTACTGCTCTAAAGGTGCCCATACACTTGTAATGCAGCCCACACACGCACCGATTCCAGCGTGCGTTGTGGGCTTAACTAGCACACACAGCATCGCATCGTATGCCTTGTGCATACGATGTGCATGCGATGCGATGCTGTGCTAGAAAAAGCTAGTACAAAAAGTATGTGCAGCACATACTTTTTGTACTGTACGATGAGGTGCCGCGGGAGCGCGCACCCCATCGTACAGCATCGCACCGCCGGCATCGGTGCGTGTGTGGGCTGCATAAGATTTATCTTCAGATCTGGCTGGTTGGAACAAAAACATGGTTATGGACGAGTGACAGTTTGTAAGTTTTCTAGCATTTTCAAGCAAATGGTCAACTGTCATTTGCTCTCATCCATAACCATGTTTTTGTTCCAACCAGACAGATCTGAAGATAAATCTGCGTGTGTATGGCCACCAAGTCCTGTTGATTTTCATTTTTTTGCATAAAAATATTTTGGAGAAATCAAACTTGCCCTGGAGGTACAAGGAGAAAAAGATGTGTTGCCTCTAATTGAATAGCCAAATGCTGTAGACCATTGGTTCCCAAACTTTCTTGAATCCTAGGACCGGATTCTGGTTGACTCTGCAAAGTACGCAGCTCACAGAGTCCGAGAGGGGCCTCCCTGCCAAATCGTACTGTTAAACTAAGGAAGCAGCCTCCAGCATTTCCAATCCCAAATCCTTGACACCAGGCACAACATAAATGTATTGAAGTCCTAATTAATGTTCACTACTTAATAGCAATTTTGGTTCTGCAAACAACAACTTTTCCTTTTAACTTTACGTGGCGACGTCACGCCTCTGTTCCATACAGACTATTAGAAAGTGCCACTTATCGGTCCCCACTCCATCAGCACCGTGGCCCGTACATCTTATCCTCTGGCTGTGGCAAATTGCTACCCAGTGTGTTTCTATTATTGACGTTATTTTCTTTCCAGTCGGCTGCAAATAAAGATGCCATTACAGAGTTGTTTGGGATAATTAATAAACAGTATGATCACTGCTCGGTGCAGGAGTTCTGTTCTTCCAGTCTAAACACACATTATTTACGGCAGTAATATTAAATTCTTCAGGGATTGATAGACTTCTGTTTTATTATTTGTAATCTATGCAAAGGTTCCAGGTGCCCTAGGATAATACACATGTAGCTCCCCTTGTAATGCTGCTAAACACAGAAGAGGGGACTGGGGAGCTCCCCTGCCGCCAGCCGCCATTTGCATAAGTGACGTAGGTGGCAGGCTCGGGGATGGTCGGCGCGGCTCGGGGGGACTCGGTAGAGTTCAGTCGCCCGAGTCCTCCCGAGCCGCCGCAAAACATCCCCGAGCCTGCCGCTGTGATGACTGACAGGCGGCAGGGAGCAGTGGCGGCAGGGGAGCTCCGGCGTACTAACGCTGGAGGGGAGCAGAGGTGTGGGGGGGGGGGGGGGGGGGGGGGAGACGGCGGCTTCCTAGGATCTGTGGTGGGTTTTGCTGGGGCAGGACAAACCTGCCCTGGTAAGTTTGTCCTGCCCCAGCAAAAACCACCACTCAAGGGGTTAATGGACAAAACCATCATGTGCAGGGAGAGTTAGATTGGGTGAGTTATTTTGTTTCTGTGCAGGGTAAATACTGGCTGCTTTATTTTTACAATTCAATTTAGATTTCAGTTTGAACACACCCCAGCCAAATCTATCTCTCTGCACATGTTACATCTGCCCCACCTGCAGTGCACATGGTTTTGCCCATTAGAGAGATTTTGCTTTTGCAAGCTAACCTGAATTAGTCCCAGTGTGTATACAGCTTGTGAGGCCAATGTGCGCCCCTGTGGGATTGGCATCACAAGAAAAAATAGACTGTGTAGGCAAGCTGATTTTGACTATATTGTGTACAGTCTGGCATTCTAGTATAGTCAAAATCGTCCACTAGTAAATATAGGCAATATTGTATGGTTCTGGGCTCCGGGTAGTTCAAGGGAAAAATCGCCTAGTCAAAATCTCATCATGTGTATGAACCTTAAGAAAAACCAATGGGGGAAACAATTAGTTTTTTCTTATACAATCACGGATGGTATAATGGTTAGCATTACTGCTTCACAGCACTGAGGTCATGGGTTCGATACCCACTATGGCCTCAACTGTGCGGAGTTTGTATGTTCTCCCCGTGCTTGCGTGGGTTTCCTCCAGGTACTCTGGTTTCCGCCCACAATTCAAAATTATACTGGTAGGTTAATTGACTTCCAACAAAAAACCCTTGAATGTATGCGTGCGCGTGTACATATGGTAGGGAATATAGTTTGTAAGCTCCACTGGAGCAAGGACTGATGTGAATGTACAAATATTCTCTGTAAAGCGCTGCGGAATATGTGTGCGCTATATAAGAAACTGTTAATAAATAATAATACACAGGAGACTTGGTACTGATACTGGCCTGCAGTGAGATGTTTATCCTATGCCTTCACCACTTATCCCCAGTGTCTGAGATCTGTGGAGTGGCTGCAAGTGTTTGTTATTTAGGGCAGAATAAGTACTAAGTTCAACTTATTAATGTTGCCGCAGTTCAGGCAAAAATATCTATTCCCTTCCTGCTTGTTGATGAAAGCCGAACGGATCTATGTTTTTTTCTGCACTGACCTGTCTAAAAATGGCTGTCCTCCTAGACATGCGAGGAAACACTTCAGTCAGGCTGAAGGAAGCCAGTTGGACGAGGTACGACAAGTGATGGGGATGTTGGCTTTTCCCTCAGACACTCACATCTCTCCGTATAAGGTACGTGCGTCCTTACTCTTTACACAACCTGCGGCATAAACAAATTTGGGCAAGTCTCAGTTCTGAAGGGTGCTGTGCGACTGCGCCCGCCATGAGGATCAGACCGGTATTATCAAAGTGATTTGTACACCACCTCCCTGTACTTACTACAGAACGGCAGGAACCTGTAGAAACACAATGCTCAAGTCAAACCTGGGGATTCCACAAAACTGCAAAGTATCTGAGTGGAAATGGCCGTCAAAGCTGATGACGTACCGGATTCTGAGTCACACGCTGGTGATGCAGTCAGCATTCTGGGAGTCTGGATGCTGGCTTCCAGTATACCGACGTTGGCATCCTGACTGTCTTCAAAAAACTGGTGCCGTAAACTCACCAATTGTGATGCCGGCTGTCTGTATTCCGGGCCGGCATCCAGATTGGTGAGTTTAGGGGTTAGGGGCACTCCAAGGAGAGAGGGGTTAGGTTTAGGCTCTACTAGGGGAACTTAGGGTTACTATGAGAGGAAGGTTAGGGTTAAGCTGCAGGGGACGGTAAGGTTAGGATTTGGATGCGTGGAGGAGGAGTTAAGTTTAGGCACTACTGGGGGGGAGGGAGGTAGGAGGGAGGGAGAATGGAAGGTTAGGGTTAAGCTGCAGGGGATGGGAAGGTTAGGATGGTGGAGGAGGAGTTAGGTTTAGGCACTTATTGTTAGGCGGCGGGCGGAAGGGTTTAGTTTAGGTGGTGGCGTGCGGGGGTTAGGCACTAGCAGAGAGAATTAGGGTCAGGCTGCAACGGAGGGAGGGTTAGGGGGGCCATGGGAGGGGGTTAGTATACTTAGCTGACCCCTGTTGGGACTCCCTCCTTTGGGTTACTGACCACCAGTCATCTGTATGTATCCTGCACACTGGTCCGAATGTGTCAGAGTTTAGCAAGTTATAGCAAACGGCACATGCGCCATAGCGATAGATACAATGGGGCAGATGTATTAAGCCTGGTGAAGAGATAAAGTGGAAGGAGATAACGCACCAGCCAATCAGATCCCAACTGTCATATTTCAAACACAGCTGATTGGCTGGTGCGTTAACTCCTTCCACTTTATCTCCAGTTTATCTCTTCTCCAGGCTTAATACAACTGCCCCATTGTGTCATTCTGAAAGAACGGCAATTCAGATGAATCTCTACCACCTAACATGGTGTAAGTGGAAATAATAGTGATGACTGATTCCGGTTGCAGGTAACATACAGTAGTTGCGTGCGACACAGAATGAGGCCCATTATGTCCTGCTCTACAGACTTCATAGCATCATGCTATGTCATGCTATACGTATTGCTTCCTTTGTAACCAGCTGAAGAATATCGGGGAACATGAAAGCGCCATCACATCTAATGCAAGGATTGCAATTTCCTGGGGAACTGTGTTGTGATTGGTCCTTCTTACTAATACATACATAGATGGATAGATCACCTATGAATGGTGCCTTGGGACCTCCTGTAGTCCACTGGCTTTTGAATTGTCCTCCTAAATAAAAGACTGCATTATATGCTATTAATTGTTAATAGTAAAAAAAAATAAAAAAATACCCCACAGTATCCCCGCTTAGTAGGTGGCTGCAAATAACTGTCACAGTTTTCAGGCCACCCGGCAGGTCCCATGCCCCAGGTCATCGGGCAAAGTTGACAGACTGTCACAATTTCAAAAAGCTCAGTGGTGATGCATTGTGATTGGCTGGCGGGAGTTTTGCAGCCGATTACATTGCCCATATAATGCTGCCCATTGTAAGGTTGCAGCGTAAAACTAGAAATATCACTATGAGCTTTGGCTGGCGTATTCATGGTCTACCAGGGAAAGGCCCAGGCCGGTGTCAGGAGCAGCCATTGTTTGTACTGAGCAATTGGTGGATGGTAGTTACGATATTTGCTGTAGGACCAGGATGATGGGCAGTGGTAGTGATGTGATTAATGAGCCCTCTCCTCTCCTGTACAGGACCTTTTGGACCCGGCGCGATGGCGCATGCTCATACAGCAGTTCCGATATGACAACTATAGACTACATCAACTGGGGAATAACTCTGTGTTTACTATAACTCTTCAAGCGGGCCTTTCTGCCATCAAAACACCGTATCCTTCATACGTGACGCAGCCGAGATGTCTATGTATCAGGCTGGCGGCTTTATCATGGAAATAGTCATTCTGGCTTTTCCTGGAACTGACACCTCCTGAGGTTGTGAAATAGAGTTTTTATTGTGAGGACACCGCTAAGGCCATGTGTTTAGGGTGGAGGTGTGTGTGCGTGTGTGAAGGGCTGGTAGATTGGGGCTTTGTGTGTGCGGGGGGGACTGTTCGAATCGATTTATGTGTATGGGACTGATAGATTCTGTGTCTGTGTGGTGTTGTGATAGAATCAGTGTGTATGTGTGCGGGACCGATAGAATCGTTGTGTGCGGGATTGATAGAATCAGTGTGTATGTGTGCGGGACTGATAGAATCGGTGTGTATGTGTGCGGGACTGATAGAATCGGTGTGTATGTGTGCGGGACTGATAGAATTGGTGTTATGTGTGTGGAACTGATATAATCAGTGTGTATGTGTGTGGGACTGATAGAATCGTTTTTTGTTTTTTTTCGGGACTGATCAAATTGGTGTGTGTATGTGTGTGGGACTGATAGAATCGGTGTGTATGTGTGCGGGACTGATAGAATCGGTGTGTATGTGTGCGGGACTGATAGAATCGGTGTGTATGTGTGCGGGACTGATAGAATCGGTGTGTATGTGTGCGGGACTGATAGAATCGGTGTGTATGTGTGCGGGACTGATAGAATCGGTGTGTATGTGTGCGGGACTGATAGAATCGGTGTGTATGTGTGCGGGACTGATAGAATCGGTGTGTATGTGTGCGGGACTGATAGAATTGGTGTGTATGTGTGCGGGACTGATAGAATTGGTGTTATGTGTGCGGAACTGATATAATCAGTGTGTATGTGTGTGGGACTGATAGAATCGTTTTTTTTTTTTTTCGGGACTGATCAAATTGGTGTGTGTATGTGTGTGGGACTGATAGAATCGGTGTGTATGTGTGCGGGACTGATAGAATCGGTGTGTATGTGTGCGGGACTGATAGAATTGGTGTGTATGTGTGGGGGACTGATAGAATTGGTGTGTATGTGTGCGGGACTGATAGAATCGGTGTGTATGTGTGCGGGACTGATAGAATCGGTGTGTATGTGTGCGGGACTGATAGAATCGGTGTGTTTGTGTGCGGGACTGATAGAATCGGTGTGTATGTGTGCGGGACTGATAGAATCGGTGTGTATGTGTGCTGGACTGATAGAATCGGTGTGTATGTGTGTCGGACTAATAGATTCTGTGTGATGTGTTGATAGAATCGTGTGTGTGGGTGCAGAGCTGATAGAAGTGGGTTGTGGGTATTTTGTAAATATTGCTCGTATTCTCTCCCCCCCCCCTTTTTGTTTTCTCTTCTCTTCCACTTCCTTTCTCTTTCCCTTCCTTCTCTTGTAACAGTCTATTGTCCTTGAACAATCGGATACAGACAGTGCTACAAAGAAGATGGGACTTCCAAAAACCCTGACTGTCCAGTGTGCAGCAAGTCCCTGAATAAACTCGCTCAGCCACTTCCAATGGCACACTGTGCCAACTCCAGGCTGGTGTGCAAGATTTCAGGAGACGTAATGAATGAAAACAACCCTCCCATGATGCTTCCTAACGGATATGTGTATGGCTACAATGTGAGTACCTCTTCTTCTATGTTCTGTATCTGTACCGGCTTGTGGGACGGAACCATGTCAAAGTTGCAGTCGTTTCCTAGTCAAAGCCACGATTTCCTTCGAAACACATAGGGTGACATTTAATGGGATGAGATATCTCGACTTTTGCGATATTTTTTTTTTTTTTTTTTTTTAGTCAAAAAAATTGCCAAATTTGCAAGTTTTACCAAAATTGGCAATAGGATGCGAATTACGGTAAAAATGCACTTTTTGCCATGAAAATTGCACATTTTGACCTGTAGTCTCTTCAACACACTTCAATTCGCAACCAGATGTTTTCCCATTAAAAAGTATACAACTCGCAAATTTAATAGGATGCAATTTTGGGAAACTCTTAACACAAATAGACCAGGTTCTGGCATACGAGTTTGACAGAATCATTCACAGAACAGTGCGATCTGTGCAAGTGTGCATGGTTCTGTCCATAACAAATGTGTAAAAGTAAATAAACAAAAAACAACAAACCTTGTGGGGTCCCCCCTACCCTGAGCATAACCAGTCCCAGACTCAAAGAGGCGTTCCTGGTTTAAAAAAGTCATGGGGCAAACCAGATAGGGGTCCCTGGATTTTTTAAAAACAGCACCAGACTCAAGGGCCAGTCCTGGTTCCCAAAATACAGAGGACAAAACGAGTAGGGGTCCCCCGTATTTCAAGAACCAGCACTGGGCCCTGGGCCCTATCAGCCAGCAGGGTAATGCCACAGCCGGGGGGAGACTTTTTTTTATACAAGTGCCCCCAGCCAAAGCATCCCCCCCTGATCGGTCAGTCTGGGCAGGGATCCTGGGGAAGTGGGGACCCCCCAAATGAAGGGGTCCACCCCCTCCAGAATTTTGCTGCCCAGGGCTCTCCCTGTAGCCCCTGTGCGGTGGGCACCGGGCTGATATTTGTGTAAAAAAATAGTGTATTGTTGTGGAACTATGTGTCCCAGCAAGCCTGCACCGCATGCAGGGACTTGGAGAACCACAAGTCCCAGCATGTGGAGCATTACTTGTAGTTCGGCAACAAATAATGGAAAAAAAACACAGACACATACGAATAGTAAAACTTTATTGCATACTACAATCATCCACTCATACATTACCTATGGGTACACCAATGGCCTGTCCTCTTGTCCATGTAGAACCCATTTGGGTTCCTGTGGAAAGAAATCCTTACTCACATGTTGTCTTCTGTACTTCTCCGGCTCCCTACGAAAGCTGTTCAGATAAGGCGATCTTCTGTTATTATCTGTGGCTCCGCCCACAGACCAAGAGTTAGGACCGCCCACCAGCTAATCATGATCGGGCATTGGAATTTCTCCGGTCCTGGTTCCCAAAATACAAAACGAGTATTTCCCCACGCCGTTTTTTTTTTTTTTTTTTTACACAAAATGCACATTACCGTGTCCCCCAAAATCACACATTTCATGACTTGCATTCTTTTTTTTTTTTAATTCCCGATATCAGAAAATGCGATAATCTGCGATTTCAGAACCTTACTAAAAATAACATCCCATTAAATGTCACCCAAAGTATTATGTATAAGAATGTTGCCACCAAAAGGCATATATATATTCAATTACAAAAAGTTATTTTTTAAAATAAAGGAAAAAGAATTAGCTGTTCCAAAATTAATAATAATAATAAAAAAATAGAAGTCTTAAGGCCCCAATATTTTTTAATTGCCCCTTTTTAAATTACATATTTTCTATGGTAGGTGAAAAATAATAACTTTTCTCCCTCGGCCAGCAGGGGACACTGCAGTCATAACGTGTGGGATAGCATGGTGTACTGGAGGAGTCGGCACTTTAAGAAAATTTGAATGTGGCTGGCTCCTCCCCCCTTCTATCCCCCCCCAGACCTCAGTCTTAAAAAAGTGCCCGGAGGAGTCGGTCTCCTGGGCAATAGTCTCCTTTGGGAGATTAGGTTTTTTATTTAATTTTGTTTATTTTCTACTATTTTTATTAATAGAGACAGGCAGACAGGACGGTCTGCCTGCAACGAAGAATCCTGGAAGGGAGCAGTCGACACTGCACGCAGTGTTTCCTCTGCTTCCCAAGCCACCGGAGCTTCGCTCCGGGGACCCGCCGCAGCTGCATGCGGCGTGCGTCCGGGTCCAAGGCTACGTTCCCCCGGCTTCCAGGACACAAAGAAAGGGGGCCAGCCAGAAGCGCACTGGCTGGGGAGAGTGTCAGTCGGCCGCAGCCATTGATGGTTGCCGGCAGCGCTGACGCGGCTGGCTTCAGGTTCCCGCCCAGCAGATCGGCGCGGGAAGCGTACGCGTCAGGAGGGCGGTGCTTCCCTCGTGCTTCTCCTGAACAGACGACGCCATTACACGGAGCGCAGCATCTCTCCGCTACTGTAAAGCAGCATCAACCCTGCAGTCCCGGTGTACCGGCTCCTGTTTGGGCTTCAGCGCATCCCCAGGGACCTCAGCAGTACTGTGAGTCAGGGGAATATCCCCAGTTCAACACAATCGGGGGGAAGGCTTGGCTCCTCTCTCCCTGTTCTCTCTCAGGCCTCTGCCTTACCTGTGCTTAGAGCGCCTGTGACTGTGTGTGTGTGTGTGTGTTGATTAACAGGGGTAGTTGCTCTGGGGGACTTCTGTCTACACTAATATGGCAGGAAGGGCTACCTCCTCTAAGGCTGCACAAAAAGTGTACACTTGCAAGGACTGCAAGCAGCAGTACACGCAGCACATTAAGGGTGTGGCCCTTGCTATACACGTATACAGACCGCTGCAAGGGTGCAGGTTGCTGTTACTCCTAGTTCCCCTGGGCCTCAGGATACCACCCAGAACTCTGGGGATGTGTTACAGACCCTCCTTTCTAACTTCACAGCTGAAATGGAGGCTTCCAGAAAGGACAGGGAAGTTTTTCACTCTCACCTGTCGCAGCTTGCTACTACTGAGCCACTATGGGCTTCATCCCTTATTCAGTCGGTTGACTCCCTAAAACAGTCTGTATCTTCCTACTCCCAAACTAGACCCTCTTCACCTCCAGTGAAGAGAAGAGCAGTGCCGGCTATAGTCCTAGCAGACGACACTGATAACTGTATCCCCTTAGAGGAGGGGGAATTTCCTCCAGATCTGGCTCAGGATCCTATTGGGGATGACCTTCCAGAAGATGAGGTGCAGGGAGTGGAAGGCCTGATCAGAGAAATCCGGGACACTTTTCAGATTGCTGATACCTCAGCACCACCTCAGGTATCTATTTTTGGTAGGGTTCAAAAACACCCCCTAACCTTCCCAGACTCAGAGGAGTTAGATGACCCTCTTTTAAAAGTCTGGAAATCTCCTGACAGAAAATTTCAAATGTCAAGGAGATTAAAGGTCCTTTACCCCTTCTCAGATAGCTCAAGAGAAAAATGGGAGACCCCTCCCACTCCGGATGTGTCTCTATCCCGCCTATCCAAGAAAACCACACTCCCTATACCTGGGGCAGTGTCCCTAAAAGAATCTCAGGATAGACGCTTGGATAGTTCTCTTAAGAACATTTATTCAAATGTAGGAGTTCTGCTCCGCCCTGCTCTGGCATCTGCTTGGGTAGCCAGAGCAATGGAAAAATGGGCCTCTGACCTTGTCACTGGTTTAGAACAAAACACTCCGCGGGATGAACTACTTCCCTTGGCAGAGTGCATCAGGGATGCCTCTTCATACATAGGTGAAGCGGCTTCTGATATTTCAGTTTTAGGAGCTAAGGCCTCGGCCTCCGCAGTGGTGGCCAGACGCTCTGTTTGGCTGCGCTCATGGCAGGCCGAACCAGAGATCAAAAAGGCTGTGGAAGGCCTTCCTTTCACGGGTGACATGCTTTTTGGTCCAGATCTAGATAGGCTGATCTCACAGGCAACGGGGGGAAAGTCGCCTTTCCTTCCTTCTTCTGCTCCGGCTGCAAAAAGGCCATTTGTGTCTCCTACTTTTCGGTCCTTTCGAGGTAACGCAGGGTTTAGAGGTAGGTCCAGGGGAGGTTTCTCATCCTACAGAGGCCGCCGAGGACGTGGTGCTAGAACAGCACAACCCTCAGCCACTTCCTCCCTTAGAGACCAGAAGGCCACTGAAAAACCGGTGGCATGACGGTCTCCCTGCTCACCTGGGGGATCCCGAGGTGGGCGCCAGGCTGTTGTTGTTTGCAGACACTTGGAAGTCCCACTGCAAAGACGCCTGGGTACTCCAGATAGTGACTCAGGGTTACAAACTGGAGTTCACGGCCCCACCTCCAACCTTATTTTTTCCAATAGGCCTTCCATCTTGTGTGGAAACAGCCTCAGCTCTCTGCGGCTCCATCCAGTCTCTCATTCTCTCAAAAGTAATCATCCCGGTTCCACCTCATCAACGGGGAACCGGGTATTACTCAAGCATCTTCGTCGTGCCAAAACCAGACGGCTCCGTCCGTCCTATTCTCAACTTAAAGAACCTAAACGAATTTGTGTTTTATCACAAGTTCAAAATGGAGTCAATTCGTTCAGTAGTAACATCTTTGGAAAAAGGGGAATATCTTCTTTCCCTGGATATAAAAGACGCATACTTACATATCCCCATTTGGGAACCACATCAGAGATTCCTCAGGTTCGCCATCCAAGACAGTCACTACCAGTTCAGAGGTTTACCCTTTGGCCTCTCATCCGCCCCGCGGGTTTTTACAAAGGTGCTGGCCTGTATGGTCACCGCTCTTCGTCTACAGGGCGTGACCATCATACCTTACTTAGACGATCTCCTCTTAAAGTCGCCATGTCAACAGAAGTTAGAGGCAGATGCCCTTCTGACCTGCAATTTCCTAACACAAAACGGGTGGATAGTAAACTTCAGAAAGTCACAACTAAACCCGTCTCAAAGACTTCAGTTCCTAGGTCTGATACTGGACACAGTCCAGGAAAGGGTATTCCTTCCAATGGACAAAATCAGGACCCTTCAGTCGAGAGTATGTCAGATCCTGCTTCTACGCAGAGTCTCTGCACATCTTTGTACTCGCCTGTTGGGGTTGATGGTGGCCTCCTTCGAGGCTCTCCCATACGGCCGCTTCCACTCACGGGAGTTCCAAGGGAATTTGTTATCCCAGTGGTCGGGATCACACCTTCAGATCCACAAGAGAATCACCCTGTCACAAAAAGCCCGCACCTCTCTTCGGTGGTGGCTCCATACCCCGAATCTGTTGCAGGGCCGCAGTTTCAGACCCTGTACGTGGACCATAGTGACGACGGATGCCAGCCTCCGAGGCTGGGGAGCAGTGGCCCTGAACCACAGGTTTCAGGGAAGATGGTCACTCCAAGAATCCAAACTCCCCATAAACATCCTGGAGTTGCGAGCCATCAGACTCACCCTGTTGCAGGGACACGACCTGCTCAGGGGACGTTCAATAAGGATTCAGTCCGACAACATGACAGCAGTGGCCTATGTAAATCGGCAAGGGGGCACAAGGAGCCGTGCCGCCATGAGAGAGGTTCGACCCATTTTAGAATGGGCAGAGGCTCATTCCACAGATTTCTCGGCAGTTTTCATCCCAGGGGTGGAAAATTGGCAGGCGGACTATCTCAGTCGACAAGATTTCCACCCAGGGGAGTGGGCCCTCCATCCGGAGGTGTTTCATCAGATCACCCTCCGGTGGGGGACTCCACAGATAGATCTGATGGCCTCCAGACTGAACCATCAGCTGCCTCTCTATTGCGCCAGGTCACTGGATCCAGCGGCGGCGGCAGTAGACGCCTTGTCCATTCGGTGGCCATACAGACTTGTCTACATTTTCCCTCCGTTTCCTCTTCTGCCAAGAGTCCTCAAAAAGATAAAGAGGGAGGACACAACCGTCATCTTAGTGGCACCGGATTGGCCGAGGAGATCGTGGTACTCCGACCTCAAGCTCCTGTCAGTAGACGCTTGGCGCCTCCCAATGCGTCCAGACCTACTTCAACAAGGACCATTCGGTTACCAAAACTTAGGTCATCTGCATTTAACGGCCTGGCTATTGAGGCCAATCTGCTAAAAAGGAGGGGAATCCCATCTTCGGTTATTCCCACCATGTTAAAGGCCAGGAAGGGGGTCACATCGGCCCACTATCATAGGATATGGCGGGCCTATATCCGTTGGTGTGAGTCCATGAAGTTTCCAAGGGCTGTATTTCATTTGTCCAGACTACTACAATTCCTACAGGTGGGTTTAAACTCCGGTCTCCGGTTGGGCTCGTTAAAGGTACAGGTCTCTGCCCTTTCTATCTTTTTCCATCGAAGGTTAGCCCTTATCCCGGAGGTGCAAACATTCCTAAAAGGAGTACTGAGAATACAACCACCGTTTGTATCACCTACAGAGCCATGGGAACTCCCACTGGTACTGAACTTCCTTAAGTCAGACCTGTTTGAACCTCTTTCCTCGGTAGACATTAAATATCTCACATGGAAGACGGTCATGTTACTGGCTTTAGCTTCGGCGCGCCGAGTATCAGAGCTTGGGGCTCTTTCTTGCCGAGCTCCTTTCTTAATCTTCCACAAAGACAGAGCAGAGCTAAGGACCCGAAAGGATTTTTTGCCAAAGGTAGTTTCGGCATTTCATGTAAATGAACCCATCGTGATTCCAGTCTTATCTGGAGAATCTAAGTTGCTGGATGTAGTTCGGGCCTTACGAATTTATCTGAAACGTACGGCAGATGTACGAAAATCTGATAATCTTTTCATTCTGTATGGAGCCGAAAAGAGAGGATGGCCAGCCTCGAAACAAACGCTGGCCCGCTGGCTTTGCCTGACCATAAAGGAAGCCTATGTGCAGGCTCAAAGACAGGCACCGGCTACCATATCAGCCCACTCCACCAGGTCGGTAAGTACGTCCTGGGCCCTGGCTAGGGGGGTTTCCCTTGCACAAGTGTGTAGGGCGGCCACTTGGGCTGGTACAAATACCTTCGCTCGGTTTTACAGGTTCGACACCTTTGCCACTTCTGAGGCATCTTTTGGAAGGGCGGTGTTGCAGGAATCCCAGGGCTCTCCCACCCGGGAGTAGTGCTTGGGTATTATTCCCACACGTTATGACTGCAGTGTCCCCTGCTGGCCGAGGGAGAAATAAGGAATTTGGTACTCACCGATAATTCCCTTTCTCCAAGGCAGCAGGGGACACTGCACGCCCACCCAGCGCTAGTCTTCCTGCCATACAGAAATTGTACTTACCTTTAACATAAAGGGTGAACATGCAATTGTATGTTTGTTAAAAGTTCTTCTTTTTCTATGTTTCTATATGTACAAGTGTGTCTGTTGATACATATTTGCTGTTTTTTCAATGTGTGTTGGCCTAATCTCTGTTTTCTCTGAGTGACAGTATCCTCCTCCTGTCGGTTGCTTGCCCTATCATCTCCTCTCGCGGACACAGTTTTTTAAGACTGAGGTCTGGGGGGGGATAGAAGGGGGGAGGAGCCAGCCACATTCAAATTTTCTTAAAGTGCCGACTCCTCCAGTACACCATGCTATCCCACACGTTATGACTGCAGTGTCCCCTGCTGCCTTGGAGCAAGGGAATTATCGGTGAGTACCAAATTCCTTATTTTTTTAATTCTTTTAAACTTTATTAGATAAATGGTCATTGAAAATGTGTACATTACATTTTTTTTTTACATTTTAATTTTAAAATATGTAATTTAAAAAAAAATGTATCTGCACTTTTTCTAAACAAATTGTTGATAATAATCCTTAGGCTTAGGCAACACTACTTAATCAGTTTATTTTTTTTTAAAGTACGTATAAAAACCTCCCACTAAAACTGTTTTTTTTCCCCTTCTTTTAATCCAGTCTCTTCTCTCTATACGCCAAGAGGACAAAGTAATCTGTCCAAGAACCAAAGAAGTCTTCAACTTCTCCCAAGCCGAGAAGGTCTACATCATGTAGACCTCATCTTCCGACGTGCCTCCAAACGCTGCTGACGCCAAGACAGGGGGGAGGGGTCCGTTAAGCAGCATCATACGCACAACCGGCAGATAGGGGCTTCCGCCCGGTTCAGTGGTTGCATTTATCGTCCGTTTGCGACCAAAGATCATAAACAAGCAACAACAGTACTCACAAAGTTACATCCTTAAAGTGCAAAAACAAAACGACAAACAATTTGTACTTGATGAAGATAAATCATTTTGATTGTAAGCTTTTTTTTTGTAACGTTAGTCAAGACTGATGCTTCTGACGTCTTCACACGTCTAGGAATTATTTTACTTTCTAGCCCTTTACTACTACACAACGTAGTCAGCCTACGAGGGTCTCATTAGTTCTGTGTTAGGGATCATCCTATCAGTATTTGTTGCCTTATACCCAGCTTCCAGAATGTACACATATTACAGCCCCTTCTGCGTTGGGTCTCTTCGGTTCCCCAGGGAAAGATCCGACTGTTTAATATGTTTTAAAAGCTAACCATGAGCCATGAGAAAAAGCCACGGTTTTTATTTTAGTAGCGCAGGATTCATCTTCATAAACACACGAGCAACGACGAACATTTTAGTCCTTTACATTCTTTAGGAAACAGTGCTGTAGAAATTTGTATTTAGTGCTTATTTTTGCATGTCGGTGTTTAATTAGCTAATAAAAAAAAATTGTAAATTTGAAACCCGTTAATGAAATATTTTTTTTTTTGTACTTTTTTTATTTTTTATGTGTGTGTAAGTGATATATAGGAGACAAAAAAACTGTAATATGAGTTTGGAGCTTTGCCAGGTTTATAATTGCGGTTTGTACAGAATGCTGCATTACATTACTACAAAAACCGTTTCTTGCCTGGATTACAAGATTCACTGCGTCATGCCCACAGGCCAGACTAAAGATGGCAAAGCAGGCTTGAAGCATCTTGTAGACATTTGTGTATTTTTTTTTTTTTTTTTTGGATTAAAGGCTGCTATTAAAAAAAAAAGCAGAGCCCAGTGATCATTTAGTCACCAGAGTGAAATCCCGCCCACGTGCAAGGCTGCGAATGGCATTGCTGAGTAGCTAGGGAGTTAGCGGCTGCGCAGGCCATAGCTGCCATCAGAGGTCCTCCCTTATTACGTCTGGGGTTTTTCCTTGACACTCCCTGGAAACAGCGATGGAAACCCTACGCTGGCTTTTATCGCAGGGAGGTCATGCGCACTACGATCCGTGCGTATTCATTCGATAATTGCTCAGGGTGTGAATTTGCAGGGGAGTGTACAGGTCTGAATCCGGCCACATGTAATCTCTTCTGTGGTTTAATCAGAGGTAATCCTGTGGCACGTCAGTGTTATCTGTTCTAAAGTCAAAGGGTCTTTATTACTTACTGGCGTTTGCCCGCGGCGTCGCTCAAGTGTCTGTTACTGCTCGGTGGAACACTGCACACGCTGAGTGTCAAACATCTTTCCTTTATTGCTCCTCTCCCTGATGTCCGATCGAGAGAACACAAGTATTTACCTTTATGGAGTCCAAATGATTTCAGGCCAACATAACTAAAGGCACATATTTTATTTCTCTGCATTCTTAGCATTATCCCAATGGTGGCGATTGTGTAAAATAATGTCCAGTCTTCCACTTAGTCCATATAATTCACTAGTCCATAGTGACTATACACATAGCTGCGCAGAGGAATTCATTTTTTTATTGATATATATATATATATATATATATATATATCACTTCCATCCAGTAACTGCTCCGGTGCCATTCAGAAGTATTTATGTAAGTATCTATTGATGTATTTGTGTCACTGTATCTGGTTCCTGAGGATTGGAGAAAGCTCCTCCAAGCGCTAAGCCGCAATACAGATTTGTCTTTTTGTCTCTGAGTGCCTTCTTCAATTTGGAGATCTATCTATATATAAACAAGTATGGAAGACCGGCACTCACCCCAAATGAGTAGAAAAATACCGTGGTGCCCTCAATCACACCTTGACAAAGAGGCGTCCAGCTTTGAAACCTTGGAAATATGTTTTGTGATTTATGTTTAAACAAAGAAATTTTTTTCATCACCCAAATCCGTGAGTGCCGCTGTCTTCATTCTATCTATCTATCTATCTATCTATCTATCTATCTATCTATCTATCTATCTATCTATCTACATACATATAAAATTGGAACCTAGTTAGAGGGGCCTATTCAACAGAGAACGTGCTTCATTGCACAATTCTACCAGTTGCGTACAATTCATGTTCCCTCAAGTGAGCAGACTGCGCATGTGCTGTGATCACACCTGGTTCCATTGCGATCGCACTAAGATTTTTTATCATAGACTGTTTGACAGGAAGTGACCATTTGGTAGTAGTATTCGGAAGTGACTGCCAAAACTGCAGAGCTGTCATACTAGCTGTTGGGGTGTATATCAGCCATCAAGTGCGATCATGCACTTAGTGAAACATGGTGCTAGTGTCGCTACTGCTGTGGTCAGTCATGGGTGACCATAGAGCAACCCTAGCAGTCGCCCCTTGTTCTTGCGCATAGACTGCGTATGTGTACGCAGTTGCATATGAGTTTGCATTGGCTCCGGTCAGAGTCTATCATTTCTTGGCAGCAGCTTCAGTTGCTAAGTTTACCGGTTCTGAGGCCTAAAAAAAATGATCATATTTGCTTTTGCAATTGTCTACAAATATGAATTAGTCCCATAAAACATTGATGCAGACAAAAATGAGCAATGTTTATGCCGTGACCATCCCGCAGAGAAGCATTGCGCCTTTCTAAAACTGGTGCTCTTAACTGGATTGGCCCTTAATGGTGGCCATACACTTGTGCGATCAGTTGTGATGGGCCACCTGTCACATGCCATAGGGTGCTGGAAGAGGGCTGGTAGGCATTGGTGTAGTGGAGTGGGTAGCAGGAAGGCTGGCGTGCTGCGGTATTCAACAGCAGGTGGCAGAATTTTAAAAAACATTTCAAAACACTGGGCAGCCCTCTGGCGGAGAGTGGCTCTCTGTACAACACTGACTGCATCTCGCATCCTAGGGAAATGCGTATTACCTACCTTAATATGAAAGACACCTAGAATGCCATAAAGTGAAATGTAGTAAATGCTGCTGCGTGTGCGGCAGTAGCCAATGAATTAACATATTGAAGATTATTTGCAAAGTTTCCAAGTTATGGATAGTACCCGGTACACACCAGAAAGATGGTGCTCGTGAGCGGGTCGTCACGGGAACATATGACCCGCTCACGAGCTGACGGCGCCACCGACCTGCCGCGAAAATGCCCCTAATATTATTGCGATCCGATCACGAGCAGCGAAATGGCCCAAAACATGGCTGATTTACATACAATCGGTCGATTGACTCGTTTTGGGCCATATCGTCCTGGCGTGTACCCCACATAATTGTTTTTTTTTTTTACCCATTAAACTATAATCGCATTATACTCCCATGTCCTTACATGTTGTCTTTATCACGCACCCGTTCTGCTAAACATTTCTTTTTCAGGTTCTCTCATCTTGTCCACATAATTGACGTTAGTAGAACCAAAGGCTGTAATTGAACTTTCATTTTTTATAGTACAGGTTATAGTACAGGTTTTATTTAAAAAATAAAGGGTGATGGAGTATTCCCCTCCCCATCACAGAATGGGATATTATGCGCCCACTACAAAGGTATCCGTATACGGAAAAAAAAAACCAACAACTGCTTTTGATGGCGGAGCCAGAACCAAAATAACTTACCTTATAGCGCCACCTTCTGGATCTCAGAATTACTGAGGAATAAGAGCCCGTTTTCCATGCAGTATGTTCATTTTCACAGGTTTGCGGAAGAAATACATCCAAATACTACCTAAAGTATATTCAATTTACAACATGGATTTGTTTACATCGGGTAAGAAAAAAAAAAATTAAAATGACACACACACACTTTTTCCATGGTTATTGATTGTTTGTTGAAATGCGTTCTTTTCATTTTTTCTTAACCCCCTTCCCATGTTCTGTTGTTAGAATTTACAACATAGAATGTGACTTCCGATCCGAACCATTTGGCTCATCTAGTCTGCCCCCTACTGGTCTTTTGTTGAAAAGCCTAAAGGGAGGAACATACAGCTGTGTTCACAACACAGAGGCCCTTATTCAGAACAAGAAAATTCAGAAATAGAAACTGCCCTTTTTAAGGAAGGAAATCACACAATAATTACAACCAATTTATTAAAAATACATAAAAAAAACACATTTAAATGAATAAATGTAGTACATAATACACTTCAAATGTGCACTTTTTGGGTCCTTGTTCAGGTATCCTTGTGGAAAGTTGGACTTTGTTCCTCAGCCACACTGCAAAGTAGAAGGCGGGGGTGCTGTAGCCTAACACGTTTTGCTGGGTATCCCCCAGCTTTTTTAAAGGGCGACCTTCGAAAAAGCTGGGGGATACCCAGCGAAACGCGTTAGTCTACAGCACCCCCGCCTTCTCCTTCCCAGTTGGGTGCTTTCCCATAATACCCCCATTCATCCTAAGGGGTTAATTTTTCAAGGCTTGCACCATTTATATGCCAATCAAAAGCACATTTGAGGTGCACACCGGGCAGCGAACATCCCCCCCCCCCCCCCTGCTGACATGTGAATGTCCACCTGGATGTGTACGCTGACACATTTATTCCGATGCGGCCGTATGGATGAAAAATCATTTGATGGTTGCCGACCATCAAATGATTTTTCACCCGCTCTAAGGGTGCATACACACTGTACAATTTTTTTGACCAATTTGGTTGAAAGACATTTCTATTGAACCCAGTGTCCTGGACTAAAGATGTTGACGAAATATATTGACGACAGACGAAAGAAGATAGATCTAGCTACAGTTTATAGGCTCTTTTTGAAAGATATTCAAATTGAGCTGCGCACACAGTTGACGAACAATCTTGATGAACAACTGGCAGGTATGCGCATCATCATTCGTCGTTTGTTTGTTGACAATATCTTTTGTCAACATCTTTCGTCCAGGACACTGGGTTCAATGGAAATGTCTTTCAACCAAATTGGTCAAAAAAATTGTACAGTGTGTATGCACCTTAAGATAGACGTCAGTCTGATCTGATTTTTATATATGCCGCGGAGATGGGACATCACCCGCCCCGCCCCGTGCAGGTTTCGATCCGCCTGCATGTGTAAATTTGTGCAGGCCCGGAGTGTGCACTCTCCCGTCATGCTGAGATCAATGATGGCTGTGGGCTTATAAAACCAAGAACGTCCATCGGAACAAGTTGGTGCAATAAAAACTGATATGTTTTAGAAAAAGGGGAGGTTACTACCCTCTTCCTAACATGAAAATCTAGCACTCCGACATCTACTGCCCCAATGCTTAAATGACCGGCCAAGAAAGGTTTATTACATTATTAAAATTATTGCTTCCTGAATCTGCATATTCTCGTGATGTCATTGCACAATATTAACTTTATATTGTACCTGGAATCTCTAGTTTCTTGTTAGTGGTGACCATCATGGGCTTTTCCCGATTGATTTATAACCATTGACGGCAGAGACGATCAATGATGACCTATCAATGGTTTATGTTCTACCCGTGTGCAGTTGGCACCTGTGCATCTGTCCATCAACGGTTGTTCATGATCAATGGCCTGCTCCAATCACATTGTCACAATGGGCCTTATTCTTGTCGGTGCGGACGGAGCCGAATATGCGGCCAGGACCGTGCGTCCTAAACCCCGCCTTTCGTACGGATCGCTCACTCTGTCCGAATGCGGTAAGCCGATGACCGCACGGAGCACGAGTGGATTTCGCATGTGAACACCTCCTCCATCTCAGGGAACCTCCCCCATCATTCGATGGTCGCAGACCATCGAATGCAGGACCGAGTGGTCCACCAGCTCCCGCAACCTCAGACCACACGGGCATTTCTCCGTGCAAAAGCAGGGATCTGGGCGGGCAGCTGACATCCGGCAATGTCATATGTCCGCCCCCTACACGTGCGTCACGGCCGCATTACCATACGTACGCCCAGCGTTTTCATGGGAACGCCCATGAAACGCGGGGTGTAAACATATGGTAATGAGCCCAAACAGCCCTTCACGCCCCTCTCCACCCCCTGTTTGTAGTGTTCACATTTCATGCGGATTTTGGACGTGCGTCCCGTTCGCACATGCGCAGAGACGCCTCTGCACATGCACAGACACAAAACATCGGCGGACCGACCGCACGCGGACATTACCACACCAACCAGAATAAGGGCCAATGGGAGATTTGTTGTTTATTTGAAGTCTTTCTCCAACAAGAGAAGCTCCAGTTATTAATGGTCTATCAAAATAAATCTACTACTATTGCTAGAGAAGGAACAATGGACAAGCATCTGAGGTCTTGATAACCATCCTCCCCGTCTTCTTGGCCTGGATCACTTATGACTTCCAATGTTGGCATTCTTGCCAAGGTCTTTGTTCTGTAGTATCTAAAATATAAGGAGCATATTGATCAGATGGAGCCCATTCTGGTGACATTGATCTTCATGTACATCACAAGCCTTTCACTCAGCCGTCAGACTACCAATGACATTGGGGGTAATCAGACTCTGTGGTCTGTAGAGTCTCAGCGGAGTAGCTGATATTTCTAATTAGTATTCTGGACATTTCTAATTAGCCTTCGGGGGGGGGGGGGGGGTTAATAGGCAAGTAAGCCCCCAACACTTAGCATTGTCAAGGGTACATACATGATACATGTTAAAGGACAAAGAGCAGTGGTTAAATGTATTATCCATTGTGTGGACAAATGTAATAGGGACCCAGTTGCTTTGGGTCCAGGATTTCATCCGTATTTTTAAAGCTTGAGTCATTTGTAAAGCAACCCCAGGTTGGTTATTCCCTCACCCCAAAGGTTTACTGTAGAGCGTGTTCCTAGTGGGTCAATCTGGTTAACTCGCAAATCTGCGAATTTCGTAACTTTGCGAGCCAACTAAACGCCGCCTGCACGAACACCCGCTCGCACGGCGAATGTTCCTGCACGCAGGCGAATGGCTGTTTTCCATAAACATCCATTTGCGGGGCCCAAAATCATCCCATGATCACCGACCATCGAATGATTTCTTAAGCATTCACAAATCTAAGTCACTTTCTGGTGACTCATATTTGAGGTGCCCGCCTGCTACGTGAGCAGGGTGGGCAGCTGACATCTGGTGACCTCAGCTGCCAGGGGCGGGCTGGGGGGCAGGGTGCCATGTGCCCCCCAGGCCGCTCAATCTATTGTGTGCGGGCCGCCTGTTTGTTTCTGAGGCTGCTGCTGCAGCCAGGGCTAACCAGTCTCCGACTGGTCTTCGGAAACATGGCCGCCGGCCTCCTGCACTGAGGACGTCTAGTGCAGGAGGCCGCTACAGAGAGTGGCTTTGGACTCTCTGAGGAGCTCAGACCTCTGTGGCTGCCAGCAGCTGCTGCGCCTGTATCACACTGCATTACAGGCAGCAGCACAGACAGCACAGAGGATCCCTCCCTGCTCCTGGTCAGCGTCCCTGTAGGGATCGAAAAAGGGGCGGGGCTAACGTCCGGAGGGGGCAGAGCTACACGACTGTGAAGGAGATGATGAGCTGCCAGCCTGAAGTGCCCTGAACCAGTTAAGTAAAATGTGAGTGTACTTAAACTGGTGTGGGCATGTGTACAAGCAGCGCTACTAGTGTCGGCAAGTGGTGTGGGCATATGTCCAGGCGCGTTACTAGTGTCAGCAACTGGTGTGGGCATGTGTACAAGCAGCGGTACTAGTGTCGGCAACTGGTGTGGGCATATGTACAAGCAGCGATACTAGTGTCGGCAACTGGTGTGGACATATGTATAATCAGCGCTACTAGTGTCGGCAATTGGTGTGGACATATGTACAGGCAGCGATACTAGTGTTGGCAACTGGTGTGGACATATGTATAATCAGCGCTACTAGTGTCGGCAAGTGGTGTGGGCATATGTACAAGCAGCGATACTAGTGTCGGCAACTGGTGTGGGCATGTGTACAAGCAGCGGTACTAGTGTCGGCAACTGGTGTGGGCATATGTACAAGCAGCGCTACTAGTGTCGGCAACTGGTGTGGACATATGTATAATCAGCGCTACTAGTGTCGGCAATTGGTGTGGACATATGTACAGGCAGCGTTACTAGTGTCGGCAACAGGTGTGAGCATATGTATAATCAGCGCTACTAGTGTCGGCAACTGGTGTGGGCATGTGTACAAGCAGCGCTACTAGTGTCGGCAACTGGTGTGGGCATATGTACATGCAGCGCTACTAGCGTCGGCAACTGGTGTGGCATATGTATAATCAGCGCTACTAGTGTCGGCAACTGGTGTGGACATATGTACAGGCAGCGTTACTAGTGTCGGCAACTGGTGTGGGCATATGTACAGGCAGCGCTACTAGTGTCGGCAATTGGTGTGGGCATATGTATAATCAGCGCTACTAGTGTCGTCAACTGGTGTGGGCATATGTACAGGCAGCTTTACTAGTGTCGGCAACTGGTGTGGGCATATGTATAATCAGTGCTACTAGTGTCGGCAACTGGTGTGGACATATGTACAGGCAGCACTACTGCTGTTGCGTCTGGTGTTGGTGTGGGTGTTACGTATAAGCAGCACTACTACTGTCAGCAGGGCCGTTTCTAGAGGCGGACAAGCCGTGCAGCTGCCCCGGGCGCCGCACGGCTTGTCCGCCTCTGTTAAATAGCAGGGGCGCCTGGCAGTTCCCCCCTTCCTCCTCTTCTAACCGTGCCCCGCCGCCCCCGCCACAGCAGATATCGTTCGGAGGGGAGGGGAGCGGAGCGCTTCACGTGTCTCACTCTCTCCTTCCCCTGACTATGTCACTCACTGTCTGACAGAACTCGCGGGCCGGCAGCCAATCAGGAGCCAGCCCGCGAGATATGATTGTCGGCACAATCACAGAGTCTGGGACAGACGGAAGGAGAGACGCGCTGCGTGATGCGCTCCCCTCCCCTTTCCTCCCCTTTGAAGCAGCAGCGGCGATGGAGGCGGCGGGGGACCCGGAGACCTGAACTCTGCTCTACCCGGCAGCAGCAACAACAACAACGGTGAGTTGTGCTGCTGCTGGGATAATATGTTCTGGCACTGGGGGCACCTTTATGTCTGGCACTGGGGGCGCATATATGTCTGGCACTGTGGGGGACATGTCTGTCACTGGGCATATATGTGGCACTGTGGGGGCATATATGTGGCACTGTGGGGGCATATATGTGGCACTGTGGGCATATGTGGCACTGTTGGGGTATATATTTGTGGCACTGGGGGGCATATATGTCTGACACTGTTGGGGTATATATGTCTGGCACTGTGGGGGCAAGTTTGTCACTTGGCATATATGTGGCACTGTGGGGGCATATGTAGCACTGTTGGGGTATATATGTGTGGCACTGGGGGGGCATATATCTCTGGCACTGTTGGGGCATATATGTCTGGCACTGTGGCGGCATGTTTGTCACTGCGCATATATGTGGCACTGTGGGGGCATATATGTGGCACTGTGGGGGCATATATGTGGCACTGTGGGGTCATATATGTGTGGCACTGTGGGGGCATATATGTGGCACTGTGGGGGTATATATGTGTGGCACTGTGGGAGCATATCTGGCACTGGGGGGCATACCTCGCACTATGGAGGCATATATGTGTGGCATATCTGACACTGTGGGGGCATATCTGGCACTAGTAATCGGCATCAGTTGTGTGGCAGCGGCGTGTGGGGCATAATGTGTAATGGGCATTACGGTGTGTGGGGAGTATTGTGTAATTGCCATCACGGTGTGGGGTCTAATGGGCATCATGGTGTGAGGTATAATGCGTAATTGTCATCACGGTGTGCAGCGTAATATGTAATTGTCATCACGGTGTGCAGCGTAATATGTAATTGTCATCACGGTGTGCAGCGTAATATGTAATTGTCATCACGGTGTGCAACGTAATATGTAATTGTCATCACGGTGTGCAGCGTAATATGTAATTGTCATCATGGTGTGCTGTGCGGCGTAATGTGTAATTGGCATCATGGTGTGCGGCGTAATATGTAATTGCCATCATGGTGTGAGGTATAATGCGTAATTGTCATCACGGTGTGCAGCGTAATATGTAATTGCCATCATGGTGTGAGGTATAATGCGTAATTGTCATCACGGTGTGCAGCGTAATATGTAATTGTCATCACGGTGTGCAACGTAATATGTAATTGTCATCACGGTGTGCAGCGTAATATGTAATTGTCATCACGGTGTGCTGTGCGGCGTAATGTGTAATTGGCATCATGGTGTGCGGCGTAATATGTAATTGTCATCATGGTTTGCGGCGTAATATGTAATTGTCATCATGGTGTGTGGCGTAATGTGTAATTGGCATCATGGATAAACAGTGTATAATGATTTAAGTAGTCTGTCATTGTTTGGCCTTGATCTGTGAGGTGTACTAGGTCATTGTGTGGGCCTTTATATTTTCAGCCCGCCAACTTAAGTGCGGAAGGACAATGACAATTCCTGCAGTAACCAATGTCTGGTCATGCAGGTTGCAAAAGTGAGATGTAAGGTGATTGTTTTCCTGCTAGACCACACCCCTTTTAAACATTAATCCATGCCCGTTTTGTTAAGCCCCACCCCTATTTCGCCGCGCGCGCCTTCGGCGCGCGCAATTTATTCGCTACCATTTTCTGAGGGGGGGGGCGCATTTTTTCTTCTTCGCCCTGGAAGCAAAATTGTCTAGAAACGGCCCTGACTGTCAGAAACTGGTGCGGTTGTTATGTATAGGCAACACTGCTATTGTCGTCAACTGGTGTGGGTGTTACGTATAAGCAGTGCTACTACTGTCAGCAACTGCTGTGGGCATTATGTATAAGTTGTGATACTACTACTGTCGGCAACTGATGTGGACGTTATGTACAATATAAGTTGCGCTGCTACTGTCGGTAACTGTGTGCGATATATATATATATATATATATACAGATATAGATATATATATATATATATATATATATATACAGCGCTACTACTGTCGGTAACCCTGGGCCATTATCTAGTCATATGCAGGTGTACTCGGGGCATTATGGTGTGCGGCATATTGTGTAAGGGGCATTATGCTGTGTGGCATAATACATAATGGGCATTACTGTGTGTGGTATAATGTGTTATGGGCATTACGATGTTATTAGTACTTTTATAGGGCCACGCCTCTTCCCCATGAAGTATCTCTCCTACATTTTGCCGCGCGCCTTCGGCGCGCACTCTCCTATTTTTAGTGTGGTGGTGGGGCAAGCACCAATTTCCTTTCTGGCACAGGGTACCAAAGTGGCTAGTAATGCCACTGGTTCTGGTATAACTAGCCAGGGGGAGCATCCTGTGGGGCTCCTGATATTATACAGGGGAGCAGCCTGTGGTGTCCTATTATTGTTTTTTTATTTTATTAATACATATACGAAAAACCTCCATTTAACGATACGCTGTTACTTATGGGCCGGTGCTCTGGACTTGCCCCCCAGGCTAAAAGTTGCCAGCCAGCCCCTGTCAGCTGCCCGCCCCTGGCACCCACGTCACACCGCCATTAGCATGTGAACACCAAGCGTTTGCATGAGTACGCCCATGAATAGCTGCCATGGGTGTGACCATGCCAGAACCCCCCCCCCCCCCCTGTTTCAGCACCCAGGGCCGGATTATAATGGGGGCACAAGGGGTCATGTTTTTTTTTTTTTTTAGCTAAAGGTTTTGTGCATGGGTGTGGGGTAGTGCTGCAGATTCACCTATCTGCCAATGTGACAATGATTAATGGTGCTGAGCATCGGGAGCCGAGGCACACTGACTGCACAAGTGTGCAATGCATTACTGGGAGTTGACTAAGTCCCATGACACTTTGCACCAGAGGGCAGAGGCTGAGATGTTTGTGCTGAGCTCTGATTGGTGGAGCTCATTACATGATTCTCAGGCCCATGGAGAACAGCAGCAGCAGACTAGTCATGGGAGGGTTTTTAATCAGAGGCAGCACTGGGACTGTGAGGTCTCCTACAGAGTAAGGTGCAGAGGGACAAACACAGGCTTTTCATGTGGTATGTATTTATGTGTATGTGTGTATATATATATCTATATATCTATATATCTATATATCCCCTGTAGTTACCCATTGGCCAAGTTTATACGGCCTTTACACCCTGACAGTGTAATATTCTCCCATGCAGTTTGTGACCAGTAATGACAAGTGCAAGGGGACCCCCTTGTCTAAAGTGCCCCGGGGCCCCCGCAGGCTTAATCTGGCACTGTCGGCACCTATGGTTACATCAACAAAGTGATTGGCAAGTGCT
The DNA here is from genome assembly GCF_055691185.1 of Crinia signifera. NCBI lineage: Eukaryota > Metazoa > Chordata > Amphibia > Anura > Myobatrachidae > Crinia > Crinia signifera. Next base: position 47,323,707 of record NC_139217.1, read on the forward strand.
CACAGCTGCTATTGTGCCTGTACCCTGTAACAGTAGTAATCGCACAAGGAGCGTCCCCAAGGTGAGAATTCGCCTGGTTTATAGCCAGCAAAGGAAACTATTCCCCCCCCTTTAATACAGATTGTGAGCCCAGGAAAGAGATACCATCAGCCGTTCCGTGTTAACTCCGCGGCGCAGCAGTTACATAATAAAGTGCACAGTTATTCACAAATTACTTCAGTAAAAGTAACATAATCAATAGATCTCCTCACTGTGCCGACTGTTCATTTAATGCTTCCCCTGCCGCAGCCCTTGCTGAATATTGACATTCTCGCATTGACCATATTTCTCTGGCCCCACACTTGAGACTACCTTACTGCACTTAGCATTTCTCTCCGGAGAAGAATAGCTTGTTACATATCTAGAGGGCAATTAATCTGATTCACGGAAGTCTTCGGCGGAGGCCATGAGCTATATATCCAAAGCTACCGCAGTAGAATATCACCAGTCTTGTACAGAATATTTCACCTCGCTCGTCAGAGAGGATTTGTTTATGGAGAAAGGCATTTACAGCCACCACCTGCGCCCCCGTCTGTTCTCGTCTACGGTGCGTGGAGAAAAGAGAATTGGCAAAGATGGTGAACCGGGTCTTTGTTTTTTTTTAGGGTCCTGTTCATTATTCGGTTGTGTGGAGGGGGTGGAGCTTGTTGGGGAATTTACTAAATATTAGGCGACGCCATAGGACACAGTGATGTCACTAGTGGGAGAGTAGCAGGCGATACGAGGATATGACGCATGGGGGATTATTTTTGTGAGTCCACCAAACCCCGCCTTGCGAATGGTTGTCTGCCGCCACCCATTCGCAAGCGCGATTCGCACGCAGGGCATGCGAATGGATGTTACACAGTAACATCCATTCGCAAGCCAGGGGGAACCTCCCACACAAACAAAGGTCAACATGTGTCTTTCCCCCAAAAAAGGACTTGTTCATACTTTACCACCCCAGTGGACATACAGTAGGGGGGAATATATTAGTGTGCCAACCTTTGGCCTGTTGACCAATTATGGTCTGCCAAATGACTGCCTACCTTTTTACTGTTGAGCCTATGATCGAAGCCCGCTCCTAAGACCACTTTGTTCGAATTGGATGACCGATGCAGCACCCACTGATACTGGCCCGTACTGCATTCCATTTAAACTCCTATATAGTCTTGATGGCCACTTTTTTTCTCTTCATGTCAGACGTGGTGGATAGGCAGCACCATATAGTGCCGCTAGAGTGGTATGAAAACTGCTGTGGCGTTTGTGGCAGTGGCACTACTTTGTTTTAAAACTCTACAAAACATGCAGGTAGGGGGGTAGTGCCGGCAGATAGGTCTTTGTACTAGATACCCAACTATGGGCACCAGAAGCCTGTAAGGTTCTTAACCCCAAAAGTGCCACCAACAGATCGTGTTTCTGGATTTCTTTAATCTTGCAATAGTGCTGGTGCAGCGTGGCATATGAGTAGTACTTGTATATATAGGGGGTTATTTTTATCCGTTCAGTCCTCTGTGCATACGCACGGAGGACCGATGGTGCGTGTCTGCGCAGGCGCGTTTCAGCGCATGTGCAGACGTAGGGTGCGTGCACCCACGGCGTGCTGGGGTCGGAGATGGGCGGGGAACGCCGGGCTGCATCATTACCATATAGGAACGCCCAGCATTCCATGGGCGTTCCCATGAGAACGCTGGGCGTTCTCATGGTAATGAGGCAGTGACGCGGGTGCGGGGGGCGGGTAGCTGACATCACCGGATGTCAGCTGCCCGCCCATATCCACGCCAGCGTGCACGCATATGTAAGTGACTTAAAAGTCACTTATACAGTATATGCGTGCACGCACCACATCATTCGATGGTCGGCGACCATCGAATGATGTGGGCGGTTACCCGAGGCATGCAAATGGATGTTTAAGCAAAACAGCCAATCGCAGCCTGTGCGAGCGAAGCCGCACTTCTAGGGGGCGGCGGGTGAGCGTTCATGCGTTGGGCGGGGTTTGGTGGACTCGCAAGGCTGCGAATTCGCAGCCTTGTGAATCAATCAGAGTAACCCCCTTAGTCATATGCACACAAGGAACAAGAGCATTCCCAAAATTGTGAATCCACATGGTTAATGGGCAACACAGAACCACCTACAAAATCGCACTGCCGGGGCCAGTGACGCTGCATCCAGGGACATAGCCGCTGGATTCGGCATGCCCAGAAAATGGGGATCTGGATGATGGGTCAACACATGTGGTCAACATGCATAATGTCAACATAATCAAAAGATCGACAAAATGACAAGGTCAATATGAGTTATGGGATAATTCAGACCTGATTGCTGGGCTGCTAATTTGCACCCAGATAGAGTGAGTTGCTGCTCTGTGCAAGCCTGCGAAAAGCTTGTGAACATTTTACAGTGTTGCGATTAGCAGCAAATCCATCCGCAAGCCGATCACCGTCGCCTGATTCGCCCAGTATGTGCAGTCTATGCGTAGCGCAGGACTTTCTCATGGCTGCGATAGAAAGGTCAGGATCGGTACTTAAGTGTAAGATACGGTTCTGTCATTTTTTCCTTTTTATTTTATTTCTGAAATTGCATTTAAACTCGTGTGTACTTTTAAAATCATTGTAAAATCTTGTAACTATTTTCTAAAGCTCTGTAGTATTTCTAGGAATAAATAATACATATTCTCAGTCCTGGTTCTGTGTTCTTAAGACTCATTAGCCTCAGAAGAGAACGCTCCAGCGTGTTACCATTTGTATATTGTATTGTACGGTCAGGTGCGAGCCAAGCCGCCCCTTGCGCAGTTTCAAGCGCTAATATCAGGTCTTGGCTGGTGGCAGTGTACCTCAAGTAAAGGACCCGAGAGTCCAAAGTGAACCCCAGTCACGGCCGGAGCTGCTCAGATTGACGTATCGGAGCAGGCGACCGGTGGGTCCGTGACATTGATAGAAACAAGCTGATTGGAGCCTGATCCCAGAAACAGGAGACTATTTCCACCCTCCAACGCCGGCTTCCTGTCAGCGATAAAAAAGTCACAGGACGGCCTCGCACATGCGTAATACATGTGCAGTGGTTTGATCATTTCCCAGCCTGCGATCAGCTCTGGATAACCCCCTATGATTGGGAATGGTAAAGCCCAAAGCTGGGCAAGGGTATAACTGGGAGTCCACATTCTGACACAACAGAAATGCAAAAATCTCATGTGAACCTGTCAATGTTGACATAATGACCAAGATACTATCCACCCTATGATTCACACCCCAGAAAATATTAATCAGGCATTGTGGGGTTTATTTACTAAGATGGAGGTGAATGAAGATGGGATGTTGGTATAAGCATGTGTCTGTGGGGTTGTGCTGCGCTGTACACTATGCCGACCCCCACAGGGTCGGCATAGGGTACAGCGCAGGTAGGCACTGGGCAGGAACTTCCTGTTTTGCACCCTGCTGCTGCTGTCCTGTTGCTGCCGGCGCTGTGCCTGTCACACTGTCTGAATTTATTCGCAAATGGTTCGCAAGTTGATTGACAGAAAGGTAACCAAATGTTTTCCAGTGTCAGAAAAAAAAGCAGGCATGCCCAGGCATTTTAGGGGATGGTGTGTGTGTGTGTGATGTCAGCTCCGATCTCAATCAACCTGTTTCTATTGTACACTTGTTAAATGGTTAGGATTACGCACAGACGCAACGGTTGAAAAAGTTGTTGGACAACAACGAAAGGCATCAGTAGCACCTTGGCCCAACTGGACATTAGAGGACCTGGATGTACATCCCACATTGAACCAGCTCTTAAGGAGCCCATACACGCTCCGTTGTGTCCGGCTCCGTTCTGTACTATGCGATGCGCGCTCCCGCGCATCACATAGTACGGTACAAAAAGTATGTGCTGCACATACTTTTTGTACTGGCTTATACATCGGATCGCAGTGCATGCACAAGGCATGCGATCCGATACGATGTGTACTTTAAAAGTACATAACGGAGCCGCAAAACGGAGCGTGTATGGGCTCCTTTAAACTTTAATCCCCACTTGATCTAGTCACCGTATCTATCCTAATATCCTATGCAGCAATAGGGACACCATTGGCCAATCCTTGGACTGCTATAACCGCAAGATGGTGAAGTCATCTTCCTAGCATTGGAGCATAACATCCTCCAGCGGTACCTAAACTAAGTCAGGTATATGGACTCCCAGGCTGATATCTTTCATCTTTAATCACCTTGGGACATACTTGCCTACTTTTAAAGTCTCCTCTGCAGGGGAACCCGGAGAGGAGACTGTCAGCAGCACTTCTGGGCCGGGCTTGATGTAGATGATGGGGCTAAATGGCACTATTTGCATATTTAGCCCCTCCCCTGAAAAGCCACAAATTTCGGCTTTCTGGAGGGATTCACACCTTTCGGGGGGGGGGGGGGGGGGGGAGCTGTGAGGGGAACACGATTTTCGGGAGGGTAGGCAACCCTGCCTTGGGGACTATGCTTTCTAAAAATAAAACAATATAGGAACAGGAGGGACTTCAACAATGAGTATACTTTCCTCTGTAAAATGTCCAATTTCTCATGTTTTTTTGAAGTGTTTAATTTAACAGTAAAGTGTACTTGTTTTTTTCAACAAAGTTTTTGCCTGAGACGATTAATATTTGAATAAATAATTTACTATCATTGTAATAACCAACTGATCCCATTGAATCTTTATAGCGCTTCACCATTGCCTACACTACTTTGTTCTAATCCATTAGGGAATTGACCCTCCCTTGTGTGAGCATCTTGACAAAACACCTATGTGGTGGGCCTGTTTTACCATTGGTCACTCCAATCTCGTTTACCTTCAGACTGTCCACTATCCAAATATGAGACTGGAAACTGAGTAAATTTACAAGTTGCAAAAACAAATCCTGTGACATATTGGGTAGTATTCAATTATGCCGGGGGCGAGCGGTGACAGCGAGCAGGGCTGCCTGCTCGCTGTCACCGCTCGCCAGGCCAGTATTCAACTGACACCACCCCATCCCCCGCGCGCGCATACGCCGATTCCCCCTCGCTCCGTTTTTGGAGCGAGGGGGAATCGGCGTATGCGACTGCAGAAGCAGCGAGACCCACGGCTAAATGCAGCAGGCTCCCTGCATTAGCCATGAGCCTCGCTGTTTGGGGGAATCCTCACTGTCACAGGACTTTCCCCGGAACCTAGAATAGGGTGAGAGGCCGCCGAGGGGGTTAAACAGCTAGGATCGCTGGTTTTCTGCTATCCCCACCGTTTAACCCCCTCGCTGGGCCGCTCGCCCCCGCATTGATTACTACCCAATATAACTGCCTCTAAAAACCTTCTGCACTTTTATGCCATCTTACATGGCACTGGCTGCACTCAGAGAGGCCAGGCCGGGACAGTACCCACAGCACCCCTCTGATGATGGCCATGAGCTGCTGAGGCCGGTGAATTTACATTCAAGGAAGGAAGCAGTCTTTGCCATGCCCCCAAAACTGCACAATCCCTCCCTTTTTTTTTAAACATGCTCATTGCTGCCCCCAAATGCCTACAGTATCAGGATGGGCCTGATTCAGACCCGATCGCTCATCTGCAATGTTGCACATGCGCAGTAGAGAATTCTCCAGGAATAAGCTGCCAGAACTCCGTTCCCGTAGACCCAGCATGAGCAGTAAACGCTGGCACAATACGAGAGTCTACTAAGGGGAATGGTTCCGCACAGCTTTGCACACAGACCCGCTTCTCTCTTAAACTGCCCTGAGCATGCAGACTTACTGTAGGTACAAATGCTGCGCACGCCTCCCATATAACAACTTGTATCTCATTCGCTGAGGTTCTAGTACCTGCCACAATATTTTCATTAACATTTACATAAAATCCCGGCAGTCGGAATCCTGGCGGTCGAAATACCGACGCCGGAATCCCAACTACCGCAATGCCGACACTTTGTCCCTCTCTGGGTGTCCACGACACCCAGAGAGGGAGAACAAAATAGTGTGGCAGGCGTAGTGAGGCACCGTGCCCGCTTCGTGGCGAGCGCGGCAAGTCCGCAAGGGGGGCCATCACGGCCCCCTTGACGGCATTGCGGCGGTCGGGATTCCGGCGTCTGTATTTTGACCACCAGAATTTCATACTGATCCCGTTGTGCATTATACAGTATACAGTGTGAGGCCTGCATTATACAGTATACAGTGTGAGGCCTGCATTATACAGTGTGTGTCCTGCATTATACAGTATACAGTGTGAGGCCTGTATTATACAGTATACAGTGTGTGTCCTGCATTATACAGTATACAGTGTGAGGCCTGTATTATACAGTATACAGTGTGAGGCCTGCATTATACAGTATACAGTGTGAGGCCTGTACAGTGGTGCAAGTAGAATTTTTTTCTTGGTGGTACTGATAGCCTCCACCAAAAATGGGCATGGTCATGTGTCATCAGGGGGCGTGGTCACACAAAGCTAGAGAAGTGACTAAATGACAATAGAGGCGTGGACACAGGAGACAGGGAATGAAAAACTGGGAATGACTGGGGGTGGGTTGGCTCTTGCTTGGGGGAGAGCCAGGCAGCTTGTGCTTACAATAGTGGAGCCTGCTCTTCATGCTGTCGGCGCTGCTGATGCCAGTCAGTGTGACAGGCTAAATCAGCAGTAGCCGGTAGCTGCATACAGCACCAATCATAACGCTGGGTGGGCGGGCTGCGGATGCATTATATTTAGACTTAAAATGAAAATAGAAATGACAGTGTATCAGGGGTAAGTGGTACTGCGTACCTGCAACATATTTCTTACAGGTACTCCGTACCACGCCGTACCCCCTTACTTGCAACACTGGGCCTGTATTATACAGTATACAGTGTGTGCCCTGCATTATACAGTATACAGTGTGTGTCCTGCATTATACAGTATACAGTGTGAGGCCTGCATTATACAGTGTGTGTCCTGCATTATACAGTATACAGTGTGAGGCCTGTATTATACAGTATACAGTGTAAGACCTGTATTATACAGTATACAGTGTTTGTCCTGCATTATACAGTATACAGTGTGTGTCCTGCATTATACAGTATACAGTGTGTGTCCTGCATTATACAGTATACAGTGTAAGGCCTGCATTATACACATACCCTCCAACAGTACCGAATTTGCCGGTACAGTACCGTTTTTTAACGGTCTGTACCGGCAAATAAAGCATGTACCGAATGTACCGGTTTTTAAAGAAATGACAGCCGGGCGACTGTCTGTGCGCTGCCCGGCTGTATATATATCAAAGCAGCGGCAGCAGTCTGGTGACTGTCCGTCGCTATTATCAATTCTCCCTCTGGACGACCGCTCGCGGTCCGGCAGCCAATCAGGAGCGGCTGCCAGACCGCAAGCTCCAATTGGCTCGCTGCCTACGACCATGCCTTCCATGTGAACAAGTGCACTGACTGCACAGTGCACGCTAAAGAACAAGCTTATATTAGCGGAGCAGTGGCTTTGCCTGCGTTAACCCTTTACAGGCACTTCTCACACAGCTCAAGAGCTTACATACACGCTGCCTGGAAGGATCCAGATTCAGTTCCGCTGGTGTTGTAAGAAGATTGTGCAGAGTAGGAGCAGGTCCCCAGACCTGCGAAGAGGTGAGATGGGGGACACCAGTGACCCGCAGGCATGGGATCGGTCAGATCCCTCTCCACCTTGGGCCTTCTGTTTGGCCCAGTACTTGCAATGTTCCTGTACTGTACGGCAGCGCTATGTTTGAGGCACCAGGCATGGTGGGCCTCCCCTCGCCCAGTCTATAGAAGGTTGCTGGACCCCGGGGAGGGTTATGGGCCAGTCTTCCTATTCCTAAGCCCTAGGCTCTCTCTGCCCGGCACAAATTCTGAAAGGTGCCGTGGCCACGCCCCATTTACCAGTGGCCACGCCCCTTTCTGGATTTGTACCGATTTCTGCCCTTGAAATGTTGGAGGGTATGTATACAGTATACAGGGTGTGTCCTGCATTATACAGTATACAGTGTGTGTCCTGCATTATACAGTGTGTGTCCTGCATTATACAGTGTGTGTCCTGCATTATACAGTATACAGTGTGTGTCCTGCATTATACAGTATATAGCGTGAGGCCTGCATTATACAGTACACAGTGTGAGGCCTGCATTATATACAGTCTACAGTGTGAGGCCTGCCTTATACAGTATACAGTGTGAGGCCTGCATTATACCTGTATACAGTGTGAAGCCTGCATTATACAGTCTACAGTGTGTGCCCTGCATTATACAGTATACAGTGTGAGGCCTGCATTATACAGTATACAGTGTAAGGCCTGCATTATACAGTATACAGTGTGTGTCCTGCATTCTACAGTATACAGTGTGTGTACTGCATTATAAGTATGAGGCCTGCATTATACAGTATACAGTGTGAGGCCTGCATTATACAGTATACAGTGTAAAGCCTGCATTATACAGTATACAGTGTGAGGCCTGCATTATACAGTATACAGTGTGTGTCCTGCATTATACAGTATACAGTGTGTGTCCTGCATTATACAGAATACAGTGTGTGTCCTGCATTATACAGTATGAGGCCTGTATTATACAGTATACATTGTGAGGCCTGCATTATACAGTATACAGTGTTGGGGCCGTGCCGCCGGCATTGTACAGTGTGGGAACTGTATCATCCAGCTACAGGAGGAGCAGGGGAATGGTAGCCTACCTACATCACCATGGCAACATCTAGCACCACCCACCAGGCTATCCTGGTGACGTAGGCGGAAAAGGCGTGTCCGGGATGCCTGTTTGTGCTCCCAGCTGGCAGTGGCATGTCCGGGTTCCGTACAATGCTGTGTATGGGCACTGGCCAGTTTCTTGCCAGCCACAGCATCCGAGCGCTGGGTTCTTGAGGTCGGGAGCCGTGTAGCTGGCGGAATGGGCTGTAATGCCTAATGCGGAATCATCCCCAGACTACATTACTACACTGGTACCTGTGTGCGGGACATGTCCGGGCTTGGGTGTATGCGGGACATCTGTGTGCTGTGTGCTGTGCTGTGCTGCTCTCACTGATTATTAGATGTACACTGATATAGGCATTCATTACGTCTATACCAGAAACGATGTCATCATAGTTAGAATGTCGACACCTACAACGTGGAGACACATTGGGCTAGATGTACTAAGCTTCAAAAAGTGTTAAAGTGTAGAGATAATCTACCAGCCAATCAGCCCCTAACTACCATTTTTCAAGCACAGCATGTAGCGCGGCAGGTACCTTATCTCTCTCCAGGGATACATTCTGTTTGATTTGGTAATAGTTTGCCAGAGATGTGGTACATGTAAACATTGACCCCCAATTAGTGTAGCGCTTTGCTTGCCGTGCGTTGTTCCTGGTGCCTCGCTCCACAGACATTTCACTTGGCACACTTTACCATCCCTAATTGTAGTTCATGTGGATAGTAAAGTATGAACAAGTCCAAAACAATGAAGAAAATTGCAAAAAATTCATGTTGAACCCATTGTCAATGTTGTCCTTTGTCTATGTTGACCTGTCAACCATTACCATGTAAGAAATTGTAAATAATACATAATAATTACCATGAAGTACAGGGTGTGTGTTGCGAGAACCCATCAATAACACGCTAGGGGTGGGACACATGAGTTACAGGGTACAGTATGTGTTATGTGAGATCATGGCAGACACATTCAAGAGTGTGACACATGCAGTACAGGGTGTGTGATGTGAGATCATGGCAATAACACGCTAGAGGTGGCACACATGCAGTACAGGGGGAGTGTGATGTTAGATCATGGCAATAACACGCTGCAGGTGGGACACATGCAGTACAGGATGAGTGTAATGTGAGACAACGGTAATAACATGCTAGGGTTGGCAACACATGCAGTACAGGGGGTGTGAGATCATGGCAATAACATGCTAGAATGGGACACATGCGGTACAGGGGGTGTGTGATGAGACCACTGGTAATAACACACTAGAGGTGGGACACATGCAGTACAGGGTGTGTGATGAGAGACCCCGGTAATAACACGCTAGAGGTGGGACACATGCGGTACAGGGTGTGTGTGATGAGAGACCCCGGTAATAACACGCTAGAGGTGGGACACATGCGGTACAGGGTGTGTGATGAGAGACCCCGGTAATAACACGCTAGAGGTGGGACACATGCGGTACAGGGTGTGTGTGATGAGAGACCCCGGTAATAACATGCTAGAGGTGGGACACATGCAGTACAGGGGGAGTGTGATGAGAGACCACTGGTAATAACACGCTAGAGGTGGGACACATGCAGTACAGGGTGTGTGATGAGAGACCACTGGTAATAACATGCTAGAGGTGGGACACATGCAGTACAGGGGGAGTGTGATGAGAGACCACTGGTAATAACACGCTAGAGGTGGGACACGTGCAGTACAGGGTGTGAGATGAAGGACCCCGGTAATAACATGCTAGAGGTGGGACACATGCAGTACAGGGTGTGTGATGAGAGACCCCGGTAATAACACGCTAGAGGTGGGACACATGCAGTACAGGGTGTGTGATGAGAGACCACTGGTAATAACACGCTAGAGGTGGGACACATGCAGTACAGGGTGTGTGATGAGAGACCACTGGTAATAACATGCTAGAGGTGGGACACATGCAGTACAGGGTGTGTGATGAGAGACCACTGGTAATAACATGCTAGAGGTGGGACACATGCAGTACAGGGTGTGTGAGATGAGGGACCCCGGTAATAAAATGCTATGAGATTGCACACTGTCCAATTACACAAGCCTGGATAATTAGTAATATATATGTGTTTGTTGTTTCCTAGGCATGTGTGACCTATAGAGATGGATCAGAGACTGGAGGAGTTGGTCGAGGCACTGACTACCTCTGGAGAGCCACAACTCAACCCAGCACAACTCAGGCAGCTAAAGAAAATCTGCAAGTATGCAATTCATTATCTGGGTGCAGCCCTCTGGGTCTCCGACTACAGCAATGCTTGTCACATATAGGTTATGGGGCACTTGTGGTGAGACAGGAGAAAGTATGACAGTGTTGTGTTGGAACGGCTGCAATTAGGGTAGAAAACCTTCCACAAGCTCAGCCTTTGTAACGTAAAACTGAGGAGTGTACCCAAGGGGGAACCTATTTCGTACATACTAGGGCAGGTGGGTGGCGATGATGTTACCTATAGAAAATATGAGGACTATGCTCTTTGTTAGTCAGAATATTCCTATACATAGCTGTCTATCTCCCCATCAAAAGAAACCGGTAAAATAGGAGAATCAAGTGATGTTACTGTAATCTGTTGTGAACCCATCTAGTATAAATAGATAACGGACGTGTATGGCCTCAACCATTGTATCTGGGGATGTTATTTTGCATAGTGTAACAGTGACAGAAAATAACTGTGTGTTCTCCAGGTGCCTTGGGTAAAGATCCGTGAACCTTTTCTACACAGCAGTACAGAGTATATCGGGGGATGAGTGCCATGCTAGTGAAGACAGGGCAGCATGAGACAGTGACACGAGGGGAATGGAGACAGCAGGAAGCCACAGATTGGGAGTTATATAGTCCCCAGCAGCACAGAGTATATCAGGAAATTAGTCATGTGACTGAGGGCAGGGGCAGTCACATGTAAGGAGGGGAATATAGGCAGCAGGAAGACACACTGAGAGATAATGTAAGGAGTGGGCTTCCTCAGCAGCACAGAGTATATCCGGAAATTAGCCATGTGACTGAGGGCAGAGGCAGTCACATGTAAGGAGGGGAATATAGGCAGCAGGAAGACACAGACTGACAGATAATGTAAGGAGTGGGCTTCCTCAGCAGCACAGAGTAGTGATATCACCTGATACATTGATGTAGGATGACTGTGGTGGTAACATGCTGCGTATGTCCTGCAGGTCTTCAGATGAGCAGCTCAGTCATGTATACCACCTGCTGATGACACAGCTCAGCCAGGACCACGCGGAGATCCGCCTGTCTGCCTTCCAGATCGTTGCCGAGCTCTTCACTCGCTCCCATCACTTCAGAACGCTGCTGATTTCCAACTTCCAGGAGTTTCTGGAGCTCACTGTAGAGACAGACTATGACCAGCCTCTACCTCCTCCCAAAGAGGTGGCCCAGAAGCTGAAGATGCTAGCCATTAAGACTGTACAGGATTGGCATGAGAAGTATGGAGACGCGTACAAGAAGCTGTCTTTGGGCTTCCACTTTCTGAAGCAGAACAAAAAGGTAAGATCCCCAGGTGAGATTCTGCATACAACCCACAGACTCACTAGTGGCATTTCTTCTTGCTTTATGGACCACTAAACCGGGGTAGCGATGTTTTTATGTATGGCAGCTGCATGGTCAGTTTGTGTCTAGCGCGAGAGGTGGGCAATGAGTGGACAGGAGCCAGCGCCAATCAGGCCACCCGTAAACTTCTATATCCCATGAATGGTGCACCTGTGAGATTGGAGAGACTTCTCTGGATCCCCGCTGGGTCACTCAGCTATTCCCAATCGCATGACCAGCTTTTTTCCAGAATCGGACTAGTATGAGTGACCTCTAATCCGTAAATACTGTATAAGGTCACCCAGCATATAAATGTCTAATGGTTTTTGCAGCTAGTTTAAACCATTGTTCTGCTATTAACTATTGTAGGTTCTCTGTCTTTTTAGCTAAAAATAAATAATTAAACCACCAATATAAGTAAAAAGTACAGTGTAATGTATAGTTAAATCCTAATACCCTGATTACACTGCTCAAAAAACCCGGGTTATTGCGGATGACCTGGGTCAGGCCCCCCAAAAAATTACCCGGGTCCAAAGACCGGTAATCTAAACTGGGAAACAAGCAGGGGTGAACAAATGGGTAAGACCCAGGACCTGTTTGTAGCAGTGGGAGAGCCAATACACACCAACTGCAGCATCCTGCGGTCAGTCCGGAGGGGGGGACAAGGCGCCGTCTCCACCGCTGTCTGCGCTGCTAGGCAGAAAGCGGTGATGCCGGGGTGAATGTGTATAGATGCCGCACACATGAGTTCAGCCACCTCCTCTGTACCCACTCCTTATAAACATGACACACAGAGCTTATAGTATTGGTGAGTTACTGCATATATATAAGGAAGGATGGTCTTATGTGACAGTGAAAATAAGAATGGCATTCTACTGAATTCTGAGCTCTGCAATCAGATATAGCAGCTATATAGAAACAGGTACAGTCTTATAATCCTACTCCAATATTTACAGGCACTTCCATATTCTAATTAGTGGTATGCAAATGAGGACCTCACAGCCTACAATGTGACACTTCATTTACTATCCGAGTTATTTGTCCATGCAGCTGGGGCTGGGCTGGACGTAGGAGTCCGTGTACTGCACCTGACACTTGCGTTGTGCTCGATGACCGATGCCGTGGCTCTTTTCTTAGGTGGATTTCCAGGACTTGAGGACCCAGACTTTGGCCCAGAGAAAGAGGGAAGAGGAACAGCAGAAACGCTTGGAGAACCTTTACAAGGAGAGAGCCAAAAAAGCAATGAGTGAAATGGAAGGTGAGGAAACTAAAATCCCTATGGTGCAAAGCAGGGTCCCATTGGGTATTTGTTTATACGTCATTCATATTTCTATATAAAACAATCATTCCAAGTCTAGATCTGGTCTTACACTGCATGACTAGTACAGATGTCCGGGACAGGGGGAGGAGCAACAGGCTGACAATCGTAGAGGCACCATACACTGCATGAGTTATGGGAGGTGGCCTCCATTCACAGCGTGGACAATCCTAATACTGTAACCCTTACCCCTAATACCCTAATGAGTATGGATGGACCATATGGTTCTTATCTGCTGTCAAATTCAATTTTTCTTTGTTTATGTAGGCACGGCCTGTTCATAAAAGGTGTTATGGAGATAACCAGTCCAGGGGGTGGGTGTGGCAGAACGGATTCAGTATGAAATCCCGGCGGTCGGGATCCCGGCATCCGGAATCCCGACCGCCGAAATCCTGACAAGGGGGGGACGTGGATCGCTCGGCACGCTAATTTATTCTCCCTCCAGGGGTGTCGTGGACACCCACGGAGGGAGAAAGTGTCGGGATTTCGGCGGTTGGGATTCCAGCGTCGGGATTCTGAACGCCGGGATCCCGACCGCCGGGATTTAAACTGCATCCAATTCATTCAAACTGGGATCTGGGAGTTCCTGGACCCCCATGCGTTCTCATGGCCCTGAAGAACTGTTTCTCGTGGATTATGCTTTGCACCCAAAGCATGATCCCAGATAAATTCCGGCATCGTGCTAATAGTAAATTACCACTGCTAATAGGATGTCCCCCTTTGGGGTCAATCCTATTAAATGCGAAGGGAACAAATAGCACTGGATTGCGCACCCTTCACAAGCTGGTTTCAGCCCAAATTCCCCATAGGGCAGCAAGCACCTGCAAAATCATCACGGCTAATAGGTGTAAAGGCTATACTGTTGTGTGTAATAATTATTTGTTTTTACCATTACCAGAAATGCTGGGGGACATTGAGTCGTGCCTCACAGAAATGCAGAATTGCTTTAAACTGTTGTTGCCGGATCCTGAGGAGTTCGGTGTGTTTGGGAAAGAGAGAGATGAGCGGGAGACATTGTCTCATCACAAACCAGCCCAGCCAACACACCAGGCGCATGAGGCCGAGGATGAACAGCCGTGTTGTAGCAAGGATTTGCCTGACGCTGCTGTGCCCAGGCATGGCAATGGCGTAGAGGGAAGACTGGATAACGCGGCAGAAGAATCCGGTTCAGAAGAGTCTGAAGACGACTTTGAGCCAGTTGAAGAGTCTTTTATCCGGGACCATGGGCTGGGTTCTCACAAGTATTCACTCAACATTGAAATATCGACAGGTACTTGTAATCCGTAAGATTGGGCTGTTCAGCTGCAATTGCCACATGTCTGTGCCGTTGCCACAGCAACTCGCCTCCTCGGTGGCTTAAATAATGCAAAATGTTGCGATAGTAGTAGTACGCATGTGTTTCCATGGCCTGCATGTCTCCAACATCAGCATGAGTACACTGAGGGCATGCTTGTATATGTGATCTAAGCCCCCTGGAGATGTGACCTGATGAGACTTGGATGCATTCCCACATACAGCACCTTTTTTTTTTTTAACATAACCTTTATGTTCTTTAATAGATTTCTGGATACCCTCTGCTAGCGAGTGTATCTAACCCCTACGTGGCCTACAGCCTGATCCGTTTTCTGTAGAGCATTGTACAACTAATATGACTGCTATACAGGGCTCTGTTAGATGGTCCTGTAGTCTCACTCACTCCAAAGGTTCAGTGTGTTTGTGGGATATAACATGTATGTAAGATGAATTCAATACAGATTCTTAATCCATGTGATGGTGCCCGTACATGGGAGATATGGCATGCTATAATCGCATGTCGTCGCATGTGTCAACCGACGGGATGTGTTGTCCTGCCAGTCGACTCTCTCATCAATACATATTATGTGCTGCACATAATATCTTTAGCATTACATGTGCGATCGCATGTGTTTTTTTTTTAAACCACATGCGATCGCTCGCAATGCTATCTGTGGCGGTAGTGGCGGCAGGTTAAAAAAAAAAAAAAACACTTTCAAAAGACTGGTTGGCCCTCTAATTGGCTGAGCTCTCTGTCAATTCTTTCCTCCACTACATCCATCTGCCAGCCCTCCTGCCACCAGCTAGCCCCTCTGCCGCCTGCTCTCTTCCAGCACCCAATGTGTCACCGCAGGTGGCATGCGGCATCGGGTGCTGGAAAAAAGCACTTGAGATGCGATGGAATATCGAATTGCGATGACACATCGCATCCGATCGTACAAGTGTTTGGGCACCATAAGGCTCAGGATGATATTGTGCCGATTCTGACACGTTGGAACGACAAAATGTTTGTATTGGCAACATTCTTCATGGTCTGTACATGCAGCACGACGGAGGACATTGCTAGCAATGGTGTCTCCCGTCTCGTCGCTCCCGGCATCGGCAAATGTGTGTGCAGTTGCTGTTGCCAGGTCCCAACTTAAGCGATGTCGCTGGGTGCACACGTCGTGTGGCGGTAGACTGAAGTGACTGTTTGCGGATTATGTGACTTTTTTTCTGTCCCATAGATCTGAAAGTAACGGAGAACAATGACAATGTGGATGTTGTTAACAGCTTGATGGATGCTCAGAAACTGGCCAAGAACAAGTACTGGCCTGCAGTACAGTCCTGGATCCAGGTACCTGCGTGCTTCTTCTCTACAGCCTGTCCTTCATGTTATTGTCTGCAGCCAGTTATCCTGCAAGCTTGTATCTGTACATAAATCCTGAGTGTAATGGTTGCTTAGGCAGGGTACACGTTACAGCACTGCAGCCCAGGAGAGAGCCTTCATGGTCTTCAGGGTAAAACACAATACTGCTAAATGTATGAAGCAGTGATAAGGGAGGAGAAGTGATAAAGTGCCTGGTACTTTATCACCGGCCAATCAGCTCCTGACTGTCCCTTTTTAAACCCAGCCTGTAACTTAACAGTCAGGAGCTGATTGGCCGGTGATAAAGTACCAGGCACTTTATCACTTCTCCTCCCTTATTACTGCTACATACATCAGTGAGCCTTACATCAGTAGTAGAGAAATTAATGGAAACACTATTAAAAGAAAGAACAGTATGGTTTTACTGCAGGGAGATCATGCCAAACAAATCTTATTGACTTTTTTGACTCCGTGACCAAAGTAATAGATGAAGGGGGGGGCTGTCGATGTGGCATATCTAGACTTTAGTAAGGCATTTGACACTGTCCCACATCGCAGGCTGCTAAATAAACTTGAAAATGTGGGATTGGATTATAAAACAATTAAATGGATAAGAACCTGGTTGCAGGATAGGAAACAGACAGTTGTAGTAAATGGAGTGCATTCTATGGAGTGACATGTTACCAGTGGAGTACCCCAGGGATCTGTACTTGGACCAGTGCTCTTTAATATCTTTGTTAGTGACATTGCAGGTGGTATTGAAGGGAAAGTATGCCTTTTTGCAGATGACACAAAGATATGCAACAGAGTAGACACACCAGGAGGGGTAAATCAAATGACTGATGATCTAAGTAAACTTGAGAATTGGTCAAGAGAATGGCAACTACAGTTTAATGCTAAAAAATGCAAAATTATGCACTTGGGACTCAAAAACCCAAAGGCTCAATATAGTATAAATGGCACTATAATGGAAACTACTGAGGAAGTGAGGGATCTAGGTGTCACTATTTCAAGTGACTTAAAGGCAGGAAAGCAATGTAGCAAAGCAATGAGGAAGGCAAGTCAGATGCTTGGTTGCATAGGGAGAGGTATCAGCAGTAGAAAGAAAGAAGTAATAATGCCACTGTATAGGTCATTGGTACGGCCTTATCTGGAATACTGTGTCTAGTTCTGGAGACCATATCTTCAGAAGGATATAAATACATTGGAGAGTGTACAAAGAAGGGCAACTAAAATGGTGCATGGCCTACATCACAAAACTTACCTGGATAGACTAAAAGATCTTATATAGTTTGGAGCAGAGAATGGAAAGGGGGGACATGATAGAAATCTTCAAATATATCAAGGGTTTTAACATAGTACAGGAGGGAAATTTTCTTCAGATGAAAAGAAGTAACAGAACACGAGGACATGCACTGAAACTGGAGGGAGGAAGATTCAGGGGAAATGTTAGAAATAATTACTTCACAAAAAGGATAGTGGATAAGTGGAATAGCCTCCCATCAGAGGTGGTAGAGGCTAAGACAGTAGAACAATGTAAACATGCTTGGGATAGGCATATGAATATCACTACAAAGAAATAAGGATCAAATATGGTTTGAGGTTTAAAAAAGGGGCAGACTAGATGGGCCAAGTGGTTATTATCTGCTGTCAAATTCTATGTTTCTCCCCCTGTATTACTAACCCTTTGCAAGTCTGGGCTCTGCTCTGAACCCATCTCTTAGTTGCATCAAAAATGTTGTACTTTAAAATGTAAAAGGGAACCAATCAGTGACCAGTATCCGGCCTGAAGGACTGCGAGCAATGGGGCGTATGGCAATAGCCAGGCCATATGATTTCTGATCTAGCTCCACATACAAATATTATTGTTTTGGGCAAACCTATCCATTCCTTCAGCTTTATCTCTGTGAAACTATGTTGGAGCACATTACATTTTTTAGCTGTTATTTAGAATTGACAAAGGGAAATTGATTTAACTCCGAAGCATGCAGCCTCCTAAGGTCTCAAAGCTATTCAATTGGCTGCAACCGCTATTAGATTTAGGGGTAATTCTATATGGTGGGGGGTCTGCTCGTGCACATGTGCGGACCCCGGGAGCTAACCGCTTCCATGAGTTTCACACTCACTGAAGGGGGGAGTACAGACATTTGGCGTTTTATGGGTGTCCCCATGAAAATGCTGGTTGTTCACTTTGGTACACAGACGGGCCGATGTCTGCCGGGGGCGAGCGGCTGACATCCCTCTTCAGCAGACTCCGATGGAAATAAGTCAGTTTAGACTATTATTTGATGGTCGCGACTATCGAATGATTTCACTCCCCTTTGGCCATATGCAAGTGGATGTATTCGCGTCCATCTCCACGCATGTTACCGAGGGAATCCAGCGGTGGGGTGGCGGGCGTTTGGCTGGGCGGCAGGCAACAATCCGCTTGCTAAGCAGCGAACGACAGATGCAAAGCCAGTGGTCCTGAATCACCCCCTTAGTTTTAGGGTACAGAACATCCTTGTGTCAGTGACTGGTGCGATACAGTTACTGCAAGTGGTAACACAGCGACTAGCCCCATGGCAATTGTTAATGCAGCGGTGACGCGCGCTCCCGCATCATCGCCAGGAAAGCCGCTCAAATGCTGGTATGACCAGCAGATAAGGGGCTTGGTGGACAGCTGTGCATAGTGCGCCCCGCCCCCGCTGACAGCGCCGGGTAGAGGGAGAGCCGCGAAGTGTGTATGGACCGTTACAGTTTACCTGCAGACATTCAGTGATCTATACACTTGTCCTCTCTTTCTGCATTGCAGGCGGCCGTGCTTGTAATAATGTGTCTCTGTGACAGACACTGGGCCGCTCCGTATAATGCCACATTTATATTATCTTCTATTTAGGTTTTCACAAAAGCGGGAATCACCGATGACGGACTGAGGCGCGCTATTGATCTGAAAAAGAAGCTGGAAGCGGCAATAAAAAAGCACCAAGAGATGAATGTCGACTCCCAGGCTGCCAGCAGCCGAGTGGTGAGTGGTTTACCCCACACATTGCGTGGCATGCTCTGAACCCCACAATCCTTTCTCTGCTTCCTAGGCAGCTGATAGGCTCTGGTTCTGCTGCTGCTAGATCTCCCTCTGTATCATAATTGTCCTGATTCTGCTAATGCAAAGTCTAGTAGTGTTACATTGGCCCTTATTCACATTGGCGCGTACGCATGCGAATTCGCACGTTTCACCCGGCAACCCCCATTGCGCATGTGCAGCAAGCGCAATGCGCATGTGCAATGTCATGAAAAAATGCTCGCAAGCAAACTTTCGCGGAGATTTCTCCGTGCGAACGAGTTCATCGGTAGTAGGCGTGCAGTGGGCGTTAGCATGGGCGCGACCATTATAATGAGCAAAAGTGGGCGTACACATGGGCGTTCACTATGAGTGGTGGGAGTGCTTTCGCATGAGTGCAAGAGGGATTGTTCCCCTCCAACGCAAAACTTTTCGCCAGCTCAAAGCAGGTTTTTAGTTTCGCACTCCTTGCTCCTTGTAATGTGCTCATTCGTACGGAGCAAACACACACACAAAATGGCTAAATCAATGGGTAAATCAATGGCACCTGCACACTATTGACACCAATACATGGTTGATTTCATGAGACAATTACCTCAGCACAACTTCTGATTGCATACCACCAGCAATCAAGTGTTAGCAGTTACAAACTTCTTCTGTTGCTAAAGTTATTTTGACCAAACCAATGCGCTAAAACCAAACAAATCCCACCCTTATAAATTTGCCTTATGTAACATACCACCACTATTGTCATTTCTACTCTGCTATATTTAGCATGTTGCCCCTGTCAACATTAGTCGACATGTTTGCTAACATTTGGGGAGTAGAGCATGTTCGTTAGCAGCTAGAGGTGAGTGTGCGTGCGCAAATGTGTGGGCGCGTGCGACCAGTTACACGTACGCACAGCGAAAGACCACCCCCCTTACTTGTATGGTTGCGTGCGAATGATTTCGCAAGCGCTGTAGGCGTGCCTTCGCCCGATGCGTGCGTGTGGTTTTTCCCGCAAGAGTGCTTGCGAATGTGCATGCGAGCGCCTGAACCTGAATGAGGGCCATTGTGCAGCGCTGGACAGGATTGTGATTGGCTACATCAGGCGCTCCCTCTTCTACAACATGTTAGTAAATCAGCTTTGGTCTCCCTCGGGGTGGAGAGGGGGTTGAGGGACTTGGTCTTGTGGGGGGTAGACTTCATCCCTGGTGGGGCGGGGAGAGAGAGACTTG
Source organism: Crinia signifera (assembly GCF_055691185.1). Classification (NCBI taxonomy): domain Eukaryota; kingdom Metazoa; phylum Chordata; class Amphibia; order Anura; family Myobatrachidae; genus Crinia; species Crinia signifera. The sequence continues at coordinate 47,344,177 of NC_139217.1, forward strand.
GTAAATCCCCCGGCCAGCACACTGCACAAGATCTCTTGTGCAGCCTGAAGCTGGCACCTTCCTCAGCCAAGTACAGCACCTAGAAACAACAAGAAAAAAATGGGGGTAAAACCGCGCTTCCTATAAGGATTCTCCAAAAAATATAATTTTTTTCTCTTTTATATCAATTTCCTTTTCTTCGGAATGTTCAATCCATAAGTTGTAACCTCAAAGAAAAAATAAATAAAATTTCATAGTGTAGATTTCCCAATATAATTTAAAGATTAAGATTTTCTGCAAGACTGTGCCCGTACCGTATTGTGGCCTATCACCAGGCCAGGGGTTAGCGCGTAGAAAGGGGGTCACTTCCCAGAATTCAAGGATATACGCTTTATAATTCCTCCTGATTGTTCCTCAAAGACACAAATGTGTGGGGAACAGAACTCATAGCGTAAAAAAGTAAATTTTATTCACACACAATTATTTGAACACAAAACATATAATAAAAAAGCCTGGTACCGTATCTGGCCTTATACAAAAGGCTATTCAAGAAGCTCAATGGGGGTCAGATGGTGCAACCCGGGTGGACCTCCACATAAATGCCTCAATGGTAGTCCCAATGTCAAGTTCCAGATAGGAGTCCCAGGTACCTCCAAACCACCAACGCGTTTCGACTTCTAAGTCTTCCTCAGCACCTGCCTGTGGTCTACTGGCAGTGACACCTGCAGCTGTCTAGCAATAGCTGCTGGTGTAGGAATGACAGCACTAATGACCGTACAATAATAAAGCTGGTTCTCCATACACACTGCAAAGGACCAGCAAATGAGATGTATATTCTACATGATAGTAATAATGCAGAGACCTCTGGTCCATCTGCATACATATGGTAAGGCATCTCTGTTCTGGTGATCCTACGCTACATGATAATGGCATCTACTTTGGGTCATGCATTTATCTGTTTCTGTATTGAGCACTAACCTAAAAACACAAACGCTGGGAGTATTAGATGGCTGCAGTCCTCCAAGCTCTGAGTTTTATATCCGCACTGTGGAAAATGTGACCTTTGGTCCCCGCTTGGTTACTGTTCCTTGGTGCAGGTCTATATTATTTATTACCAGTTATTATATAGCGCACACATATTCTGCAGCGCTGTACAGATAATATTAGAACATTCACATCAGTCCCTGCCCCAGTTGAGCTTACAATCTATGTTCCCTACCACATGTACACGCACACACAGACATTCTAGGGTTAATTTTGTTGGGAGCTAATTAGCCTACCAGTATATTTTTGGACTGTGGTAGAGAACCGGAGTACTCGGAGGAAACCCACGCAAGTACGGGGAGAATATACAAACTCCACACAGTAAGGGCCATGGTGGGAATGAAACCCATGACCTCATTACTATGAGGTGGTAATGCTAACCACTACACCGTCCGTGCTTCCCTGTGTGTCACCCGGTGAATTGTTGCTGCTGTTGGATAGTATTGTGCCCCCAGAATCGCAGAAAATATTCCTGTCACTGGTGTACTGTAGGGATGGCCATCAATGCAGACGCCATCGATTGTTGCCATCAATGGCGATTCTGTACCCAGCCATCGATAGTGGTAAACTATTTAATGGATAACCATTGATAGTTTAGCTATCGATGGTTATCCATTGTATTTGACAGTGTCCCACACCTTGAAAAAAAAATCTGTTCTCCTTTGCCATTGATGTAGGGAAGCCATCTAGTTCTCCCACATCGATGGCAAAAGTATTTGACATCGGCCATAAACCATCGATGATTTCAAATCATCGATAGCCATATCTAGTGTACTGTGGGGAAGGATACGCTTCAAGGCTGCTTGGTGTCGCTGCCATCTTTGTTGCAATACTTCCAGGTGTGTAAATAAAGTTTTATAATTGCATACATTTTACCTTCCGCTTTATAAGCCGTTACATATAGTTTTTTTCATAAAGAACCATCTGTATTTATCGCAGTTATGAGTCATTGTACATCTCACCTATACACAGACATGGGCACTGACTGTGTGGGATGAAACCACATTCATAAGATTGCAGGTCCCTTGTGAGCTAAACTGATCTGCATAGTGCAGTAATGCAGCTGGTCAGGAAATGTTGGGGTCATTTTACTAAATCTACTAAAAAATTAACAGATGTGATGTTTCCCATAGCAAACAATCAGATTCTATCATTTTCTAGGAAACTATAGAGTTCGCAAATTAATAATTATCGTAATGAAGACTTTAGATCGACATTCAGAAAATTGACCACTGCTGGTTGACATTGATAAGATCATGATTAGAATGGTCGACGTTATAGTCTACATGAGTTTTTCCACGGATTTTTCATTTTTAGAACTTTTCATAGTTAACATCCACATGGCCCACAACTGGGAACGGTAACGCAATGAATGATCAACATGCAAAGGTTAGAGAAAGTCATAAAGGTACTAATGATGTGATGCGAGTAAGTCTATTTCCAACATTCGGAATCTTGCCTGAACAGCACATTACAAAATATAAGGGTACTGTATATTCAATGCATGTCGAAACTGCCGTCTTGCCGAAAAGACGGCAGTTTTCAACATGACTAGATAGGAAGGGGTTCCGATCTATTCAATGCTAGCTGTTAATTTCCGGCAGTTCAAAATCATTCAACCGGCCGAAAACCAGGTGGATTGGTGGAATAGCCACTAATTCACCTGCTTTTGATGGAAACACCGGCAAAACCGAAAGGTTTTGGCCATGCTTCCGGCAATCTCAATGCAACATAAAAAGATGCCGGATTGAGGCAGGGAGGACCGCGCCGGGTGAGCAGAAGCAGCTTACACGGCGCTGTTCTCAATTCTTTGTTGTGGAACTACACTTCCCAGCATGCCCTGCCACAGGTTTAGCATGCCATTAACAGCAAGCCTGTTTCAAGGCATGCTGGGATATGTAATTCCATAACAGGTGGAGGGCCTCTGCTGAAGATTAGCTAAAATATTACCTCATAGTGTTACAGTACCGTAATCGCCTTTACACAAACTACTCCCAAGCACCATATATGTAATATCTATTTCACTCAGTTCCAATTGTGTACTAGAGATGGATGGGCATATAATAACACAAATATGCATATTGTCCTCTGCACTCCATGCCAACCAATCTCTGTGCTTTGTAAATAAAAATGGGGACTATTACTTTCAAATATTGCAATACATTGTAAAGCTGATTAACATACGCCAACGTCCCCGTTGTAGTCAGCTGTACACTACTGGCTAGATATAAACAAGCATTACTATTCTATGGTCATTGCTGCGATTATTAGGATGAAGAGTTCATTTTACCTTATGGCCACCAGGGGGAGCACACTGATCACATCATTTTTTTTTTGTACCTGATAAATGAAGCCACATTTGTAAAGCACAGTACAATGTGCGTTATACATACAGGACATTCTGATAATCACATCATATGAATATTTGTCACACAATATAAAAAAACTTCACTTGAAAATTGCTATAATGCGCTGCTTTTGTCAGCTTGTGGGTGCTATTTCCAGCCCTCTAAGCGATGAAGAGAGTCTACATGTTCTACGGTCTTGTTTTAAATCTTAATATTTATGTACTTTAGTCTTTATTTGTTTTGCACATGGTAGTAATTTTTTTATTTATTTTTTGGTCATGAGCTGTTCCGTTATTCCTAACTTCCAAATATTATGTCACCCTAACTCCGTTCCCTTGGTTCGTTTAATGATGCCACAATTCTTAGCACCTGGTAACTGTCCCCATGAATGTGGTTGCATCTAATTCATCCAACCATTGTGGCGTGGCCTTTAATTTTTGGCTGCAGTTACATGTCTACCCCTTCATGTGGAAGTTGAGGAAACCCAATAGTATTGGCAGTAGTGCTACCAGGGAATCAAAACCAGTGCTGATTGCCAAGGCGAGATAATCCTATAAAATGCCAATGTAGCTCAAGTTTAAATGCAAATTTCATTATTTCAAGCAGCATAGGCAGATACATCAGAATGCTTTACCTGCTTCATTTGTAAAACATAACCTATACAATAACATATATTTGGAATTTATTTACAGTAAAGTTATTTTTGTAAAAAAAAGAGAAAATAAAATAACCTACACTTTTGGTTTAAAAAATAAAATAATAATAAAAAAAAAATCACCTGCACTTTGGTTTAAAAATAAAATAATAATAATTATTAAAAAAAATAAAAAATAAATCACCTACACTTTGGTATAAAAAAATAAAAATTACCTGCACTTGTACATTTCTCTGTCTTATCTATTTTTAGATATAATTATTATTATTTTATTGATAATCAATATTCAATATATTGGAAACCATCCTGTATAGCACTATGGGCACTTTATAAAAAAAGTTAATTAGAATAATTTAGGAGCAAAGCAAAAAATTTGCGTCTGAATTACCCATGCTGCAATGCTTTTTTTTTTTTGGTTTGCAGGGAAAATACTGTCCGCTTTTTGCAGTTTGCGTACAAATACTTTACGCTGATTTAGAGTTGAGCCTGCCAGAATTTTCTCGCAGTTATTCTCTCCAATAATCCCCTCCCCCAGGCTACCTGTTTTTATACAGAGAAGAGTTAGAGACCGGCTTTAGCTGAGGAGCGGGGTACTAAACTTTTTTATTTTATTTTGTTTTACCTTTTCTGTTAATGGCCCCCCAAAAATATGGTGCTGTGTTGGGAATGCCTAGCTTAATTCAATTAATTTTTTTATATTTTTTTTATTAAAATTTTCAAGTTATTGAAAGTAAACAATTGTCCTGCTATAGCTGGTTAAGATTCAATTGTACAAAAAAAAAGTCTTTGTTTGTAAATGGGTTTGTTCAACATTCTTTGTAAAATATCCTAAATTGCTGGTGGCTGTTTTCAGACTTGGCAAATAATAAATATTAATAAAAACCTCCCAGTTAGTAGCCACCTTCATGCTGCTGTTTTTGTAAGTGATTCCCATCCCACAATATAATGTGCAATAACGCAATCAGAAATCCTTTTAAAGATGAAAACAAAGCATTGTTCCCTTGAGAGGAATTAGCATCTGAGTATCTGATAGGATTTTTGTTTTGTTCTTGTAGCGCTAATGCAGTTGGCCGCCATATCAAATTCAGTGAAATTGGCCATGAAATTCATTGCCCTGTAAATAAAGATGATTCAAATGAAAACAAAACTGCTTGCCGTTCCATTCAGGAATATACAGGGTATAATGAAAATAAATGTTTGCTGTTAAGGCCTTAGATAAACACTTTGTTCTCACCATTTAACCGCTTTTTTGTCTGGTAGGTCTCAAGGTTTTATTTAGTTTTTTATTTATATATTTATTTTAACCTGCCAGCGTAATTTTTTGTAGAAATAAAAATATATAAAGTGCTAAACGTAATTTTTCCATGCATTTCTGCAGATTAATTAGCATACTTCAGTTCTATAGAGAACTGGACACTAATAAATTTTTTTTTTATTGTTTACATGCATAATTATTCAGGTTTATTTTTTGCTATATATCACTTTTTTTTATTTTATTTACTTTTTAACTGAGCGATGAGTTTTTAAACCTCTTCCTCTTTTTTTTTTTTATATTTATTCAAATTAAATTTTAAACTGCTCTAATTCTTTAAAAAAAATAAACTTTTTTTAACTCCATCAAATGTTTTTTTTGTAAGTGTTTAAATACTGAAGCAAGGGAATTAAATTAGTAGAAATATTAAAAGGTCAGTGTTTATACTTGAGAATACCAACAAAATGAATAAAAAATCAGATCTATTTTACAATATTGTTTATAGATACCAAAACTGTAATTAAAAAAAAAAAAATTGTTAGTATTCAGAAAAACATCCCCCCCCCCTTTTTTTTATACTAAAAAAGTTTTACCTGTGAAATGACAAAATTTAAGTTTATTATAATTTTCAGGCTGTAAAAAAAAAACTGTAATGGTCAATACTTCCCCAAATCCTTAAAGCCTATTGATAGGCAATTGTTTTAGCCTGCACCTGTGGAAATACGTTGCTAATTTTTAGGATGTTTAAAAATAAACAAATATATTGATTTTATATTTTAGGCAGAGTAACAAAAATCCCATACATGTATGAAATATCAAAAATGTACTTTATGAAACCGTCTCTCATCTGGCAGGGACATGGTTAAGTAGACCCTGCAGCCATGAAAGTTTAAATCCTTTGGTGGAAACCTCCCATCTTCGACAGGACGAGTGGGGTGGGGTGGGGGGAGTTTTGGCCGAGTACACGCACATGAGATATTGGCATGGCAGAATAATTTGCAGGCCTTCTAGCCGAGGGTATTAGCATATAAATAGCAGATGCGATGGCCACCATCACAGCTGAGTACATTTAATTTTTAGTTTATAAGACAGAATGGGTTTTTAAATGCACAGCCATCAAGCTGGCTGAAAGACAAATGAAGTTTAGAGTTCACGTGTCTGAGGACATCTTCACATCTCTCACTTATTTCCGGACGGACATAAAACAACGTGGCGATGTGGGAAATAATTGAGGTTGCAGAACAGAATAATTGGTAAATGTATTTAGTGGCCCTGATGTTGGCATGAGACTATGTAGTTTTAGTAAGTTACTTTGTTTGTTGGCTTGCGTCCCCCTTTCCAAATAATTAGTTTACATCATGAGCCGATTAGATTACGATATTGTGGCTTTATTGCTCCATATTGCTTGTTTAATTGTCATTTTGTAGCAATTCTAAGACCTCTTTAATACGGAACAGAATTGATGTATAACATTGAAATTTGTGTTCCACTTTTAAATACAGTTACACATATGTCAGTGCATGTAGTTCATCACTTTTCATTAAGTAATTAAAACGTGTGGGAAATTAGTGTTCACGCTAGCTTTATTTTGCAGGGCGCCGTGCCCTTCCCGTTTTTTTTTTTTAACTTGAAAATGCGCCCTGCCTTTTAAATTGATTTTACTCTGCGCCCTGCCGCCATGCTGTTGAAGTCCGGTCCTCTGCTGAAAGTGTGGGGGAGAGCGGAGAGCTGACGCGCTGCTCAACTTAGAGCAGAGTGTAAGCCATCCAGCCGTGTCCCGTCCCCCACCATCATGTTCTATTACATACAGTGCTAGGCTATCCTTGTTTCTGGCACTTCCACTGGCGTTGATGGCAGGACCCTACTGCCACCAGCACTAATGACAGGCACCCCCGCTGGTGCTAATGATGGGACCCGCTGCAGCAGCGCTGATGACGGGACACTCTACTGCTGGCGCCAATTACAGGACCCTCTGCCACCATCATTAATGTCAGTGTGTGGTGTAATGTGTAGTGGGCATTACGGTTTGTCGCATACTGTGTGATAAGCATTTCGGTGTGGTATATTATGCAATAGGCATTACCGCGTGTGGCATAATATGTGATAGGCATTTTGGTGTGTGACAATGTGTAATAAGCTTAATTGAATCGGCCCTTAAACCTTAAGATCCTTACCTATGTGTCCCCCCCCCCCCCCCCCATTTCAATGTATTCTCAATCCGCCCAAAAAGCTAGTTATTATAATAACTGTACTTTTCCAGTTAAAATTATTTGTTGCAGCCTTCCTTATTGCCACATGTCCTATGAAATAGACTTTGGAATGCCCACTTACGTGCTCAGTTACTCCATATTGGCTTTTCTTTTACTGTTACTGCATTCCCTTTTCACATGTTGCTGGGATTTTGACTATGCACCCTGCACTTTACATAGCATCTCTTACCATCAACAGGCACCAAGTAATTCTATTATTGACCAATACCGCAGGGGTTGCCAACTGCAATCCCCAAGTATTAACAGGTCATGTTTTTTGGATTTCTTTAAGCATGCACAGCTGAGTTAATCTATGTTACTGGGTCAGTATTATTGGTACTTGTTTCCTAGCAGGGCACCAAGTATGCATTTAGCGTACTGGGCTATTCACCGTAGTGCAGGGGTTCCCAAACTGTGCGCCGTGGCTCCCTGGGGTGCCTCGGGACACATGCAGGGGTGCCCTGGGTTGGTAGTCCAGGACCAACTCAAATTATTAATGGTTAATTATTTATAAGCAAAACCAGTGCTGGTGGCTGCCAATCATAAAATGTGTACAAACAGAAGCAATTCCTGCCCTTTTCCACATAACTGACCCTAAGAATCGCATATAAATCCAATCTAATTAAAATAATTTTGGCCTAGGGGTGCCGCAAAAAAAATTCTTATACTCTAGGGTGCCGTGATTAAAAAAAGATTGGGAACCCCTGCCGTAGTGAAATCACATCGCATGCCGTGTTATAGTAGCATGCGATGTGATGCGATGTCCATATAAGGTGCACAGGAGTGCTTATACAATGAAATATCGAATGCGATCTCAGTGCACCAAAAGCGAAGCGATATTTCATTGTACAAGCACCCATGCCAAGATATGTGATGGGTGCTTACAATGAGATGTGATGGTATGAGATGTGATGTGGGCATAGTATGAGATGTGATGGGTGCTTACAATTGTAAGCACCTGCACCTTTGCCATTGTTTAGCGTCAACCCCAGTATCAACGCCACCCCAAAGCATGGCCAGTGGCGGTGGAACGCGTCCTCCGACCTTTTCATACCCCCACTATCCACGTCGGCGTGGAGATGATTTTATATAGTGTGGCGAGCCCCGAAGCGTGGTGAGCCTGAACGGCTCTGCCACTGCGCTTGCCACGCTTCGGGCTCGGTGGCTCACTGCACTCGCCACACTATATAAAATCAACTCCACGTGGATAGTGGGGGTATGAACAGATCGGAGGGCGCGTTCGGTCGCCCCTCGCGGGGCTCGCTGCGCTCGCCACACTTTGGGGTGGCGTGGATAGTGCTCGTGTTTTAGGAACACTAGCACACCTGCACATTCATACAGCTGACACAGTAATGACGACGTGTTAACTAAGAACTAATTTACTTAAATAGGAGCAGGAACGGGAAAATCGCTTTGCATGCTACTACTATACGTGATGTGATTTCACTACGTTTGCGTACGTAATAAATCTGGGCGCCCTGCTAGGAAACTAAGTACCGTATTATTTTCTAGAAGTTCCTTGCCCCAGTCACCCAACGCAATGTACAAATTGTGCTGGGGGCTTGTGTCCACCAGATCATCTCCAAAAAGAGAAGGGCCCTGTTTGTTCTTATTATCTCAGTGCCAAAATGCCCTATTGAGGGAAAAAGGAATCTTTGGTGAAGCTGAGGGGTTCCTGTGACAAAAGGTAACTTAGGGCTACGGTCTTTAGGTTTCCATCCACCGCAAGCTCCGGGTCATCACTTTGTACGCAAGTTGGCTAAAGTTTTCCCCTGGGAAATGGATCTTTAAATCCTGCCAATGACATGGAAACATGTGGCCCACGAGGGTCGTAAACTACACACGGCGCAGCCTGACTAACACAATTACTCTTGGCCTGGAATGTTATTGCAAGGCAGGGCTTTTCAACAATCAGCCCGCCAGCTAATGTGGAACTACACATCCCAGCATGCTCTGCCACAGTTGTAACATACCCTAATAGCATTCTGGGATGTGTAGTTGTACAGCAGATGGAGGGCCGCACATTGAAGTCCAAATTTTTTTTGCAATTCAAACAGTCTGATTTTTATGTTTAAATCAATTGTAATTTTTTATTTTATTTAAAAATGGCCTAGCATCGGATCTGTTACTAGCGCTAGGGCTGTTGGGCCTGACTAGACTTTGGACTTGAAAGAGTTAAACACCCTATAGAGCATACTGTATAGCTTAATTAAAGTTAATTAAAGTAAGTTCATCCCTTCACAGACCAGAGTCTGCAAATGGTAGATTTGCCAATGTCTGGTACCTAATAGCGCTGTGGGCAGTAGTGTTACCTAAGCAAATATCTTTACAAAACTGTAATTAATTGGAGTGCTCTGCAGAAGAGCTGATAATGGTACCGGTAGATGACAAGGCGAAACAGAGTGAATTCGAGGTCTGCTGTGTGTGTATATATCGCTAGCAACGCCGGTACAGCGCTAAACTTGTGTTTCAAAATATGCATGTAGGTCATTTGCACACTCAGGAGCTGATTGGTTAGTAGTTTGGAGCCAATTCAGTATCGCTCGTATCAACGATTCGGTCCCAGCCCCAATAACGACTTTTAATTAGATTCATTAATGACCTTAGTAATGAAGAAGCGTTTTTTCCAACATCTGCCTCTTGCTTAGACTTTCCCCCAGGGCTTATTGCTGTACATATGCCCTTATTCAGATTGCTTCCGTCAGCCGCGTGCACGGGCTCAAGCAAATGTACCAAACCCCCCTAGCGAGTGGATCTCCCGTGCCACCCATTCAAATGCTGAATTCGGGTGGCATGCGAACGGATGTTTTATTTGAACTTCCATTTGCACGCCTGTGGGAACCTCCCCCACCATTCAATGGCGACAGTTGAATGATGTGGAAAACGCTTGCCTATGCACGAGTGGTCTAGGTCACTCGGAGCAGGGATATGGGCGGGCGCACCCCGCATGCACGTCCTGACCGCATTTCCATACACGCCCTGCGTTTTCATGGGAACACCCCTGAAACGCAGGGCGTGCGCATATGGTAATGACTCTGATCAGGCCGCAATGCCCCTCTCCTTCCTCTGCTCGAAAGGCCAGGAGCGAGCACTCGGCGACCCAACTTCTCGCTGAGTTCGCACGTTCCTTGCATACAGACGTGCAGAAATGGTTCTGCGCATGCGTATACGCACAACATCGGTACCCAAATTCGCGTCCCAGCGATCTGAATAAGGGCCATATTCCGTATCGGCTCCCGCTATCGTTGGCTAGCAGAGGTCAGAACCAAGGAGTTACATGTGTCACAAATCGGAATGAAATACTAAAGTGCATGCAATAGGCATAATGTTCTCTTCGAATGACCCCCATATTTAAAAGCCTGGCACTATACGTTCTGCATTGTAGCGCCAAACTCACATCTACCTTTTTAGGAAATTAAAACCCATAAATTCTGTTTAGTGTTTGATACGCACCGCTGTCAGTGGAAGCCGTAATGCCCCCTAAAACCTTGGGTTGCTTTTCACCTTTCATAAATTCCTGGGGAGATTCTATACAAAAAATAATTTTCAGCTCTGTAGCTCATTGTTATTCAAAGTTGATTGATCGTCGTCATTTACTCAGTGAGGAAGTTAAGTGCTCCTGTCATTTCGAGGAGTATAATTGGGACGTTTCACAGGTCAGTGATAGTGGCAGGGTTTCCCTTTTGATTAGTGTTAGACTGATAACAAAAATTACAGTTTCCAGTGATGGATGGGTCACACAGTGGGTAAATGCACCGCTCATGCATTTTGCCCTAAACAAAATGAATTTGCATCTGATTATGTGTGTGTGAAGACTATGGGCCAGGAGGTCTGGGCTCCTGTTGTATTATTAGAGAACAGAGGAATAGGGGGGAAATGCATGTTCTTGTTATCAATACACTGATTTCAGAACGGCCCCCGGTACACTTGTGACGGCGGATTCCTGTATGAGACCCAATGCCGTGTGGCTGATGGCTTTTACAGAACTGATGTAAAGTGTTATGGCTGTGGGGTATAAATGGGAGGATTGACAAAAACTCATGTTCTCCCCATTCATCAATTGCAAAGAGTTGTTGGGATTTTAGTCTGCACGGTGGTGAAAGTGTGGCCCTTACAAAAGACGGCCTTGATGCTTGCAAGGCCAAGAGCATTTGGGGAGCTCGGGTCGGGGAGATAAAGTGGAGATAATGTAGGTGATAACGCACCAGCCAATCAGCTATGTGTGAAGAATGACAGTTTAGGAGTTGATTGGCTGGTGCGTTATCACCTTTCACTTTATCTCTTCACCAAGCTTAATACATCTGTCCCATTGTGAGAGATGGTTTACAGAGGGGATTAGGAACACAGATATCTTGTGGCCAAAATGGCCACACAGGAGACATTCATTGAGCATGCTAGAGGATGTGGCGGTCACCTCTAGCATCCTTAATAACGGTCTACTGTGAGGTGGCGGAATTTTATGATGGATATTTTTGAATGGAAATAGGAACACTGGGACTGCATGTCTGTAAGTCCTGGCAGCTACAAATCATGCAGTGGCAGGAGGGGATGGGGGGGGGGGGGGGGCATGAGCAGGTACAAAGGCAGAGGGCTGAACATTTCCGACGGGGGTGCTGATTTTTTTTGTTACGCCACGGACATGAAATTGGAGATGGAGATGCATTTGATACCACAATCTTTTTTCGTGAGCCTATCATCACTGCTATTGGCTGTTAATAGCTAGACCAGGGGGTTCTCAAACTCTGTCCTCAGAGTCATGACCCCACACAGTTTACGTTTTCCAGGTCACCCGGCAGGTGCAATCATTACAAATTGACACATTTAAAGAGATCCACAGGTGGAGCTAATATTTCACTTGTGATTCTGTGAGGAGACCTGGAAAACATGTACCGTGTGGGGGTCCTGAGGACCGAGTTTGAGAACATGTGAGCTAGACCATAGGTTTTCGAATTCCAAACAGTTCGTGTTTTCCAAGCCTCCTCACAGAAACACACCTGAAAATAAATAAGATCTTTAAAGGTGGATCTTTTAAAATGTGTCCGTGAGGAGTAATAATGAGTGGATGACCTGGAAAATGAGAACTTTTTGGGTCCTAAAGACAGTTTGACTACGTATGATCTAGATCAGTGGTTCTCAATCTCGGTCCTCAATAAACCCCCAACAGTACACACATTCCAGGTCACCCAACAGGTGCACTTATTACTGACTGACACATTTTAAAAGATCCACAGGTGGAGCTAATTAGTTCACCTGTGATTCTGTGAGGAACCCTGGATAACGTGCACTGTTGGGGGTCCTTGAGCGCCAAGGTTGAAAACCACTGATCTAGATCATCTACAAGTCAGAGTTGTCTGTTTTAGAAGTGTATGCTAATAAGGATGGGTACACACTAGTAGATATATCTGCAGATCAGTTGACATCACAACTGGGCAGGTGCATGTAAATTGTGCTGTCAGACACCGCTGCCTTCTGGTGCAGGTGTACAGGCGGGCGGTGGATCGCCTGTACACCTCACCTCCGCAGATCCATTTGCTGTGTTGCACAGCCAATGTGATATGTCTGTGAACAGCGCCGTTCAGACGTGTTGCAGTCGATCAGCCAATATATCTAACAGTGTGTACCGACCAAAGGATTTTAATGCACAGATTGGCTACAGGTGATTGTACACCTGACCGTCTCCTCTCTGATTTGTCAGTGGTTACCAGTCAAATGCATCAATTAAACGAAGATTATCTTCACCTTCCAGTAGCCAATGGTCTCAGATAACTCCAATAGGAATATTTATATTGTGGGAATATAACAATAAATGAATGAAAAATGAAACCTTGAGTTAAATGTAAGCTACAGTAACATGGGTCTGTTTGCAGTAAAAGCTTTAGGGAACATGTCCTTAAAATAGAACTCACTCACTGCCAGGACTTTCTTCCGAAGTCTGAGTAACGCAGGTCTCACAGTGAGTTAATGTGTGTTTTAATGCACAGCTCTGGAATAGGCATAAGGTAGGGGAATATAAAACAGGACAGTACCCCTGGGACACCTCTTCCTGGTGTTTAGGTAGGAAGATCTGGCCAATAAGGACATTACATTGGTATGGTGGGGTGTAAGTGATGTGGGGCAGGTATGGTGGGGTGTAAGTGATGTGGGGCAGGTATGGTGGGGTGTAAGTGATGTGGGGCAGGTATGGTGGGGTGTAAGTGATGTGGGGCAGGTATGGTGGGGTGTAAGTGATGTGGGGCAGGTATGGTGGGGTGTAAGTGATGTGGGGCAGGTTTGGTGGGGTGTAAGTGATGTGGGGCAGGTATGGCAATGGGTAAGTGATGGGTGGCATGTGCTGTATGATGGGGCAGGTATAGTGAGTGGTAAGTGATGGGGGACGTGCTGTAGGGTGGGGGTAAGTGATGTGGGGCATGTATGATTTGTTATGATGTGGTGCAGGTATGGTGGGGGTTAGTGATGTGGAGCATGCACTTTATGGTGGGCGGTAAGTGATGTGGGCCATGTATGATAGGTTGTGAGGTAGGGCAGGTATTATGGGGTAAGTGATGTGGGGAATGTGCTGTATGGTGGGGGTAAGTGATGGTAGGTTGTGATGTGGGACATGTATGATAGGTTGTGAGGTGGGGCAGGTATGGTGGGGGTAAGTGATGTGGGGAATGTGCTGTATGGTGGGGGTAAGTGATGGTAGGTTGTGATGTGGGACATGTATGATAGGTTGTAAGGTGGCGCAGGTATGGTGGGGGTAAGTGATGTGGGGAATGTGCTGTATGGTGGGGGTAAGTGATGGTGGGTTGTGATGTGGGACATGTATGATAGGTTGTGGGGTAGGGCAGGTATGGTGGGGGTAAGTGATGTGGGGAATGTGCTGTATGGTGGGGGTAAGTGATGGTAGGTTGTGAGGTGGGACAGGTATGGTGGGGGTGAGTGATGTGGGTCATGTTTGTGAAGGTGGTTGTATTGATGGGAAATGGGTGCGGTGAAGTGAGAGGTGTATGTAGTGGTGATGTAGTGATTGGATAGGGGTACTCTCTTGTAACACTGATGCTGCAGACCCTTTTTGTCCAAGCCATTCTGTGTGACCCTCCCCCCTGTTGTGTTCTGTCCCATATATTGTCCCCCCCCCCCCCCTGTATGAACCCCTTCTGGTTGCCATCGATGGCAATAGTGCAATCGGTAATGTTAAACTATGCAATTGATGACCATCAATGTTTTTACCTATCGATGGTCATCCATTTTGTTTGACTGGTTGGCCTGTGGGCCAATCAAAATGGTGTGAGGCTTCACGGGTGTCAGGGGGTGGAGCTATGCTCCGTGTCCCAGCACTTTGAATAAAAAAAGCCAAAAGCAAAACATCGGTTTTGCTGTCCCATCAATGGAGGGAAACCATTTGGTTCTCCCCATTTATGGCAAAAGTATTTGACATCGGCCATAAACCATCTATTTTGAATCATCGATGATCAATGGCCATCCCTAAACGTTGCCTTGCAATCCGCCAGTGCTGTGAAGATGATAAACTCAGAAGCTTTTTAGGAAGATTCCCCATCTGTCATTGGGAGATCCATGATGATCAAATGCACTATGCCAGGCATGTCCAAACTATGGCCCTCCAGCTGTTGTGAAACTACAAGTCCCATCATGCCTTGCCACAGTTTTGCCATTAGGGAATGCTAAAACTATGGCAAGGCATGCTGGGATGTGTAGTTTCACAACAGCTGGAGGGCCACAGTTTGGACATGCCTGCACTAAGGGCTCAGTTTACTCAACTGCAAGTATGTTAGTCACCATCGCATCAGTGTGGAATTGCCGGCAACAGCAGACCATCTTGCCCCACTCACGGCCTAGTTTTGCCCCATGCTTGCGGATATTAATATGCATCCTACAGACAAAACTCTGCATGCATATAGCTCTACTTGTGCCACATGGGGACCCGCAACTAATTAAATTGAGCCTTGAATTAAGCTTTTGTTATAAACTACCCAATGGCTTATAAAGAACCAACAAACAAAATAATATATCATTTTTTTTTCTATAATATTCTCATGATCTTTTATTGTCCTGGCATTTTTTTTTTTTTTAATGGCATTGTTCTATGTTCTTTCTGAATGTTCTTTATTGCCGTGTACACAGATGAAAGCCAGCGATGATGACGACGATGATGAGGAAGACGATTTTGAAGAGGTCCCAGAGAAGGAAGGTTATGAACCTCACATTCCGGACCACCTTCGCGCTGAGTACGGTGAGTTTGCCCAGCTGTGAACAGCTTTGTCCTGGCATGTTACTGCGGCAGTAAAGTAAATAAACAGCCATTATGAAGTAATAAAGGGATCAGTGGTGTGGGTAATCTCTCTGACTGCTGCGAGGAAGTCATTACAGAGATAGGGGAGCAGCGATTGGCTGCAGATAAACAAATACTTTGTAGGTGAAGAGGCGACGGAGACTGCGGGTTTATTTCATTCAGTCATGTAGCCCTGTAGTTTAAAGCCTGCTGCTGTTACGTGCACTACAAAGGAATATTTATAAAAGGATATTTATTTCCCGTGGAAGAAAAAAACACCCCGCTTCACGCGCCTCTCTTGTAAATGGCTCTCGAATTACAGTAAATCTGTTTAATTAAATCCTATTATACAGAGTGATGCTACACCGCCCCGCACTCCATCGGAGGCTTCTGTAAAATAATGTTCGCTGCGGCTCTTCCCAGCCCGTGCTGTGCTCTTTAAAGAGACACGGATAGGGACTGGAACGATATACACTTAATGAGATTATTATGCAGGAGGCCTTTATACGCTAAACAAATAGCCCACGTGTTGTCATTCTAATGTTCTTTGAATAAAAACTAGAAAAAAGTAAATTTTCTCTTTTTATTTTAGTTTTTTCCCCCATTTTTTCTAAGTTATAAACCTTTATCTAATCATCTAAGTAATGAGAGTTTTTACGACCCTGCTTTCGGACGTGGGATTCAAAGCAGGTTCACACTGAGCGGCTTGCCAAATTCTATTAAAATAAATACCTTCTCTTAATAATATCAACAGCACACTTAGGAAAATGTAGTAGAACTATAATTCCCAGCATGCCTGGGCAGCTTTTGTGACCAACCATGGTCTATAGGCTGGTAGGGTGTGCTGGGATTGGGAGTGCCACAATAACCATAAAGCTACCGGTTATGTAGTGCGGTACATTGTAGGAGGCGGTCAGATAGGCACATCACTGACAGCAAGGTTCTGTTGGGAAGTCCATATCAGCTGTCCAATCAGAGGCATGTAGCAGAGGTCTTCAGTAATAACCGTACGTGGCATTATCAGCCAGGGATAGCACTGCGATCTGGGCTTCGGGTGGCGACTGGGGCATAATTGGGCATTCCATATCTACATCATGAGCATGTTGTTATCAGATTGCAAAACTGCTCACCTGTCATAGGAAGACGTCATTAGAAATTGTGTGAAACTACAATATTGCGAATAATATGTGACCAACTTTTACAGAGACAATAGTGGAGTTAGCGTTGGAGATGAGAGTAGAAGAGGATGATTGGGAGATGGACAGACTGATCACTGCACAGCTCTAGGGGGTGCTGAGAGTGCGGATAGGTCCTCCAGCTTTATGGAATAAATGCAGAAACCCGCTGAGCCTTTGTATTGATGTGTGGCACCTCTTGCTGGGTACGTCACCCCAATACTTGCCTATTGGTCTGTGAGCTCAGCAGTTGGAGGTTTTTTTTTTACATTTCGTAACGAATGCACTGGCATTGTGTTCAGAAATGGTGGTCAGATGGAAGGGAGTATATATTAGACGGGAGACATTGGCCATCTACTGTACATTACACAAGCATTTATGCTTAAATGGGAATGTCTGCACATGATACAGCATGGTAGATTTGGAGGAAGCAGGGTCATGGAGCGAGATAGGGAGGTTTGTCCATTCAAAATGTTAGTAAAAATAATTTGATTCCACGTCTGGGTCAGAGTTCCGTTGGGTATATTGGTCTGGTGGATTTCCAGTTCTTCAATACATCTACGATGCAGACTCCTCCACTCTCCCAATACAGGCGTTACGTGCGTCCACGGGAGATTTGTCACCAATATACTGGGGAGAAAAATATCCAGAACATTGACAGGATTATGGGTTAAGGTACTGGTGCTGTAGGAGGGCATTCTGGTATAATAGGACTTGTGCCAGAGGAGGGCCCATCCTACTGGTACTACATTTTAGTTTATCCAGTCAGATGTATGGGGGTGATCATAAATCTAGACTTCTTCAACTTTTGCATTGGATTAAGCAGTCGTGATCCTCAGTGTCGCACTTTCTTCCAGTCCTGAAAAGTACCTATTCCACGTTCTATTGCAGCACTGACTTCGTGGACCAGCGCAATCCTTAACCCACGTGTCTTACTTGTGCTGCGTAACCCCATAATAAACCGGGTTCCACCACCGCCCCATGCTGTCTCAATATCGTGTCATCCTATTTTATTTTAATTTTTTTTTAATTGCAGATTTTCATTTGGGTTTAACATGAAAAACAGTCTTGGGTTCTTTCGTGTAATAAAACGAGAATTAGTTTTAATGTTGGTGATTAGGAGATTAGTTAAGTGAGCTGTGAAGCCATTACCCATTAGAGAGTGTCATAGCAAATTAAGGCGTTTGGTATTTTTAATGACCTCGCGCAAGTAAAGACCTTATTGATATTTGAACCTGATGGCCCTGTGTCAGGAAACCAGGCTCATGTAGGAGAGGCGACTGTCTATAAGGAGCGAGGGGACCTCAGCTCTCAAACTTCATGTGGGTAAACCAAGTTTATTGTGAAATATTTGTATTGTTTTGATTAAAGATGCCATCTTAGGTTATGGCAGGGCTTAATTAGGGTACAGTGGGAGGAGTCTATTTACAGCACAAACGAGTTTATGTACTAAGCCTTGAGGAGAGAGAGAGTACTATCCAATCAGCTCCTAGCTACCATGCTACAGGTTGTGTTTGAAAAAATAATCATTTTTTTTTAAATTATCTTTATTTATAACCGCAGTAAACGCATAAAAGCAACTGGTTACAATTGAGACCGAATGTCACAGGTGACTGTCATTAATACAGGATATGAGTGATTTGTAAGACGGTCATAACACATCTATATCTTCTATATTAATGTATGTTAGAATAGCACAATATATTAATGACGGCGCAGCCAGGCTGGTTTTGGGTCCGTTCTCCGCACTTGGATTGGAAATGAGAAAACGGGCACAGTATGTGTAGACTGGAAGCAGAATATGGATGGCAGAGGGGGAGTCTATGGAAATGCCCCATTCATCAGACTGACTCGTTAGGGAGAGAGAGGTGCTTTTATGCCCTTTCATGCAACGAGGGTCTGGAAAAGTGATTATTTCCTCTGTATAATTAGGTGGGAATAAAACATGATTAAAACAAACAAGTAATTGCCTTTTGGAGACACTATTTTTCCACGGCACTGATTAAGAGTGTTGTTTACACAGCCTTATGCCTAATAGGGTCATAAATTCATCACTAGGAGTAGGCTCCACAGAAGCCAGCCATGACAGGAGCTCTTCTCCTTAGTTACGTGCACTTGTGGGGACCCTGATTTGTCGCCCTCTTATCTGGGTCAACGCGGTGTTCTATACAGCGCTGTCTGACATTGCTCTATCGTGGGATAAGTGTAGGGGAAATCGAGCACTAAATTACCTAGACACTGAAATTATTTTCCTCAGAGACCGGCCATTGTAAACTTCATCCATCGGCAAGGGCTTTTTCCGTACTTAGCATGGGGCGTTGGCCCATCTTTCCTTATAGTGTGCTGGTTCCCTCCACATAGTGAAGGCAGCCATATTGTGGGCTAAGACCACTGATGACACCTTAGATACAGGTGCCCTTTTTATGTTTTTGAATTCCCCATACATAGGACACTGGTTGTTTTCTGACCATGGTTGTGGCACCATACTATGTACGTCTGTTTCCCCTTGATACCTCTGGTGTTTCCTTGCACAGAGCTAACAGTTGCAGAGTAGGTAGCACAAGGGTTATAGACCAGGCATTTCCTAAGCTGCGTAACAATGTCTACAGCAAGTAACTAGACTGGATGAGTTGACATGATGCAAGTAGTGCTCTAGCAAGGAAACCGAGCACCTGGGTCATGTGTACAGTATATTTCCCCCCATGTTTCTGTGCCCTGCAGATTCCTCTGTAGCTGATGCTCCTGCAAATCGCAGTTTCCCTATCTCCTGCCCCATGCTCCTGCATTCTGTGTTCCCTCTTCCCCTTACACTCCTGCACCTTGCAGCTCTTTCTTCCCACTGCAGCTATCTTTTGCCTCCTGCTGCAGCTCTCCTGCTACCCCTGCAGCTCCGTCTGTCGCACTTTCTATTTCCCCCAGCTTGCACTGTCTGTCTTCCCTCAGCTGCTTGCTCTGCCTTCCCGCTGCAGCTCTCTGTTACCTTCCCGCTGCAGCTCTCTGTTGCCTTCCCGCTGCAGCTCTCTGTTGCCTTCCCGCTGCAGCTCTCTGTTGCCTTCCCGCTGCAGCTCTCTGTTGCCTTCCCGCTGCAGCTCTCTGTTGCCTTCCCGCTGCAGCTCTCTCACCACCCCTGCAGCTCCATCTGTCGCACTTTCTATTTCCCCCAGCTTGCACCGTCTGTCTTCCCTCAGCTACTCGCTCCACCTTTCTCTCATCACTGGGCAGCGCTCTCTCTTTAACCCGCAGCTCATTCTGCCTCTTTTTTGTTTCCACTGCAGCTCTTTCATTGTTCCTTTAGCAGCTCACTCTAGGTGAGATGTACCAAGCCTTAAAGTTGAGAGTGATAAACCACCAACCAATCAGCTCCCAACTGTCACTTCTCATACACATTCTGTAACATGACAGGTAGGAGCTGATTGGTGGTTTATCACTTTCCATTTTATTACTTTTCAAGCTTAGTACATCTGGCCCTCTGTCTCTTTCTTGGTAACCAGGCATTAGGCAGTGTCCAGGTAGACAATCAAAAGGTTGACAGTCGAAAGGTAGACATAAAAAGGGTCAATATCAGTTTTTTTAAAGGTCGAAGTGAGTTTTTCATGATTTAAACATAGGAAACAATGTGAAATGGATCAATTTACCCAAATTATCATAGGGAACAATGGTAAATGGCCCAAAAACACCCCTGAACATTAAAATGTCCCCCCAAAAGTACCATATGCCACCCCGCGATCAACGTGAACCCGAAGCGTGGCGAGCGCAGCGGTACGCGTCCTCCGACCTTTTCATACCCCCACTATCCACGTCGGCGTGGAGTTGAGAATAGAATAGTGTGGCGAGCGCAGCGAGCCACCGAGCCCGAAGCGTGGCGAGCGGACGCGGATACCTTCACAGTTATACGCGTCCCCTCGCGGGCTTCCCAAGTGTCCATGGCGACGCGGACACCTGTGAAGCCCGCGAAGGGACGCGTTTACCTGTGAAGGTATCCGCGTCCCCTCGCGGGGCTCGCTGCGCTCGCTGCGCTCGCCACACTATTCTATTCTCAACTCCACGCCGACGTGGATAGTGGGGGTATAAAAAGGTCGGAGGACGCGTACCGCCGCCCCTCGCGGGCTCGCTGCGCTCGCCACGCTTCGGGTTCACGTTGATCGCGGGGTGGCGTGAACTACTTTTGGGGGGACATGTCAATGTTCAGGGGGTTTTTTGGGGGTTTCTGGCCCATTTACCATTCTTCCCTATGATGATTTGGGTAAATTGACCCATTTAACATTGTTTCCTATGGGAAATCGCGGTCATCGCGGGTAAATTGAGGCATTTAACATTGTTCCCTATGGGGAAATCGCGGCCATCGCGGGTGGACCATTTAAGCATTTTTGGCCGCATACGACCCGACCGACGCGATTTTCACTGTTTTCAATGCATTTCAATGGAAAAATCGGGGGCATCGCGTCGGTCGCGTCGCAGGCCACTAAAAATTACCCCCGATGGCCGCGATTGTGGCCGTGCTAGGAAACAAGTACCAAAAAACCCCCCAACAGGGTACATGCCGACCTATGTCAACATATACAACCCGAAAAACTCATGTCGACATTTTGACCCTGTTGACTATTCGTTGTCGACCTTTTCATTATATACCTAGACCTTGTAGATCTAAAAGACCATAACCCTCTTTCTTAACCCAGCAACTCGCTTGGTCTCTTCCCCTAATGTCTCGCTCGGTCTCTTTACTTCATACATAAATAACACAATGACAAGCGGCCCTCCTCTAATACAGCGCCGGAGTCTTGTCATCACTCACACCTACCTCCTCAGTCCTGGGTGCTACACATTGCTGTATCATCCATAGTGGCGGGTTACTAATACAAGGTCTATGCCCAGAGAGAATTTCTATTAAGTTGTGAATCTTGATGTAACTGGCCAATGTCTGGCCTAACATCCAGAGGGTAAGTGCTTCCACCTGCATCCAGTGCAGTTTATGCTGTCAGCAGCACATACACAACATATAGACTGTGTTTGACAATGATGTCCGGGTCATGATAACATTGGCTGTGCTCTGCTTCCTTCAATCTGCCTGCCAGCAAGCCTGATAAATCAGGAGCAACATACTGTAAAGCGGGAAGCGTCAGGAGCTAAGAGTGCTCTATATGGTGCTTTATCTGTCCACCCCTCTTATCATCGTGCTGGCTTGTGAGCAGCTCTCACTACCTGCAGACCTGAGAAGAGCTTGGTCTATTACCATCTCATCCTTCTGCCATGGAAGATTGTGACTCGATCAGAGTTACTGTAAACCACTTGGTAGCGGCTCCAACAAGGAACCTTCTCGAGCCGAGAACTGCCTGGCTGATCCTGCCAGTAGCATATGCTTGTCTCAGAGATTAAGTACACACGGCCGGTACAGTGAGACTGCGAATGGCTTATCAAATCAGTTATGGTTCCTTTGATGATCCACTTTGGAGGACAGTTGGTTCTAGCACAAATTTATATTTGTCCCCAATTTTTCTCTATTCCCTTGTAATGGTCTTGACATGGTGGTTCCCAAACTTTTTTGAATCGCAGCGCCCTAGGGTATCAGAATGCTTGTCACCGCACTCCTAGGCCAAGTTTCTTATTCAGAAGTTTAGAAAAAAACATATTAAATTAAGTAAAACATTTTTTAGATTTCATACTCAATCGGAGGGGGTTCAAGCATTGAGTAGCAGATCGAAGCCAAAATAGGCTAACACTGTGCGATTCTTACTAACTTGACTGTATAGTCACAATCGAATAGATAGTCACAATCGCATCGTGTGTACACAGCATTCAGTTTAATTATTGTGTGTGAGACCAGATTTGTCTACATGCAGTATATTATGGTTAGCAGCCACCAAGCACCGATTTTGCCTATTACATTGACCATAAATAAATTGAATTGACCCTTGACCACCAATCCAAGGCACCCCTGCAAGTGTCCCGAAACACCCCAGGGTGCCACAGCACACAGTTTTGGGAACCACTGCTTCAGAGGCTATGGGGTAAATTTACTATGCAATGTACGGTAGGAATTGGCGTATTCGTATTAAGTCATATTCGTATTTTTGTAATTTACTAATGTGAAATGTTAGTATTTTGTATTTTACATTTTACTACCGTAACAACCTGTCGTATTTGTATTTTTACAAAAATACGAATTAATACGCCATCGAAAGAATATGCTTTGAATTTTACATTACTCCAATGTCATTTTGAAATTTACTATCGAGCCGTATTTCAAAATATGAACGTATACTAGGCGTATTCTAGTACAAGTTGTAAATTAATACTCCAAACAAATACACCACAATTTGCAGACTAGCATGTGTATACTAGGCGTATTCTAGTACAAGTTGTAAAAAAATACGCCCGAAAAATACGAATCTCAAAAATACGACACCTTTGTAAATTATGCTCCGATATATGAATGTGTCAATGAAATACTCCACTGATAACAGTCTTATTCAGTCATATACAAAATACAAATACGACTGAGGCAGTCGTATTCTTAGTAAATTCTTGTCCTATCCTGGATTAAGGTTTTTAAGACCTGCTTTGAATGTTTTTTGATCCTCACATTGAAGCTTTTTTTTGGAAACACACCTAAACAACCATCACAGATTAGTGTCTTTATAGTGTTCATTCTCACACCCGCCAACTTTAAAACCCATGCAGTTCCTCTTCCCTGCCTGGGGTGTCCCTGTCTGCTGTACTGCTTCTAGCACAGTGTGGTCTGTATATCAGCACTGATATGCAAACCAGACTTGTGCCAGAAACACCACAGCAGACAGCGACACCCCAGGCAGGGAAGAGGAACTGCATGGGTTTTCAAAGTTGGCGGGTGTACACTCATTTATATTTCAATCCATTATAATTTAATACATTTTACACAGGAAAACACCAGTCTGTTAACATTTGCTTTGTTCCTTTTTTTATTTATTTTATTTACTTTATTTGGAATTGGTAAAAAAAGAATTGTATTTGGCCAATATTGTTTTCTGTGTATTTGCTTTGATCCGAATTCAGTTACAAAACTGATTTTGTGATCTATGAAAATTAACCGTGGTGAAGAACAAAGGGTTAATGCTTTTTCACCAATAGTATAGTAAATTAATTTGTAAGCGTAAAGAAAAACCAAAAAAAGAAAATTAAATATATAAAGATGAAATACTAAATTTGTACGTCTGTATCGCTTTGTGTAGACCTCTTCTACATATATTTAGGCTCCGATTGAATGAAATATAATATTCCTTCGGTATCCGCTGTAAAAGGTACAAGAGCCCCCGGCAGACATGTCTCCGTGCTCGGAGGAAGCCCACACAGCTGTTAAGCCCGGTACATGCAGTCCCCTTTTATCTACGGCGAGTGCATTTTCACGCAGGAGCCTTTATCATCCCTTTTAATCCCACCGTTTCTGTCAGGACATAATCTCTTTCTCAAATTTACATTTTAATTACCAGACCAGCTGAACTGGCTAAAATCAATAATGTCAGCATTCTGTCTCCTATCTCCGAGTTGGGAGCCCAGCCTCTCTATTTCCCGCTATCGATTGATTTTCCCCAACACCGTCCTCTTTATTTCTCCCAGCAAATAGGTGCCATTTGGTCACTTAAGCTTTGAAAAAAAAAAAAAAAATCTTTGAGCGCGTTACGGCTGCATTCAGACATTTTAATACAATTCTTTAAAGGAATGCGCGATAGTTAAAAGAAAAAAATGGAATGTTTTTTTAGCAATTTTCTGCCATTCGTTGGATTTATACTTTTTTTTTTTTTAAGTTCACAAGAGGTGAACCGGTGATGATAAAATACAGCCCATCGTTTTACAAGCTTTATGAATGAGGCACGTGGAGCCTCGTGGTTCTGTGAACGCTCTAGTGTAGTGATAGACTGCGCACTTTCTAAAAATATCCTGAGTGTAGCGCGCATGTTGTATGTTACAGATTACATGTGGTAGGTGCTGTATTGTTCAGTAATAATGGCAGCTATTGGACGCAGGTCTTGAAGCCGCTTCACCTGCGTCAGAGAAGAAAGAAGACAAGCGTCCCGATGTTCAGAGGGGTAAGAGGGACCACAAAGGGCCGAATCCCACCTCAGCTGCTGCAATGCTGAATATCGCTCAGAAGAAGAAGGCCACCTCTGCTACCTCCAGGTATTGTGTGACAGCTACTGTCCGAGACATGCTTGTGTTACCCATAAGATAAAGGATTCACAGAGTATTGTATCAGATCTTCGTGTCCTATTAGTAGAGTTGTGGAGGTTCTCTGTCTGAGTGCTCCAAGCAGCACCCGGATCAGTCACTGCCCACTGTGCCTTTGGGTTGTGAGCCCAGGCAATCATGGGAACTGATATGGTGGAAGGGGTGTCTCCCTAATCATGCACTAAGGGGAAAGAGCTTGCAGATGACAAGGCTGATGATAGAAAACCTGAGCAAAACCATGCTGCACTGCAGGTGAGGCAGTTGTAACGTGTGTCCAAACTCTGATCTAAATTGCTGTGTAAAAAATAAAGCTGTGCAGTATTAGTAGACTACATGCACAACCAGCCAGTATTTACACTGCATGCAAAGATTACATGTATTTTCACCCCTTGCATGGCACTATGGTTTGTTCCAGATGTAAGGCTACTTGCTTTTTGTGCTGTGCTCCCAGCTCAGAATCAGCCTGTGCTGCACATCTCCGAGCATTGCAGGGAAGGTGGTCAGTAGGAAATGCTTTCTTTCTATCATGACACGGGGTGTGGGTGTGGTCCATAGATTGGCCAATAATCTTCTCTGTATGTAGAATTAGTAACTGCCATGTTACCGGCTGTTGGTCCTGTTCAGATTAATGGAAGTTCAGTGCTGCATGCAAGCAGTATTGCATTTCCTGTCTGATTTTCTAGGAGGGTCTTGCAGTAGATGTTTCAGTAGAAGAGAAGTCTCCCGCATGTAGCTGTGATCCAGCTCTGCAAGCGACACCACAAGCTGGGATTCAGCAGTGTGACAATAGGTCTGAAGGCCTATGCTTGCGATTTGGGCCCAATTTCATCCGATTCTGGCGGATTGGGATGAGAAATCGACCTAAATCGCAGGTGTATGACATCCGACCGGATCTAATGCGCAGTCCCGTGCGCATCAGATTTGAGTCGGAGGTCGGACGGGCTGCACATAAGATAAATCTTATGTGCAGCCGTCAGCAGCACATCGCGGTTGCTAACATCCGATACCACACAGGGTCCAGCAGGCGGGGTTTGGGGAGCGGCGGAAGAATTCAAAATCCTATTAAGTTTCTTTTAACTATGCTGTCTATTAAGCCACAGAGTGGGCTCTACAGGCGTCCGTCAGGTCCTCTAGTGCGCTGACCCCTGAATCAGGCCCTGTGTTTGAAGAATGGGTTGTTGCTTTATCTCCAAGGCTTATTATTAAGACTCCTACGTGCTAAGTGTTTTATTTGCACTATATCATTAAATGTCTTTTTAATACCATCTGCTAATGATGTCCGTTGTCCACCCCAGCCCAGGGGAGCCCAGCAGGAAGTGTGCAAAGCGGGAACAAGAGTCATCGAGAGCACCTGTCGTCCCGTCCGGGGTAGACCTACGCGGCTGGGGGGATGATTGGCCCACAGCTGGCACAATAATTAGGTTAGTAAACTGTTTTCCCTTTCTCAAGGAGGGATTTGGGGAATAGAGAATGTGAACTTTCCCAATCCCATTAGTATTCATTTCGGAAGCTCTTTTTTTTTTGTCAACTGGTTTGTTTCATGGGGGTCATATACTGGCCACAGAGCCGGGGTTAAGTGAGACAGGCTTATAAACTCATTTCAGGAACCTCCACTCCTTCTAATTCGCAGTGAGAAGAACAAAGTTAGATATCCCCAGTGGGCTGGAACGTGGATCTGGTTTCATGCTAAGTATGTCTAGCTGAGGCTGAGAAAGTAGAAGCCACACAGGTAGGGGCGTCGGATTGTTGCGGTGTTACCGTTATGGGGCGTTGGATGGTTGCGGTGTTACCGTTATGGGGTGTTGGATGGTTGCAGTGTTACCGTTATGGGGAGTTGGATTGTTGCGGTGTTACCATTATGGGTCATCGGATTGTTGCGGTGTTACCGTTATGGGGAGTTGGATTGTTGCGTTGTTACCGTTATGAGGAGTTGGATTGTTGCGGTGTTACCGTTATGGGGCGTTGGATTGTTGCGGTTTTACCGTTATGGGGCGTTGGATTGTTGCGGTGTTACCGTTATGGGGAGTTGGATTGTTGCGGTGTTACCGTTATGGGGCGTTGGATTGTTGCGATGTTACCGTTATGGGGCGATGGATTCTTGTGGTGTTACCGTTATGGGGAGTTGGATTGTTGCGGTGTTACCATTATGGGTCGTCGGATTGTTGCGGTGTTACCATTATGGGGAGTTGGATTGTTGCGTTGTTACCGTTATGGGTAGTTGGATTGTTGCGGTGTTACCTTTATGGGGCGTTGGATTCTTGTGGTGTTACCGTTATGGGGCGTTGGATTGTTGCGGTGTTACCGTTATGGGGCGTTGGATTGTTGCGGTGTTACCGTTTTGGGGCGTTGGATTGTTGCGGTGTTACCGCTATGGGGAGTTGGATTGTTGCGGTGTTACCGTTATGGGGCGTTGGATTGTTGCGGTGTTACCGTTATGGGGAGTTGGATTGTTGCGGTGTTACCGTTATGGGGAGTTGGATTGTAAAATGGGATCTCTACAAAAAAAAAACACGTCTTTTTTTTATTAACGCTGGGCATCCCACCAGTAGCGGTAGCCGGACACTCCTTGTTTGCCATTACTATGTTTCAAAGGAATACTTATTGATGACCGGTTGTGGGGATGGCAGCGGTCAGAGGCATCCCGAGGAAGGGAATCCCGACAGTGGTTCGGAAAGTATATTTACCTTTTCCCTGCCCCCCCTAACCCTCGCTCCCCACAGCCTAACCCTCCCAGCCAGTGCCTAAAACCCTAACCTTCCTATCCTGCCACCTAAACCCCCTGCCCCACAACCTAACCCTTTGCTCCTTCTTGAAAGTGCCTAATCCTTACCTCCCTCCCCACAGCCTCACATTTTATTTACTAAGATGAGTTCTATTGAAGAAGGGATGTTGTCCAAAGCAACCAATCAGAATCTCCTCCTTATTTAGTACCTTCTGGAAGATAATAGATATCTGCTGATTGGTTGCCCGTAGCAACATCACATCTTCAGTTGAACTCCCATCTTTGTAAATAAACCCCACTATGTATACAGTATATGTCAATGTTGGTATCATGTCTATGCCGACATTCTGAATGTCTACATTGCCTACTGCCACACCCAATTAAATCAAAAGAGAACAGCTACGACTTCAGCCATTCGCGGGCAAAAGAATCACCTAGGGCACAAACAAATAATAAAACATGCTTAGATTTATTCTAGTACAGGGTCAGGGGTCATGAGAAGCACAGAACGCACTGACAGGGTCAGGCAGTGTGTACGCCCCAATCAGGGTAACCCCCCCCCCTTTTTGGGAGGAGCGGTGTTAGGGTGCCGCGCTGTGGACTTGTTTAGTGTTCCGGGCTGCGGGGTGTGTATAGGTACACTACAGATACCTAGGTAAAATAAAGGTAATGGGGGTACACCCAGGAGGTGTCTCTACGTGCTCACAGTCGCTATATTTGATACTTAATCTGTAATGAAACGCAGACTATGGTGGTTATGAAATATAAATATTTTTTGATAAATAATGATAGTACAGGCTTTTATCATAATAATTACCGAATGGGTACAACTAAAATCTCTAAAAAAATCTAATAAAAATAATTGTTAAAAATATGTGCAATATTAGTATAAATCTCTAAGCATGAAACACTTGAAGAACCAATGCTCATGGGTAAAAAATTGAAAAACTGGCTAATACCGGTATACACAAACAAGGGGGGGGGGGGGGGGGGGGGAAGACAGCTAAAGTTAATTCAGGGTTCTCAATTGAGACAGGTACCTTGCCTTTAGGATTGGGGGTGAAGCGTCTGGGCTGCTGAAGTGCACTGCAGTGTTCCTTCGGGTCCAGCAATACTCACACATCAACTAGTTTCACCGTAAGGCTTCCTCAGGATCGTGGTATCATTACAGATTAAGGGCTAGATTCTCTAAGCTTCAAAAGTGATAAAATGGAGTGTGATAAACAGCCAGCCAATCAGCTCCTTCCTGCCATGTCACAGACTGTGTTTGACAAATGTCAGGCAGGAGCTGATTAGTTGGTTGCTTATCAGTCTCCATTTTATCAATTTTAAAGCTTAATGCATCTGGCTTATAGTCTGTCATAGGTTAGGAGAACACTTATTCTAGGGATTTGTTTCACATGTAGTGCTCCTGTATAAAGTTCCCGCCTGGGCCTCTCTCCTCTCCAGCTCTCCTTCATACTGTGTTGTTTTCAATTAGTCCTTTAGTGTTGAGCAGTGAAGGACGGGATGGGGAAAGCATCTGTTGGGCTGGAGGCTGTCCGTGGCACGGTGATTTTATTTTACAGCCGAGTTATTCAAGTCACAGGTGAAATCAAAAGCATATTTCACAGGCTGTCTTGCACTCGGTGTACGGCTGCACTTTTATGTGCTGCCATAAAATAGAGGGCACACCTCTGATCCACGCAGCTTATTACTACAGATCTGCCAAACTAACAAAACGTAATTTACTTCCAGTCAGCGTCCCGGTGAGCGCTTTATGGCCAGGGAAGATGCATGGAAATATGGAAATGTTTTCTGGAGGAAGCCGAAATAGTGCTATAAAAGCCGGATTCTGCTGAAAACTGTGCGGAGGGATCTCTCCCGTGATTAGGTTCTTCATTGGGTGATTTTTGACATGCAAATCTTGCAGTTATTCGTTTGTATTCCCAGCGGCAGTGTTGAATTTTTTTCTATGTAACTAAAGTTGGACCAAGAGTGTTACTTTGTAATTTACCTTCATTTGTGGAAATGATGCCACGGGTAACGTTAGAGGAAAGTTGTTGTTGCCATCAGCAACCAATTAGGTGTGTGCTTATGTGCTTTGAAATTTGCATTATGATTGGTTGGTAAGACTAACCTATGCATACCCAAGAGTGCTAGATCTATATTATAAAATGGCCCTTGTGGTGAGGAAAATGTGTGACACCAATACAGAACAGGAGAAAAAATACTATTAGTGAATAAAGGGATGCACCGCTGTAATGGAGGCAGTGAGGCTGGGATGCTTCGCTGTAATGGAGGCAGTGAGGCTGGGATGCATCGCTGTAATGGAGGCAGTGAGGCTGGGATGCATCGCTGTAATGGAGGCAGCGAGGCAGGCATGCGTCGCTGTAAGGGACAAAACGGAGGCAGTGAGGCGGGCATGCACTGCTGGAAGGGAGGTGGGCATGTACTGCTGTAAGAGGCATTGAGATTGTGATGCGCCACTGTAAGGGAGGCGATAAGGCTGTGCCGTGCCACGGTCAGTGAGGCTGTGCCGTGCTGTGGTCAGTGAGGCTGTGCCGTGCCGCGGTCAGTGAGGCTGTGCCGCGGTCAGTGAGGCTGTGCCGTGCCGCGGTCAGTGAGGCTG
Organism: Crinia signifera; assembly: GCF_055691185.1. Lineage (NCBI taxonomy): Eukaryota > Metazoa > Chordata > Amphibia > Anura > Myobatrachidae > Crinia > Crinia signifera. Next base: position 47,374,683 of record NC_139217.1, read on the forward strand.
TGCCGTGCCGCGGTCAGTGAGGCTGTGCCGTGCCGCGGTCAGTGAGGTGGGGATGCGCCACGGTCAGTGAGGTGGGGATGCGCCACGGCCAGTGAGCAGTCAGTGTGGGCGATATGGGTCTGTGATAATGTTTTGGTGAAAGTTGGATGTAGGTCCGGCAGGCGGTTACACTGGGAATTGTACGGTTGTGTGTCCAATCATCTGGGATTTCTGTAATAACACATTTTATGAATATATATAGATATATACGGTCATAGATGATAACATTTATGAAAACTCCTTTATAACGTGTGTGTATGTATGTATACATATATACACACACACACACACACACACACACACACACACACACACACACACACACACACACACACACACACACACACACACACACACACACACACACACACACATAAAGGAGTTTTCAGAAATGTTATCATCTATGTCCGTGTGCTTTTCACATATAGAACAGTAAAGGAACAATAAATTGGGGCATTTTTTCCTTGTCCCCTGATTCCACAGATGGAGAGTAGGCCGTAGGGTCTCCATTAGGTGGCGCTGGGGTGCCAGGCAGCGCAGTCACTGACCGCTCTCTCTCAGAGCGCTTTATTCCCGTCACACTTCAAATTTCCCCCCTCTCCTGACAGCTTTAAGAACACACATTGACCAGCGGCTTAACTGTTTTGTGTTCTCTTCCAATACCTCATCTGCTACACAGTAAGGTTATCTCCGCCAGAGAAGTATTGACCACATACTTGTGTCGTTTAATTGCTTTCCTGGCGAGATGAATTTGCAGCTAAACTTATGTCAGGTTAGGGCAGTAGAGACATAATGCATTCGTCTATAGCAGGCGACGTGCACCCTGAGTCCTGTCAGTCGCCGGCTGTGGCAGGTGGGACAAGGCCGATTTCCACGTTTATTGATGCAGAAAATTAGTTCCAGCCTGCTGTAAACGTCATACAAGAAGAGCCCCCATGGCTGCGACCAGTGATCTGATGTGTACCTCGTGCCTCAGCAATGCCGCTGGAACTGTGTGGATTTAACGGGCTGCTTTCTCTTGCATGTTGGCCCTGCCTGCTGATTGGCTGTCACATGAGGTACCGTGTGCATGTACTTCTGTGCCAACGCCTAGTTTTTATCGGGGACAGTTAAAATGATTTTGCACACAAAATGGCGGCAGCTGGCCTGTGTTAGTGACGGGTACAATGGTAATTGTGATCTGGGACTAGGAAATCCTTGTCATCTGCAGTCTATGTATTGGCTGTGGATACTTGTTTATATGCCAAAGCTGTCTGTTTGCCTTGAGTCAATTTTTTATTTTTGTCAATTTTTTATTTTTGTCAATTTTTTATTTTTGTCAATTTTTTTATTTTTGTCAATTTTTTATTTTTGTCAATTTTTTATTTTTGTCAATTTTTTTTTTTTGTCAAATTTTTTTTCTTTGTGGAATTCAATTAAAGCACCCTATTTATCACCATGAAATTTACTTGCTATCGTGCGACAATACAGCGAGATAAGTTCCTGAATCCATGTTGTTGTTTTTTTTTTACAATTACATCCGTGAAAGCACTTATCAGGGATTTTGTGTTTTCTGTCTCTGGGCAGGTGAAACAAAATTCCCGATAAGTGCCAGTAATTGGGAATAATTGAATTGCCCCCTGGGGATCACATAGCCGTGGCTAATTGAATTCCCCCGATGTGCTCTGCTAGAGAAGAATATACACAGGCCTAGGTTCTATGATACGGCATAAATGAGACTTTGAAGTGGGGCTTTTCTAGGGTGAGCACTATGTCAGCATCTCTTATGAGACGTAGAAATCTCACATGCCTGGAGAGGCAGGGACGTCCCAATGTATGTCAGATACTGTAACTGCGTATGTAAATACGTACTGTACACACACACACACACAGAGCTTGTGTAGACACAATCACGCTTGCCACAAGGTTATCTTTTGCACCTACTACAGGTAAGCCCACACTGATGATTATGATGACTTAAACCAGGCGCATGTGCGGCGTGGATACCTGCCCAGGTTTTATTGTATTGTGGCCGTTAGCGGCACCAGAGGTGGGGTTGCAGCACAATTCAAATTCAAATAGGGGAGCCGCACCAACTGTCACTCCAAACTGACTCACTAGCGGTTGGTGCGGTTCCCCTATTACAATTTGAACTGTGCTGCAGCCGCTCCGCTGGAGCTGCCACTTGGTTGCGGTGCACTTCTATGTAGTCAGAAGGTCATTGGAGATCACTTCATGAGCCTCCCCCAAGTTTCATGCATGTACATTGCAGGTAACCGGTTTCCTTTGGTTCCCCAGGCCTATGTCTCAGCACCGATTTTGGACCCGTGAAGCAGAAGAGGAAGTGGAGAGTAAAGAATTAGAGGCCTTTCTGAAGACTCGATATATCACAGTCCCTGGCAAGTTTGAGCCTGTGGAACACAAGTGTCGGGCACCTCTACCGAATGGCTCACTGTGCGTGCGACAAGACCGGTATAAGGTGGGTTTCCCCATAACGATGCAGGGATATCAAACTAGAAAGGAGTCCAGATTTGGGGGTTTTGTTTTAAACATTTTTATCTTATGTTATTTTCAAGTGTCCGTTTCATGGGAAGATAATCCCTCGGGATGAACTCGGAGTGCCGACCAATCAGCAAGATCGGAACAGAGAGTCCAAGGAGAAGTTTGAGAAGCAGGCCAAGGAACAAGGTTTGTAGCACATCTCCATGTCCGTCCGTATCCTACCCATCGCACATTTCCAGCACGTTTCCGTGGTATTAGTCATTATGCCATTCGTTAAAGTGAAGCTTGGCCGGTTTTTCCCGTCTAAACCCCAATGGTGCGGAAACCATTTTGCTTTAATAAAGCATAGTGATAAATTGTAGCATAAGTGGCTCGGCCTAATGACACCCCAGAGTCATTAAACTTTGCCCTAGAGTCATTACCATCACTTAATTTGTGGTGAAGTATAGACCTAATGAGACTTTAGATCATTAAGCTGTTCTGTCACCATCAGCCGCATCGGGGGGCTGTCTAACTTCATTACCCATGGCAACGCGCCTGTCAACAGATTGAGGGGGGGGGGGGTTGTAAGTTTAAAAAAAATTAGTTTTAGCTTTCCAGCGAATGCAGCAACAACGGAATGCCCCATTCAGGGTGTAATGTCTAATTCCACAGTGGGCGGAAACACCCTCCATAGACTTGGTCCCCTGAATCGTTCCCATAGGTTTCACTTTTGTGCACAGCTGAATCAGAATGGAAATGAATTATGATGGGACAACTTTATAGAAGGGACAGGACCGGAGATGGGCTTTAAATGTTATTTTAAAGTAAAACGTCCTTTAATACCGCTTTTTTGAACCGTTCCTAACATTGTCATTTGTCGTAATAATATAACCGCTCCCTTTTATAGTTAGTGCCTTTTTTAAAAATATTTTTGGGAACAATAATAGTTCTTCGAGCGCAGCAAGTTACAGAGTTCAGTTATGTAATGGAACAGGGGGTAGAACCTCAGCCCCTGAGGACCGCACTCTCAGCGAACCTTAAAAGTCTCTTATTCTTGCAGTGCACAGGTCTGAAGATCACAGATAGCAGTGGTTGTGCGCTTGCTTACATCTGTCATCATCAACTGCTAAATAGGGGGCCCTTTAAAACTTTTGCTATGGGGCCCACGAATATATATTTACGCTCCTGCAAAGATGACTTAGGTAGGCACATTATAAACTATCTTTGTGACATCACCAATTACATACAGGGCCTGTTTCAGAGATAGATGCAATCCAATGTATTTGAAGTGGGCAGCCGACTGCTCACGCACCTAGATCACACGCAACCTCTCCCGCACCATGTCACCACCACCACCGGTCTCAGCCAGTGACAGGAAGCTGGATGAGACTTTGCCATCTGCAGGTCGCAGCAGAAATGGGGATTCACGGTTGACACCCCCCCCCCCCCCCCCCCCCCAAAATCGACATGCACAAAAAAGGTCAACAAGCAGAATGTCAATGTGAAAATGGTCGACACAGGAAAATGTCAACATGAGGTTTTTTGTTTTTTTTAAAGCTTTTTGAGGTGTCAATTTTTAATTTGTAACACATGGACCCCCAATTAGTGTAGCGTATCCCCTCGCTTTGTGCAAAGTGCCTCGCTCAGCACAGACTATCGTTCCTGAGATCCTTAATGAAACCATTTGTATATTGGCAACCTGTTCCGTGGCACTGTACAATGCAGGGATTACACATAGGCGGGTATCAAATTATATGCAATGAAACATCAGGAGCCAAAAAATTTTTTCCCAATGTTTCATCACTATTTTTTATCCAAACGGCCAACACTTACGAGGGGTTTTGCTTGACTATTGTCGGGTGTAATAATCTAGCCCCTGATGAAGCATTATTTATTGTATTGTATTAGTGGAGACATAGGGGGTTATTTTGGTTGATTCGCAAGGTTGTGAATTCGCAGCCTTGCGGGTCCACCAAATCCCACCTGGCGAATGCCAGACTGCCCGCCTCTTGGTTGCCAACCATTGAAAAATGTGGAAGTTGCACGCAAAGTGACTTTCAAGTCACAAATGCGTGCACACTGGGACGGAAATGGGCGGGCAGCTGACATCCAGTGATGTCAGCTGCTTGCACTCGCGCCATGGCCTCATTACTATGGGAAAGCCCATTAAAAGCATTATGGGCGTTCCCATATGGTAATGGGGCTGCCCGCCCAATTGACTGTTGACCCTTTAACTCACATCTCTCAAGGCCCCCATACACTGAGGTTGCCCATACACGTTACAATTATTGTATAAAATATCGCATCTCTGTTTTGCGATGAGATGAGATCTAGTACAAAAAGTATGTGCAGCCCAGAGGTGGGCGGGGGACGTCGCAAGCCACTGATTGGACGCAGAGGGGCGGGCAGGAGTAGCCAGGCGGCGGACTGCACATAAGATTTATCTTGTCAAATGGGAGGTCTCAGCCAATCAGTGGCTTCCCATTCATTTGTATGTTTTTTTTTTTTTTTTGCAGTTCGGCTCCTTGCTCCCCCTGCCCGGCTCTTCGCGAATTCTCAGCTCCCTCCGCATGCAGCTCCCCAGGAATTGCATGTGATAAATTGCATGCGATTTATCACATGCAAAACTTGGCACATCAATTGCCAAATCATGTGAGCGCCCTCCCGAATAAGGTCCAATGTATGGGGGCCTTTACAAACCTGAATCTGGCACATAAAGCATCAGTCAGACCAATGTTAATGTGCATGATTTGGAAGCTGACTTTATCTTCGTAGTGTAGAACGTTAGTAGCTGCAGCGTTCCCGTTCCTGCTGTATACAGGGGATACGAGGCGAGCAGGAGGTAACAGATGCACCAGTCCCTACTACTGTGCTCTCTCCGTCCCTTCCAGCTGGGAGATGACCCCTGTGGTTTAGAGATGATTGCTCTGACCTGTTAATCTGCGGTGTTCATCGTTTCCACCGGCTCATACACTAAAACAAATTAAGTGGCTATTTCTTGTGTCGCTGGCGAGGGGCGTCTGACTCTTCAGCTCTCAAATGACTTGTTAACGGCCAGGTATGCGGACAATGCAGCAGAGGTAGCTCCAGAGCCAGTCACTTGTGACATAGCGGCTCCTCGCTGACTACAGTATCGATTGCCACACGCCCTCCCAAACTGTGTCATTTTCTTTCCCCCGCGACTCAACTCTGTAACAATACAAGAAGAGGTTTTCTGGGCTCCATCAAAACGCAAGAAAGAAAAAAAAGTAGCGACTCCCCTTTCTTGGCTTTTTATTGATTTTTCTAAAAAGCTTTTAAATTGCTCCTTCATTTGACTCAAACACTCATTTTATCTGTGGTGAACGGCGGCATCTCTTCCTTGTGTTTAAACAATTGCCTCGTCCGCTCGGCTACTAAACTGTGACGCCTTATTATTACAGAGAGGTAAGGTCTTTGCATGCTGCCCGATAATCCCTGGTATCTCATTCCCGGCGCCGCAATGGTCTCGCACCGGTTCAGGAAGCGGAGACATGGTTGTAATGGGAACTGACATATTTATGGGACTGGTATAATATGGAGCTCGGCTTTGCAGTTATGATTTTCGACTCCTTAGACATTATAAGGATGTTCATGTCAATGATAATAATAGCAATAAAAAAACATGTTGGATAAATCACACCGGTATTACAGAATGTACCGGGTTAAAGGGACTTTTTGGTGGTGTCTAGTACAGGGAAATTAGATGGGCAGATTGATCACGATTGGAAAGAAATAAAGTACCAACCAATCAGCTCCTACTGGTCATTTTTCAATTAACTAGGAGCTGATTGGTTTAACTCTCCCCTATAATACTTTGGACAGTACAGTAGGGACTGTCGCCATCATGTGACAAACCCTGCTCCACTCGCATACCTACATCTTAGTAAGATTGATCGTTAGGAGAATCTGGAAAGGAGATAAATGCAATATGGGTAAGAGAAGGCAAACAATGGTAACTGTCTGAATGGTAAGCTAGAATGTTCCTTACATGATGTAGGTATAGTTTTCTCTGCCAATGTCACTTTTCACTGAATAGGTAGCTGTGTTATCACTTACCAGCGGAGTGTACAGTCTATGGCAGTCCTCCAGCTGTTGTGAAACTACACATCCCAGCATGCCTTGCCATGGTGTTCACATTCTGTAATAGCAAATATGTTGCAAGGCACGATGGGACGTGTAGTTTCACAACAGCTGGAGGGCCATAGTTTAGACATGGGGGGGTGGGGGTGTCTTAGAAGCACACCCTATTTACATGAGGTGCTATCATGCTGGGACTTGTAGTTCTGCAAAGAAAAAAAATGCATGGTGCAGATGCACACTCCATACTATTAATCAATAATAGAGGTTCTTGGTATATTAATTGGCCAAGAAAAATTTGCCCACCATCCAACTTCACGGTGACCTTATTTCTGGTGGGTCCCTAGTAATAAGTTTGAATTTGGGGTGTGGAACCCCAAAAAGGCTGGCATAAACCAGTCACCCCAGGGCAATCGTGAAGTGGGATGGTGGGCAAATATTTTTTGGCCAATTAATATACCAAGAACCTCTATTATTTATTAATAGTTTGGACATGCCTGATCTATGGCCTCTGTATCTCTCTGTATCACCATACCTACCAACCATTTTTAAAGTCTGCCCATCCAAAATGTATCAGACATTAGTTAAACCAAATCGATTTCCGTCTGATGGACAGACCCGGGTCTTGTGCAGGAAGCAGCAGCCAGGACTGTCGTCATGGTACAGTCAGGAAGTGATCCCGGCAGCACAGTAGCTGTGGTCATACGAGAGAATCTCTGTAACTGACCTATGAGCGAGGCTGATTCTCTTTGTGATCACGTAGAGCGCTAACTCGTTCTATTTCTATGACTTTAGATTGGAGAGACCCAGAACTGATGCGGGAAATCGAGCAGGCCACGGGGGAAGACCTTGGCTCATCCCGATGTCCCGGGAAGGGGAAGAAGAAAGGGAAGGGGAAAAAGAAAAAATATCCGAATCTTACGGACTTGAAGCAGAAAGCCAACACTTCCCGCTCCCGCCTGGAGAAGAAAGTCTTTAACACGTAAGATTGTTACTTCAATTCTTAGCAGAGTGTCTGATTTATAACCAGCAAGTGACCACGGTATTACGTCATGGGTTACTGAAGAACCAGCTCTCCTTACATACAAGTATTATGTAACAGGGCCACTAATTACACATCCATTATATTTCCAAAACTTTCCAGAACTGAATCTATCAAAGGTAACGTCATACTAGCGGTGTACGATTTTTTTCCTATGCACACCGGCTTCCTGTCTGCGAGTCTTCTTCCTGCAATAGCTGATAACAGAGAACAGGGTAATAGCTTAACACCACAACTGCATAGCAAATGTAAATACATTGTCATACCTACAGTATTCCATTTGTTCAAGGATTGGAAACCTTTAATATAAAATACATGGGGGGGGGGGATTTTATAAGCTGCGGTAACCCAAATACAAGGGCTAACACGGCTAAATGCGATTGTACATGTCCAGCCTCATATTTTTCCGGGAATGCTACTAGCTGTGGAAATGAAGCCATGTTCCTTAGGAATTAGGGCAGTCTTTTCTCTTTACCTAAAAATCCCTATTTTTAGGTAAAAATGGCTGGACTTGGTCCCCTGATTAATTAGACACTCAGACGTTTATAATTTGCTTAATTTCAACCATTTTTGGGTCAAACTGCTAAATGCAGAATAATGGGTTGATTGATGTCGGACAGGTATATGGGTGGGGCAGGTGTTTTTTTTTTTTTATATGGTTGAAATGTTAGACGTATTTTTTAAAGTTGCTTAAATTAAGAAAATAATTAATGTAAAAGCATTGTTATACAATCCAAATTATTCTAGACCACTTAATTATCTGGAAAACACTTACATATTTTTTTAGTGCAAATGTCAGCCTGGGTGGCCACGAATAGAAACATAGAATGTGACGGCAGATAAGAACCACTTGGCCCATCTAGTCTGCCCCTTTTTTAAACATGTTACCTCAAACCATATTTGATCCTTATTTCTTTGTAAGGATATCAATATGCTTATCCCAAGCATGTTTAAATTGCTCTACTGTATTTGCCTCTACCTCCTCTGATGGGAGGCTATTCCACTTATCTACTACTCTTTCTGTGAAGTAATTATTCCTCACATTTCCCCTGAATCTTCCTCCCTCTAGTTTCAGTGCATGTCCTCGTGTTCTGCTGCTCCTCTTCCTGTGAAGAATGTCTCCCACCTGTACCTTGTTAAAACCCTTGATATATGTGAAAGTTTCTATCATGTCCCCCCTTTCCCTTCTCTGCTCTAAACTATATGTGATTTGAATGTTCTATAATGTTAGTTAGGAAAAATTAGCCTGTACCCCAAATAGGAGCATTTTCAAAAAGCAATAAAGTGGAGAGTAATCAACAACCAGCCAATTAGCTCCTACCTGTCATTTTCCAAACCCAGCCTGTAACATGGCAGCGAGGAGCTGATTGGCTGGTCGTTTATCACTCTCCACTTAATCACGTTTTGAAGCTTGATACACCTGAATTGGACATTTCAGGTAACTTGTTTTAACATTGACCCAAGTGTGCTTTGCTTGGCAGTGTTGTTTGTACCGATGCCGAGTGCATGACAATTGCCCGGCCCAGCTGCTCCTACCTCCGTACGCATCATAAAACATGGTGTCTGACAGCTGTTATCACAACACAAATTATATGATCACACGCAACAGGTCTTAATTAACAAGTGGATAGACATCTATAGGAGTGTACTAGACATCAATTAAGAGTGCCCTTTCTCTGAGAACAAACGAGATTTAATTAGCTCTGGGGAATTGAAGGGAAATCATGCGTCCAGCTGTGGGAACTCTGACGAGGACTTAACAATCGTTGTAAATAAGATGCTCCGTGACAGGCGAATGTCATGATGGACTCAGATCTGCTCGTTGTGTTCTGAATCGTGTCATCGCTGCCCCAGCAGAAAACAGCAGGCATGTATCGCTCCCATGTTCTGCGGCGTCATTGGCCGACAGGAGTCGGAGTGATGGCACAAAACAGTTGACCAAATTGTGTTTTATGTGTCTTTTTATAGTGGCCCTTGTGTCTGAATTTGACTGATTATTGCGGGATTATTAAGGATGGGTCCTTTTAGGTCTTTCTGACTGCAAGCTGTGAACGGTCATACTGGCCTTCATTGCTTCTGCTTGATAATACCTCCTCCTCCATTCCTGCTGCCTCCTGTACTAGTCAGTCTAATACGAACTTAAATACCTCCAGTACTTACAAGTATGTGCACCTCGTAATCTGCTGCCTTAGGGCTATTATACATGCTCCTGCCGGGCGGTGAAACCCAGCACGGCCAAGAATCTGTGTCGCATTCAGAAGTTTTCAATGGTGGGGATGGCCGTAGTCCGGCAGCCGTCCCTTTCAGTGGTGGGATCCGGCTTCAACAGGGTAGCCGGGCCGTGGCCGTTCCGTGTGAATGGGCATTAATAACTACTGTGTGCGGCACAGCATCTGGCCGTACGGGGTTTCGCCGCCCGACAGGAGCCGGAGCATGTGAAATAGCCCTTACCCTTCCTAGTTAGTGTCATGCAGATTTGTGAGCCAGAAGATCAGCTTGCCATTGAAGCTTGCCCCCTGTGGCACCGGAACTGATGCGATCGCTCACGGGTTGCGGAAGATGGCATTTGCTTGCTTGATACCAAGTTGGCTGCAGGTTCATCACAGAATATATAGTAGGCAAACGCCATATACACTGGACCATAGCAGCTAATCAGCTTGTGTCTTCTTTGCTGCAGTCTCTATGGCCCATACACACTGGCAATGGCTTCTGGGACCGGCACCAACAAGTATACATACACCACTAGTGATGGGGTGGGAAGACAATGGGGGAGGGGAGCAGGGGGGCCATGCTCCCCACAACCACACATGCACATAATCAGCACTGCTCAGAAATAACGTTGGATTGTAATGTTCATTCTAGCACCTGTTACAGCCCATGCAGTTCATTTTTCCTGCCCGGGGTCCCGCTTCCTGCTCTGGTGCTACTAGCACACTCTGGTCTGTATCTCATCACCGAGATACAGACCAGATGGTGCCAGAATTACCAGGGCATAGAGCAACGCCATAGCTGGGAAAGAGGGACTGCAGGGGTTGTGACAAGTGCCAGGTGCTAGAATGAACACTAATAACACTGGCCTTTTCATCATGCCTGCAAGAATGACGGGTTAGAGTCACAATATCCCAGATAGGCGCTGACCAATGCCAGGCGGTTTCTGTCTGCTGTCTGATGCTGTGTACCGTATGCATGTTGCGCCACTCACCTTCGCTCATTGTTTAGATACCCTATAAAGGCAATAATATATAAACAAGTCATCATGGTGGCCGGGGGACAGACTTATTATCTATCAGGGCAACTGGGCAGCACCATCAGCACAGCAATCTGGATAACAAGGATGTTCTCGCCTTTGTCTAATCAGAAGCCTCCTTCTAAGGATACTTGGACGGCTGCCATTTATCTTGTAAGGTCGGCGGTAAAGAATAATGACGGAGTTGGAGTGAGCACATTAAAGCGAGAGTTCAATTTGTTTACTCCTGTTATTAAAACCTTGTTGAATTAAAACTATTTGTATGGCGGTACTTAATTTAGTTAACACGTCTAATTTGTTCTGCCTCATCTATGCAGCGTTTGGCGTTGCGATCAGTAATTAATGATACCGCCTTGATTTTATTTTTTAATTTATTTCTTTTTTTAACATACCTATAAACTCTCGGAGATGTCTTTATTCGAGGTGTTAGTACAACCGTGTTCCTATTTGGGGATAACAATCTATTTTATATTTTTTTTTTTCTTTTCCTTCCGCTCTCTCTCCTGCAGGGGATCGGTGAAACGGGTGATAGGCGCGATGAACCAAATGGATCAGAGGCGACACGAGAAGTTTGCAAACCAGTTTAATTACGCATTAAATTAAACCGCAGGAGGAAGATAAACCATCCAGCTCGCTTTTACATGGAAGACTTGTTTTAAGGACCTTTAAAGAAAAATTGTTGTAATATACATATATTTTTCCCTAATGATTATGTCTTAACTTATTTGCATAATTTGTTATACTTTGTGCTTTTTCCCTACCCTTGGAAACGTTGTACAGATTTGTATGTTTTTTTTAAAAAGGAAAAAAATAATAATTCTATGTAAAAGACAAAAAAAAAGCAAAATTATAATGAACTAGTCTATAGCACACAGTAGCTTTTGTGGTATTAGATATTTTAATTATGATTACCTTAATAACCTTTTTAAAAATAATAAAGAAAAAAAAAACAATAGCTATCTGCTCTAAAAAAAAAAAAAAAAATTAGGCATCATTCCTATTAAACAATTTCACAGATCTATGTCTGGTTTGTTCATATATTATTTTGCTTCCAAAAATGATTTTACATAAAATGGCAAATATATAAATCTACCTCCCATAGCATGTTCATAGTTGACATTACAATGGCTTAGGACAGGCATGTCCAAACTGTGGCCCTCCAGCTGTTATGAAACTACAACTCCCATCATGCCTTGCCACAGTTTTGCTCTCAGGGGATGCTAAAACTATGGCAAGGCATGCTGGGATGTGTAGTTTCACAACAGCTGGAGCGCCACATTTTGGACATGCCTGTCTTAGGACATTCTTTTGGTTGACCTAGAATTACAGAGTAATACCCCTTTTACACCGCTGAAAAATCCGGGTCAGTGGCGTGTCAGACCCGGACCTTCGGCGGTGTAAATGGGGTCAAGCCGTGTCCATTTACACGGGTCCTCTACCCAGGTCCTGACCTGGGTAGAACACGGTTAGGACCCGTGTAGAGGCCGGTGTAAATGTTCCCGCTGCGGGTCCAGGCACCCGCAGCGGGTCCGTGCACGGCATGCAGCGCTGGGGAAGCTGTCCCCAGCTGCTGCAGGAGGAGAGGGGTGTCTGCGGCTGCTAAGGGCCTGGGGTGAACTGTCAGGCTGCTGAGGGGGGGAGATGGAGGGGATGCTCCCCGCTGCTGTAACTCCCCCCTGCAGCCGCGGGGCCGGGAGTGGAGGCAGCGGGAATCAGCAGTGCAGGTGGGCAGGGGACATCATCACCTGTAGAATCATATCATCACCCCCCCAGCGCGGGGTCCAGCCTCCAGGCAGCGGGGTCCGGCAGTGCAGGCGGGGGATCCATTTAGCGTATACGAAGTTGCCGGCGGGGTCCCTCCAGCGTATGGGAAGTAACCAGCGAGCGTCCCTGCGGCGGCTGGAAACTGCCGCTACTAGTTCCCATACACTGGGGGGACCCCGCTGGCAACTTCGTATACGCTGAATGGATCCCCCGCCTGCACTGCCGGACCCCGCTGCCTGGAGGCTGGACCCCGCGCTGGGGGGGGTGATGATATGATTCTACAGGTGATGATGTCCCCTGCCCACCTGCACTGCTGATTCCCGCTGCCTCCACTCCTGGCCCTGCGGCTGCAGGGGGGAGTTACAGCAGCGGGGAGCATCCCCTCCGTCTCCCCCCTCAGCAGCCTGTGATTTGATGCTGCAGGGGGGTCATAAGGTGCAGGGGGTGATGCTGCTTCAGGGGGTGTGTGATTTGATGCTGCTTCAGGGGGGTGATGATGTGCAGGGGGGGGGGGGGGGATTTGATGTTGCAGGGGGGTGATAATGTACAGGTGGGGGGGGGGGTGCTGCTGCTGCTAGGGGGGGTGATGATGTGCAGGGGGGGATTGATGTGATGCTGCAGGGGGGGGGGGGGGGTGATGATGTGCAGGGGGTGATGTGGTGCTGCTGCTGCAGGCCATTTGTAATGACAAGGCAGGGCTGACCCAGGTCCAGTGTAAATGGTGCAGACCCTGGTCCGACCCAGGTCGAAGTGCTGTGTAAATGCAGTATAAAGCAGGGTCAGACCCTGGAAACTCCAGCGTTCAAAGACCAGGGTCGGACCAGGGTTTTTGGTGTAAAAGGGGTATAATTATACAATTTTTTTGGGAGGCCTTATAACCCCCTCCCTTTATGTGCGTTAGATTGTTATATTTGGTATCCCCAGTATCCAGAGATTTCAAACATACGTAACCGATGACTTGATTAAAATGGGAAGGCAAGTCTTGAGGTGCGCATACACTAGATGACATCGTTAGAAAAGTGCACAGTAACGACCACTGTTAACAATATTTTTGTGCAAATCGGATAATGTCTACGCACTATGCGTGTTTCCATTCATCGTTAACAATATCCCTTTGTCTATACGTGCAGGGTCCTGGTCACTGTGGATATTGCACGCATTGGGTACACATAATCAACTTTAGCCCAGGGATTCACAAAAACGTTTTTCATGGCAGTCCTGGTTTTAATGATAGCCACACACAAAAACAGGGCCGGATTTAGGGGTCAGGCCGCCCTAGGCATCACATTTTTGTCCGCTGCCCCCCCCCCCCCAATGACCTGAGACACCAGTTTTCCGGACATGGAGAGCAGCGCATGGCTGGAGAACCTGGCCAGCCCATCCCCGGCGTTCAGTCCCACTGCCCGGGTCAGCAGCACCTCCACCACTGGTGGTTCAGTCTATCCATCTGCTCCCGCAGCCACCAGTTCTCGCCCTGCAAGGTCGTTCATGGAGTGGAAAAGTGGCCCCGCCAGCCTAAACACCGGAACTCCTCCATCTCTGCCTGCAGCCCCTGCACTGTGCTCCTGTCATCCTCCTGCCAGAGGCTACTGCAGCTGGGCTTGCCCCACCAACACTGCCGCACCGGGGTCCATGACACAGGTACTGCCGGACGTCTATATGAGCAGGAGCCTCACCTGGCACAGGTCACTCGCTCTGGGTCTCTATGGGCAGCTGTACAAGGTGGTCAGTGCTGCTGCTGCCCGCAAGGTGTGTCAGTGCTGCCGCTGCCCACAAGGTGTGTCAGTGCTGCCGCTGCCCCCTTATACATCCAATGCTGCTGTCTGTAGATACCCGTCGCTAGTGACTTGTGCTGGGCAAGGCTCCAGGCTGCCTGCCACCCCTAATTTGTGCTGCTCCTAGGCCCGTGCCTCACGCCTAGTGGCAAATCCATCTCTGCACACACAGGTCTCATAATTAGTACCTCCTAATTTTCAAAGTGGTATTGTCAATTTATTCAGTCAAACCCAAGTGCTGTATTATCTTTTTTTGGTACTCTTTACTTAGAACGGTGCCCACGATATTGATCGTGGGCATCGTTAGTAAAAAATCGCGGGCATCGCATGCACTAAAAAATCGGGTGCAATTTCCCATAGGGAACAATGTTAAATGTCTCAATTGACCCGATTTTCCTGTTCAATGCCTTAATTGACCCGATTTTTCCATAGGAAACAATGTTAAATGGCCCACAGAGGCCAAATAGGCACCCTGAAGTGTGAAATGGCCCCCACAATTGTTAACGCCACCCCACAATCAACGTGAACCCGAAGCGTGGCGAGCGCAGCGGTACGCGTCCTACGACCTTTTCATACCCCCACTATCCACGTCGGCGTGAAGTTGAGAATAGAAAGTGTGGCGAGCCACCGAGCCCGAAGCGTGGCGAGCGGCGGCGGTACGCGTCCTACGACCTTTTCATACCCCCGCTATCCACGTCGGCGTGGAGTTGAGAATAGAAAGTGCGGCGAGCGCACGCGGACAGCTGTGAAGCCCGCGAGGGGACGCGGAACCTGTGAAGGTATCCGCGTGCGCTCGCCATGCTTCGGGCTCGGTGGCTCACTACGCTCGCCACACTTTCTATTCTCAACTCCACGCCGACGTGGATAGTGGGGGTATGAAAAAGTCGCAGGACGCGTACCGCCGCCCCTCGCGGGCTCGCGCTCGCCACGCTTCGGGCTCACGTTGATCGTGCGGTGGCGTTAACAATTGGGGTGGCCATTTCACACTTTAGGGTGCCTATTTGGCCTCTGTGGCCCATTTAACATTGTTTCCTATGGAAAAATTGAGGCATTGAACAGGAAAATCGGGTCAATTGAGACATTTAACATTGTTCCCTATGGGAAATCGCGGGCATCGCGTCGGTCGCATCGCACCTGATTTTTTAGTGCATGCAATGCCTGCGATGGGCGCCCTTCTAGGTAAAGAGTACCCTTTTATTTTCTTGTTATTACAGTTTGGGAGCTTTACACCTTCCCTATACAGCAGCTGTAACTACAGTCGTGGTTCCTATCTTTCCAAATTAATAAGCATGCCTGATATTAGCTAATCACACTAATATTGGTTGTCAGGCTCGTTCTGGAGGTGGAAAATAAATAGAGAGGGGTGTCAGGGAGACAAAGAGGGTGGTAGATAGAGTGGGAGGAGCAAGAGAGGGAGGAATGTGAGCGGAAGTGAGAGCGAAAAAGGGGAGTGAGGGTCTTTGGGTGAGAGCGAGAATGAAAGTGTCAGGGAGAAAATAAGAGAAAGGGGAATGTCAAGGACCAAGATAGTGAGAGAGAGAATAAGAGATAGTGTCAGGGAGAGAGAGAGACTGTGTCTAGGAGGGGCAGTGAACAGGAGAGACACTGGACCTTATTACTGTGTAAAATCGCAAGTGCCAATCCACCTTGTGAATGGGTGGCGGCCGGCCACCATTCGCAAGGCGGGGTTTTGTGGACTTCCAAGGGTGTGAATTTGCATCCAAACGAGTCAACCAGAAAAAACCCCTATGTGAGCACTACTGTGGGCATTATGTGTAAGGGGCAATAATACTGTGGGCATTATGTGTAAGGGGCAATAATACTGTGGGCGTTATGTGTAAGGGGCAATAATACTGTGGGCATTATGTGTAAGGGGCAATAATACTGTGGGCATTATGTGTAATGGACAATATTACTGTGGGAGTTATGTGTAAGGGGAAATAATACTGTGGGCGTTATGTGTAAGGGGCAATAATACTGTGGTCGTTTGGTATAAGCGACACTACTGTGTGGCATACATGTATAAAGAGTGCTGTAGAGGGGGATTAGTGTGGCCAGGGCTGCACGCATAGGAGGTCTCACTAAGAACACTGGGGGTTCACTAAGGGGGGTGGGGTACTCCCTATTTGTCAGTCCTGGGCCCCACAATTTCTAGCACATACCTGTCTCTGTCGCACAATGGAGGCAGGTTCTGCGTGGGCTAAACTGATAATTAAGCTGTCTTAATCAGTGAGGCATAAGGCGCAGTGTCACTTGTCAATCTTCAACCTGATTAATACAAACCTACAAAATGGCCGCCTCCTCTGTGTATCTTGTGATGTTTAGACTTCAAAGCAAACAAGTTCAAAACAAAAAGCTCAAAACTCTGATTCAATCCATTAGAACTGGTAACTTAAAAAATGTGCTAATTAGATTAGGGACATTAAGCGCTGAAATTTTCCCAATTGCTTCGTACCATTTTCTCTCTCCATCCTTAATTTACATAATTACAAGGTAATGTTTGAGCTGCATGGACCATTGCTTTCATTTATTCATCCGGTCATTAGAGAGTTTTGCTTATTCCAGTAGACTGTAAAATATTTATGTAAACTGCAAAATCAATTTGTATTTGTCACCTGCTGAGTCTCTTCCTCGGCAAACATCCTACATTCCCAGCGCAGCGGATGGGATCGGGGTGGAACCGGGCATCATACGCCTGCAGTCAGATCCGTGCGTGTCTCGCTATTTACGGAACGGGAGCTGGATGATCGGTCATTAGGACAACACTATATGATCAATATTCAATAGGTCGACCGGTTCAAAGGTGCGGAGGTGGCGGATCTCCCTTTCGACCACATGCAAGGGGATGTGTTAATGTATATCACATCTCATGCTACTGAGGGGGTTCGGTGGCGGCATGGGCGGGTGGTGTTAAGCCATGAGTGACCGCTGCTTAACGAGTGGTGCTGAATAACCCCCAATGTCCGCAGTAGTAGTGCCCAGTGGCAGCACCTACCTCAATGCAGGTGGGGGACTGCTGCTGGCTACGATGCTTTCTCCCTCACCGCTGCTTCCATCCACACCGTGGTCACAGGACCGGCGCATGTGCAATATCGTCCTCGGTACCGCGCATGCGTTGGGCCCCAGTTTCTATGGACGGCCCATAGAGGCTAAATCATGTTCCCAGCACCTGTACACTGCAGATGACAGGCCCCGGGACTGGCACATGCGCAGTATTGGCCTCGGTATTGCGCATGCTCCGGATTCTATGGGCTGCAGCGGAAGCAGGAAACACCTGCCAATGGGACTGCCTTGGGTGACTGGCAGGTCGGACTTCCAATAGGAAGCCACTGCCAGTTACAGTGAAGCCAGAGCAGCCTGGCTACACTTATTTAGGGTACAGTTGTGGATTTTACGTGGGGGTCCTGCAGCCCATAGGAAAAAAACGCCACTGGTATTGCTGCATATACACATAATACACACAGCACTACTCCTTCATATCTGTATCTGTCTATCCAGCAGCTCCATACCGTGTCTCTCTAGCAACTTCCCATCTCAGTGTCCCCTCAGCCCCCTCTCATGTTGTCTTCAGCAAGCACAGAGCCTGCTCCTCTAAGGCCCCTTTCAGACCGCACTTTTTACCCGTTATTTTGCCTTTTTTTACCGTTTTAAAACGGTAATTTGTGCAGTCTGAAAGGTGCAGAGTGAATTTACCGGTTCTATTGAACTGGTATTTCTAAGCGGTAATAAAGCAGGGTCCTACCCATTTCAGACCCGTTTTTTTTCATCCACTGTTTTCTATGGGTTCAGTGAAAACAAAAACTGCACTGAAATACCGTTTAAAGACATGCGGTGTGAAAGGGGTGTTAGCTGGCAGACCCGTTTTTAGAAACGTTTTAAAATACCTGGTCAAAGCCAGTTTTGCGGTCTGAAAGCAGCATTAGTAGCTCTTCTCCACTTCAGCGGCAGTATTGGCATAACATCACAAATGCCGTGGGACAGAGTGTACAGGACTGTGGTGTAGGTGGCCCTAGCTCTTCCTACCATTACAGGTGGCTGTTCTAAGTTTCCCGCACTTTAACCCTGAACTTATATTCAGGGCCAATGTTGGGTGGGGGGGGGGGAGGGCGGTCAAAGGGCACACACCCATACCGGGCTAAACCTTGTGAGGGGCCCCAAGTTTCTGAGCGGCTCATGGACTGAGCAATGTTTTATAAAGGCATTGGCCAGATGGCCAGCTACCTGGATTCCTGGAAGGGAAGTTACTCGGACCCCCCTGGGCCTGGTCACCTGTCCACTATTGATTCTCATCGCTTCCCACTACCTTTCCAATATTAAATTGCATAGTGAATATTAATTATCTAAAAATCCACTGTTCACGGATGTCAGATTTGGAGGTGGTGTTAAGGGGGGGGGGGGGGGGCATAATTACTGGTGCTTTGTCATACTCACTATATGATATATGGCACCACTGATTAACGGTATCGGCAGTGCTGCGGAAAGTACAACATATCGCTACAGGGTGCCACTGGAACCCTCGCTGAATATGCCGTCGCTGACGAATTATCAGGTTTGGCCGCATGTTCAGGTGACAGGTGGGATCATTAAGGACCTTTGAGAGCATGCATCGTTAATGATATAGTAAGTACGCACTAAACGATATGCATGATAATATCATTATCAATATCATTATCATGCATATCGTTAACAAAAATCACATATTGTTTACCCAGCTTTAGGTTCATTAGGATGCTAGAGTTATCTCCGATCGTTAGGTAGTATAGGTCCTTATTCGGTAGGGCAAGCAAATTGTGATTTTCAGTAATCTGCGCAATGTGTGAGAACTTAGGCCCTTGTTCTGATCGCATTGGTCTCCAGCGTGTTCGCACTGGGGATCGATGTTTTAGCAGTGACCTATTCTCCTATGTGTATGTGCAAGGCTTCTGTGTAGGTGCCTTCGTGGACTTACATAGTCGGTGTGGCGCTCGCATGGGGGGGGGGTTTGATGTCCAGTCTGACTTAAATTTGCGAGTTAGAAATCATTTGATGTGTGCGACCATCAAACGATCTTGGCCCTGCACGCCACCCTGGCGAACGGATGTTTATGCAAATCACAGCGCGCATACAATTAAAAAATTCAGCATCTTTTCTGATCGCAAGATGTTTACAAGTTGATTGACAGTAAGCCGATGTTTGTGGGTGACATTCAGCCGCTTTCTGGGAGTGTTGGGGAAGTCATGTGACGTCAGCCCCGACCACGATGAGCATAATTTGATGGGAAGTGGGTTGTGAACGGATCTGCAGATATATCCCGAGCGGCCAATCACAGACATGCACAGGGCGGAGTTTCACTCTTTCTGGGCGTTGGTTATCTGATCGTAGAACTCTGCAGAACCGTCCCTCTGCGATCCGGTCTGGATACGGCCCAGGGTTTTGCCTAAAAGAGATTTTGCTTGTGAGATCCATGTAGAATCAGGCCAAGAGTCTGTACTACACCGAGCGCTGTCCATGGTGCTGATACCTGACGTGTTATACTCTTGTTGACTCGGTAAGCTGCGAGTCC